>NC_054055.1:75992531-76617781 GCF_017639655.2 Falco naumanni | reverse complement strand
TCAAGAAGGGCTTTGTAGAAGGTTGCACCTCTGGAGTCACCTCACCTCCTCCAGCGCCAAACACCCCCCATGGGAGAGGCAGGTCAGATGGACACACAGTTGCATTACTGGGATTAGGAGACGCACATCACTAATTGTTATTTTGATTAGGGCAGGCAGCCCCAGCGCAGTGCGCGTTGCCTAGCAACACTTCTCCATCCTCCCAGAGCCAGCATCCATGTCGGAGTTAGCCCCAAGGAGCAACACCACACGGGGTAAGCAAGCAGGGATACATCCACAGCACCTTCCTCCTGCCCCGGGGGAGAGCCCAGCGACAGAGAGGTCTGTTCACAGCTTCATTTACATTGACAGCACTTCCCGTAACCCACACTGTCATCTTTTAACACCCATAACAAAAAGTGCATCAGAAACACAAGCAAGTCTTACAGGGTACACATAGTAATTAACATTTAGTTCAGATGCACCGAAGAAAAAGAACCAGACCAGCAATTAGCAGCCAGCAGACTAAGTATGGCTTTTATCAGCAAACAGCCTGACTACCTTGGAAAACAGTTATGTTAAAATGACATTGTGTATGTTGGGGAAAGCAGTTCTGCAAGCCTGGACTCAGGCTACTTGTAACACAACCAAAGGCTGACAAAAAGCCAACACCACAGAATAAAAGACACAAAACACTCAAAGCAAAAACACACGCATGCAGAAACAGCCACACAACACCTTACTGAGATCACAGACATTACAGGCGTACTCCCAAAAAGCACAAGGAAGACCAAACCATGACAGTTACTTATGTACATTTTAAAAGAAGCACTTAAAGGATTTTAAGGAAAAAACACATCATGCATACCCTCCTCTTCTGTGGCGCTCATTGTGCCTGGAGATTTTGTAGGGTAGAGACCTTTCTCCCAGGTTCTCTAGGTTCCTCACAATGGCTCCTCTCTCCATAAGAGCCTCAACAGTGCGCTTCAGCACAGCTGCAGTCTCAGGCTTTAAAAGAAAAAAAGAAAAAAAAAAAGTGGGAAATGTACACAAATCTGGTTACTCTTATTATGTGATTAAAAGGGATACCTGTACTTGCATGGCTCAGCACCAGAAGAGATCGTTCTGTAAACTGAGAGGGCAAAGTAGAAGCAGAAGCAGACCTCCTCCTAGGACAAAAATTTTTAAGAACAAACAGCCAATTCCTCTGTGAATTATGGCAACAGCAAAGTTTCCACAAATTTTGAAGTCAGGCCCCAACAACAACAGGAAAAAGGGAATAGTTAATGGATTTGACTCACCTGGTATCACTTTGGCTGACCTTTGCACAGGTATAAGTAAATATATGTGGCAAAGAGCAATTATGAATTGGCAACAGTTTTAAGGTCCCTGGACCATCGATGCTCATTAATATTGTTCAACACAACATTTAACATGAACAGTGCTGGGGGAACACTAACCCATGCCTTGCTACAGAAACGATTAGCACTGCACTTATTTCATATTGTCATTTCAACCGCACGCATGTAATACATATTGGACCCTTGGCTAAACCACTGCGCATCTCATTACTTTTGTACAGCCGACATTCAAGCCTTTTTAAGGGTTAAGAAACTGATGTGCAGTAATTAGTCTAACAGGCAGAGATTTCACTCCTTAGAAAAACAAGTTTGAGGGACAGGCAGCCAAAAAACAGTAGGTAAAACAGATGCAACATTTTCTTGCTCACTGTGTATCAGGGCTCCTTAGAGCACTGAATCATTTTGATAATGACACTCAACAGTATCTATTAAAATGTTAATAGAGTACAAATTATAATGTTTTGAAAACAACTGCAAACTTACATACTCTCAGCAACAAAAAGTATTTTAATAAACAGATCTCATACAGAGAAAGGAAACTAAATGGATGTCCAGTTGGACACAAACCAAACTATAGCTTTCTTCGGTGTTCCTTGCAACATTTCACAAGATATATTCCCAAGTCTACTTGTCCAGTGAGATGGCAACAGCTGTAAATGGAAAAGTAGTGAAAGAACTGATTTTAACAAAATAAAATCTGAATTAAGCTGAAAATTAGACCACCATAATAATTTCATCATCCCTTCTCAGCCAGAAGAAAACTTCTGTAAGCTTTCCACCACTTTATGTACAAGACAACTGAAAGTTAGTTTCCTAAGTCTCTAAGGAAGAGGCGCACACCTTGCCTAAGAAAAAGGGTTGTTTAATGCCCAGATCCCCTAATGGAAATTGGTGGGAAAAGGCAGCATCAGAATCCCACAAGATGCAGTGCACCACATCCTCCAGCACGTGAAATTTCCCTTTCATTTTCCTGACAATACAAGGTGATATGAAGGAGTCACTAAATGCAGAGCAGAGATGTTCAGCACATGATGTTTCACAACACTGACTGCTCTGTGAAAGACCTGCCTTTTGTGGCAGTCAAGAGTCAATCACGTATCACACCTACTGCTCCTCACAATAAATCAGAAATTTTATCATCCTGTCTCCAGCTCCATACACTGTTTGGAAAATTTATTTTCAACACGAAGAGTCTGAACAGTTCTAAGGTCAGCAAAAACGCCCGGAATTCTTCTTCAACGTATGTTTAGATTGTGTTATAAAACAATTATGGGGACCAGACAAGAATGTTCACACATGAAGAAATGTTGCTACCTTGCCAAAATCCTTCAATGCATTAGAACAATTGTTTCTCACAAGAGACAAATACTAAAGGTACCTCTTGTGACAGTGTGAAAAGTTAGGATGAAGGGATTAAGAGAGCTCATATTTAAATCATATTTTAGCTCAAAATCAGCAATAACACTATTTTTCAGTTGACTTGGGATGGTTGCTTCCATTATCACCCACTAGATTTTCAAGAAAGCACCTTTCATGTTTAGGACCTCTTTTTCCAAAAGGTTTGCAGAACTAATTGTATCTCCTTATAATTCGTTTTGGCCTCTTGCCTCAAAGCAAGCCATTCCCACAAGTGTTACAGGGGTCAATTTCTGACACTTCCAAAAGTCATTTGAGCTTACCTGGAAGAAAAAGAGTGCATTGAAAACTTATGAAGGAGAGACTGACAGATGGACAGGCAGTCCACAACTATACAGCCCTTTGCTATAAAAATAGCATTAAACCAATTCTGTAAATCATGTAGGCATTGCATGTCGGTGCCACAGCTGATGATGCTGTCCACGTTAATACTTTCATTCCCCCCTTTAAATCTGTCTCTCATCTCTCAAATACTTCTGCATACTAGATTCAAATACTAGAGAGCATCCCGTCAACCAAGGATTTTATTCCAAGATTGGATTCTTAACCTTCTCTATATGCTCATATTCTGTATTACTTTTCATCCTCAAATATGTCTGACAACTACCACCAAGCAGTCACATGCAGTCCTCTCTCTCTCCACAAACCCAAGCAGAAGGACAAGCAAATACTGCTCAGAGAAGAACTGGGGAAGCAGCAGCTATGGCACGTTACTCCCTCAGTACTCTGAGCAGTACTCAAGGAGCAGGAAGGGTGACTGTGAAATCCTTTGGCTGAGCTGACAGGACTGAAGGTGAGGAACAGAATCAAGAAAAGCCAAGCAAGGACATCAAATAGTGTCTTCACAATAATGCCAGCAACTAGGAGAGCACATAGAACAAAATCTTACTCTGCATCACGTCCACATGTTTTGCCAGAGTGGAAAGTGTTCTTTCAAACTTCTGCTATTGGAGAAACATCAGTAACAGCCAGAGAAAGGTAGCAGCTCTGCTTTACTTGACCCTGTTCTCCAAACTCCACAAATGCCAAAACACCAAGAGAGAGAGGGGAACAGAGACTCTTTTCTTAAGACTTTCTCCATGATCTCAGCACTCAAACACATCTAGATCAGGAGCTACTGCTGAGACACTCTCATTTGTTGTCAAGCAGCAGCTTTACACAGGCAAGCCAAAAACTAGGGTAACAAAGCCGCTAGTGATACCCATTCTTTAATGCTGTAAGAACCACAATAGAAACCTGGCTTCAAAAAAGAAGAGGAAAAACAAGAACTGAGTTTGTGAAGCAGGTACTAAAGTATGCATTACTATCTAGAAAGTTTTGCTTTTTAAACAAGAAACTGACACCAACCATTAGGATTTTACTTACCCACATTAGTAAGGGAGACGAGCAGTTTTAGGAGGGAAAGGGCAGCTAACCTAACAGCTTTACTATTTTCTGTACTGCAGTCCACCTGTAGTGCTCCTGACCCCAGGCTTTAACATACACTCTTGGAAAGGAATAGGATCTGCCATTCAAGTCATCTCCCACTGTGCCTGCTGTGTGTGGTTAGGTTGCAGAAGCCTCCACAGTGCTCAGACAATTATCACAGGAGCAATCTGTCAGGTCAATGAATAAAAATACTGTTGAGTTTACTATTGCTACTTGTCTCCCACTTGCGTAAAAAACGCTGGTCCATAAACAGAGCTTTGTTCAAAGGAGTTCTTAATTGACTGAGAGCTTGAGACAGACAGCTGTATGTCCAGCAGTGGAGCAGTCTGACATACCCTTCTCAACAACCAAGCAGATTTAAGTTATATCTTACTGGGTAAGTTTACTCCTCTGATACCCTCAAATGACATAAAAGCTTTTTGTCTCTTATACACACCAACAGATCAGCACATTCCCCGAGTGGCTACATGTCCAACATGATGTGCAGTTTCTAAACACAATGAAGTCTAAGATCAAGTCCCATGTATTTAAAAACAAAACAAAAAGAACAAGAAAAGAAAGCCACAGATTTCTACACTAAGGATTGTAAAAGATTACACATTTTTGCAACCTCCCCGCTTGTGGCCATACTTTAAAAACGTAAACTAATTGTTGGTTTTGAAAGCTTGTCACTGTAATCCCTCTCATTCTTCCTCTCCAAAAAAGATCATGGTTTATCATAGCTTGCCTAAAGTCATCAACCCAACTATATATAGGCTAGCCTTTGCTAACCATAAGATCCACAGACACAGGTTCCTTGGTTTGCCTCAGAGCCAGACCAGTTGAGGACATAGGAAATGGTATTGCCTGACTCCCAACCCAGGAGCCACAACATTTTTTTCCTGAACAGCCAGCACTAATTCCAGTACCACAGATGTGGGGAAGCAAAGATGTGGAAGAAAAAAAAAGGAGAAAATGGAAGGCAGTGCCAGGATATCCATGCCAGAGAGCAGGAAGCGCTGGCAAGAGTGCATAAGCCTTGGTATGTAATTCTAGCTCTGGTTCCCCCTCCTGTCTGCATTGTCAAGCCAGAGTCCTTTAAACTGCCTTCACCCTTAGCGAACTTGGTGAACTCTGTTAGTGAACCGGCTTCAGTATCATTCAGCCACAAGTATTACCTTGTTCCCAGAAAGGTACAGCTCTACGGACCTGACCAAGCCGCGAAAGGAAAAGGAAGGAGGTCACTGCAGGCTGTTCAAGGGCTTTTTTTTGGAAAACTGCCCCTGGAAGAAGTACCTGAAGGACTGTTGTCTACAGGTCAAAATACCCTACTCCTTTACCCCTGCATTTTTCAACTTGCAGCTGCCCAGAAGAAACACGATAACTAGCATGTCAACCCTGTATCTGCCAGGCAAAACAACCACAATGGGGTACATTACAAAACATACTTTCTGCGTATCATTGGCTTTCTCCACGGATGAGGATCGCTGCAGCCTCATTTACCAGGTGGCTGCACTGCCAGGGATACCCCACGCTGCTGCTGCTGCCACAGGAACTATGCGCATTGAGATCACCGGCCACCTTTCCACAAAGGGTCCAGTTCAGTTCATTAAAAGCTCTACTATTCCCATGAAGCTATACGTAGCCCCAGGTGCCATGCAAACCACAGCTGCATGCCATGCCCTAAGCACCATCAACTACTACCCAGGATCAAAGCCACAAACACACGGTAGAACAACCTGCAAGTACTGAAACACAGCACCAACAACCTCTTTTTGACTATATACCAACAGCTGAGTAAAAACTGTATCACAGTTTTTATCAGTCATACAGAACTTACATGGCAACCAGCAAGTGTATTAAAAATAGGCAAACAGAAAAAAAATGGCGAATACTCTGATAGCAAAGTATCTTCTGTTCTAGTGGAGGCCAAAGAGGCATGAGCTTGTCCACCATGAAGCTGCAAAGAACAGCTTGGAGACAGACCAGAAATGTGGCAAGGGCCTGAAATAAAGCATTGGTAATGCTGACCCACCTAAAGGGAAGGGCAACGCTGTGGCTGGAACTGGAGCCATGCGAAGAGACTCTGCACCACTACTCAATTTTCCATCTTGTTAGCTGGCCAGAGGAGCTCAAGAGAGAGCACAAAGTCAAAGGGGTAAAAATACCAGAACTGGCTAAAAAAGCAGCCTTCTCAAGCCACCAAAGCTCCTCCAAAAAGAGTCTTTAGAGAGAGAAAAGGAAGCAGACACCAAATACTTAAGTTTTAGGGCTAGGACCATACTCAAGTTCTTCTGGCCACTTACGAGGTTCAACAGGAAGCATCTGAAGTCAGCGGGCACATCTCCTTGAATTATAAACAGAACGAAATCCATCATAATTAGTTTGATTATCCTTTCAATGTAGTAATAGTAGGATAAAATTATGGGGGTTTTGGGTTGTTAACCAGTTACAAAAGGTTGTTCTGAGATTAATTGCCACCTCAGTAAATAAAGAATGCAAAATCTATGTTTAGAAGAGAGCTGCAAATGAAAAGCAGCGAAACTGGGGGGGGGGGGGGGGGGGGGGGGGCGGGGTGGAAACAACTCATTACTGTCATTTACTACATAATAAACCACTAGAAACTTATTAGTGAAAATGATAAAAAAACCACACGCACATTTGTGAACTTGCCAAGATCAACACCAACATAAGAAAGAGCTTTGCAATGAGAAACAAGGGGAAACTGGAGTCATTTAATTGTCACACCCTTTTTTAGCATACAAGAAGACACAGCAAGCAGATGAAAAAAAATAATCAGCAGATTAAGAATGGACAGCAAAGAAAAAATTAGCGCTAGTATTAGTAAAAACCATAGCCAGAGATACAACACAGCTAGTGGCAGGGTTGTTCTTCATCTGCCTAGGGAACAAACTTGAACTGCTGGTGCAAGATGTAAAGCTACAATTACTATATAAGCATAAACAACACAGAACAGCAGTCCTAAGTAGTGCACAACTACTGAAGGATACCTACTATTCAGAAAAGATCAAAATAAAGATAAAAGCAGTAGATGAAGCGAACAGAAGATGTGGGACCTGTGCTGCACCCCTGCTAAAGGCCTGCATGTGTCCAATGAGCACAATCAGGATGTCCAGAAACCGAGCAACAAAAATGTGAGGACTCAGGACACCTGCCTGGAAGTTCAGACCCAGGCAGGGGTGGGGAAGGACCAGTCTAGGGACAGCTGGACATAGGGCAGCACTAGGTAGGGACAGGGCTTTCCATAAGTATGACAGTACAATTTAAATGATACAGAGTAAGGAACAAATGGGAGAAATCCAAGTGCTCCCAAACGACATAACCATTCTGTATTTCCATCAAACAGTGATTGAACAAAAAGGTGTGATACTACTACTCTAGAAGAGGATTTGGCAAATAGCAAAAAAGTTATAGCAGGCAGGTCACCAAAAATAAATTTGAGGGAGTGATCAAAACTGACTCAGTCTGAACTAAAAATAACACCCCACCCTCAAAACAGATCTTTAATTAACATTTTAATGAGGTATAAGCTAAGGAACTAACAACTTCACCTGATGCAAATATGAAGCCCGGGGGCTTGGATGCAGAGGAAGCAGCAACTTTTGAAGTCAAAGTGATTCAAGTATCTCTTTTGTTGCAAAATCCACCTTTCTTCTTCAAAGAATCAAAATTCCGCTATATTTATATATTTTTAACTCAACATTTAAGATCAAAGGAAATTATTACAGAAAGTGAACTAAAAAAAAAAGTAATACAAGTACCCTATAAATACAAAGTCACAGTTAAAGTAACACATCTGTCTCAACTCTGAACTTAGCTCAATTTAATTTGTTTTAGAGCTGACACTCTTGATAATTTCTAAAGAGAACTCTAGAAGGTCTCTTGTAAGCCTGAAGTGAATAGCAACCAAATCCTCCACGATTCAGGGCCATTTCAAAGGTTTATTACTAGAAACAGTTAACATAACAGTTGGCCACAATTTTCGAATCAATTAAACATCTTCTAAAGTCCGTTTAGAAACTTACCCTCTTCTTCCCAACCATAATAAATTATATTACGGACTTCAGTGTAATACTCCTAGTCAGCTAAAATCTACTTATCAGAAACTTGCTACGACCAAGCTTACTAGAAACTACAAGTAAGTTCTGTTCCTCTCATCACTTTCAGATGTGAATAATTACATCAAGTTTATTTTATGTATTCCTGAAGCTTAAATTTTCAAGACTGGAAAGGAAAAAAAAAAACATAAAAAAACAACAAATCAAACAACAAGCCAAAAAACAACAGAGGGAGTTATTTTCCAACACCTTTTCTCCCTGGCTTTTGAAATGCACACACGCTCACATACAATTTCTGTTGTTTCCACATTTGTTGTATTTCAAGATGAAAAACAGAAGAGACATTCCAATGAAGAGAACAAAAAGATAACACTAGGAGCAGAAAAACAGAAAAGTGAGAGGGAAAAAAAGCCTTCCTCAATCTTGTGATACAGAAGCTGGAACCACAGTCAAGAAGCCAGTGCTTCCTTCACCATCGCCGTATTTCTCACTGGTAAACCTCTTCCTGAGCCCACTGCAAGGGGATACATGGCTGCCGTTTCCTAATTCACGTCATCAATTCTACTCCCCGAAACAATGAACTGCCAGTTTTAAGACACCCTGGAACTGTTTTCAGCTTCTCAAACTCTCCCATTGATTCCTCAAGTGTTTGTACTGCAGTTGCCCAGCCTCACTGATCCACCTTCAGAAGACCCTGAGATAAGCAAAATGTAAAGCCAGACTTAACGTGCAGCATAGTCCAACGAAGATCTGCATCAAGCCATCCTTAAACAAGTTTAAAGAAATTCTGTGCACAACGGTATGTTTAGATGCATTCAGCATTTTAGCACCATAGAGACCAGACGCTCTTTCTCCCTCCCCATCTTTCAAGATTATACCTGACTGTTACAGTTTACTGCTTTCTTGAGAAAGCTAGTTATGCCTCCTCTGGATAATAGGTCTTGTGGTGCAATTTTACCTGCCAAGATGTTTAATATGATGCAAGTCCTAAGAAAACAGGCTGTAAATGGAAGATAACGTATACAACTCAGTAACAGAATTAAGCTGGAACTTAAGTTTGGAAGCTTACTTCTCAAGAATGTCACCTATATTACCAAACTTCTCAAGACAAGACTGATTTTAAGAATTTTAATTCTGGGTAAGATCTCTATTCACAAATAGGCTCACTCTTTCATCCTCTTCCCTCTAACCCAGCCTTGTTTCCAGCTCCCGTAGAATTCTCTCTCATCAACTTATTTTAAGCTCTTCTATTCACCCACATATTTAACACCAGCTTGGAAAACTTACAGACACTGACAGAAAGAGTCCCAGAGCAATGGCTGCTATTTCCAAGGTAAGCAGAAGCCCATCATCCCCTTTCTCCAAGTGTTTGAAAGGGAAAGACTGCCTGAACACAGAGCTATCATACCTTCAGCTGCCTGCCACCTCCGTTCACAAGCTTCTCTGCAAGCTGGGGAAGGGCCACGAATCAAACTACCTTCACGCTGCTGTTACCGCTTGCTTCCCTGGATGCTTCTGGGGCAAAGTCAGTGGTGGTACCAAGAAGGAGGAAGGCTTCAATACATTTTACACAAAATGCTCAGGGCTCAAAACCCCAGCCACCTCCCCACCACGCGATACTCAGCCTGGTACGTTTCTCCACAGGGAACAGCTTGCTGGCCAACATGGCACACACGCAGGCAGCTCTAAACCCACAGAGGCTCTTCCAGTGTAATCGCCTTGGGCACGTTCAGCATTTTCCAGATCAACTTTCATACCTCTCTAACTGGGGGAAATCTGCACAGTGGTGAAGGAAATAGGCACTTGCATAGCTTCCAGAAGAAAAACACCAGTTCCATTGAGTCGTGGCTGCAAAGGCCAAATGCAGTCAATTTTTAAATTCTCTGGGTTGGAGGCTTCCAGCCTTAGAGTGCCAGCAACAGTCCAGTCTTGGGAGAAATACCCGCAGCTGTCTAAAGCACCAACTGTAGTAGTCAGGCATCAGGATATATTCCAACCAAGTCCCCAACAGTCCAGACTTAGGGTGTACCACTAGCACTGTCCAGACTAGACTAACCCACTGAAGAGCTCTCTTCCATGAGAGAACCTTTTAAGGACTAGAGATCTGGTTCCTGACATGTAGCTGTCACACCCATCATGCACGCCCTTACTGCTGTAGAACAAAGAAGAGTCAGAACTAAGAAAAACCTGAACATGGTTAGCAAAATCCAAAGAGTGTGGTGAGGACTATAGCCACAATTTTTAAATCATCACACTTTTGCAGAAAACTATCTATCTTTGGCTCTGAACCAGAGTAGCATTTAATGTGGAAGCTGCACTGTTTTCACCAACTGGTGTGCGCAAGTGAAAATTAACCTCTGCAGCTTCTTGCTCAAATTCTCACATGCACTACAGCATATATACCGGGATACTGCAAGCTGACTCAAAAAAACCCCTAGCTTCATGGTTCGGGTAAGTATTGAAAATAGTTGCTGATAAATTAAAGGTTATAAACATCGTGACCGTGAAGTTAAATTATCACCTTATTCCTATCAGTCTACAAACACCTCAAAAAAACCCCAAAACAAACCATCATCAAAAAAACCCAAATCATCAAGTACAACCCGATTAAACAGGCTTGCCAGACAGGCAGGAAGAAAGCGTGGAGCTGAAACCTCCTGGCTTGTCTGCTTTCCTGGCACAAGAACTCGTACAGGGCAAACTGGGACAGCCACATCCAAGCAGGCAGAACTCTCATCAGAGCCAGCACGCAAAGAGTACACACTACCAGCACCTCCTTGGGTTTTTCCAGTGAACCCTCAAAATAAATGCTGCTGTGGCATTTACTGAATGTGCCCTCAACCTGCCTGGGCCGGGACTCCACACCCAGGGAAACATTAAGCCTCAGACATCAGTAAATTGGGGATCAGAGTCTTTGCTAATACAAATCAAACCAGCTGGTGATGAAGAGGCTTCTTGAACCTCTTTTAAAATCAATGAAATGGAAAGCTGCTCACCGAATAATCACCTAATAAGCTAATTAGATAACCAATTAATTAACAACAGCTAACTAATGAAAACACAGGAGTCCCACTCCCTCCTAGAAATCACAATGCTAAACCAAGCCTGCAGGCAGGAAACACTTGTTTATTTTTCATCCCAAATTCAAAGCCTCCTCCAAAAACGTTTTTTTATCCATTCCTTCAACAGACTGCCGCTTTCACTTTTCTTTTACAACACAGCAGCAAAAGAAGAGAATACCTAGAATAACTTTGATGAATGCAGCACTTCCTCTGCAGATAAAAACCTGGGTTTAGCATCTTTCTCACAGTTTTACCCAGCATCCCATTCCTAAAATAGTATGTTAATCCCCAACCCACGAGTGATTAAACACCAGGCCTGGCCACCTCCTTGTTGAACCATCATCACTGGACAACAAAGAAGTCACGATTCACACCACACTTCCCATGGCTGTTAGTTCCAATATGTCCTTACGGGGGTCACTGACAAGGCGGAAGGCTCACATTTGGTCTCTGCTTACATCTTTTTCAAATAAAAGTTGTGGAAAGGTATCCTTCTCTCCCCAAAGGCAACTATTTAAGCACTGACTACCACAAGCTCTCACTGCTTTCTACAAGGGAGGAGACAGCATCACATGCATCATTCTTAGAGCATGATTGCTGGCACAGGCTCCTTGGAGGACTTAGGCACCAGGAATGATTTCTAGATAAACACAAGACAGACACTGAGGCATCCAAGCTGGGGCAGTCCCAGTGGGACAGCAAAACACATCTGGAGGCACTTAAGGACACTCCATAATCAAGTAAGAAGGCGCCTGTCCCACTCAAGAATTGGTTAAGCAGCAGCTGAACAAGGCATTTAAAGAACAAAAAAGAAAAAAAAGAAAAAAGTTAGTAATTTTGCATGATATCCAACACAGCCACTCCGTTAAATGAGGGTTCACCCATATTTTGTTTTGCATGCAGGCTGCTGCTCTGCAGGGTGCTTCAGGCGTTCAGCCTTGCCTTGCCAGCGTCCTGAGCTTCAGGCCATAGAAAGAGCAGCCCAGGCCACCCCAGCCCCACCTCCCCACAACATCAGGTGGCCTGAAGGTTCTGCAGTCAAACTCTCCACCCATATTTTGGATCCTTAAGTTCTTCTTGCAGTTCTAAGAATCTGCTTTGGTTTTGTTTCCTCTAACCAAACACCCACACCCTGCTTGAAGAGGTCTGCCTTGTAACAACAGGAAAAAAATTGAGAGGTATCTTTGTATAGAGGGATGCAAGGCTTACTACAAGGAAGAATATGTATGACACTTATAGACAAGTTCTCCAAAGTAGCTTCACAAATATCTGTTCTGTTGTTGTTTGTTGGGTTTTTTCTCTATTTTTATTGAAACTTTGTACAGAAGTTTTAAACATTTCCATACAATACTTTTAGACAGGACAAAATGCCATGGTAAAGGAATGTAAACTGCAAGAAACACAGTCTGAAGTATCCAAATACTCTCTAATAAGAGTTTTAGTTTGAAGACTAATGCAGTAGGCAAAATAATATGCATACAGTATACAAAGAACAGTATACACAGGGCCAGCAATGCTAACTATGAAAATTTTGCATCAGATTTACTTCAAAGGTTTATAGCAATATGATGATTCTATACACTAGACCAAAATTAATTTATCATACATCGTTTCTATGACAAAAAGCTTGTCATTAAGGACAGTAGCAACTTACAATATAATTAAGCTGTATTAATCTCATTAACACTTCTAAATCTATATTCCTACTACAGTAATTTTTTTCAGTATATTGTCTTATAAGATCTTAATAGACCTTTAAATAACACTTTACCAAAAGAGACCTGGATCCATTATAGTGATCTTATCTACATGCCCATTTGGCTTATTTCAAAAAAACAAGGGACAAGCAAAAAGGCAAGTTTCAAATGCTATATGATATCATTTGGTTTTGGTCTGAAATGTATTTTAGTTGAATAGTTAAAAAAAACAAACAACAAAAAAAACCCAAAAAGGCAGTTCATTAACTGGTATTTTATATAAAATCTGCAGAAAAAATACAACAGCAACAAAAACCAAAAGTACTTCACAGATATCTAAAAAAACATATCAGAGATACAAGGTAAAGCAGCATCACTTTGACACTGTGCTTTAAAAATAAGATGATGAATGAAGAGACTGCCCTAGTGATATTAGAAAATTTGCTTTCTTCTTGAAGAAGACTACTAACATTTTGCACAGCAACTATTTTTATAACCACCTCATTTAAAAACGTGTATTTATAGACACAGAGAATTGTCATATCATTACCATTTTTGCTCAAAGTGTCTGACTTTACACAGTGAAACTGATAATGCTAAGTGTCACCAGATGTCACTATACCATGAATTCAATATTAGAACAGAAGTGAAGCAAATGCCTTTAAACCAACACCATAAAAGAAATAATAGAAAGTGTTTTGTAAACAAAACAAACCACTTTGCAAAACAAGAGAGTTCAGAGATCTCACAGTGAAATCAGAATCCTAATTATATATGTTTACATTCTAGGACTACTCTTTACCTTAGGCCAATTAAAGCACATTAAACCATTTAATTATATACAAACATTTTCTTAAAAAAAATTTTGTAAAACATTGCACACAAGTCTGCTTTTTAACATCACATAACAAGGTTAGTTTTATTTTCAAAACAATTACGTTTAAGGGCACAGAACATACAGAATACCAAATTAACAGATGAGTATTTTTGCTTTGCTATACATGCTAAATCCAAAGATTTCCTCAAGAAAGCTAGAGCTTAGAAACTCCGACTTCTTCCATGTATCCTGTTCTCTGAAGGGGAGCATCTCCCAACACCTCCTTTATCTTAGGATTTAAAAAAATATATATATAAAAAAAATAAAGCTGTATGTTTTAAAGTTGTAAGCTTTAAGTGCTCGTGCAGAGACCCTTTGATGACTCTGCCCGCTTCACTGTAACCTTGTGATAAATCCTCTTCACTACTCAGTTACAGTACTCTCATGACTTACATCAGAAGTCTCATGCTGGCCCTTCTGGGATTAAGGTGGAAAGGGGAACACAGAAGTGGAGAAGTATAAAATACACAAGCGGTATACTGAAGGCCATTTTAGTTTCTTACAATCTCTCACCGTTTCCTTTCAGGTATTACTAAAACCCAACAGGAAAAAAAAAATAAATCACAAAACCAACAAAAGAATCCCTAAACTTTGGCAGAGAATAGCATCAAATCAGTCATTAAAAAAAAAATTAAATAAGAACAGTCTCCCAGAATGTACTACTAAGCTCCCAAGAAGCCTTTTGTTGTTGTTGTTGGGTTTTTTGGGGGGTTGTTTGTTTTGTGGTTTGTTTTTTTTTTAAATAAAAGGCTTCAAATAAATTTCTGGGAGAAAATTCAAATATCTTAACAGAAAAATAAGTTAAGGGAAATAAAAAAAAAGTGTCATTCCAAAGTAAGTTTTTCCAAGAGTGCCATTCTAAGCTCAAGGCAATAAATAAACCAATCTCTGCAAGACAGAAGCGCTCATCCTCCTGGATCTACCCCTGCATGACTAGCCAGTCCCACTGAGGAAGCAGTGGCCAGGCATTAAGATTTATGCAACTGATTGTCCTTATGGGAGACCCTTTGTAGTTTTGCTGGACAGAAAAGTTGGTGTTTAAACCAAAATGTATTAACCTGGGTTAACACCTCTTCCACAAAGATCATGATCAGCAGATTAGCAAAGGCATGTTTACGCTATAAAAAAAAATATCCTCAAGCAACTTCTTACACTAAGGTCCATTACACTAGGCAAGGTACTTGCTCACCAATATAGACAGTTTGCTTGAAGCCTTTTTTTTTCCCCTCAAATGAAGGCCTTTTATTAAGTGGTTATACACAGCAAAGAACATCAGCAATTTTTATGACCTCTAAGACATGAAAACAGCATATGACTGAAGAGGCTGGCATTATGCAGAGAGTAGCATAGAAATACACTTTTAAACAACTGAAAAGAAAAATAACTTGCTTAAAAGCTTCTTCACAATAACAGGTCCAAAGATAGGGGGGATGCAAGGTATTACTTTATTCAGATCCTGACTGAAACAGAACAAGGTCTTAAAAAGATTAGTCAGGATGAGTTTGGTACAATGCTCTGGGTGATGCTCTGTGTTGAGAAAGGAATGGACTCTGAATAATTAGAAAAGATAAGGTGGGCACCTGAAGGAGATAAGGAAACCATAAGTCAGGAAATCGTTGAACGAAGAAAGTTGAAAGGTTTACTCCACCTAGATCCCACCTATTATGAACAGAATGATTAGATGTCAAAATCAAATGAATATATTGTAAAGATGTTGTAACCTCTCATGAAAACCGTATAAATTACCTGACTTTTCACTGAAAACTTGGGAGCTAGTCTGTCCAGTGCAAACCAGCTAGATCCCCAACGTTGCATGAAATAATCACCTTTGCTGCTTAAAGACAAAAATAGTCTCTGAGCAGTTACTCTGTGCCGTTTTGGCATCATGACTGACTGCTAATTACACTAATTAATGCAGCAACTTGTTAGTTTAGCAAAAGTGGGAATACATTAGCTGGGAGATGTAGTATCTCAGATTCAATAGTCAAAGGCTGCACTGCACATTTGTGAAGGATTGTGACTCCCTACCACAGTAAAGGAAAATTTCACTATGGATGTACTGGAGTTATACTTAACAGGATTCAAGCATCCTATTTATTAACTCTTTAAACAGTGTTCTCTTTAAAATATCAAATTACTTGGGTGGAAGAGAGGAGGAAGATCAAGCTGGAAAAGCTATTATAAGCAAATCACTCTTCAGGTGGCAATAAAAGCCATGCCTTCAGCTTCACAACCATGTAAGGCACCCTGGGAAAAAAGCAAGCACAGATGAAGCAATGGCAGCCAAGCCAAGCAAAAGGGTCCCTGAGCTAACCTGGCTTCACAGGTTAGGAGGCATTGCATTTAATATTGGTCCAGAAAAATCCAAGTACCCGTCACTGATAGAAAAATGTGTCAAGTTACTAAGGGACAGTGCCTGGTACAAGAGTCTCTCTTTCCCTGTGCCAAGTTAAGCATGTTAACCAAATCCCAGCCTTTTCAAGAAGATATTGTTGGATTGAGACTATCGTTACCCTCCACAAGTTGTTATTTTTCATCCCACCAAGATCAAATTTTGTACTAAATTGTTTTTATGCAGGATAAACTAATCAACTATGTTTTACAACTTTCTTACAGTACTGACCTTCCCAACTAAGCCCACTAATGAAATAACTTGAGATGCCATTAATGTATTTCACATACTACGATTTTACCATTAAGAAGTATTCAAAATGTTTTTTCTGATCAAAGCCAACTACACAAACAGTAAGAAGATGTGTCTTGTCACACCGTTACTAACATCATGACTCCAGTACAGTAACTCTTCTCTTCTACATATATTGTAACACTGTTCCTACACTTATTTCCAGTTAAAGAGCAGTCTACTTTCCAGGAGCAACAACTAAAAGTGGAGAAAGGTGGGGCATCTCAGCCTCTGTTTAAAGTCTTGGAATGAATGGGATTTAACTGGCTTAAAAATGACATCAAAACAAAAACCCCCACAAAAATGGTAAAAAGTTATTTTTTCTGAAAATATGCATTATACATCACACTACTAAAAGCTATTTGGACGGCCTGCCATTTATGGCACCATTGTACTGGAAAGCAAACCTCCTCCAGCAGTCAAAGGCAGGATTAACGCAAGTTTCATTTCTACAGAACTACTTCACCCATAGGAATTGTTTCTTGTTGGTGGGCCAAGGAAACATTGTTGGACCCCTGAATCGATGCTGCTGAACTGTCAGCATGGTCCCTCAGACAGTTTTTGGCCTAGCCAGTTCACACTCTCTCAAACAAGTCCCAAGACGAGCTCAGGAACAAAGACAACTGGAGGGATTATTTTCACATGGAAAGCCTGGATATGACCACTCTGTCCTGGAGGATAAAGGAGTTTAATACTGTAAGTGCATCCACACACTGCCAGCTGCCCTCTGTGTCCAAAAGCAGGTGAGCACCCAGGATGGCAACACATTCTCCTGCTTTACCAAGGGGGAAGGGGACCAAGCTCCGCAACCTTTCCATCTGCTAAGCTCCATCAAGCTGCTGGAATGTCCTCCATACCCAGAAACTGTTCATCCCTGTCTCTGGCATCCATCCTTCAGGAGAAAGGAACCTCAGGATCTCGAGGCCTACCGATCATCTATGATCACCTGGGAAAAGTTTAACTTTTTTCAAAGAATCATAAAGGCAGACCTCAATTGCCAACACAGATTACGACTGCACATGCTCCTTATCTCCTGACACAAAATCCCTCAGTAGTCATTCCTTAAGAGGGAAAAAAAAAAAAAAGTTTGACAGGGTGAAAGGGGAAGTGGGAGAAGACATGAGGCAAAAGGACTCTGGAGAATAAGGACCACTTCCACTTCTTTCCCCACTTCCCCTTACTCTTGTCTTCCCACTTGTTTTTCTAGCCTTACAGGCTCAGTACACAGCAACGGTAGGGCTGCAGAGTATTTCTTTCTAGACATACACAGCAGAGGCAGAGTTATTTTTCAGTGTGCTTACCAAAGCGAAGACATTAGAAGTCTCACACTTTTTCTCCCCATGATGGAACCTATGTACAATTTTTTCTCTAGAAGAGGCTAACCCTAATTATAGTCTAAGGTTTTGCAGACTGAAGAAGCTGAATAGGTACTCTTCTATTTCAATATAGTACAAAACCCAAATAAAAAGCATTCCTTTTTTTTCTTTTCTCCCCATCTCCTCCATTGCCAGTCTTATCACCTCCAGAGTTTTGGTTTGGTTTTTGGGTTTGGAATTTTTTTTGGTTAGTTTTTGTTTGTGTTTTTTTAAATACAGCAACTTTTCAGTAATGGAATTTACAGTGGATAGAAGTCAAAAGGCAAATTTTCTTAGGTAAAAAAAAAGAAAGCTCTAACAGCTATCATGTTTTAAGTGCTAAAGATGAGACAAAATATCTTCCTGTTGTTGCCATAAGAAAAATGAGAAACTGAAAAAAAAACAAAACAACAAAACAAACCTAGAAGCAGTGAGCAAAATTAAAAAGTGCCGAACTGGCAAAAGTAATACAGCTATGTTACAAAGAACAACTGCACAGCAATATGCATCACAGCCCTACATTTAAAAAAAAAAAATATTTTGACACAGTTTTAATCATTTAGATTTTACACACTGGTAAATGATTACTTGTTAGCATCACCTTAATGCTGACTGAGCTCTGTAACCGCCTGACTTAAAACACAGCCACCTGCCTGCCTTTGGTATATTTATACATGTATACATGGAAAAACAAAAGGTTAGTACTGCAATTGGAGGGGGGGGGGGAGGACAAAAGGGAAAAAAGGAAAAGACATCACATGACACATTCTGCTTTCAGGAGAGATAGGACAACATGTCTCAAATGGTCTCTACATAGGCTAGAGTTGATTTGATCTTACAATTATAGCGTAAACAATGCCTCAGTTGCAGTTACTGTTATTTGAAAAGAAAAAAAAACCCAAATAACCAAAAACGCAAAACAAACAAAATCTCCAGAGACCTGTATCAACTTCTGTATGTTTAGCCATACCCTTAAAAGTTCACTATTCACTCACAAAGAGAAATAGACAAACATGAATATTCCAAGCGAACAGACACAGACCAGTCCAGTATTTAGTAATAGTTTAACTTTTGGAGTCTCTTCCAGCATTTGTAAACAAACAGTCTCTTCCTCCATCTCCCGAAGAGCTCTCTTGTTCATGTTTTTACTTTTAAAGCCACAGAACCAATCTATGAATTTCAAATGTCTGTCTCTATCATCAGTCTCTTCCTCGTGCTTTTTCTCCCCCATCAAAGCTGCTTGTCCGTTTGAGTAACAATCAACTGGTGTCTCAACTTCAGAGTGACTCACAGAAATCACTGGGTTGCTGTCATCTCTGCAAGTAACCAGAAGATTGATATCCTCTGGCTTAATATTTTTAATATTTTCTTCCGATTTGCCATTTGGAATGATGTGGTTAGCGTTTTCATTGCACTTCAGGATGCTCTTTTCTTGCACTTTGTACAGCTCCCCCTTTGCAGCATTCTCTTTCACATTCCTGTTTTTCACTGCCCAGAAAGTGGTCGTCCGAACCTGCTCCTTTGTAGGTGGAGGCGTGAGAAGGCTTACTACAAAGGTCACAATGCCAGTGATCCAGAACAGAGCTGTTGCAACATACATGTAATGGATATTTTTGATAAAGCTTGGCCTAGTATCCGGCTGGTTACACTCCGGAGCACGATAGATAAACGCCAGTATCAACCGTATCGCTCCAAGAACAAACCCGGCCA
Source organism: Falco naumanni (assembly GCF_017639655.2). Lineage (NCBI taxonomy): Eukaryota > Metazoa > Chordata > Aves > Falconiformes > Falconidae > Falco > Falco naumanni. The sequence goes on along the minus strand of NC_054055.1, from coordinate 76,598,155 downwards.
TTCCACCATAGAAAGCCCCCTGCTCATTGCAACGCTTCCAAAAGATACCCATAAGAAACAGAGCAGCCACCGGTGGGGTCAAGTAGTCCGCTACCTCTTGAATATAAAGGTACATCTGACCACCTTGCATTTCTACAATTATCGGCACCCAGGCAATGCTTATAACCACCATGAATGCAACAAAGACTCTTCCTACAATCATCAGTTCTCTAGACGTCGCGCTCTTCCGAATGAGTTTGTAGACATCAAGTGTGAATATGGTGCTAGCACTGTTGAATATGGAGTCCAAGTCACTCATTAGTGCAGCAATCATCACAGCCATCATCAGTCCCCGCAGACCAACTGGCACCAGTTTCATCACCAAACGTGGATAGGCTATGTTAGAGCATCCAGCTCTGCTCCCGCAGACTTGAAAACAGTGTTCCGGATTAATGCAAGCGATATCATCTGCGAACAGTATTCGTGAAATCATCCCTGGGACAACTATAATAAACATTGGCAGCAACTTTAAGAAGCCTGCCATCAGAGTGGATCCTTTGGCATGAGCAATGTTTTTTGCAGCTAAAACTCTCTGAACTATGACTTGATCGGCACACCAGTACCACACAGAAGCTGGGGTCTGTCCCAACAGAAATCCAGGCCAGGGAATATCTTCATCTGTTGGCTCACGCAACATTTTAAGAGCATCAGGCTTTGGGTTGACATTGCAGGAATTGGTATTGGAAATGTTGTAGGTTAACAAGATAGACGTAACATTTGGTGACGCTAACATGTACCTTCTTTTAACTTCTTCAAACCCACCAACCTCCGTAATACTTATGATCATAAGTGTGAGGGCACCAATAATCATAAGCAGAGCTTGAAGGGTGTCTGTATAGATGACAGCCACAAGACCTCCAGTCACAGTCAACAGTGCAGTCATTCCAATAAGGAGGATAACTGACAAATAGAGGTTCCAACCTAGCGATTCTTGAATAAAAAGTGCCCCTGAATACAAGTCAACTGAGAGTTTGGTGAAGATATAAAGAATTAGAGACAATGCTGCAAAATATATTTGAATTCTATGCCCTCCAAAACGCTTGGACAAGTATTCAGGCATGGTGTACACTCCCGACCGGATGTAGACTGGAACGAAGACCCATCCTAAAAGCTGCAAAAGCATTAAGGCGTTGAATTCCCATGCACCTACTGCAAATCCACTCGCCGCTCCAGATCCTGCGAGCCCAATGAAATGTTCACTTCCAATATTGCTCACAAACAAAGATGCACCAATAGCCACCCAGGTCATAGAACGCCCTGCCAAAAAGTAGCCACTTACGGTGCTCCGATTGTATTTCCACATGGCAAAAAAACCTATGCACATTACAAGCACGAAGTACAGTGCCACAATGGCAATGTCTGCTGTTTCCAAAGAAGCCCTCATTTCTGTAAACAAAATGACTTCGCACAGCTGACGTCCACTTCTCGCCCCCCAGCAAACGTCTGTTAAGCAACACGTGAACCAGTTAACATATATCAACACTGTGGATCAAATTCTTTGTCCCTTGGTTTGCTGTCCTGATGCTGGTGGTTGTGGCACATTTACTTTCTCCGCTTCTCAAATGGAAATTTGGAACTTAGCACGCACTTTTAATCCACATTCCACAAGAGCATCAGCCTTAACTCAGTTGATGTAGGAGAAATTCTTAGTTGCAGCTAAGTTTAGTGAGGCCTACTGTACCAACCCTGCAAGGCAGCAAAGACAAAAGACAAAGATTGAATTAGAGAAGAATTTCATGAAGTAATGAGAAAAAATTTGAAGTCTAGTAAAACAATGACTGAACACCACAGATTTTTTTTTCCCCCTTATATTTCCTGCTGCATTTATGCAAACCGTAACACACATAATTAAGTATTCGTAGAACTAAGTAGTAATGCCTTTTACAAATCAACTTCAATGTTTACAAGTACCTTAAGAGACGCAGCAATTCTGCGGTATTAAATGACCCCAATTCCCCAGACCAAGGTAAGGAACAGACATTTTATTTTTCTTTACTTTAGAATCGCCCGAGTCTGCTTCAAGACACTAAACAAGCCTTCCTCTATCAAGCGATCTAGGGGGGGACGGGGGGGATGGCGACCAAAACACAAAAAACAACCACTAAGGAGCATTACTAGCACCGCACCCCACAAATCTTGATAGATTCTGGCATCACGTGCATGCACTTGAGACACCAGCTGGCTGCTAGAGCTAAAAATCAAAATGAAGTCACAATGCTGTCAAAAAACAACATAAATTTAAGATCAGCTGGAAAAATCAATGTTATTCCACAGGTTTTAGATGAGTTTGCACCTGCCTGGGGTACAGATAATCACAGGGTTACATTTTTCTCTGGAAGTCCTTCATACATATCCCATGTAATCCAACTGAAAAAAAAAAAAAAGTCCCATTCAAGCAAGTGACAAAAGCAAAGCTACACCTGACATCTGACTACATCTGATACTCTAAAGAATATTTCTGTCTGCAGTGTGCTTTTTGATACCCACACGGTTTCAGGATTTTTTGGGAGCACCTTAGACACAGGAGGGAGAACCAGATGGATTTTGGTAGCAGTTACAGTTGCCAGGATGACAAAGAGCACTGTTGCCAGCACCATCTATCTGCATCCAAGCATGAAGAGGATCACTAACATCAGAGACAGAAGGTTTTGAGGCAAAGCATACCCTGCCTCTCCATTCCTCAAGCCCCAATCACACCCAATTCTATCAAAGCATGTCAGGAAACAGGTACTCATTTAGGCAAGCAGGACTGAAGCACTCAGAGTGGAGGGAAGGGGATAATAAAAAGACTGTTAGCAGACAACCAGACAGGTGGGAAAGGAAGGAGGTCTGAAGGGCTGCACACTGGGGCTCCTACCTCTGCCACACAGACAGGATGCCTCTATCTCCTATTTATGCTTTGGGAGGTATCATTTACCAATACCCATCTGAAACCTTTCAATGGATTTAGAGTGTGCTGGACAAAGTTCTACTTCCTACATCGAATGTACACAGCAAAGGAAGAGAAGACCAAACCAAAGAATCTGTTTAGTCTAATGATCAGAACACAACTCTTCAGTATTCAAGATTATTACAGAGAAGTAGTGAACAGGGTCTGCCTCCATTCCTCTATCCCACCCACCAGTAAAGGTAATGTAGGCACACACCAAAAAAAAAAACCCAAACAAACAAACCCAAAACAACAAACAAACCCAAACAAAAATCCACCAACAAAAAACCTTGTTGAATCTTTTTTGTGACCATAAGGCCTACCAGCCTTAGAAATTGTACAAGCATCAGCTTCAGGCACTCCCACTTCATTTGCAGAAGTGCTCTGGCACTATGCTGAAACTCACATTTCCCTAGTAATTCATCTATGATTAGTACAAACACCCAGATAACGTATTCCAGTATTTGGGTGGGTTTTTGTTTAGCATTCCTGTAGCTTATTCATTTTGTTTTAAAAAAAGAAAAAAATCATTAAAAATTCTCAGATAGACAATAATAAAAACTATAGTTGAGTTTGAAAAATCACACACTCCCTCCCCTCTGCCTTACTTTGTGCATTACTGAAGGCAGCAACAGTGCTGATATAAAAAAAAGTGCACTTCTCCAAGGCAAATGTATTTTTAACATAGCTTACAGCAAACCACAACTTCAGCCTTAAGGAGAAATTCACAATCATGTTATTTGTACAAGCTGGCTGTTTTTCAAGAGTAGTTCAGAATCAAAAAAGATAATAAGGGTTCCCCACCACCACCACAAACCCACATGAGAATACAGATATTCATTCTGCTGGAGTTACAGCCAATAATGAGAGACTACGGAGACATGGCACAAAATGGACCGATTACAGTAGTGTGCTAAATTTATCATGCTCATAAGCCTCAAACCACAGATATATTTTAAATTCTTCCACAGAAGAATTCACATTTATTCCCACCCACAAATGCAGCAGTAGTTAAATAGTCTATTAGTGTAATCCAACACAGAATTATAAACACTTCCAACCATATGATGCCAGATACAGGTATAATGTACTATTCTTAGTTTTAAGCACTTTTGAGCAACACTTCAGTGTTGTTGCATCTTTTACTATATTTGGTTATATTTTCAAATGCAACTACATTATAATGTTTATACCAAAACTATAAATATTGTAATGAAAGGGTAAGAAGCGATTTTACTCAGACAAAAAAGAAAAACTGCTACACAGAATATTAGAATAACATGCAAGCTAAAGAAATAGTAATAACTGATATTATCCCCTCTTTTATTACTGAAAATGTTCAGACTTGAACTTCAGTTCACATCCCACCATCTTCCCTGTAGGTTAATCAATGACCTGGCAAACTATACTAGACAGTAATATCTATGAATCACAAAAAAAAAATATTCTTAAAGCTACATCTAGTTGATACAAGAGGTACCCAGCTCATAGCACAACTGTTACAAGCACACTCAAGCACTCTGAAAAGTGCAAGTATTAGACAGCTTCTCTTGAATAAATCATGACATTTCCCAATAAGGATACTTGCAAAACTACAGTGGGCTCAGTCTAACCAAAATAAACAATACATTGAGTTTCTTGAGCATTTTCCACTGGAAGGTACAGCCAGATGATGCATTTGAAATAACCAGTCTACAGAGACCCTAATCATCACCTTTGTAATCAACATCTGAATTTTGCAGGGTTTAGCTCTCTTTAGCAGGAAGGTGGAAAGCTTTCAGTAGCTGCTACAAATTTGCTGCACTGTTACTAAACTACTGTACTAAAGTAGCTTCTTGTACCAGTTTCTTATTAGACCTAATTCTAAAATAACCCTGGAACTTTTTTTCATTACGAAAATGAGATTCGTCCCTCTGAACTTTCAGCAAGTTATGACCTCAAGTCTTAAGAAGGACTTTTGAGATGCCCCATGTGAGTTTAATCTCAAGTTATTAGAACAGCGTACATTGTGGCACTGAGAGAAAAAAAAAAAAAAAAAAAAAGACAGAAAGACAGCACTGCTGCCAAGGACTGAAGTTTTTTTTTCCCCTAAGGCTGTTTTCTGGCTGGATCATATCAAAGACACAAAATGATGTGCTTCCCTCTTGTCTGAAGATAGAGGGCTACAGCTTTGGTGAAACAATGCATATGTCGCTCCAACAGGCAGCCTGTTCTTTAAGAAAAAAAAAAAAAGTCTCAAGCAATTCCCTGAAGAGATATTAGCTAATGTGAAGCAGATTTAGGGTGGGATTTTTAGGAGAAATTTTTATGATTGTTTTAAAGGAAAACTTTCTCCACAGTGCTTTTCTAATAAGATGTGTCTTTTAATATGCCATAATCAAACTGCTCCAGCCCTAAAGCAACTATTTGTTTTCTGTTCAACCTATTTCTCTTCTTAGCAGATGGGAAGTTTCTCAGTTGACTTCCCTTTTCTCTTTAAGAGTCAGTCCCAATGACCATTGCTTTAAGGGTTAGTCTGGGGATGCAAACACCCACATACGACACAGGAATGTCCACTGCTATCATCTGTTAGCAAATTAAGAACATACTTAACTTTTTTCACAGTAGTTTTGAGGCTCTTTCTTAGAAAGAACATTTTTCTTCATCTTCTTCAAGCAGGGGCACGTTAACTCATACCAATAGCATTTTACCTACTCAACAACTCACTTGCATGGAAGGAGTATACCCAGATTGTCAGGCTCAACAGATACATGCAAATATTAACAATAGCTCTCCCGAGGGGGGGGGGGGGGGGGGGGGGGAAGAATGACAAAAAAAAAAAAGAATAAGAGTCTTATGCCTTGAGCAGGCCTGTACAACATCCAGCTCCTCAAGTGTGTTGTCTGGCCTGCTCACACTGCAGGCTACCTGCTACGGACATGCAAGTTCCTACCCGTCCACTTCTCCACAGTAAAAACAAGGTTGTCTGAGGCAGCCCATCTCTCAGGGGGAAAAACATAGGAAAAGCTTTGTTCCATTTATTGCAGCACTCTAGAACACAAAAAAAAAAAAAAAAAAAAGGAGCACAATTGTCCTTCATGGAGTAACTGATACACACCAACTTATTCTTACGTAGTACATGCCCTTGAGAAAGGAGGGGCTAGCCCTGCCAGCTGCTGAGAGCCCTAAACATCCAGGACCACAGTTTCAGGACCTTCCCTTGTAAGCCAGGAGCTGGAGCAGAGAGGCCAAGCAGGAAACCCACCTGAGACAAACCGGTTATGTTGTAGGAAGCAGGAAAGCTCAGAGGCAGAAGTTGGCCTGTAGCATCTAATAAATAACTTGAGTTAAGATCTGGACTGGCATTCCCAGCAGCTCAACAGACTGGAGTAGAAGAGTACCACATTTCCAAGTGAGCTGACCCAGCAGCAACCCGACTAACCTGTTTGCCACACATGCTCTGCTGCCCCAAAGTGGTACTGCGTCAATACATCTGCTGGCCTTGAAGAACACAAGTGCCACAGAGACAACTCTATAAACCATCACTACCGTAAAGGTCCAATTTGAGGTGCAATGTTCAAGTCAGTCACTCAAAGGAGTTGTTACAAACATATAACACTATTTATTATTTTTTTGTCTGGAGTTTCAGGAATCGCTCCAGTTCTGGTCTTCATTTTACTGCAGCATCAGAAAGAGAAGCTTGCTCCAGAACACAGTCTTCTCGATTCTTTTCTAAAGGACTGCTGAAGGAGACATGAGAGAAATAAGTAACCTCACAGCATGCAGTTCAGCAGCAGAAAAAGAACTACACTGCATTTCCCAGTTGGAAATGTAATGCTACTGTGAACTATTACAGAAGCAAACTGGAGTACTTTAGGCCAACTGAAGCCGAAGGGCACTGTGACTGACAGTGTTAGAGTAATAAATCAATTAGTTGTTTTTGTTTTTAACCATTCTTCCCACCCCCCCATCCCAAGTGTATAGACCTATTTAGGTCTCCCACCAAGTCAGAAATTAAGGGGGGGGGGGGGGGGGGGGGCGGGGAGAGGAGAGAAGGCAGAAGAAAGAGGATGCAGCTCTAGCAGTGTCCTTATTCAGTACTCCACAAAAACAGAAGCTCCAGTACCGTTAATTGCAAAGGGAGAGGAGGGTAGCTTGTTTTCTGAAACCAGTATCACTAGCAGTGCCTCAGCAAGCCACTTCATACCACTGCCTGTGGCATTCACATTTGGATGGTTTCTCTCCCCATGAGTCAGTCCCCAGCACTGTCAGGAACAGTGGATTTATTGGCTTCCACTTCTTCAGAAACTCCAAACACCTACAAGGGGGTGGGGTGGGGTGTTAAGCTGGGGACAGATGAGAGGAGATAGAAGGTTCCTTTTTATTTGTTAAAATAGATACCATGAAGAAAGACTATCTTCTCCACACCTAGACATACTGTAGTCATCTTACTTGGGTCTTAAGCTGATGGACTTTAAGTTTAACTTGGACTACTAGTTTAAAGAAAACATGTATGCAAGTACTTACTTTTCCCCTTGTCTGCCCAAAAAATTGGCTTATGTTTACACAGGTGACAGGTGTTATCTGGGTTCTCTGAAGAGAGCAGAAGGTTCAGCTGCTGCTCAGCACTGCTGAGGAACTGGGCTACCCTTCCCTGGCAAATAAGCCAAATCATTCACGCCTCTGCCATAACTCAAGCAGATGACTACCAGAGGCTTAGATGCTCAAATACGGGTTGTCACTATATGCAGCTCCATCCCTCAGCAAGGAAAACACGCTTTTCTTTGCAACTGCAGACACAATGACACTCTTCCTTTTACACAGGAACTGGAAGCAGAAGAGGACAGAGGATACCGAGGAGGCAAGTGGTCAACAGTTACTAAAGAGCACAAGAGGGCAACAGGGAAAGCAAGCCATTTTAATGCAGATGGGAGGGGGTGTCTCCTCCAGGAGACGGTAAAAAGTAGACAATTCTGGTATCATGCAGCACCAGGCCAAATTTTCCCTGCCAGGTAAGCGTGTCAACACATCAGCTAACATACTAAGTTGGAAACTGCAGAGGGACACTTGGCCAAAGACTCAAATTCCTTTTTGTGGCAACCTAAAGGTGAGAAGTGCAAACATATTCACTGTCACTGATAAGTACTATTCACCTAGTTTGATGAAGTACTTCATCACTAAGAGCAACAGCAAGAGAATGGGTAAAACAAGCATAAATAGGCAAGTATTTGATATCTGTAGAGGATCTGGGAGCACATAATCAAGTTTTCTGGACAGGGAAGTCAAACTTTACCACCCTGTTAGAAGCACACTATCAGGAAATTTTGTAAAATCTCTACCGCTGCCAAAGATGACCTTTTCTTCAGCTGCAAGGTACAAAGATGTGATCCAGTTAGTGATTATCACCATTCAGCAGTAACTGATGTAACTGGCATACTCCACTCCTAGCCTAGAAAAACATGCTGGTTCACCCAGTTTTAAGAGGATCTTGGCTAGGAGAGTACAGACTTCAGAAATTACTTGGGAAATAACAAAGGAGCAGCAGAAGCATTAGTCACATGCAACCGGACAAAATACTACGAATAACTTCTTCCTAGAATTTCTAGGGAGAATAAAAAAAAATTAAAACCAGACTCATTTTAGCTAATTTAGGACTTCCCCAAGTATCCAACACATTTATGGCTGCCCACAACCTTTACAAGAACATAAAGCATCACAAGTTTTATTGAAAGGCAAGACAGAAGTTTCAGGGACATACATAATCCTAGAATTTAAGTTCAAGGCCCTCTAAGCTTCCTGCTCTGCAGTGTGCTCTTACAAGATTTCTAATTCTTCTTGGGGATTTTTAAGACTCTAAAACAAGGCTTAAATAAAGTTATCTTGGTTATAAAACAACTAGCTAGTCTACATCAAGTTTTGTAATTACCTTTATTAAAAGCTACCAAACATTGATTTTTCTAGTAGTCTCAAACACATCAACTCCACTGAACACATTCCCCTTCTGCATCCATGCTCTGCATATACCTTTGTTTTTAATTATTATTCCTTAAATATTTGCATAACTGAAGCACAAGGACTGGCTTACAAGTGGACAAACTAGGACTAAAAAAAGATGCGAGAAATAGAACAATAGTTCCTGTGTAGTTCCTCACAATCCTGTTTCTAGGGTTTGTGACCTTTCCTTTACTCCATCTGCTTCTTTCCCTTCCCCCTCCCCTCACCAGGGGTGATGCGTTTTCTTTAGTATCTCATTTCCAGCACCGCTATTTGCAGTAGTGCTCCCACAGCACAGGTCCTTCATTTACACCGATCTTGCCTTACTTTCCATATTTCTACTTCCCATCTTTCCTGTTCCACTTCTGCATAAAATAGTTATATTTTGTGTATCTGTCCTCCCTTTTATTACCCTATCCAACTCCCCCTAGCACCTTCTTATCAGCTCTTCTACAGAATGCACACCAGAGATATTCCTGCTGGTCCACTGGGCAGGCAGTTTTGAAAGGAACAGCCTAGTGCCCAGTGGCTCCTGCTGCCCCTGGATAAGCAGCACAGAGGCTGGTATATGCAGCTCTATCAAGCAACTGCTTCCACACAAGCCATACTTGATGAATTACTTAGTCACTAACAGCAACAGCAAGAGAATGGGTAAAACAAGCATAAATAGGCAAGTATTTGATATCTGTAGAGGATCTGGGAGCACATAATCAAGTTTTCTGGACAGGGAAGTCAAACTTTACCACCCTGTTAGAAGCACATCACCAGAAATTTTGTAAAATCTCTTCTGTAACAGATGTAAAATCTCTTACTGGCACAGACTTGTAGCAGAGGAGGTCTAGGCAGCTGTGGCTCAAATAATTACAGCAGCCTGCTCTGGCTGGAGTCTCACAAAAAGCAAGATAAGTTACGTGATCAATAATCAACAACCACCAACATAATCTTTGGGTGGAAACTGCCAGCGTTATGAGCCTGGAACAAGGGAACTGGAGAAAACCACTGAATAAGCACAGAAAGCAAAAGCTCCATCATTAGAAAATATGGTATATATGATATATTAGAAGAAAGAAAACATATACACACGTTCATACTTGAATTAGTTCAACAGCTTATTCTAAGTGATATGATGGACATCTTTTAAAGTGTCAGTTGCTTTTGAGGGTTTTTACAACAATGGAAAGCAATAATTTTATTTTATCAGAATACGTTCTCCCTCCTTCAAACGTTAACAGACAGACAGTCTGCCCTTATGAAGTTTGTAAGCATCCCCCTGTTCATATACATGATGCATCCACATGTATACATACATACAGTGAACAAAGGAGGAGAGAGACACAGCCAAGAGAGAAGAGCACATTGCTAAGTAGGTAACGGGGGCAAAGAAAAAGTATTTTAAAGACTAAGCCACCATTCCTGCCCACTGAAGAGGGGCTAGCCAAATCTCACTGAAATCTGCCAGTCCCAGCATGGACACAAGGACCTGCCCACAGCTCAGCCTCAGCACTCAAGGCTTGCAACCCTACAGACTAGGGACCAAGAGTGGCAGAGTTAACCCAGGGCATGCCATTACACACACTCAAGCACATCACTTGATACGCTGCGGAAACCTGCATGAACCAAGAGGATTTCAAAGTCTTTACTCTTGACATCAACAGAGCACTCACTTTGGACGACTTTGCCAAATCCACCTAGCTAACAACTATCTGCTATAAAAAGACAAACTATTTTGCAAGAGAGAATAATCCTCTACCTCCCCACATACCCAAGACAGCCACATATCCCACACCTGGCAGAAACTTAGATGAGGACCACTCTCAAGTCTTAAGATTGAAAAGGGGCAAGCATCAGCCAAGACTGTATCATTCTCAAATGCTGTCTGTATCTCACACTTCAAAATCAAGTTATTCTTATGGAAATGCTTAAGACAGAAAACAAAAAGCTGACTCCTACGGGACAGTCAGCATGAGATCATGTGGTTTTTCCAGTTTTGGCTTTTAGATCCAGATCTTTGGCCTTCTTTCCAGGACCACCCCCAACACAAGGGTCCTTCCCTGCTATGCATAATACTATGAAGAGGAGCCCGTTTCAGCCTACTAAAAAAGTCAAAGGAAAACAGAGAAAAACATTTCTGTCATTTTAACCTGCTAAGTAGGGGAGCAGGGTGGCAAAGATGTACAATTGAACTGTAAGAACAGGTAGGTTCACCGGAAAGGAAAGGCAATAAATAAAAACAGTATCTGCCTGCTTACTGCCTTCTTCACTCTCCCCCTGCTTCCTCCTAGCAACTAAGATATCAAAAGCCCAATTGCTGCAGCTGCCTACACAGCAATTAAGTGTAATAGTCAAGATGTCAAGCAACACTACTGCCCATTACTTCGGCTTTCCTAAAATAGCTAACAATCTCCACCGCAGGTAGGGAATTTTTGAAACATGGCAACCCACTCCAAAGGCAACAAACAGATGCTGGAGACAAATTACGTTGCGTGAACGTGCCAGTCAAACTGAGAGCCCAGATTCACTGCAGTACTACAGAGGTGGGTAGATGGGTCCCCGAGTCCAGATATTTGCTGAAATGAGGTAATTAGGTTTTAGACTATGACATGTTTGTCCTTTGTTACACATTAAGTAGGGGAGAAGAGTACGCTGCTAATAAAATACTGACACGCTTCCTCATTTTTAGTGAAATACTCTAACAAAGCATTTGCAAACTGTCCATTCGCTTCAGTTCCAGTTACAAAGTTGTTTTGTTGAAGACAGGTGTCCCAGCTCGCAAGAGTCGAGCAGCAGCAAGAACCGCATGGGAATATCGCCACCTTCTCTGTCTGTCCTAGGCTCCGCCGGCTGCCAGCTCTCCTTGGCGGGTGTCTCACATTGCCGCCCCGCGGTCAGTCTGCAAAACAGCATCAGAGCAATAGGAAGCCATTTCCAGCTCTTCCTTCCCTTTCCCCCCCCACTTCCTTCCCCAGGCTCTCAAGGGACTTTCCGCAGGACGAGGAGGGTAGGGAAGAAGCCTCCCTGAAGAGCTCTCCTTTCTCCAGCAAGCGACAACAACTGCTAAATCACTAGCGGGTCACTACCCTTTCCTGCTGAAGGTCCTGCTCTGCCATAACCCCCCTGCTGAAAGCCAGTGGTGACTCCTCTGGGAGAAAGTTGGAAATAATTAGAAACTCATCTTTTGCTATGAATAGTAAAGTTTAGAGCACAAACAACTGTCTTCATTCTGCACCTTCACTACAACTGCAGTCCGTGACTCAGGCCCTTGGGGTTAGCCAAACGTGCTGTTTACATACATCTATCTGTACACTACTGATAACAAGTCTGCCATCAAACTCCCCAAGCTCACCATACAAATTTTGTTGTTTGCATGTTGGAGGGTTGAAAGCCACACACGAGCAAAATTCATTATTTCCACCCCAAGTTCCAGTTACTTCACTGGCCTCATACTCCAGCCTTCTCCCAAAGCATCTCTTCCACATACTCACACAGAGTAACACAATCCAAGTCCCTCACTGCAGCTACTCTTCAAATATAGCGATACCACAGAGAAGTAGCTTTTGATTTCTTTATTTTAGGAGTATTTTAGGAGGGTTTATTATTGTTTTCCTGAAAAACACTGACTGGAGCCTCTGCTGATCAAGAACTCCATCCACAGGCAATTTACAAATGCAGTATCTCTAGTGCATGTCAATCACCTACCTACATGTCATGACCATACCCTACCTACAAAACAGGACAAAGAATGGCTGCTCATCAGAATAAACTCACAAGCTTTTGTGAAAAGTACATGCAGACAACTGGTGACAGAGTTTGAAACTAAGAGTTTTCCTCCTTACACACACACACCCCGCAAACTCTTTGGTGCTGCATTTTTAAGACACAAAAGCTGAAGAGACTCTGAGGAAGTCTGCCAAGAAGCAAAGGGACACGGGAGCACCAGGCAGGACTGAGGGGTCATGCTTGCCCTGTAACCATGTCAAGGCTAGCTGTGTAGGGAGGAGACCAGCTGCACAACAGACTCCATGGTTCACGGCAGAAGCCACATGGAAGAAAAAAAAATGAGGCGGGATCCCCGGCTTGAACACAACCAGTACTAGGGAGCAAAAGAGTTTAAAGCAACAAAAGTGAATTTGAGGGATTTATTCTGCCTACACCTATGAAAATACCAAGGTAACTACTATTAAAACTAAGTGTGTGTGGGGGGAACCCCACAAAATCACAAAGTTTACCTCTGAAGAGAGCCGTGAAAGTCTACTGGCCTGTAGCTCTGAGACGGCTTGTGCTCAAGCTGCCAGGGAGCTCAGAGAAGTTGACAACAGCCCTAAAGCACAAGAAAGCCAGGCAGCAAAGGTCTGCCTTTTTTTTTTTTTGTTTGTTTGTTTTTGTTTTTCAAGGCAAGGGAGCCGTCAGAGGTGAGGAAGGATGCCACAGACAGCAAGAGAAAAGTCAACACTTGCTCAAGCCTTCACACTAAAGTGGGCACCAGAGCACACAGCCACCACAGAGGGACTGACATCATGGCAGGACAGTGAACACCTGCCCAGGGCAGCTTCCTCAGGAAGCACTAGCGTTAAACAGCAATGTCATTTATTCAGGACTGTGTATGATCTCTCAGACTTCTACAGGAAGGAGTTATGCAGTCACCTTATCATTTCAGACTGCTTAATTAACCCCATATTCAGGTGTCCGTCCTTTGACTAATTTAAGTTAGCATTACAGTCAAGATTATGCACTGCTATGGGGGTCACTAGAGCAACCCCTTTGCCAGGATTCAGCAGCACCGTATAGCTTACAACCACTACAGAAATTTTTTTCAAGTGTTCTCATTACACAAGAAAGGCAGCAGTAGCAAGATACTGGAACACAAAAAAAGCACCTTGATCTGGTGTACTGTCAACAGCAACAACAGCATCTAGAGATAGAATCTAAATTTTAGAGTTACAACAAGGGTACACCTGAGACAAAACTTAAGTGTTTTAACATAAATCACAAAGCTAAAGAACACCTTAATATACATCTATCAGGGAAGAATATACCAGGCAGTCAAACTTCAAAGAGGAAAAGGTTGCAGATGTTAAATCCCTAGTGCATCGATGCTCATTAGAAGCATCTTACAGCTAAAAGCTTATCCCTGCATCTCTGTGTCAGATTCTAGGAACCAAAGATCCTTTCCACCAGACAGCACTCCATGGTATCCTTTCAGAGTAGTCAGTTTATTAGTCTCAGTATTATGTCAGACTTGCTATGCTTTCTGTCCTGCTCTGCATTTACACTGCCCACACAGCATAATGCACCTCCCACATTAACAGCATGTATACAAAAAGCATCTCATCACCTTACCTGTGGCTTATACCCTGATGGGGAGGGGTATGGAAAAAAATAAAATTACCATGTTGACAACCCAAGCCCAAAAGCAGCCAGCATGTTTTGTCAAAGCAAATGCTGCTCCGTGAGGTGGTGCAGCAATGTCACCAGATTTTTCTGTTGCTGTATTTCTCCACTAGAGGACTCACCTGAGGTCTACTACAGCTTCTGCAGTTAAGCCAAGTTTAAAAAAAAAAAAAAAAAGCCAACCCTGACATGTGGATGGTACATGTAAAATGAATGGAAATGTACTAGTATGTGTCGCACATGTAATACATGAAGACATGCTCCTATAACTACAAAAGAAACACAGTAATACTATTTAGCTTCCTGCTATTCTATGACAGCTATACATGTTCATTTAAATTACGGTTAAATGCAACAGCAAGCATGTCCACGCTGGGTCAGAGCAGAAGGGTTACAGCCTAGCAGAAGTGCTGCTACATTCCAACACCAGCACTGCATATTAAGCTGGCAAGTAGCAGATAAACAAAGGCTATAGAAGGTACTAGAGAAGGACCAGTATCAGCTATTATTTTCCAAATAAAGGGTCCCATCTACAGAGATGTTTCTGTATTATTATTATTATTACGCACAAGTACACACACACCCCGCACTGATTCAGCTCTTATAAAACAGAAAGAGCATCATATAGCCTCACTTGCTCACGCCACGGCTTATCATCACGCCGCCAAAAAAAAAAAAAAAAAAAAAAGCGGCAACGGCTAGCAACCCTTCCCATAGGCAATACGGCGAGCCGTATCAGCAGAGCTCAACTGGTGTTAGCAACGGCGGGGGGGGGAAATAATTCTTGAGACTTCCCCGGCAGAAAGGTGGGCTGGAGAGGCAGGGAGCTGCCATCCCACGAGGGGATGCTTGCCAGAGCGAGTCCTTGCTCTCCCCCACCAAAGCTCACCGCAAGGCCTCCCAGAGGCGACGGGACCCCCAGCGCGGTACCCAGCGCGGCCATGGCAGGTGCTGGGAGTGGGGGGGCGAGCACACGGCCATGGAAAGCGCTGGTGCTGCGGGGGAGGACGGGGGACGCGCCGGCATCGGTGTGCAAAGGCAAGGCAAGGGCTAAGTTCACTGGCACCACGAGGGGCGGGGAAGGGAGATAAGAGAGGGGTAAATGCATCTATTTCGCTAAGCGCGGGATCTGCTTACCTGCGGACCAAAGGGGAGGGGGGAGGGGGGGACTGCGGCTCTAGGGCAGCAACCAGGCAAACTCGCCGAGGGAGCCGGGGGGAAGCCAGAAAGAGGAAGGGGAGAGAGGGCAGAGGAAGGCACACGGCAGCCTGAACGAAGCACGCTGCGCAGCGCCGCTCCGGAGCGCGGCGGGCCGGGCGGGGAGGGCAGGGTTCGCCCCAGGGGAAGGGGCCGGCCGGGCCGCCCCCCGAGCGCCCGGGGCCGGGCCGTGCGGCTGCGGCGGGGAGGAGGAGGCAGCGAGGGGATGCCGGGGCGGGGGTCTGTCAGGTCCCACCTGGCTCCCTCCCTCCCGTCCTCCCTTCCCTCACTCACCCTCTGCATGGCTTTCAGGATCAAAGCCAGTTCATAGCGGGGCATCTTAGAGCTGGCTGTGGCGGTAGGAGCGGGGACGCGGCGGGGCAGAGGGTGGGGAGGAGGGGGCGGCGGCGATGCCGGAGAGAGGGGAACCGGAGGAGGAAGGCGCGTCCCCGGCGGCAGGCGGTGCTGGCTGCGGCTCTGCCCGCGCGGCTCCCAGGCTGCACAGACACCCGGGCGGGCGGGCGGGCGGCGCGGCTTAAAGGGCGCCGGCAGCTACGCAGGCTCCGCCGCGCCGCCCCCTGCCCGCGCCAAGCGCCGCCTCCCCCGCGCACACGCCCGCCCGCCGGGGGGCCGCTACCGCCCGCCCGCCCGCGGGCTGCCCCGCCGCCCCGGCCCGGGGGAGAAAGGGGACGGGAGGGGGGACACCCGCCGCCGGGGAGCGGGCCGAGCCGGGCGGGGCGGGCCGAGCCGCGGCACGGGCGCCGCCTCCCCCCCTGCGGCGGCTCGGGGCCTGCGCCCGCCTTCCCCCTTCCCGCCGCGGCGGCCGTGCCTGCTGCAGGGAGTGGAAATTTCCACTGTGTCCGCCCCCTCGCTCCCCCCTCCGCGCACACACACACCCGAGACCGCACATGGCGGGGGGGGGGAGGACAGCGCCGGCGGCGCGGGGGGCCCCTGCGCCTGGCACCCAGCCAACGGCGCCCACGGCCGCGGCGCAGCGGCCATCGTCCCCACGCACCTGGGTGGGGGAGCTGTGGCGGGCCGGGGCTGCACACGTGGGGCACCGCAGCCCTTCCAGAACCTTCCGCGTCCCGGCGCTTCTGGGTGCCTATCGCCCACTGACAGAAGCGCAGGTGGATGGGACCCAGCTGCGTGGCTGGGCGTAGGGGCCAGAGGGGCGGCATGGCTGAGGTAAAGCTGCGTGGCT
This sequence comes from Falco naumanni, assembly GCF_017639655.2. Lineage (NCBI taxonomy): Eukaryota > Metazoa > Chordata > Aves > Falconiformes > Falconidae > Falco > Falco naumanni. The sequence goes on along the minus strand of NC_054055.1, from coordinate 76,581,425 downwards.
GGAAGGTGTCTGGCCTCGATGCCCAGGTGTTCCCGGCGAGGGAGCTTCTGGGCGAAGGTGTCCCAGCCAGCAGTGCTCAGCCCTCGGCATTGTACTTGCACGCAGCCATCAAGGTCAGCGACACAGACACCCCCTGTCAGCAGCACGTCCAGCACTGGTGTCCAGCTGTGGCTGTGCTGGAAGCCTGCAACCACCTGCACCCGGCAGAGAGGGGCATTTGGAAAGCCTGGTGGTCCATCAGGCTGGTTTGGACAGCATTTCTTCCCTCCACAGCAGGAACGCGTCCCTCCAGGCGTACCCCCTTCCCTCACACTCACACGTACCCCTGAGCGCCCAACACATGGGCTGGCTTTAAGGAGAGCAAGCTCGTGCTGAGCTTCTGCCCAAGGTTTTGAAGCCCTCATCACTTGGCCCTGTCAGCTGTCAGAAAAGAAGATATGAGAGAAGAGGACCACTGTGTCGTGGCTCAAGGAGAAGCAGGGAAGAAGGCAGATACCGTGATTAAAAAAAAAAACGTTAAATATCTATGCAATACCAGCCCCAGCACATCAAGAGAGGCCTCAGCATCTCACCTGGGAACCCCAGCCATGCCCTTGCACACCAACAAGCAGGGTCGCTTGCTTTTACCATACGTAGCTGGTGGAACGAATCCCAGGTACTAACTGAAAGCTTTTCCCCACACCTTCCATCATGAGTTGCAGCACAGCCAGCACTAGTAGTGCTTGGCCCTTCCTCATCTTAAGCAGGTGTGAGTTCTGGGTAGTTCCCTACAGGCACAACAAAGCCTATGTGGGTGCTAGGAGCTGGTTTGTGTACTGCTACAAGTTATCAGCTGCTCAGGATGAATTGCCTATGCAGAAGTGTTTACGCATATTCCCAAACTCCCACCCCCCCAGTGCTCAGGCAGTAATTGCCAGTCAGCTGACGGGTATAATTTACTGCCTGTTGGTGCTTACCTCTTACAAGCCCTCCCTGGGTTACTCTGCTTGGGTGGTTTTTTGATATGGTGTTGCCTGGCCTGAGCTTCTTCCTTGTTCTGAACAGGCGCCCAGTCAGTTCCAGAGGAAATCCAAATAGTAAGTGATGGTCCCCAGTGGAGACAGGAATACCGCCCTGCCGCACACACACGATCAGACAGCCATTCCCGCCCTGCTAGTGCGCCCTGCCAGTGGTGGCACAGTCACGCCTGAGCCATTCTGTTATCTTCCCCCAACATGAAACCCCTACGCCCTGCCGCTCTACCAATGCTTTACCTGCTTAAAATGCTCCTCTGCCAGAAAAGAGGAAATGTATTCATCCAGCCCCTGTTCCTGAAGTCTTTCGCTCTCGCATGCAGAACTTTATGCAAATCCCCAAGTCTATATACTGAAATATCTAGTGCTGCTTTCAAATGCCAATATTTGATTCTCAGTTGGGATATATTTATATTCACCATTCATACTCGTTTCTAACTACAGTCCACATGCAAGCCCCACAAATACACATCTGCATGTGGCCAACAAACTCTCCTTCCCTTTTCTGTGAATCCCACCCACACCTGCACTTAAATGCTGGGTCTCAGGGCCCCACAAACATAAGACTAACCTGAGTCCACTCACATCTGTGCCTGGGATTTGCTCACACATGCAGAAATACTTGAGCATGAGATCTAATAAACACACTCCCAGACAGGCGTTCCTATATATATTCACTAAATGAGATCTGTATGCCTGAGGGTCTCTCATGCGTATTAGCAACACAGGTATAGTGACTGTCTATCTATATATCTATCCATGTCTGTAATGCTATGCACGTATGGACATCTGGTCTTGTGCATCATGCCTACACATAGTTTTGCACACTCACTCATGGGCTGACCACTGCATACACCTGCGATGTCCCGTATCTTTGTGGGACAGGAGTTCCTAATACTTTCTGACTTTTACTACTGATGTAGTGTGTCCACCAGGTATGAACTACCTCAAGTCTCACAAGTTTGTTTTTCCCTCAAAGTGCTAACCACAAGTATCCAAACACCATAGGAAACTCTCATTTAATATTTTAAAGCACACGATTATAGAGGAAGGTCTGAAAAACATGCAGTGCCCATGCCCTAAACACTCTGTGAGGAAATACAAGCTCTCCTAATAGACATTATTTTATTTTATTTTTAAGTAACAAGTGTGAACTTTTGACTTTTGAGAGACTCGGGTCATGACTTTTCATGCTGGAGGCTAGGCATGCTACAAAGGCAAACTGTCCTCTTTGCATCTTGGTGTCTTTCACATCCATCCCTATGCCAGAGAGCAGCACAGGGAGCACTAATGAATAATATCACTTTCTAATAAAGCACAAGATAAAAATATGTCCTCATGCATTCTATCTGCATATGTAAATACAGAACCTATTCTGTGAAAAAGCTGTTGCAAATATTTTAGGGAATTAAAAAATGTCATGCAATATCTCATAGACTTCTGACAAAGAAGTTAGCCCAGCATGGCAGGATTAAGTGGGGAAATGACAGAAAAAATACTGCACTTTTAAAACCTCAAAATTGCCATTAATAGCCTCTCTAAGCACAACTATGTTGTGCTTTGGTGATCTCTTTCTTCTAATGGAATATACCTAGTTTTGAAACAAGTACTCTGTACCACAGAAAAGCCAATTCTCTCCTTTTAATAAAAGCTTTAATTTCTAGCTGTGATACATTGCACAATATCAAACTAAAATCAGAAGTTAACACAGGTTTAGGACTAGGATCTTGGCTGTCTTGAACTTCAGATCAGGACAGATACTCAGAGGTGTTAGCAGAAAACAGGAATTGCCTGTGGAAAGAGCAGTTACGCTGCCAAGTGTGGTTTTGTTTGCTTGTACTGCTCTTTGTCTATAAACTACAGACAGGTATAAAGATGCAGATACAGATACGTGCCTGTTTGCCCTAGTATTTACTCACCTTCACAGTAAGGTTTGTAGCTGAGCACTATACGTTTGAGATAACAGCAGATGAACTAGGGAATACAAAGCCTGCATGGGAATACCTTCATGGCTCTGCAGTCATGGCAGTGATTGTGCTCCAGGCATACTCCAAAGAGTTGACTGGTGGAGCCGCATCGTAACAGTGAAATACCAGAAGTCATCTGGTCTCAAGGAAGCAGATGAGTGAGCGAAGCTGAAGTGAAGGACATAGTATTGATAGGTGGGGCTGTTGTAAGCTTGTACATAGGCCCCTCAAGTATCTGGCTGTTGGACACACGGGCAGGGTTGCCCTGGAGGAAGGGTTGAAAGGGAACAAGAGCTGAGAAATGAAGGAAAAGTGGTACGTACTGTCAGGGTAGAGCATGGGCCACAGACCAGAGCAGGGACAAGTGGAATGTGGAGGAGACTGTGATGTGGTGCTCTCAAACTGGGACTAGAGTTTTTACATCATCTTTACGAGAAGATGTAAAAGAGAGGGTAAGAGGAAAGGAAGAAGTAAGGCTGGATGGAAAGAGACTAGGATGGAGAAAAGGCAGTTTTGAAGAAGACTAGGAGAAGGAAAAATAGTAGGAAGCTGAATGGGCTGTGCTGGAAGTAAACAGGAAGAATCATGTACTTCAGACCTAATAAAAGTGCATCTCTCTGGATTCCCCACCCCCACTCACCCTCTGCCACCAGTCCTCCTCTGTCAGCAAATACCTGTGAATCCCCCAACAAAGTAAATTTGTCTGATATTCCTCCTGTCCGCACATGGATGACAACCCACCACTCTTACCAGTTTTCCTGTTAGCTCAGAGTGTCAGAGCTCTGCGGTAAAGCTAAAGGCTTCAGCCCTAATGACATTTACAACAACATGATGCTGCACAATGGAAGGGGTTTTGATATTATTTTTTTTTTGCTGTTTGCATTTTTAAAAGCTAGATAATTGCACATATAAAATCTGCTTTAAATGAGGATTAGGTTGCAAAATCAATACTACATAATGAGGAGTGTTATTTTCTCCTTCCTCTCCTTTGGATATGCATATGCAAAGTATATAATTGCATACTTTTCTTTCCATGGGATCTCAGCCACATTTATTTTTCAGGGTGGAGCTGCTCTGGAGCTGTGTCAGGACTACATAGTGGAGGAGACTGCTGTCTACAGGACTTTTTCCACATTTGTTTCAGCAAATGGAAGATGTGCAGTAAATGACAGAACAGGATCATGTGAAAAAGGATAAGCTCTTGGTTAAAACAGCTGAACTCTGCCTTAGGAATGGATTCGGTCCCTCCTTTGCCACATAGTTCTTGTATGATGCTGGATAAATCAGTTAAACCACGCTTCTTGCAGGTGGCCACAGATTTCATTCTCCTAGTTTCTGGGTATCTGAATTGACATTTTGTGGTCTAATTTGCAGAAGTGCTGAATGATCACAGATGAAACTGAACTCAGTTGGTGCTAGACATATAAAGTGCTCTGAATGAAGAGCCTATCAACTTCTTGAAATGTTCACTTGAAATATTAACTGTGTCAAACCAAGTAAACAGAATCTACAAAACCTTAAACTACAGATAATTCTAACCCAAGCCCATCCCAAAGCAATCACACCCAAGAGGTAACAAAATGTATTTATGGCTGGTGATTCTTTTCTATGGAAAGGAGAGGAAGAGGCATCTTTCTGCTGTTCAGTCTGATACCCAAGGAGGTGTCCTGCCCACCAAAACCCTAAATTCAAGATGATATGCTAAGGTTGCTGTACCTCACCTGGCCCTCTCACAGAGAAGCTCTACTGCTTCTTTGAATGTGTGTTAATGGTTCTGCCAGGTAAGACCATGGGCAAGTCAAATACAGCTGCGTGGTCCTGGGAGTGATAGTGGAGGGGGCAGGGGCTCTGACAGGCTCCAGTTCTTCCAGGCAAAGGCCCTGGCTCTGGCACACTGGAAATTAACGTGTGGTTGGGAAGGTGGAGTCACCAGGAGGGCTCAGGTGAGTTTTCAGGAACTGCTGAGTGCCAGTGGGGTCTAGGGAAAAAAGTGGGAAGAGAAGGTTCAATTGTCTAAGGCTTTAAACTAGGAGGTTGGCAGATCAGTAATATGAGTCCAGAAGTAATTGTAACAAATGGTAGTTTATGGGGAATACAAGATGACGAGGAAACATCTATAAATGCATGAGCAGGTAGAGAAGGACCCTGGAAAGAAAGCTGCAGAGCCACAGCAGGCACACCATTGGTTTCTGTGCCCCAGCTTACAGGTAGCAACTTGTTTAAATCTAAGTGGCTCATTAGCCCTCCAATGTGACCACACGCTACAGCAAACTAAGGATAAGAATCAAAGCATAAAAGGAGCCTGTAAGAATAAAATCAGAATTCACAAGGCAAAAAATTCAATATAATTAGCAAAGGAAAGAGAGGGTAACAAGAAAGCATTTCTATGTGTTAGAAGATGGAGCAAGACAATGGCCAAAAAATGATCTACCCTTCAACAGGGATGGAAAGCTAGTAAGAGGTGGCACAGAAAAAGTCAAAGTGATTAATGTCTTTTTCCTCTCACTCCTCAGCAGAAATAATAAACTATTATCAGTTGACTTAATGTCTAAGGCCAAATAACAGAAAGAACATAACAGACTACTTCAGTAAGTCAGTTATTTTCAAATCAGCCAGACCTGACAGAAACCAACTGAGACCACATGGGAAACTGGCTGAAGCAATCCTAGAGCCATGAGGGACCCTTACCCACAGCACCTGGGGAACAGAAGACCAGTGACAGGTGATTGCAGTATGCATTTTTAAAAAAGAAGAAAAGCAGCTTGAGGAATATAGGCAGAGAAAACAGCCTAACTTGAATTGCTGGAAATATATTGAAACAAATAATTAAACAAAGTTTTCTTTTGTGTATGGGAAATAATGAAATGATAAGTAGAGGCCAAGAAAGATTTGCCAGGAACAAATCATGCTGAACCAAGCTAATTTCCTCCTCTGACAAGTAGCAGGTCTTGTGGACAATAGATATTACATATCTTGACTTGAACAAGGCTTTCAACACAGTCTCTTGTGATTTCTTGTAAGCGAGCTAAAACGGAACTATTGTAAGGTGAACTCATAGCTGCTTGAAAAAAAAAATACTAGAAGAGGAATTATTGTCCGTTCACTGTTGAAGTGGAAGAATTACAGAAAGCAGTTCCACAGATGCCCTTCCTGGGACTCATACCATTCACTGTTTTCATTGTGTTTTGGAAGATGGCATATCAAGCATGGCTACCAAATTTGTAGAGAAAGATCTATAAGCACCTTGGCAGGATGAGTATCTTGCTCAGTTGAAGAAATGGTCTGAAAACAATAGGATTTGGTGCTTTAAGAAACTATTTTATTAGTTAAGTGTAAACTATTACACTTAAGAATAAACCCCTAAATGGAAAGCAGCCAGCAAGGCAAAAGACCTGCACAAAAATGCCTTGGGGATTTTGGAAGAGTTCAAGCTAAGAATTAACAACGCCATACTTGCTTTGGAAAACCAAGTATTGTGCTGAAATCGGCTAGGTGAAAGATGTGAAATAATTTTTCCACTCCTACTCAGCACTGGTGAGGTCTCAAACTGGAAAATGGACTGATTCACTTTGGTCACTAAACTCAAGAGGCAAATGGACAATTAGGGAAAGTCCTGAGAGCAACAAAAAGTACAAAAATTCTTTAAAAACTGACCTTGGAGGGAATCTGAAAGAACTATTTGTTTAATCTAGAGAAAAGAGGACTGAGAAGAAACATGATAACAGTCTTCAAATATGTAAAAGGTAGTTGCTCGGTGAAAGGCAGTAGGTAACTCTCAATGCTTAGAGGGGAGCAGGGAGCTTAAATAGTATCTAGAGTTACAGTTTCTGCAACATATGTAAGGAAAAGCTTCCTAGGTAGGTGGCTAAGAAAGCCTTGATGCCAGTGGAGGTCACTGAGTCTTTAGCACTGATGGTTCTAAACACAGCTGAAAAAGGCATCATTTATGTCTTGTTGGGCATGTTTGAGAAGGGGGGTGCTAGACCCAAGGACAAAAGCTTGTGAGGCAAGTGTACATGATAATTTGCAGACACGTGTTTGAAAGGCATATGTAGCATGGCATGTAGTCATAGCATCGTGAGAGTGTCGTCATCAGATAAAGCATCTCTCAGCTCCCAGTAAGTTCTTTCCAGCCCATGGAACCTCAAAGCAGGGAAAAATATATCAGATCTAATATGCAAACTTTCAAATATTTCTGACCCCTAAATAATTTCTTGAGGTCTCTTCCTACCTTCTACAATTGTAAATAGACATAGGCTTTGCCAGAATGGCTGAATTACAGCTGCAGTGGTTTCCTGTTACAGGTGAAAAACAGATATCAAGCCTTCATTGGTAACTTATGCAAAAAAAACCCCAAAAAAACCAACCAAAAAAAAAACCCCAAAAAAAACAAAACCAAAAACTAATCTACTACATCATGTGCATTTCTGGCAAAAGGAGCTTGAAATCCCATCACCTGGGAGACAACCACATACTAGCATTTCTCCTTTATGAGAGGACTGAAAGGTTTTGTCATGAACCTGAAAGACTGTTTTTGTTGCATTGCTTTGCAAACATTTGGGAGGCAACAGTCCTTGTCCTTGTCCTGGGGGCCTGCTGTTCTGAATAGTCAAGCCAAGAAAATGGTGTGAGAAACAGCAAAGGTACAAAGAGGGGGAAATGACATGCATCAAGCTGCACGAAACGTGTATAACATGAATGGGAGTAAAACCTAGGTCTTTCTGGTGTTGACACCAGTACCATCCATCTTCTTGCACTGCTGTCCTACTGTAACAATACTGATTTCAACAGTAAGACTTCCTTTTGACAAAACTTGTATGGAGGTTGCATTTTATGTTGGCAATGACCATAGACTGTGTATATTGCTAAGGCATCCTTCTAGTGCTATGAAAGTGATAATGTAATTCTGTGCAATTAAAATGATGCCTCCTACATGCATAATGCCACTCCCTAGCTTTACAGCTGTTTGCCATGTTCTCTGTGAGGGCATTTGCTGATAATAAATTGTGTTGTGGAAATATAATAACATGAGCAAGGAAATCTAAACTGATCCAATTGTTTAATTTAGTTTAAACCTACATTTTCTCAGAGGAATCCCTAACCCAGATTAAAGAAGTCATGAGGTTTGATCCCATCACCCTTATAAATCACACATGCAAAGCCCATGCTATTGTATTGCTATTAATAGCACTGACATGTATATGTATGCTCATAATCTTGTAAATATATAAGAAAAGCAAAAAATAAACAAACAAATACAATACTCCTTTGTTTCAGTGGAGCCCACCTGTCTCCTGATTCCCAGGGGAAGCCCTGCATCATTGCTTCAGATTTTTCTCTTCCCAAACTCTAGTTAATTAAAGCAAAGAATGTTTAGCCAGCTTCTAAACAGAATGTTTCTGTCTCTGCCTCTCTTACGGAGAAAATAACTTCTGCACCAGGTTACCATATACCCAGGTTTCCCAGGACGTTTATTCTTTTTCCATTCAAAAATTCTGTCTGGGCAGAAAACACAGATTTTGTATGTTTCTTCAGAATTTTCAGGTATCAGACAGTCTGACTGGAATTTGACTTTGGGCATGGCTGATAGATGTCTCACTATCATGGGCTCACCTATTGCACACTGGCAGATCACCTCTATGCTTCATGTACAGTGAGGCTGATTCTTCCAAGAAGCTTGAGAGCTATTATGCATATATTGTAAAGCTGATTATCATCTGTGCAGGACTTCTGATGCAACAGGGATGTTTTGGATTTACTGTGCATTTGTAGACCAACTATACCAGCTTGCAGAGCAAGTCTAATTTTGGTGCACATGTATTATCCAGAACATGCACAAGTATTTTTGTCTGAGAAATCCCCATGAAAAAAGTAGTTTCTGTGGGTCTCTGTGGAGATACTAGAAATACTCAATAAACAGTTAACTATAATAAATAGTTAAGACTTAAACATAACTTATACTATGTTTTTTCAAAGGTGCAGGGGAAAGAACAGGTGAGAATCTGTTGAGAAGAGAGAGGAATATTTGTGAGAAATGGTCAGTTTATGCCAAGTATGTTTAGCAGGCAAGGAGGCAAATCTACCCCTCCCCAGGCTGCCTGCCTGGCGAGTAAGCTAGCTGTGACATGCTTTACTCCCACTTTGAGAAGTGCTATATATCCCACATCATTCATTCCACAAGATTAAGGAATTCTCTCTTGGCATGACACAAAGAGTATTCGTCAGGCACCTTCTCTGTTTCCCTCTCATGCTGCCAGCCAGAGAAAAATTGCTGTGAGGAAAAAAGGCCTTGCTATTAGTCTTGGTTTCCTTATTATGGAGCAACAATTTAGAATTGTCCATAACAAACAGGATCCCATATTTTTCCCAGTATTAACATCAGTGAACATTGCTCACTGGATTCATACTACAAAGGAATTTAGTCCTAGCAATATTATACTATGAAAGCTATTCAGTGCAACGTGAATAATTTCAGTTACAGAATTTTAAATCTTTTGGATAATAGTTATTCATGCATGTGCAACCTGCAGTCGATGACTATTACAACCAGAAGCTTCAAGTTCAGTTTTTACAGATGACTAATGCAGTTGTTACTCAATTTCTACAATTAATATTTGTTCAAATATACTATCCTTTACAAAGGTCAGGCTGCTTACAGGTGTTCATCATTACCCATATCATCTACCTGGAAATGAGATCACCTGGGATTTTATGTAGGTTTTAAGAATTTAATAGTAACAGCCTTTCTAAAACTATTATGAAATATCTGGTAATTTGTATTTCTGTCTGGATGGGAATTCAGTAGCAAAATGTCTTTTTGATAATGCTTCAAAACATGCACACAATAATGAGACTTCCAAACTGAAAGTAAAAGCCAGAACATTTGTCTGAAATCCCCCAGGATCTGGAAGATTTTGGGTTTCGGAATAAAACTGTACATCCATGTCTGAATCTTCCTTTATTTTTCATATAAAGGATCATATGATTTTTCTCACAAGAGAAAAATCCAAGTTCTGAAGAAGTTGTGAGGCAGCCTAATACACACTGCACTGGAATGATTTTGAGAGTCACTTGGGTCTTCTTGCATCAACAAACACAGTCAACTGTGTCACAGAAAAATGATAGGTAGCTTACGGAAGGTTAGCAGCTGGCTAAGGAAGCACTGAACAGCTCAGTCTGAAATCAGGCAGGACCAACACAGGTGGGACGTGAAAAACTTTGTAAGAGGCTAGCAAGTCTACCAGCTTCTGCCAGTGTTTAAAGCTCTGCCCCTTCATTTAGCAAGGAAGTATGGAAGAATCACTCCAGATTCTGCAAGTTGCAAGAAATGCTTTCTCCAGGCTTCAGTTTAGAAACCCTTCCACTTCCTCCCAATGAACACAGAAACAATCTGACTCACCCACTTACCTCTGCATCATTAGAGTAATCTCACACAGCACAATCAAGAGCAGAGAGTGGGGCTTCGTTCTTGTCTAACTTTGATCTTTCTGCACTTGTCAAGTCACACAAGGAAAAGCATAACTGTGGCAAACACACTTAGCTGAAGATCATCTCTAACATAAAGGTTTTTCTGGGTACAAAACTGGTGTTTGGTCCTAAGGTCTTGCGGTTGTAGGTGCCTAATAAAATGTACAGACCACAGGGATGCTATCTGGTGATAGACCAGGATTATCCCTGACCTTTAATAACTAAGACTCCTGACAGATTTCTAAACCACTTGCTCTTCCCTTCTTCTCCTCCTGGCAGATTCAGCTCTGCCAAGATAACTCACCCAGATCTTACAAAACCAAAATTGTTCAGGTTTTTGTTTGTTTTCATCTGTCACATTAATCAAGAAGAGAAGACAGTCAATGAGCTAGGAAAAAGTGTTCAGGTGGGAAAAAATGATCACCAGAAAGTAAAGTTTTACAAATGCTAAATCATCTTGGTGGATATGGCACAGAACCACACTGGGAGAAAACTACAGTATAGGAAATCTTCACAATACAGAAATACTAATGCAAAAAAGGAGAGTAAGCCAATGTTCTTTCTGCTGCTAGGGTAGATTGATTTGGAATGAACTGTCGTGATCACCCAGATTAATTTCTTTCTTCCAAAAAAATTAATTGTTTACTAAATTATCCCATTGAAACTCTTTATGTAAGCAAGAGTATACAACACAGTTTTGGTATCACTTTGTTTTTACCTGTCCGATTCCACTAAAAGTATAATTTAAGTTCTCTTAAGACAAGGAACTGATAGAAGTTTACTGATTTTTTTCACAGAATACAATATAGTGAACACAAATACTAAACAAGTAATCTGCTGTCTTGCTTTTTAGTATATTTTTTAAATTTAAGTAAAATATGGGATTCTGTGAAATTATTTATAGCAAGCAATACAACTTATCTGCGTGGTAAATATATTCAGCTATATATACAATTTCCAGCAAACAAAATCAGTGCATGGATCTACTGCATTTAAATCATGGGTATATTCAAACAAATCTACATTAAGAACTTGGTGGCTTTCAAAAATATAATGAACCTTGTAGTAAGTCTTCAGCGCAATATACTGCAAGTTCCTCAGTGAATGAAGTGGCAGAACAGTACAAGTCTGTCTTAGTGACAATTACAGGCCAGTTCTGCATTCGTGAACATGAAACTTTCAATTAATCTGAATTTTTAATTAGGATTCTACCATGAAAAAAGGCCTGAGGTGGGAATCGGGGCTTCCATATTTTTGTCTCAATGACTTTTGCAGGAAAGTTGCTCCACCAAGAAATGAAAGCATACTCTGACCTCCAGACCTGAAAAAAGAATGGGTTCTGAGGATCAGCCCCAGGGTATTTTAATAGCACATGCAACATTTTGAGTCACAATGTTTGTTGGCCTTCTTATGCCCTTAATGGCACCTTAGCAATCCCATTGCCATCAGTGAATTTGAAGAGCGTTAACTCATTGTAGTACAGTAAACGACTCTGTCTCATCTATAAGAGGGAAAAAGCTCTAGCTTGTTGGCTCTGGTTTTTTATTCATGGTGAAGTAACAAAGCAAAAACCTTGGGAGAAAACACTGCAAGCAAGAATATCTGAACATGTAAAAATGGAGGATCAGCTATTTCTTACATACTTTGAATAAAACCACAGAAACCTCTCTCAGGACCACAACCTCAAAAAAAGAGACAAAAACGATACAGCTAACATATGAAAACATTTTGCGGCATCATTTCTTATAGATGTCCGAGTCCAAAATCTCTAACTTACTACCTTTCAAGAAAATTAGTAGGACTTACCTATTAGTAGGACTGTCTATCCTTTCATTTGGCAAGGATAGCAACAGGTCTATCTATATCTATAGATAAAAATAAAAATAAAAATATAGATATCACACAGCAAATGAGTTTCAAGTTTTGAACTGAACCTGTTGAAGTTCTGATAGGTTCAATCCCAGTTTTTTCTGTAATGTGACCAACAATTACTGCTTGTTATCCATAGTAGGGTGTTCCAGTTTAAAGAGATTCTCTTTGGTTTCTCTAATTCAGCAGGCAATACACAATGTCTGTACTCTGAAAGAATCCAAGTAACAGCTAGACTGTTTCATGTTGTGTCACATCCAAAAATCACTCCTTAGACAGATGATCGCTGAACAACGCACCTTTCCAGAAAATTGTATGCTTTCTAATACTAGGTCTTTGTCAACAGACCAGCTCAGCTGTTTGCTATCTGGACTGCACATGAAAGAATGATCCATTTGTTTCTTGCTCTTCAGCTGCTCTTACAGAAGACAAGCAGGTTTCTGTACAGGACCCAGGAACAGAAGAAGGACTAATATATAATATGTAACTTGGCATTGCATGCTGTGAGAGTGGTGTTTGGGAACAAGGAGAAAGTGAAAAACAATATGTTCTGTGGAATTTTCCTTCATGTATATATTTTATCTGCAGTTGCAATGTACAGAGGCCAAGTTATTAGAGGTGAACTGGAAGAGAAGTCATAAAATGTCATTAACTTTAGCACTAGAAGTTAGAGATGGAAATGACCCATAAGACCTCTGCCAAAGAAAGATTGCTCCTTCCAGGACCATGCTAAGTACACCAAATAGGGAAGCATAGGAAGCACAATGCACCATACTTTAACCCTGCCTTTCCACCTTCTCGTCCACCCCCTGGGCTTCGCCTCTCTCCCTCTCCCAGGTGGCATGCCGTTCCAGCAGGTGCTGCTCTGATCCCGTCATCGCCCACCCACAAGCTGTGCCAGCACAGGAAGCCAGCAGCATAGGGGGGAAAGGGGGGTGGAGGGGGCAAGTGGACCTTCAGAAACAGGCTGCTGAGTTTTCATGGGTGCTTTTCAAGAAATAAACAAACAAATCTTATAATACGAGAAAATGAGAGGCTTTTCCTCACTGAATATGGATGAGAGATTTAATACAAAGAAAGCCTACTATCAGTATATAGTCGCAATATTTTCGTAAGGATTTGTCCTTCAGAGATAGATTATACAACTTTTCTTATTACAGGAATGTGAAGATTAAAGATCCCAAATGCTCTATATTTTTGAGTTGTTGTAATAAATGTGCCAGGAATCTGGGGAGATTTCAAAATGCACTTTAATCCATAGTGGGCTGAAAGCTGTGCACTGTAAGCAATTTTCATTGTTAGATAGAAGTAAATATAAATTACTGAAGAGTCAGAAAATCCTATTCCAACTAGCCACTCGCACAGTATTTCAATCATATGCATAAAGTCTTTTGGAAGGAAGGAAGGCAGGCAAAAAATGTGTGATAAACTACCACTTAATAACACATTTCAAAATTTAAATGTTGGTTTGCATATATAAAAGCTTCTCCTGCACGTCCTAAACTGCACAAATAGCTTTTCTATATGCAAACTAGCATCTGCAGCATGTACGTACCTATATCCAGGATGGTGCACACACAGGAATACATGTGAAAATTGAGACTTACAATTGTAGAGGCCGAGCTGAGGTCCCTTTTGAAGTTAGTTTTCAGATATTAATTTAAATATATAAAAGAGAAAAAATTGGGAGCTAATCTTTCTCCTTCCTCACCCTACTTATTTCAGAATTCCCCAACTGTTAGATACGAAAGGGTCTGAGAAGAAAGTATTATCATAGTTAATGCAGTGCCCAGTTATATAATGAGTTATATACCAGAGTGGCCGCTCCTGCATGTGGACAGAGGGACTTGTAACACAAAAGGCTTGAAGGAGGAGAGCAGCACTTCAGCAGCCCCCAGCTACTGGGAGGCTGGAGGTGGAGCTGGCTGGTGATAACTGGATGAATTGTTTCCATCACATGGTTAATGACTCAGCATCATTATACCAAAGTGTTTATTTTTTTCATCTTTACCAGCTTATCCAGCACACTTGTGTGGAAAAGAATGGGGAGACTGGGAGAGGGGAGGTAGGCATTAGTTTTGTAGCCTTTGCTGAGTGAGCATCGTGCATATTTTTCACTGCTGCTTTGCCATCTCTAGGGTTGTAACACTACAACTGTAACACCATCAGAGAGATTCCCACTGACTTCAATGAGCCTTGGATTATGGCTCAGGGCCCCCTCAGTCAATAAATACACCCTCCTCTTCCACAGCAGCAAGGAATTCTAACCTAGTTGCCTCTGTGCGCATGTATTGCTTCTACACACACACACACCGCTGGAAACCCATCACCTAGGTTGACACAGTGATGGTGCAAAGCAAACATTGACTACCTGGTTCCTGCATTCTCCAAAATATCAGGAGTTATGCCTCTCCACAACACTGGCAACTGCTGAGTAGAAATGGCCATGACAAGAGTGGGAGTAATCAGTCTATGTGCAGCATATACTGATATGTAGTTGCTGCAGTCGTCGTTCCATTTAGATGGTTCCCAGAATAAGAAAGTGATAGTATGTGTAGGTTTATTTTAAGTAGGGCTAGAACACACATATAGCTGGCTTGTACACAGTCCCCTGCAAATACTGCTTACTCAATGGGATATATTATGTCACCATGGCCCTAAATACCTCTGCTTAGCAGACCGCATTCAACACATAACTTTTGAAAAACAGTCACTTCCAATATCTTTTCTGGTGTCACTGGAGTGGAGAAGTGTTAATGTGGATTTTGATGTGTATCTGTATTTACTGCTAGCCCGCTGGCTCTCTGTCACTAGTGTTCATAAAGACACCCACAACAATGAACAGTGGAGCCTTGCTAATGCCTCCCACCAGCCACATGGCATGCAGAGCTTAAGGCTGGAAGGTCACGTATTCCTTCCCTTTTGTCCCTGTTTGGTGAAGATCTACCATGCAAGGGCACTCAGTTGCCTGCTTTGGACACTGTTTGGACTGGAAGGCCTTTCTCCAGCAGAAGGTACGCTTGCTCCCTAGTTTTCAAAATGAAATCCAACCAGCGAAAGGAGGATGGGCCCAATTCTGCACAGAAGTTTTGAAAACGATTGTTGTCATTGAAGTGTTAGGGACCATCCTGTCCCTGTGTCCTGCCCCAGTCAGCAAAGAATAGAGACACTGGGGACCCCAGTTCCTAAAGAGCACAATCACTGGTACCAGGCAGCCTGGTGCCATGGGATGCTCCTTGCTCCTCTTTCCAGCACCAACTGATAGCACACCGTAACAGCAGCTGCTTTTGCTGCTGAGGATAACACATGCATATGCTAACACAAGAAATAGCCCATTAGCTATTTTCTAGCTACTAAGAGCTACCTCAGTGTTCAGTCTCCTACATTAGCAGTATCTTCTAGGGCGAAGAGCAGAATTGTTGGCTGGGCAGTCATACTGCATGTAAGGTCACTACTTTGCACTAAGCTTTTCTACCATCTGTGCTTCTCAGCTCTCTTACTTAGTGGGGCAGCCAAAGGCAGAATTCAGCTCTTAATTTAGACCCCAAATGTTACATAAAAGTTACCCATCCCAGATGGACTCGGTCCCAAAAGTCACTGTTATAAAATATACTTGTTAAAGAGTTGATTTTACAAATGAAGATGAATCAATGCCTCCCCATGTTTATATGTTTGTTTCCTATTCCCTACTTCTAGGCATGTCCTCACTTAATAACTCAGGCACATGCCCAAAGAGTCGGAAGAGAACCTTTGAACTTAACAAATAGGCTATATTAACCAAGTAAGAAAATGCAGTTTGTGCTTAATTTAAATTTGATGAGGTTTGACACTTTCCATCACCTTGCATATCAGAAACAGCTCAAAGAAACTAGAAGGACTGTCGGCCCTGATGAGGGATATTAATACTTGCAGTAATTTGCAGGAAGAAAAGCAAGATGGAAGCCAGCATTTTCAAAAGCACCACCCATTCTACATGCCTTCAAGCAGGGTTCACTTGAGCCTGAATTTCTGCTGGGAAGCCACCAATTGCTGGTGACTGAGGACTCCTTTGGTCCAAAAAATAAAACCCTATGTACCTCAACTTGATAGCTCAGAAATGAGGCATCCTAAACCATGGTACTCTTGAAAAGATGGTCCAAAGTCAGTGTGTACTTGGGAAGTCTGAGAAACACTAGGAACACTAACTTCACCTCTGAGTCCTGTCCTGAAGGACAAGGCTCGCATGCAGAGCTGTTGGCACAACACACACTTGTGCTGCCTGTTCATGAGCAAGGTTACCAGAAGTTGTAGAAAAGGTGTGCATAATGGCCATATCCTCTCTTTTACAAGTAAAATCTTGGGAAGTGAAAAGAGGAACATATCAATTACATGAGCAAGTTCAGTATTTGTCCTCCCTTTAACCTAATGTTCTGAAGTGTGTGAAAGATTAGCATTAAGGATTGCCACAGACCATTTGCTGTAAACCTAGCTAGACAACTTCCTGAAATAAAAGAACAAATTTCAATTCCTAGGTAGAAACTTTCAGGCACATGAGAATATAACCAAAGAATAATTTACCGCAAATGTGGGCTACGTCTAGAAATAAGACAGATCAGTGGTTTACTTGACTCAAGAAGAAGAGGTTCTGAAGGCAGAGAGTCTGCTAAAGTGCCTGCATTTGGCAACCGTAACCTCACTGAGGTATCTAAGATCTCATGATTATTTCCTTCTCTAAGTATAAAAATACACTGACATTTTACTGATACCATTACATGATGGCTGTGGCTAAAAGATGATTTTTAAATACTGAACACCTTACCTGATGGTACCGTCTCTTCTCTTTTCAGGGAATTATCCCTGGCCACAGTAAAATAAAGAATAAATTCACATGTTAAAAATGCTTGGAAAAGTAATCACAGGGCTGAAGCATGCATTAACAAACCCAGCGTACCACAGTCAAGTGGGAAGCCTTCTAATAGCCTTACAATATCAGACACAACAGGTTGCTAATTTAACAAGCTTTACTAAACCAGCATTTCATGGCTGTTTCTCCCTTAAGTAGGCATTTTTGCTAGTTTTGATTCCTCACTAATTTTGATTCCTCACACTCATTTTTCTGATTTACTGATTTTCTAGGTATTTATTTATTTGAGTGTAACAAATCCATCTTCACAGTATACATGATTCTAAATACACCCAGAATGGATTATAGGAGGTTAGCTCCCTGGATGCACAGTAACTAGGGGACTCTAGAGCAATACCTGGGAAGTTGCTGGCTGCTAGTTAAACTCACTAGGTGCCCCCTTGGTGCCAGGTGTGCCTTCTGTAGAGCCAAGACTTTATCCCACATGTTTTCAGAGAATCCTAAAAAGGTGACTTGTAAGAATCGTCATTGCCCTGCAAGCCCATTCATATTATGGTGTGAAAATGTGAGCAGAAAATAAGCCAACCTCTCCACAATAAAAGGTAAAACTTCTCATGAACTCAGTGAGACTTTTGCTTCCTCTGCATATTGAATCTGCAATTCCATGGTAACCTTTCTGTAAACTATCAGTGAAATAGCGCTGCCTTGTCCCAGCCAGTTAGCCAGCAGCAGGCTCTGCTCACACCACCTGCATCTGGCACAAGTTAGTGGGACCCTCAGCCTGGAGAGGCAGGAGCATGGCTGCCTAGGGCAGAAAGGCTGTCAGGGTGTGAGACTGGGACCCCACTGCAGGAGAGGGGAAGCAGTCTTTGCAAAAGCAGGAGTTGGGAGGCTCCTTTTTGTTCCTCTGCTGGGTAAAGGGCTGGTTGAAACAGAAAAGAGGTAAGGGTGGGGGTGTCAGGCAATAGCAGTGGGAGGTAGAAGTGAACACAGTGGGAACATATGTTAATTAACTCTTAACAATTAGTAAAAAAATTAATTAATAACTCCTAACAATTAGGAGATTGTTAATTCATTCACCAGGTGATGGCAGGTTAGCCTGTGTTCACTGCAGTTAAGTGCATGTAGACTTGCACGCCACATACAACAGCACATGTATTTTTCACTTGCAAGGGTAGGCTTAGCCCACGGACAAGAAGTAGTGGGACTTCTTTTTTTCTGAGTTCTGGGTCTTCCCTGCTCTGGAAAGGATCAGTGCCTATATTGGCTGTCTAAGCTGAGAGAGTGTCAGGTGACCACAACCCAGGTGTTCTGCAACAGGTAGACACCTAATGGACAACCAAAGTGTCATCCAGAAAGAGGTACCTGGAAAAGCTTTTGCCACCCAGGACTCACTGAGTATCACACATAGCAGCAGACCCTCTCTCAACTGACCAGGACAATTCTGCAAAGAAGGGCAAGTGTCACTCCTGATGGAAGAGAATTTGGCAACAGGAGGTCTGTCATCTACCCCTATAAGAAGAATGAGGCCAAATCTGCCTCTGCTTCAACAGCGTCTTTAATGTTGTTGCTACATCTTCCCCCTACCTCTGAGCTCCCCCATAATCTTGCTTCTCTTGTTTGCTGGCTCCCAGTTCTTGCAGACAAGATGTGATGAAGCATATGGAAAGAATGCGCCCTACCAACTGAATGCAGGGTTTGTTTAAATAAGATTGACACTGAAAAGGTACAGGGACCTGCTCAGACACACCCAAGCACACCCACGGTCTACAGAGATATCTAAGTGTTGGCAGAAAGGCAGTGAGGAGGGCTCACATCATCCTCCAGAGCTTCCCAAGAACTGGAAAGATCCCAGGGAGACCTCCCTACGAAGAAGGCCATGTGTCCATTGACAAACCTAACTACTGCCACCCACAGTTATGGTGGCTGCATTGGTAGCTGTAGCAGTGGAGCAAAGGCAGAGAGAGCATATAAGGACCTTTCCTTTTTTTTTTTAAACCTGTGTCACAATGATAAAACCCTTTGATCTCCAGTCGCTCCACCGTTCCCAGCCCTGCCAGTAACAGCTATAGAATGGCAGGCAGAGTCCTTTGCTCCAGCTCTTCTCTCCTGAGGGAAGAGCTTTTCTACTTTTTCTACTACAGAAAGTAAACTTTGATTTTGAACAAACTGGATAATAATGTACCAAGGGTGCCCCTCCCAGAGAAGAGCAGAGGGGAGCACAGGTTTTGGGGCTAGGCCTAAGAGGACATAGCTGTTTTATAGGGATATAGTCCTTTCCTGGGTTACTTTCTATCGAAATGGTTTATGCCTACAGTTTTGTTTATATCAGACATAATCTGAGACAATTCTGGTTTAGAGTCAAAAAACCCACAAAGATGCAAAAGCTAGGAAGGAGGGTTTTGTGAAAAGCATCCTTTGGGATTTGCAGCTGTCCGGTGATACTGACCCTGGGTCTTCTCCATGGCCAGCAAGCATGTTTCGGGTTTAGTCAATACTTTGTATTCACATCCAGGACAAGTGGAGTTCAAATTCTTCCCAACAGACTAATTAGACAAAATATTTAGAAATGCTGTAATTCCATTCATGCTTTTGCCATAACATTTAGAGAAACAACAATTCTTTTCATATACCAAGAGCCTCTGACAGTGTCTATGCTGGAAAAACAGATAGTCCCTGCAATGTACACACACTTATACCCAAGCCTTCATAGCATTTGCCACAGAAATACCTGCTGCACCAGTGCACATGCATCCAAAATTTGCTCATATGGGCACACCTGAGAAGCCTTTAATTGGATTCAGAAGGGCTTGCATCTGTTCAATACAAGAGCAATATCATTTACAGCAGTAGCAGAAAGATAATCAGACAGGTTTATTCTCTGCCAAAATGGGCAATGTATATTTACAAAGCTTTTCTAGTTCCTTTGTTGTGCATTCTTTCCATACACCATTACAGAAAGATCATGTTAACAGCAGTGGCTGCTGCATGGTATCATATTGCCTTTTTATTTTTCCAAATAATTAACAACAAAAAAAAAAAAAAAAAAAAGAAAGAAAAGAAAGGATATCCTGGAAATGTTAAACAAACTATTCTATTTTCATTAGGCTGTAGCAAAATCATTAAAAACCTACTTATCTTTTTGGGGTTTTTTTGGGGGGTGGTGGTGATACAAATATTCTCTTGCTTTTTTTTTTGGATTAGAGTGTGTCATGATGAAACCATCACTGCGTCATGATCAGCGTGCTTAAGAGTGCAGCCAGCCAGTTCCAAAAGGGTATAAAAGCTAATGCCCAAGAGTTTATACAGTGACAGAGCCAATTCTAGTACTGATTTATTGAAACTCAAATTGGAGCACTTAGATTTCATTTCTGCCAAATGATGTCGTTGGAATGCCTAGTTATTTTCTCATGCGAATAACTGAAAAAAAAACCAAAACCTGGAACTCTTAAAATTAAAGGCCTTCTCTCCTTTTGTCAGGCTGCAACAAAACCAGCATATTTCCTGGTGCTTCTCTTTTGCCAATGCTTTTTAAATCATTAAGGTGCTGTTTGTTTGCTTTTTTAACATAAAACTTGAATGGATCTTCTGGGTTCAGGTACCTTATGCAGCAATCCAGGAGGCATGGGCTCCTCCCTTGCCCTACTCCACTCCTCTTCTCTGGTATATGCCTAATCCTGTAAACACCTTAAACGAGAGCTGGTTTTGGGTTCTACTATTTGCGCTATCAAGTGGGAAGGCATTTCATTTTTCTGAAATGAAAGAGCCAATTTATGCCCTTTTATGGACCATTTGAGAACGCGCTGCAGTGGAAACTTTTCTGCAATAAAGGTTCCCTTGTTTATGAGCCCTTTGTATTGCAAGTTGCAGTACCACTTGTTACACTTAGGGAGCATCCTGCAGGCTCTGGTAAGGAAATCAGACCTTCTCATTCCTTCTCCCCAGGATTCAGTATGGGTTTTCCAACACTGTCATTAGCCTGCCATCAACTTATTGCAAAGCTAGTGAAAAATACTCTATCTAAAGATAGTTTGTTCCACCCATGATATGAAACAGTATTCCTCAATATGAATAAGTGCATATTTATGAAGTAAACAATACCATGGGCTCCAATACAGTAAAACACCTTTTATTTACAATATGAAAATTCCTGTCACGCAAAGCTTGATCATGTTCAGCTGAGAACCACTTACCCCAGCCCCATCCTGTTTATATGGTCCCCCATTTGTTCCCCAAAGCTCTGACATAAGCCAAAAAAGCAATTATTAACAGGAGCTATTCTGCTCTCCGTTAAAACCAGTTCCATCAGTACTGACGCTGCAGTAAAAAAACAGTCTTTATGCATAAATTGGTCCTGCCAGAGGTATTCCGGTTGCCTTTTCAGCTTTGAAACAGTGCTTTTGTTTCCAATTTACAAAAAGCTTCCTTCACCACTGAGTGAAAGACCAACCTGACAAGCAGGCAAAGAAGAAATTTAGCTGACTGACTCTATCAGGTTTATAATAAAACTACAGAACATGTTTGTATCTCCATTTAAAAAATGAATGAGAGGGAAAAAAAGAGACAAAATATCTATCTGCCTATCTATCTAATTTTAAAACCTCAAATATTACTTAATACAGCAGCATGTGGTAGGTGTTATTTTTTAAATGGGAACATAAAAATTCAGTCAGTGATAATCTTTTGACAGTATTATTTAACCACAAATGACAGATAATAATCAACTGGAGGAGCTGAGGGTCTCTTAATACCATTAAACTATGAAGTTGTAGAAATGACAGCAAAATAATTACTGTTCTGCTTGTTGAGTCGTAGGAGCTTAGCTCCATGTTTCCATGGATATAGAGTTTACAGTTTACGGTTTGGTCTTTTCCTATTTAAAGATCAATACTGTGCTAAGGAGAAAGCATGACCGAATTCAACATTTCTTTTGGTGTTTAAACATCAGTGCTCCAAAGTGCCAGACATCCTGAGCATGCACATACAACCTGGGCTCAATCCAGGTACCCCATGCACATGATGCAAAGTGACTGAAAAACCATCTTAGCCACCTGGCAGAAGAACCCTGTCGTGTTCACAAACCTCTTGTCCCCGATACTAAACCTCCAGGGCATCTTTGCTCCACCTCCAAAACCGTGACATGGCAAGAGGTAGAGTTGGCTGGGCCAGGGCCCCTTGGCTTTTGTGATTTCGAAGACGTGTGGACTCACACGCCATCAGCTGTATATCAAAGTGGTTCTGTGATCATCCTTGAGTCGATCTTTTCCTTCTGGTGCACATTCCTGCCTCCTCTTCTTTCCCCACATGAATAATCATGGTCACTAGGGCAACCACGAGGTTATCAAGGTGGAAAGGAACGTCAACAAGGAACATGCATGGAGGAAGGTGGTTGCATGGACTGAGATCAGCATAAAACTGTCCATAGGGCAGTATCATGAGTGTTTTGATTTACCAAACCATCCCTAAAGATGGAGTTAAAGAAGAGCCCAATGTTTACTTCTCCATGCCTATGCCACACTGGGCTTGCAAAATGGAGAAGCTCATACCAGACAAGTGAATACCACCCTATTGCTGGTTTATCCGTTCTAGGCTTACAAAATCAGCTGGCATTTGGTCAATGAAGTTACTATTTATGAGCATGTTTCACATTCAGACCAATGTTCTGCTATTCAGTGTAGAGGTGCCACCCCGACTAAGTCAACAGGGTGTGGGAGAACAATGTCTGTGCAAAACGAATCACACCTCAGAAATACACGTGCCCCAGACTGAGGAGCTTCCAGGGCTGTAACCATGACACCAGCAAAGGCAAACAAGTCGGGCAAGAGATAATGAGAAATCATTGTGGAAGATGGAAATGGTGAGAATTTATGGAGCAGGTAGGCAAAACACACTTTCAGACCAGGCACTCAGTTGGCAGAAAATGGTAACAAAAACTGTTTAACATTTACTGGTGCAATTAACTTGGGGGTGGGGGTGGGGGGGTGGGGGTGGGGGGCGTGACAGAGGGTAGCTCTAGCTAGCACATTTTTAACTGACCTGACCCCAGAGTCTCGACAGTGCCATTGGTGGGGTATGGCAAGCCTGTCGGATGCCAGCATCTGTGAGCATGAAGAAGGATCGGGGTGTTTCCCAACACTTCCTGGCGCCTGCCTCCTGGCAGCCCAGGCTGTCTGTGTCCCTTCCTGGTTGGTGCCCTCCGTGCAGTGCTGCCTTCCTTTCCCCACTATGCTCTTGGACAGGGGGAGTCAGAAAAAACAGAAGCTTTGAAGACAGTAAGTCAGCCAGCTGGACTGGAAGACCTCACTAAGAGTAGCATTTTAGATGAAGGGGATCTGGCAGAGGAGGATTAACATTATCAGTAGCCATCAGTTAAGGACGTGAGAGAGAGGGAGAGAGAAATGGTTTTAGCAGTGTGGAAGGGGCTGAACTTCAGCTGTTTAATAGAGAAAGCTTGGAAATACCATGCTCGGAAACTCTGCAGGTGGGGTGACTAGACAGAGGTACTGCCAGCCTAATTTGCCTCCCACTCTTGATCAGAATACGCAAGTCTCTGGGGTAGCAATGGTTTCACTTCCAGCTGCAACACTGTTTTTTTGAATCCCATTATCACCCATTCCTACATTTCTGAGCAATTCTCTGCTCAGACTGAAGTTTCCTCGCTTTGTCTCCTCGTCAGAGAAGATTTCGCTGAATCCTTTCAGCCACGGCTGAATTTTGCAAGAATAAAAAATACATCTGCAAGACTTGCAGGACCCGACAGCCTTTCCCATCTCCTCATCACAATGAGGAGCAAAGCCCTTCGCAGCGGTCTTCAGCAAGGCTGAGTGCCTGCATCTTCCCCCTCCCCTCATCTCAGTAGGATGTGCGTGGTACTCAGCCACTTTGGAAAAAATCAGGCTATTTCCACAGAAATTAAGTCATCTCTTGGCTAAATCCTATCATGTGCTGTTCAGCAGATGTAGGGGGCCTCTTTTTCTGGCCTATGTAGCTGATCAGGTTCTCCACGCTCAAGAAAGCACTAGCACAGAGGACCAGCTCACCATGTGGGCAAGCTCACGCAAGAGTTTACCACGGCGTGTGGTTTTGGGTTGGGGGGGGGGGGTGGCCAGTTTATTAGGCTTGCTAGCACGACAGCTGCCTTTGGAGGAAGGCCCGGGTGTGTTTTTGTTTCAGAATGTACTGCCTCAACCATCCCAAAGAATCTTGGTTTGGCCAGGAGGAGCCCTGCAACTCAGGGCCTTTCAGCAGTGTTTCCTCCTCCCTAATTCAGGCAGGATTTAGCTCTGCAAGAGCAGCACGGCTCAACCTTAAGACCATTCTTTTAAATTTTTTTTTCTTCCTTTTTGTTTTTATTTTTAAGTAAGGTATAATTACACACAGCACACAGACTCATGAATCAACCTGATTCTGTTGTGACAAGTTTAGCTCTGGGTGTGTGATCCGTCCTAGGAGATCACACAATTTTTCCTTCTTATCCCTTTTAATAGTAAAGTACTCTTGCCTGCCCTCTCTTTCTTCTTATTTAATCATCAGCTGTTAAAATGACATGGAGAATAACACCTCCATTTGCCCAAACTGTTCAGCTTGTCATTTGACATCTTTCTCTCATGATCACAAAACAGTTTCCCTGTTTACTCTCCACTCTGGCATGGACCTTCTGGTTCCTTCTTTGTTCCTTCCTTTCTGTGTGTGTCTAATACCAACTTGTCTACTGCTGTCCTGCTCTGGTGGAAAAATATGAAGGAAAAAAAGACAACTAAAGGCCGTATCAAAAGAGATTTCTTTGAAAAGACAGGTGGCTGAACAACTGCTTATATCTACAAATCATCTGACAAGGGGCAGGTAGAGAGTACACCAACATTTGTGATCATGCGGTTGATCAGTGTCCTTTCACATCCTTTGCCTGCCTCCTTTCTTACTGCTTTTTCCCATCTGCTTTTTTGTCATATGAGTAGATGCCCACGATAAGGTCTTTGCAAAGAGGACTCTCTTTATTATTTGTGGCTGTGGTGACCAGAGAAACAGGATTCTTAAAATGCAAGCAATAAATTGTACTAATTTATATCACCCTATAAGATGTTACTTGTAGGCCAATTACCATTATACTCCAGATCTAAGATTCACCTTCACTCATAGGATTTGACCTCTCTCCAGTACTGATGTGGACCACACAATTCAGCACGCTGTAATGGTCTTACGACCTTGTAATTCTCTTTTTTAAAGATCAATACAGTTCTTTTAAAAGATTTTATGAGAGCAGAAATAAACACTGCAAGCTACCAGCTGTCTTAATCAGGCCGAATGAAAACCAGTCCCATCATCACAAATACTGAAAGATCAGATGGCAAAGGACAGAGTACTGTTGAAGAGAGAGTAATGGCATCTGAACAGTCCCATCAGTTAGTTACCTTTACAGCTCCTTGCAGCAAAGACACCAGCCTAGATGATATGTAAAATGCTGCCAAGAGGTACCTTGAAGAAAAAAGGCCACATTCCTCAACTGAAGCAAAAGCAAGTGGGCCTCTTAACCACTTTGCAAGGTGGAGCTGAAGTATGCCCTGCTGTCCCTGCTGGGCTGCAGCCTGTGCTGGTCTGCTGCCTAGAAGCTGCAGAGGGTGGAAAATCACCAGGTCCAGAAGCTGTCCCGCCATTGATTTATTCTGAGGCATTCATTATTGAGTTAATCTCTGCTCTGCAAAGAGATTGTCAATAATGCCCTTGGAAACAGACCTCTGCCTGCAGAGCAGGCACAACCCTGCCCCTTTCCCTAGGTGGCTGGGAAGCAGGCTTGGGACTGTCACCTCCGGTCACCGCAGATGGTCCCCTATTCACTGCCACCAAGAGGAGCAAGGGTCTTGCTCCCTCTTCTCCATTACTTCCTTCTGTTCTCCAAACTCTGCCTTAGCATTCACCTGAGCCCTTGACAAACCAGTGTGCCTCACTACACCATCAGAAAAATCTTTGTTGGGTTTGTGACTCACTACCACCTCTTGGTGAGGACAGGTGAGCAGCCCTGACCTGCAGACTGGGCAGTGGGAGCAGGGCAGAGGGAAGGGGCAGGCACAAGTGCCGTACCAGCCTGCTGGGAGTCAGCCAGCTCAGCCCATCTTGATGAACATCACCTTCAGACCTTCAATCAGGCCTGCCATGACAACCCCTTCATACAAATGCACCTCTCACATCTCCCCATCCTCTTGCTCCACCTTGCACCCCGCCTTGCAATAGCAAGTCCTGACAGTCCCACTGGCAGCTTCCACCTTGGCCTCATAGGCAGTTAGAAACCCTCCCTATTGTGCCAGGGTACAACCAGGCCTATAAAACCTAGGTGGCTGTGCACTCGTGGGAGAGGGCGTGAAACGGAGTTGGTGTGCCGTGGGTCAGCACTTGGAGCTGGGGCCCTCCTCATATGCAAGGCTTGCAGCTGGCTCCCACTGCCTGGTCTGTGGCTTGTCTTTGTGCCTTGACATACTTTGTTCTGGCCACCAATATAAATGACAAATAGCTGCAGTAAATTTTCGTCATTGCCCTCCTATTGCCTGTAGGTTGTTAATTGTACATGACCGAAGTTATAAATTGCTGCAATAAATTGTCATCATCAAGTTATCACCTTTGAATTGTTCATCAGTTAACAGCATCCAAAGGATAGCCAGAGTGACAGGGAGCAGGTTTTATGAATCCTCTGTTTATGGCTACAGAGCAGGCAGCATCTCCTCCATGCACACACAGGCATATCTGCACACCAGGCCACCCAAGCTACTCCGAAAAAGACAGCCAGTGGGAAGAGCAGCAGCAGTGCTGCGCAGGAGAGCAAAAAAGCATGGCTGGACTGCACCTTTCCTTGTACCCCATTGACTCAGTACAACCTACAGATTTCATTAAATCCTCTCTTGTTTCACAAGACCTGCTCTCGTTTTATGATCGCACAGCTGCTGGACTAATGAGGATGGCCAGGCTTCGCCTCTCCATTCACCCCTGCCATAGCCAGTGGTCTTCTGCTCTCCATACGAAGGAAGCGTCTCCTGCCCAGGGAAGCACGCACCACTGGGTTTCCCCATTGCATGGAACAGAAGAGCTGCCCTCTGGCCAGGGCTGAGCTTTAAAAATAATAGCTACACTACCGCAAACTGTCATGAGGCAAATAAACAAGTCATCCAGACATCAGAAATTGTCAAGGAGCTAGTCTCCTGCTGCTTCTCCAGCACTGAAATAAAGTCCTGCTACCCTGGATTTATACCAGTTATATTTGAGGCGAGTTTTAGCCTCAGGTTTCCAAATCCTTTTATTGAATTAAGGGCAGAATTCCTGTTTCCAAAGTTTCACATCAACATGACAACACTGGAGCAAACAAGAATAGTCTATTTAAAAGCAGGCAAACATTTCACAGATGAAAGACAAACACTGTAGGTATTTATTAAGGCCCTAATCCAACCAAATCTCTAATCCACTTAGCAAAAGAAAAAAGCTTCAAACAACCATTTTCAAGATTCTCGAGAACTCCAAGGCATCTGAAATGCTTTACTTCATCTCCTTGCTCAAAGGTATCCCCTCAATGAAAACTTATTGGGTTATCTGGATACTGCTGTGGTGAAGGACCAGAGGACCTTTCCATGTTTTCACAGCATCAGACTAAGAGACCCTCTTTGCAGCCCTTTCACTGCACTGCTTTTTAATTTCCCTCTCAAATCCACACTAGTCTTGAAAAACTCCATCAGTAGTTGGATCCAACACCTTATTTTGGAGTACTCTTGCCTCAATTTTTTCCCTCCATGGCTTTTTCATACAAAAGACCTAGAAGTTGGTGGCTGAGAATGCCTAGATAACTTCTGTCCTAATGGAGCAGTGCTTTTGAAGGCTTCAGACATCAGCACCGCAAAATATTTTCATGTGCAGGATGCTCCCTGCATACACGTAACATATCTGAAGATTCCTCTGCCTTTCCCTTTCTTCCTTGGGCTTTTTTTGATATTGCTGTTATGGAGCTGCCACTCCTTTTCTGGGAAAAAATGGCATCTAATGTGGCTTAAGTATGTGTTCCCATCTGATACTTGGTCTAGCTTTCTTCAGGTGTCTTCAGTTCTGTCTGCTTCAGACCAGGCCACAGTGACTGTCATGAAATCCAGGTTCTCTTCCTGTGACAAAACAAAAAAAGTATATTCCTCTGGTGCCTATTCTGAGAGCCTAGACAGCAGTTCTCATCAGCATAGCTGGTATGGTAAAGAAGCTTATATACAATTCAAATTTTTTTCATTCCAATGGCTTTCCTCCTAAAAATTAAGGAAATATAAGTTTTAGGAGAAAAGCTGTATGAAGAGCTGTCTAAAATATGAAGTTGCCCAGAATTGCCTTGTTTCCAAGAAGAAAAAGAACATTTGCCTGTTTTTAGATTAGCAGAGGAATAAATACAGATGATTAAATATATCATGAGTCTGAATTTATTTTTATTTTTCTGATGATCAAATGCTGTGCCACTGGCTTTGTTGTGCAAGGTTTTTCCCATTAGTTATTTTTAGGGGTTTTAGATTGTATTTTTCCCTAACTGGTGACATAATGTCTTGTTAAGACAATTGACCCAGATAAGACTATGCCAACTTCATCAGAATTGGTCTTATGCATCTGGATTTTTGATATTTTGGTGGGTCACAGACCAATAGTCTCTGTGGCATGGAAAATATTTAATTTTTTTTTAGACTGCCAGCTTCAGCAAGACTCCTCCAAGCTGACACTAGTTAACAGTGACCTAATTCAAGCTTGATTGGACAAAGATGCCTGGCCCTAAGGAAAATAGTGCAAGGCAACCCACAAAATTCAAGGGTGAGGCAGAAAAGTCTTGTCTTATGGGTCAGCAAGCAACCTGAGGGAATATTGCTGTTTCAGAATATCAACAGCTATCATTTGGGGAAAAGCAAGTAATTGCATTAACATTTTAAAAGCTCCTTCAGTAGCTGACTAATCAATCATCTTCCTTCTCCAGACTAAAAAAACCCTTCCTAGTGGAAAGCAGCATGCCAGCAAAACAGTGCCATATCTGCTCTGCACTTCTAGCCCCTACTACACAAGTGTGCAGAAGACTCTGAGAAGTGAAGAGCTTGCACTGCCCTTGTATTTTTAGTATCTTCTTTCTTACTTTTCTGTTCCTTAGTCTGGTTTCCCAAGGGCACAAACCTACAGCGATTCCATTGTTCGCCCAACTATTCGTTCCCACAATAATATTGCAAACCAGTGGTCTATTTCTGCTAAAACTGCCTGAGAAGGGGAGGATTCAAAGAGGTGAGAGGTGAGGGTTTTATGTCTTCCTTTTAATCTGGCAAGGGAGAGGTGTGGGACCAGTGCCCCCATGGGAGCGAGCAGGCAGAAGCCAGCACCTTGTGTACACCACGCAGTGCTGGCTGGCTGGCCAACATGTGGGAAGCAGATGGGGCAGTCAGCCCACCTACAGCCAGCTGCTTGCTCAGCAGAAGAGGAAGAGAATTTAGGAAACTGATGATTGAGAGAGAAAGAGAGAGAGAGAGGGCACAAACCCACAGGAAGCAAAGCTTCTTCCTTGTGGAACAACTCTCATCTGTTGTTTTAACCAGTTGTGTGGGCAACCTAATCTCTTTCTTAATTTGTAAGGTGCAAAAGTACAAATGTAGCACTGTGGTTGTCCTGTGTACAACTGTAACACAGATTTTAAAAATACAATCTTCATCAAAGGGGCACCCAAAATAACCCTTTGAACAAACTATGAAACAACAACAGATCCGGATCATCAATTTAAGTGTTCAATACAATAATGTACATGAGATTTATAGCAAAACTTTATATTCTACCTTCTGGAGTTGAGCTTAGGATTGCTTAGAGCTGGTATTCTTTTGGTGACTTAATTCTTACTCAGTATTAAGATTGATTTGCTTTTTATTTAATAAAGTATTTTAATACTGTATCTGTGTAATTTTACTAATAATTGCTTCATACTGATCATGTGTCTCTTGGTTTTATTTTGCTTTTAAAAAGCATTTTAATTGCATTTCTAAAATAAAAGCTGGCACTGAGTCACTTTTATTTCAGTATGTAACATAGGTCCGGAATATAACAAGGCCTGCTACAGAGACCACATTTCCATCTGACTAGGTCTGTCTAGAGAACTAGGGGGTTTTATACTGTTTTTGTATTTTGCTCCTGCATTTAGAGCTGGCAATAAATTTCTGGGGGCCCTGGTCCCCTCCTTCCTGCCATTGACTCACTGGATGACTTGCATTGCTATCCAACCTCTCCCTCCTCCTCCTCCTCCCAGCCTTAATGCTCACCCCCAATCCTCATTTTATTAACAAGATTACGTGATCATTCTTCAAGCAGTGGCTACAGTTAGAGGGAACGCAAAGCCACTTTGATCCTGACAAGCAACTACTCTATTAACTTGATCCTTGCAATTTAGTCCCAAAGTAATAGAAACTGTTGAATTCTTTGGCTTCAAATTTAGAATCTGAATTACAGAGCAAATCAGAAGAATCGTTATGTATTGAGCCTCCAGAATGCTGGCAAAGACCTTTCCAAACTTTCCAAATTCATCCCCAGACAAGTCTGCTTAGAACTTGACTGGTGCAAGGATACAACACACTGTGCCCTTTTATGGATTAATGAAAATGAACTATTTGAAATCTGAACTATTTTTGGACCTTGCCAATGCAGAATATGACTGTAGCTACTGAAAGAAATCTGGGCAAGGCCAGAGTGTTGATATAGGTAAGTTGCACGTGTCTAATTACTCTAGCAACCCTAACGTTTACTCTAACAGAAGCACTGTCTCCAGGCATAAAATCCAACCTACTTCTTTTCTGCAGTCAGGAAGAGCAATGAATGTAAACTAACCCCTTGGATATCGATGGTCCTAAGAGAGAACACTATTCCTGACTGACCACTACAGCTAAGGTCATGATACAGAGTACAACCCAAAACCCCCTGAGCAGGGGACGAAACATTCAAAATGAGAAAAGGTAAACTGCCTAAGCAACCTATATTCAAGACCTTCAACCAGAGCAAGTCAGCAGTGCTCCACTAATATCTATAGCTCATTTCCAGCATGTGCACATTTTGCAACAAGCACCTCTATTTATGCAACTGTGGTGATGAGCCTCCAGCTGCCCATGCAAATATCACTGTCACTGCACCTTCCTGGATTAAGGATCATTGTGCCACACTGGGCATCTCCAAAGCTAGCATGGCATGTGCTTAGAAGCCTTAAAGCACCCTTGTCACAGTATGCCAGCCAAAATGCTGCTGCAGAGGTTGACATGTCCTTTGCCTTAAGCTCTTTTCCTGCTCATGTGCACATTATTGCTGCTTTAAAGCCCTCTGCCCTGAACAGATACTTTGGCTTTAAATCATATAGGTTCAATTTCAGTAGTTGCCAATCTTGTTTCCAAGTGTTTTTTACGATGGCTTATGTCAACCACTGGAGCCCAAAATCACAGATTAAAAGCTAGGCCACTAAGGAAAAGCTGTTTCTGAGGATTTGGAACTATTTTTGCTCAAGGGGAAGCAATAGCCAGAAGACCTTACAGACATCTTACTCAACAATATAATTCTATCCTGAGCTGGTAGACTGGTATCACAGGAAAGAGGAAAACAATGTGTTTGTTTCAAATTCAACTCATTGCACCATCGAAGAAAATAATATGAAAAGTTTTCTAAATGCCTTGTTCATGTGTCATGAAAATAACTGAAACTAAGTGCTCAGGAATGAATCTAGATGAAATGCATGGACTATTTAGAAAATTGGTGTCTTCTTGAAAAAGAAAAAAGCTCTAGAGCATCAGAAAGTTCCTTCAAACTCAAAGGCAAGAAAAAACATTCTGAAGGCTCAGCAGAACCTTTCCAACATTGTTTATCAAGTTGTTTTCTATATTACAGCTCTGTAGTGCATTATCATTCCAATACTGTTAACCTTCATGCTAATACATCTTTTACAAAACTGTGTGGAGATCTGTTTAGAGAAACATAGAATCATATAATTGTTTAGGTTGGAAAAGACTTTTAAGATCATCAAGTCCAAACTTAACTCAGGGCTGCCGAGTCCACCACTGAACCATGTCCCTAAGCACCACATCTACATGTCTTTTAAATACCTCCAGGAATGGTGACTCAACCACTTCCCTGGGCGGTCTGGTCCAACGCTTGACCACACTTGCAGTGAAGAAAGTTTTCCTAATATCCAATGTAAACCTTCCCTGGCACAACTTGAGGCTGTTTCCTCTTGTTCCATCACTTGTTGGGAGAAGCTACCAACACCCACCTCGCTACAGCCTCCTTTCAGGCAGTTGTAGGGAGCGGTAAGGTCCCCCCTGAGCCTCCTTGTCTCCAGGCTAAACAACCCCAGTTCCCTCAGCCGCTCCTCATAAGCCTTGTGCTCCAGACCCTCCACCAGCCCCGTTGCCCATCTCTGGACACGCTCCAGCACCTCAATGCCTTTCCTGCAGTGAGGGGCCCAACACTGAACACGCCGTTCCAGGTGCGGCCTCACCAGTGCTGAGTGCAGGGGTATGAGGCAAGGAAGGCATAAAGTACCTCAGTCTTTTACTCATCCTTTGTCACTATGTTTCCGCCCCCCCATCCAATAAAGAATGGAGATTCTCATTAGCCCTCCTTTTGCTGCTAATGCATTTATTGATACATTTTTAATTGTCTTTTATGGCAGTAGCAGATTAATGGCCCTTCTAATTTTGTCCCTGCATAACCTCACAACATCCTTGTACTTCTCCTGAGTTGCCTGCCCCTTCTTCTAAAGTTCATAACACCTTCTTTTCTCTCTGACTTCCAGCCAAAGCTCTCTGTTCAGCCAGGCTGGTTACCTTCTATGCTGGCTTGTCTTTTGGCACATGGGGACAGCCTGATCCTGTGCCTTTAAGATTTCTTTCTTGAAGAATGTCCAGTCCTTCTGTACCCTGTGGCCCTTCCGGACTGCCTCCCAATGGACTCTGTCAACCAGACAACAGGCCAAAATCTGCCCTCTGGAAGTCCAAGGTACCTGTTCTGCTGACCCCCTCCTTCTCCAAGAATCAAAAACTTGATCATTTCATGATCGCTATACCCAAGACAGCCTCCAACCATCATATCACCCACAAATCCTTCTCTGTTCGCAAACAACAGGTCTAGTTGGGCACCTTCCCTAGTTGGCTCACTGACCAGCTGTGTCAGGGAGTCACCTGCCACACACTCCAGGAACCTCCTAGACTGTTTCCTTTCTGCTGTGTTGCATTTCCAGCAGACATCTGGTAAGTTGAAGTCCCCTGCAAGAACAAGGGCTAGGGATTGTGAGATTTCTCCCAGCTGCTTATAGAATATTTCATCTGCTTCTTCATTCTGGTTGGGTGGTCTATAACAAGACTCCTACCATATCTGCCTTGTTGGCCCTCCTCCCCCCCCTTACCTCCCCCTGATTCTTACCTATAAACACTCAACCCTACTGTCACCATCATTAAGCTCTAGACAACCAAAACACACCCTAACATACAGGGCCACCCCACCACCTCTCCTTCCTTGACTATCCCTTCTGAAGAGTTTATTCATTGCAGCGCTCCAGTTGCGTGAGTCATCCCACCATGTTTCCGTGATGGCAACTAGATCATAGTTCTCCTGCTGCACAATGGTTTCCAGCTCCTCCTGTGTGTTGCCCGTGCTGTGTGCATTGGTGTAGATGCACTTCAGTTGGACTATTGATCCTGCCACCTTTTTGTTGGGAGAAGCCCTAATTCCTACATGACCATTCTCAGGTGCTTCTGCTGTTTCTAACACACCAATAATCCTTGTGTCTTTGCTGCCACATGGATCTCCATCCCCTACCTCCACTGGGATGGCAGACCAATGCACCTCACTAGCACTCCATGCTAATGGTAGCTGGTAATGCAGCTATTCCCACACACTAAGTGGGATACTTTCACCACAACAAGTGATTTTTGGCCTGGCATAACTGCACTCCTACTAATGACTATACCTTTATTACAACAATACCAAACCATAAAACCCACACACTTCTGAGACAGTTATATTGGCAAAAAAATGTAAATGTAGGCCAGTCCTTAGCAAAGATAATGTTGAAACACTGGCAACTTTATGAACAGATGAATGCTCTGTTGAAAAAACTGTGACTAAGAAGACTGAAGATTGAGAGTATGGCTCAGTGGGATCTGGCTAGCACCCCATAAAACAACATCACACTTTCCTTATAAAAACCCTGCCACTGAAATACCACCCAAACATTAGAGTGCTTTGGAATGAGCAATGAAAGAATCAAACTGCTTCCCTCCTGCTGAATATAATCCTTCATCACTCACTCCCACTTGATTATCTCAGTCACTCATGGCCATGCCTGAACTGCTCTATCTTAGACCACAGTTAAGCCTTCCAATACCCTTCAGTTCTCGGGAGATTATGTATTTGCTGTTCAACCCTGCTGCTCCTCCGCTTCCCATCACATCCAGGGCCTTCTCATCAAGTCCCCACTGCTCTCTCATCTGTGCTCTTGCTGCCTGCATGCTCTTCACAAATATCACCAATGCATGTTCTCCCAGCAAACTCCTTTCATTTTCACCCTCCATCAAGGAACAATGCCTCAGCCCATACTGCCTGTGGTTCAGTAGCCCACAGATGCTTCATCTCCTTCAGGTTGCCCAAAGGTGGCTCTCCCTGAGTCTCCACATTCTTCACACCATGTCATGTTCCCACCAGGGCATTCAAAACCATGCAAGGCCATGGGCTTACTCTCAACTATTATTCCTGTCTTCCGTAAAGGCTTTGCTTTAGAAGATATGACACATTTCCCGAAATGTTAATGAAATGCTTAGAAACATTAAAGTACATGCCAAACATTGATTAAAAATTTAACATAGCTGCTTATGAAAAACATAAATGTTTGTTTGAGGCAATGCTATACACTGTTGAGAAATGTCACCATTTCATTGACTGAGTTAGCTTACCAAGTCTTTTTTTAAGCAATAAGCTGTGGTAAGTCACTACTTCTTGCTTTAAATTAGGAAAACCTATTTTCTCTTTCATTCTAAAGCTTATTTATTATGTTTTTATATCCTGATGATAGGGAGAATCTAATTAACCCTTTATAGAAGCTCCACTAGACTCGTTCCTGCATATCTGCTAATCTTGGTGTGAGCAAATAAACTCCAAAGATGACACAGGAGTGTTCACATGGCTCAGGTTACTAACTCCAGAAAGCCACTGCTGTTTCCAGCACTGAAACCACAGTGTGAAGATTATTGCATAGTAAACCCGTTTGAATATATGTGTACTAGCCTTTTAGATAATATTTAGAAATTACTAGTAACCTAAGCTACACTTAGGATAAAAACTGACAGTATAAGATCAGGATAATCTACAGTTTATGTAGACTTTGCAGCCCCAAGTCGGTCTGTGCTCAGCCCAAGACAAAGCTAAGGACCCAGGATTTACACACATACATACACAGAGTTCCTCCAGATCTGTTGAATTTAATCCAGTCTTTCCAAAGCTGTCAACTGCTACTTTATACACTCCCCACTATGTTAAACAAAATCCTCTTCTCAGTGTCATACCACATAGGCCATTAGTGTTTGCAATTCCTTGTAAGGAGTATGCAATTAAAACAATGAAGAGCTGATCAAAATTATCACTGTCTGAAATGTTTCTCTCTTCCCCATGTGTTCTTGGGCAGTCGCTGCTTCCATCCCAATTCCCTGAGATCCTCCACTCCTGGACACAGCAGAGGGGCTACAAGGGGAGGAACAAAGGTGGCTTCAAGCCACTTTCGTGTCTCATAACCCGTGCCAGGCCTGCTTACGCTGCGCTGGCTTGCAGGCAGCCCCCCGGGGGGCCTGATGTCAGCAAGAGTAACCGGTTGCAACACATTCGGGTCCCTCCCCGCCAGCTCCCCTTGGCTCTGCTCCTGTGCCAGGGGCTGCAGCAGGGGGTGGCAGCGAATCACTTCACCAGCCCAGGAGCCGTCCCTGCTGGTGCCCACACCCTGAAGGCTGACAGCAGCTACATTCCCTGCTTCCCAACTCACTGGCATGAGGCAGAGGGGCAAGCTCCTATCAAAGGCTGTGAGCTCTGCATAGCTGGGAAGCGGAAGGGACAGAACAAGGTGGTAAGCCTTGTTTTCCAGGGAAATTTTCCTCCAAATACTCATCCGAGGCAGATGAAAGTCCTGTTTCCATCATATAAAACATCACCATCCCTTAACAGCACTTATAAACAGGACACACAGTACAGCAAAATTATTTCCAGGGCTAATATAGCGCAGAAATCGCCAGGGTGAGATAAGAGAAGTGCTGTTGGTCTCACTGCTCCCCATACATAAGCCACTCAGTTGCTCCAGCATCACCTCCAAGTATAGCTTGGATTAAGCTAGAAGCCTTGTTCTCTGAAAGAACTGGAAGCATTAAAAAATGTTGAAATACATACTTTCTTCTCCCTGCCCTTTTCCTACCTCTATTTGTTTGCTTGGTAATGATTACTTCAGCCATTTCTGTTGCAGAGTCACCAGTTTGGCCTTTAAAAAATAAATAAATTGTTTTTTTGTTCGAAATCATGGGATCTACACTCCCTGCTCTAGCTTGGTGCTTGGAAACGCATGTTCAATTCCCTGTTCTGCCACAGACGGCCCACATTGCCTTGTCCACTTCGTTTTCACTGTGTGTGGCAATAGAAGGGAGCTGGTTGCGTTTCCTCTGGGGAAAGAGAATATAAACCAAGAAAAGTAAATCCAATAAAGAAAGCACAATATTCCAATACCTTAGACAGACAGAAATACATGTAAATGTAATGTGATCATTAATTTTCTAGTCACTGGATTAGGACTCTGAATAGGCAGTGATAACATTTGCTACAGCACCCAGTTACCTGTATAATCAGTACTGGCACAGGAGGATTACAAAGCCTGTGACCATGATTACAAAGACTTCTGATTTCTGGAAGCTTTAAATGTCGCTGATATCACAAATCTTTGTTAAACCTTTCTGGTTTATGTGGTGATGGTGTCACCAAGGAGAGGACAAGGGAGATGAGAAGCCAGGGCAGGGGAAGCTGGGAGGAAGGGGGTGGGTGGTGGCGAA
This sequence comes from Falco naumanni, assembly GCF_017639655.2. NCBI lineage: Eukaryota > Metazoa > Chordata > Aves > Falconiformes > Falconidae > Falco > Falco naumanni. Next base: position 76,544,188 of record NC_054055.1, on the reverse strand, counting down.
GTGTGTGTAAGTCTTTTTTCTGTGTTGGTACACAGCCCGATCAGAGTTCATTGGGATAAGTGGAAGGACTCCCACTGATTTCAGTGGACTTTGAACACAGACCCAGAAGCTTCAAAATGTAAACAGATACAGGTATGTGCCTGCCAGTGTAACTTCCCCTAAATAAAACCACTCCAGCATAAGAAGAGTTGCTCAAATGCATGATTTTAGGAGGCAAGCTTGGGGAAAAAGAGCATGCCAGCCTGCCACATGTCAGTAACAGAAGATTACCAGAGAGCCTGGGTCCCTCAGCTCTGAACAGGGACATTGGCACTCAAGGATGCCATGGCCTGTGCTCCCCTATGCTGCTGGAGCTGTCACGCCCTCCCCAAGAGGGGTCTGGCTCTCCAGGAGGTATGTACCACCTGGATGCAGGCAGCAGCCTTAGCTCTTGCGTAACCTTCCTCCTGGCTGTTGCCACTGAGCAATTCTTTCACTGAACATCGGCACAGCCTTGAGCTAAGCAGAGGGGAAGCTCAGCAGATGGGCTGGCTTGGCTCCAAGTTATCATAAGGTAACCGAAAAGGAGGGGAACTTATGAGTTGTTCCATCAGAGGGGGCCAGTGCAGATGTGCCAGACGGGGAGAGAGTGAATGTAAAGGGAATACCAGGATCAGGCTGTAGTTTACAATTCCCTCCAAGCTGGAAGAGCAACCAATAGTACAGCCCCAAAGTGCAGGCTGCTGCTAGAGGATGTTGTAGTATGTCCTGCTGTTTCCTCTGATCCAAGTCTAGCTTTCACAGAGGCCAAGCAAGAGGCAAATCAGGGAACTGAAATGCCTGAAAATTAGCCCTGCGAAGCAGCTGAGACAACCCCTTGTCACACAAATACTGGTGCCTGCATGGGGAAGGGCAGCACAAACTGGCCAGGGTCAGGTAGTGGCATTGTCCTCTCAGATGCAAGGAGAGCAGAAGTCAGGAGGCTGAGGGTGGGAAAAGGTTTCTACAACTGGGCTCAAAGCGTGTCCTCCAGATAGGGTACAGAGACAGAGGGAAATTAGGAGTTTGATCCTGCTTCCAGTGAGACCAGTTGTTGCGGCACTGACTGCAAGAGCAGCGGGATGGGCTTCAGAGGAAGTTGTCCAAGAACACGCACAGCACCTAGGAGCCCCAGGCAGAAAAGCCAGATGCCTGGGCTCCTAGTCAGTGTAGCAACCAAACACTTACTGAAGGGCATGCCGCTGCAGTCACGAGGATTACCATTCACCCAGAGTCCATGTTGTCCTTCACAGAGCAAGTATGACTCTGTGAATTTAATCCCATGCCTCGACTACAAAGGATATTGTGAAATCAGTGTCAACACACCTCATGTTACATTTGTTATTCCTCCAGCCATTTTGCACCCATGCCTCATGAAAAGCAAGTAGCAATGGAGAGTACCCAAACATTTTGAGGGTCTGAGACTTTCTATGCAACTCTAGCTTCAATTGCACAATTTCTTTAGGCATTTTACACTTGTCTCAGTTAGTCTATTAACTCTAAATATTATAATAATGAGCAGAATAGTCGCAGCAGGAAAATAATTTTGACCTGGCATTAAAGATGTAATGATTAATGTCCATATTTAGCTATTCATAGTAAACATTTTTCTCCTACTTTCAGAACAGGAAAGTATTTCAACACATACCAGGATTCATTGTAACATCATTAATCATGATGAATTACCCTAGTATTCATGTGGATGCAAAATATAATTCCTTGGGAATTTCACTGTAGCTTAGCATTAATTTGTTTTTATTCTATTACAAACTCCCATTCCCTTTCAATCCTTTTTTTTTTTGCAGTTCCCCCAGGTTCTCTTGTGTAGTCACATACTGTAACATCTCATTTATTTAATATTGCTTCCTTTAAGTTTATATTATTTGTTTGTTGTTCTTTGCTGCTTTCACCCACTCAGCTATTCATTCATTCCTGTTAGAAATTAACAGGCTATGGCAAAAGCAACTTGTCCTTAGTGAGAGTCATAAATTCACCACCACACTTCACTAAGGATACATGACAACAATACAACACCATAGTCTCTTCTCTGTTTCCCAGCTACCCTACTTGGATTTTTGATCCTTGGTCCTACAAGTCCATGCTGCACTTAAGCACCAAAATCTCTCTGTCTCCAGCTGGTTCTCATGGTATCCTGCACTTCTTAAACTCAAGTACTACAAGTTACCCATATTATCAAATTACAGATCTTAAAGTGAGGGAATTCCACAGCTTGGGATCAAACAACATCTCATCTTCACTGGGAACGGTCACAATGACAAAGCCATCTTCTCCTTCAGTTTTAATGGAGAAACCAGCATAAAAGCCCTTGGAATTAAGAAAAAGCATGAGCTCTACATAAGTTTATGCTTAAACAAGCTGTCCTGAGGGCAACTACTGAAGTAATCTGTCTGGAAAGACCAAAAAGCAGATTTGTCTGAATTAGTACATGGAAAAAAGACAGAAGTTTTCCACTGCCCCAGAAAAAGAGGACTGCAAATACATCCCAATGATTTGTCCTCCGATGATAGCTATTATGTTTAACATGAAAAAAATCTTTATTCATAGCAGGCTTAGATAATATACTTCAAAATATTTCCTTGGCGCGTAGATGTGCATTTTGAACATCTGATTGAGACATTCTTACCCACGGGCACTGTGTATTTTTCTTCATACGTCATCCTTTTTACGCAATTATGTTGCATGTCATACATATTTGATGCATGGAATATTTATGTGAGAAGATGCTAACAGAAACATAGGCTCTGCCATAACAGATGAGGCAGTTTGTCCATCAAGCTCCAACACCCAGCCTGCCAGGAAAACATTCCCTATTGGTACAGTAGGAAAATATTACGTCCAAGAGAGGTCAGAACCAGAATTCTGGATCTGAAAACACTCAGATTTTGAGACAAATAGGACACATCTCCAAAGCAGTCATTTGGAGCCCTTCTCAAAAGACTCCAAATTCTAGTTATAAGTCCCTCTACTGTACTCCCTTATATATCAGAAAAGATTGAATACAGATTCAGGAAACTACGTTAAGTTCGTCTTCTTAGAGACCTTAATTAAATCACTTTATTAGAAAAATTAAACACAGAGAAGGAAAACATCACAGGGGACAACTCCATGTGTTATTGTGCAACCAGTGGTATGAATAAAGCCAGGTTTTCTGTTACTTGTTGCCCTTTATCCCCTACCCAAACCAATTCCCTGCACCTTTATGAGATTCCTATAAAGCAAGAAACAGCACAAAGTGCAGCTAGTCCAGGGCTACGTACAGGCTGATCATCCTGCAAAATGCTCACTATCAAACAGAGTGAGTAATGCCTGAATTCTTCCTGCCTGCCCCTCCATGGTGATGTTGAGTTGGCCTTCTCTCTCTCCAGATTCTGATTTTCATGAAACTGGTAAGAATACAGTATCTGTGAAAACCCAGACCCTCCATCTCGTAGCTGCAATCAGCCAAAAGGGTCCAAAGTGGTAGGGAGGGAAGAGGAGGCTGGCCGTGATTACACAAACCTCAATTCCTTAAGGAAGCAAGTTACAGCTAATGAGGATCAGTGTCACTTCTGACTCATACAGGCATTGGCTTAACCAGAGTGGGGCAAAGGGTCTTTACCCTCACCTTTCTCTTCCTAGCACAGTCCTTTGTCTCCTTGGCGTGTGACATTGCCATGTATCTGCACTGGCTGCCTTGTTAGGTAACAGCTTATCTTCCCCAGCATATTCAAACTGTATCATCCAATGGCATTAGGTTGCTCTCTGCTATCAAACAGTAAATCTTCAGTTATCCATAAATCTTTGGTTATCACTTTCATTACACAGAACAGTGAGCAATTACTCAAAATGTTATGACTCATTACAGATTAGTTCATTGAGTAACCCCTCCTTATTCATCATGAGGTATAAATTCACTCACATACAGCATTTCATTGTATCTATACCCCTCTTCTACCACACACATGTATTAATATTATAGAAATGAGATAACCTGTGACATTTATCTATATGCAACTTGGGAAATACCAAGCTGTTGTGAGTTACAGTTCTGTGGCTCTAGAATTCACCATTTGCTGACAAGGACTGTATCAGTTATTGCAAGACACAGGAGCAAGACCAGTAAATAAATCCTAATGGTTTGTCACAGTATTACAGAAGGATTGAAGTTTGAAGACATCTTTGCAGGGCATGTGGTCCAACCCCCCTGCTCAAGCAGGGCCACTTATGGCAGGTAGCCCAGGACCGTGTCCAGACGACTTTTGAATATCTCCAATTACAGCAACTCCACAACATCCCTGGGCAGCCCATGCCAGTGCTCGGTCACCCCCACAGTAAAAAAGTGTTTCCTGATGTTCAGAGGGAACCTCCTGTGTTTCACTTTGTGCCCATTGGCTCTGGTCCTGCCACTGGGCACCACTGAAAAGAACCTGGCTGCATCCTCTTTGCACCTTCCATTGATAAGATCTCGCCTGAGCCTTCTCTTTTCCAGGTCGAACAGTCCCAGCTCTCTTCAGCCTTTCCTCACAGGAGAGATGCTTCAGTCCCTTCATCATCTTTGTGTCCCTTCACTGGGCTCTCTCCAGTATGTCCATGTCTTTCTTGTACTGCAAAGCCCAGAACTGGACATGGTGCTCCAGGTGTGGCCTCTCCAGCACTGAGTAGAGGTGAAGGATTGCCTTCCTCAACCTGCTGGCCACACTCCTCTTAATGCAGCCCAGGCTACCATTCACCCTATTTGCTACAAGGGCACATCACTGGCTCACACTCAACTTGGTGCCCACTAGGACCCCCAGGTCCTTTCCTGCCAAGCTGCTTTCCAGCCAGTCATTCCCCAGCCCATGCTGGTACATGAGGATATTCCTTTCCAGGTGCACGACTTTGCACTTCCCCTTTTGAACTGCAAGAGGTTCTTGTCAGACTGTTTCTCCAGCCTGCTACCATCCAGAGGCCCCTCTGGATGGTAGCAGGCTTCTCTGGCATATCAGTCACTCCTCCTAGTTTTGTGTCATCTGCTATCTGGCCCATCATCTGTACCATTAATGAAGATGTTGAACAAGACTGGACCTGGTATTGACCCCGGGTGTACACCACTAGTCATTGGCCTCCAAGTGGACTTTGTACCACTGATCACCATCCTCTGGGCCCAGCCTTCAGCCAGTTTGCAAGCCTCAGTCTTTGTCTACTCAGACAAAGGCTATGTGAAGCAAATTTTCTCCAGTTTTAGATTAGCAAATTCTCTAAGACATGGCAAAGGAAGCAAGATACTGAGTAGCCTTCAGATATCCACAGGAATGTAAACAGGGAGACTCCCAAGTCCACTGAAAGAAGATAGAAACAGTCAGTCGATGCTCTCACAGTTGAGTGGGGTCCAGGCTACTTCAGACTGTCCAAAGTCAGAAAAAGCTGACCAAGATGAGCTGACAGGACTAAGGAGAAGCAAAAAGCTGCAGCAGAAGAATCATAGGCACCCACAAGTAAAAAGCTCCCTCAGAAAACTGAGGCAGGGAAAATATACAGCATTTTATGCTTTATTTGGCAGGTGAGAAGGTTAGTAGGTCAGTGTATTTATGCTATCAAAGTAAAAATTAGGCCATATAAGAGTCTGACTAAAGTCTGGTACCTCTAATATGTGCTGCATCTAACACATGACCCTGAAAAACTACACTGTAACTGTAACACAAGTATATTGCTGCTCTGGAGGGACATGTTTGTGTGGTACCAGGTGCGGGAGGCTTGAACACTAAACAGGAGTGAAAAAGAAGGAGCCTCTGTGCTGAAAATGAGATAGAAGACTTAAGCCAAGGTGTTAATGATACCATAGGACATGGAGTGGAAACAAGTGGAAAGTATTTTACTCACTTGACAATTTGTTCTTGACTCTGTCAATTGAGTAAGGATGATTTGTGAGATTTGGTCCAACCTTCAAAGTTCACCAAGGACCTAGCAAGAAGCACAGCACAGATTGTAGACTTCCTCTCTGGTCAAAACCAACAGGGCCAAGGCCCACCTCTGCTGGCATCAGACAGCTGAAAGCCAAGATAAAGGCACATGCCATGCCACTCTGCTAAACTTTGAGCTTCCACATCTCCAAATGAAGGGCATCACGAGGCCCTGATCTGAGATCACAATATCCACAAGAGGTGAATGTTCTCACAACAACAGCTGCCAAATAGCAAAGTCTTCCTCCTTAAAGATAACGTCACCCAAAGCAGGCCGACTGTTTTTTTTTAAATAGACTAAGAAGCCACTGTATCCGGGTGGATCACACAGCTATTGTACGAGTCAGACCTTGAGATTTATTCCTTTATTACTCCATTAAGACAAACTGTCAATGAAGTCAGCAGGAGTTTAATCTGAAAAGTGAAGCGGGGAGCAGAACAAGGGAAACATTTACCCCCTGGCCATGTAGATCTTATTTCAGTCTTATTATATGACTGAAAAGCACTTCAGGTGGTCTATAAGGCTGAAATATCCTCTTCTTAAGAGCAGTCCATTTCTGTGAGCACAGAAGATTCTGCCAAATTCTGCACATGTTTTTCTACATGTTTAATTTTACTCAGGAGTATCCCAAAACAACCAGGATCAAGTTTAAGAGACATAGGATGATCTGGCCAAATGACAGCATTTTATATTTGGATATATTTTGGCATTGTTTGTTGGGATCTAAAATATAGTTTAAATTCACATCACCTTTAGCCTTTAAGTTTTTAAGTAATCTTCTCTTGCAGTTGTAAAACAATTAGATCTTTTAAAAGGTCCCGTTCTGCTTGCACAACAGTGACAGGCTTTACTTTGCTGAGAAGAAGAACTAACCTCAATGCTCCACTTTATCAAAAGTGATGGTGTTTTAAAGGTCAGATGAACTAAGGAGCTTCAAATAATTGCATAGGCAGCTGGCATAATAAATAGTTAACTTGCTGTATGCTTTCTCCTGTGCACTGTTAAACTGATCAAACTGGCAGGATGCTTATAAGCTACACCTCTTCAATAACAGCATCCAAAACAAGCAAACCCTGCACCGTTTGGTTTGTACTATTCTTGTTTAATCTGGAACAATCTTGTTTAAAAAATAATTGATCAGTGCCCAGCAAGATTTTGTGATTAAAACCAAACCAAAACATGTTGGGTCAACTTTCCCCCTGATGTCATTTTACTCATTTCAATAAAACAACACCAGGAATGCCTGTGATCTATGCTACATACTTGCCAACATACTCTGATCAATGTACTACTAAGATAATAAACAAAACAAAAAAGCAGAGAGTGAAACTGGCCTCTTTCCTGCTCCCAGTGAAGGCAGAGTAGAGACCTGCCATTTGCTTGGAACAGCCAGCATGGCTAATAACAATATGAATGCTAATTAAACCAACAAATTCTTTCCTATTTCATTTTTGTAGTTCAATGATACAAATGGCCACTTTTATCTTTGGTGCTTCTCAACAAAACATTTCCTTATTTTCACCGGAAAAGCAGTGTGGGCTGGATTGTGCTGCCTCTCACCAATTTTACAGTGGTTGCAGTGAAATTGTCCTGTACTTACACCAGCAGAAATGTCAGAGAGCAGTAAATCCCTGCCTGTAAAGATACACGCTGATATTCATTCAATAGTGGATGTGTAAATGCTACTCACAACTCTCCTGGAGCATACACCAGTGTCAGAAGCTACACTGTCAGCCTCCTCAGAAACCTTTTTCTGCTTCTCTGCCATCCTACCTACTGTAAGGCAGAGTGGAGCAATGACTGGGACATTGCAGTCTGCTCCTGAGATCAAGTTCCCAGCTGTACTGTGGACTTTGGTCAAGATCTTTATCTTAGTCCTCACCTTCTGTAAAACCTCCCCTAACAAGTGCTTTGAGAGCTACAAAAGAAAGCCTTGATATAAGAACTGTCTCAGGCAAGTAGCAATCTGAATAATTTAAACAGCTACGTTCTCACCCAATCGCAGCTGCTTTCAGAGAGGACAAGAACCAGATACACTTGAGTCAGCTATGATTTGCTAACCTTGGAAGAAGAACTAAAAGTGATTATCCTGTTTCTCTTGGCATTTATGAAAGACATGTTACCATATATAAGAGAGGGAGGGAATGAAAGAAAGTGAAGCACTCATGTCATGATGAAAGGTTGACTAGGCTAAAATTGGATAGCTGATTTCGGTGTGATTCAAAGTGGCTCATCCATTTTGAAACACCAAAGGTCTGTTGCAGCATCTTCCAGGAAACAAGGGAACAGTTGAAGTGCAAGGCATTTGGGGGTTTAGGGACCAGATGGGAGGAGCAGATGACATGAAAAACAGTGGAAACCCATCAACCCTTGTTAACCGTTACTTAGAGAAAATTTGCTACACAGAGGCTGCTATTGCTATTTCAGTCTGAAAGTGAGAAGAATAAAACAATAAACAAACAAAAAAGATAGGGTATGGCTTTTGAGGTGATGCTACTTCAGCTGGTGCTTACGGAGCCATCTCTTGACAAGCAGTGACCAGTAACCATTTGAATCCCTTGAACCAGTTCTCACTGTTCTTTCCATGTCTCGTAAAAATTACATGGGCAGGAAAGTATCAGAGGTGCATATTGAGATATGTGTGTGTGTGTATATATATATATAAATATATAAATAAATAATATAGATATAAGTATAGCTATGTATATATATGTGTAAATGTACATATATGTGTGTGCATATACATACTTCAAAGTATATCTATATATATATGTACGTATAATAAGTATCAGTGACATACATTCATATATCATAGAGTCATGAAATCATTAGGTTAGAAAAGACTTTTAAGATCATAAAGTCCAAACTTAACTCAGGGCTGCCGAGTCCGCCACTGAACCATGTCCCTAAGCACCACATCTACATGTCTTTTAAATACCTCCAGGAATGGTGACTCAACCACTTCCCTGGGCGGTCTGGTCCAACGCTTGACCACACTTGCAGTGAAGAAAGTTTTCCTAATATCCAATGTAAACCTTCCCTGGCACAACTTGAGGCTGTTTCCTCTTGTTCCATCACTTGTTGGGAGAAGCTACCAACACCCACCTCGCTACAGCCTCCTTTCAGGCAGTTGTAGGGAGCGGTAAGGTCCCCCCTGAGCCTCCTTGTCTCCAGGCTGAACAACCCCAGTTCCCTCAGCCGCTCCTCATAAGCCTTGTGCTCCAGATCCTCCACCAGCCCCGTTGCCCATCTCTGGACACGCTCCAGCACCTCAATGCCTTTCCTGCAGTGAGGGGCCCAACACTGAACACGCCGTTCCAGGTGCGGCCTCACCAGTGCTGAGTGCAGGGGCGTGATCCCTTCCCTAGTCCTGCTGGCCACACTGTTTCTGATACAAGCCAGGATGCTGTTGGCCTTCTGGGCCACCTGGACACGCTGCTGGCTGTCAACCAGCACTACCAGGTCCTTTTCCCCCAGGCAGCTTCCCAGCCACTCTGCCCCAAGCCTGTAGCAGCATTGCACGGAGTTGTGACTCAGCTGCAGGACCTGGCACTTCTCCTTCTTGAACCTCATACAATTGGCCTTGGCCCATAGTCCAGCTTGTCTGGATCCCTCTGTAAAGCCTTCCTAACCTTAAGCAGATCAACACTCCCACCCAACTTGGTGTCGTCTACAAACTTACCGAGGGTGCACTTGATCCCTTTGTCCAGATCGCTGATAAAGACATTAAACAGGAATGGCCCCTGTGCTGAGCCCTGGGGAACACCACTTGCAACCAGCTGCCAACTGGATTGAACTCCATTCACCAGCACCCTTTGCGCTAAGCCACCCAGCCAGTGTTTTACCCAGCATGGAGTACACCCGTCCAACCCATGAGCCACCACTTTCTCCAGGAGAATGCCGTGGGAGACAGTGTCAAAGGCTTTACTCAGGTCCAGGCAGACATCATCCACAGCCTTTCCCTCACCTACTAGGCATGTCACCTTATCATAGAAGGAAATCAGATTAGTCAAGCAGGACCTGCCTTTCATAAATCCATTGATAGTCGGGCCTGATCACCTGCTTGTTCTGCACATGCTGTGTGATGGCACTCAAGATGATCTATTCCATAACCTTCCCCAGCATCGAGGTCCATAGTTTCCCAGATCCTCCTTCCTGTCCTTCTTGTAGCTGGATGTCACATAGGCTAACCTCCAGTCTTCTGGGTTGTCCTCAGTTAGCCAAGAGTCCTGATAAATGATGAAGAGTGGTGTGATGAGCTCTTCCACCATCTCCCCCAGCACCCTTGGGTGGATATCGTTCAGCCACATAAACTTGTGTACATCTAAGTGGAGCAGCAGGTCACTAACCGTTTCTTCCTGGACTATGGGGACTTTATTCTGCTCCTCATCCCTGTCCTCTAGCTCAGGGTGTTGGTTACCCTGAGGATAACTGATCTTGCTATTAAAGACTGAGGCAAAGAAGGCATTAAGTACTGCAGCCAAGAGGTAGGTACTTAAGAGCATCATGTAACTCTCTTCAGAAAACTGCATCAAACAACATCAAATTGTGCCAAAGTCCAAATTCTACAAACAGGCACTGCAAAGTCTACCGTCTTGGTTTGCCCCAGCATTTTACACTTAAACCCAATTCTACCTAACTTACGTTTTCAAGGTTTTCCAGTTTGCAACCCTAGAAAATTTCCAGTGGAGGGGCAGATGCCTCTGTAGTGATTCAGTTCCCACTCCAGTGGGCTCACTTTCTGTAAACACCTTTCAGTTACTGCAATGGAACAGTCACAGACCAAGAAGCTCACAAACTGCAGGTTGACAGTTGCTGTGTGCATATATGGCTATTCAGTGGTGATTTTTTCACCTGTATGTCACTCAGGCTTGTGAGAAGACCCAGACAACCTTTATTCTACTTGCACATCTACCTCAGGCTCCCATCCTTTCACCTGGGAAATCTCACCACAAAGAGATCATGCAGTGCTAGAACAGCTCTGGACTTAGTGTGGGCACACAGATCAACACTGTAGACTAAAAGCAGAGTGCTCAGCACAGCCCTGACATTCTGGACTCGTCACACATTCTTTGCACAGTTATTCTACACAGGCACAGTGGCCATCTCTATGGGACTTGGAACATCTGCCCCGCAGCTGGAAGTTCAAGGCAGATGCTTACCTTCTTCCTTTTGTGACAGCACAAGGTTTCTTGGTAGAAGAAGGTATATCTGGATGTGTGACGGTCCTGCTCTTGGATGAGCTGTTGCGCATGCAGAAATCAGTGGCAGATTTTAACTGTTATGTTTCTGTTGAAAATAAACAGATTGTCTTAAAATCCTGTTCAATTTCTTAAAAATCCAACCTATATTTCATTGTTTTGAACGTTAATGTTAGCAGCCATTGTTCAGTCCTTTTTCTCTATATCACTTTACATATAATGAGCACTTGAACCATTTCAGTTGTTAACCATCTTCACTGTTTCGATATTTTCTACAACTCTGCAGCTGTAGAATTTGTCCATACAAAGCCTTTGAACAATGAAAGAAAAAGAAGGAAAATCAGGGAATATTTTCTCCCTCTTAATAGTTAATTATAACTACAAATCTGAAATGTGCAAGCTTTCTTCTGTCCAGTCCATGAAACACCAGCACCACAAAGTATTTAACAAGATTTGGATCCTGAAAATATTTATTTCTAGACTTAACTTTCAGCAAATAATTACTTGCGTTCTTAAATCCAGGGTTAGTTTTGTGTGGAAAGAGGTGTCAGAATGCCAATACATATGGCCAGGGACATTTTAGCTGATTGAGAAATACAAGCTTTTTTTTTTTTTTTTTTTCCTGGAAACAGATAGGTCCATTCTAGAACTTTCTGTTCCCAAATGAACCTTGTTTAAATGCAAATACTGGAAAAATTTCTCCCAGAAATGGGGTCTTTATCTTCCCTCTTTGCATTACAAGTTATTCCAAACCTCTGGTCAGCAATTTTACATGTTCTGTATTGATTTTCCTTCGCTGGCACCTTCCAACAAGGCAGCAAAGGCCACAGAAGGCTAGCTGAGCTCAAGGGTAGTCACAGCATTTATTGCAATAGACACCCCTATTCAACAGGAACCCACATGGGAATGTTTCATCTGCCAGTCAGAACAGGCCAGTGAAACATCAGATAGAAAAAGCACTTGATAATATCCTGTGGAGAAGCAGCTAAGCACTGACAGGGGCTGGTGAGCAAATAGATTTTCCCTACCCTGTTTCCTGTGACTGTCTCTTCAGAACTGTTTAGTGGATTACAATATGCAACTCATAAATATTAATTTTTATCTTTTGTTTATACCACCGCAATGGTTTGAAAGACATTTTAAAGATAAATTAAATGAGATTCCTGTGAAGAGGTCACTGTTGATCAAATACAAACTGAAACTACGGAAGATGAAAACATCTGGGAGGAAGGACTGAGTGGCTATGTGACAGTTAGATGCAATAAACAGTTCTTGAAACTTGAAGATGAACAGGAGCCCCTCCAACCTGTAGGCAGAATTTAACCTGACTTTTACTGGAGTATCAAGGCTGGAAACAGGACCACAAAGGTCATCAAGGGGAAGTCAGTGTGACAAGAAGCCAGAAACAATTTTTAAGCTGCCTATACAACAGGGAGCCTGGGTAAAGAGGAGGACTTCTGTCCTCCTGTCTGTCTTCCTTCTGTCCTCCTAACACCAACAAAGTGAACAGAGTTGCAAGGGAATGCTATGTAAATTAAACTATGGGTTAATTTATCAAGCCCTTCTCCACTTTTAGAGCAATGCAGCTCCCATGGTTCTAACTAAATTACCTGTGATCTTCACGGGGCATCTTAGCTCCGTGAGCTCCATGTGCCCCTTGAGATCAGACTCAAACTCTCTAAAACTAGAAAGCAAAAAAGAGCATTGACTACATAACATACATTACAAGGGCGTACAATTTGCTGGAGTAAAGGAGCACAATGACATGCTGATTAAAGCATAGGTTGGCATCACTTTCATTGACATGCTGTCAACAACGGGTTCACTTTACACCGGAGCACAAACGTTACTACGCAGAACAACAGTGTAATATCAAAAGCTAGATCACATTACTCACCCAGACTGAAACAACAGATTTATTGACAGACAGTGAGCTGGCTATGGTAGTGCTGCTATTACCCCTAATCAGTACAGATACGTTCATGAATCAGAAAGATCGCTGTAACTGTTGTTCAATAACTGAATTTTTCAGTGAATTCTTAGTTCATAGCAACAGCATGGTTTTATACTGTGAGATGGCAACAACATTAACACAAATTCTAGGAACAAACAAAATGGTCCCAGCATTTATAAACCAGCAATCAGCAGCCTCCCGTGTATTGTATATAAAAATATCCAGGAGGGTGTTACTCTCACTGATCCAGGACCAGGGCAAAAAAATGCATGCTTAGATATTTTTGTAATGCGTGTTCAACTTCCAAACCAGCTTTTAGGATGCTGGTGTTAAAAATGACTGAATAAAGAAAGGAGTTATACTATTTTTAATTGAATTTTCCCCTCATTTAAAAAAGGAAAAATGTCTTGAAATATCTACATCTACAAAAAATCCTGATTTCTTTTTCTTCTTTGCTTAGGAATGTTCCTTCAAACAAACAAACAAAAAAAAACCCCACAAAACAAAGAATCCATAATTTTTTGATCATTTTTCAATGTATTGCAATTTGAAATATAAACATAAATAAATGTTTAAGGAAAATTAAAAGTAAATCTAAATGAAAGTAAATATAAAACCCCAAAACATCGTAAATGTGTGACTGCTTCTAGCAACATTTAAAATAAACTTTGCATACAAAGCCTTTGTGCGTATGTAAGCAAACCTGGGCTGGCTACTCTGCAACATCAATTCAAAAGTGCAAGGCAAAATGCAAGCAACACATTTTAAATAAGCATCAAAAGAATACCATCACAGCAAAGTCACATATGTTACCACTCAAAGAGTCGCCAGAGGGTGGAGGGAGGAACTGCAGTTTGGGGATCAATGGCCTGCATTTTGCAGGAAGCCCGAGATGAACACGATGGTCCAAAAAGGTTTAATTAGCCTTTTACTGCATTTGGATTATTATACACTGCTATTACAAGACCAGATATTTTTTTTAATTTAAGAACAACTACCACATTCAGTGCTTAGGACCAACAGCACTGAGCTAAAGAAGAAGTTGACTTTTTTCTTTTCATCTTCACTAGTTAGCTTGTGACTTCTGCGTCATACTCTCCATGTACGCTTCCAGCCCTTCACTGGGAGGTTTTTTAAAGGCATTTCTGTCTTGCTTTCACCCTGACAGACACGGGTCTGGAAACACCATTCAGTGGTCGCCACCTGCTTTGAGTGGATGAGGTGAATATTCTATGAACAAATAGCAGGTGACAATTTAATTAAAAGCTCGTCCTAAAACACAGGTGCAGAGAGGTCAAATGATCAGGCTAGTCTCTTTCTTTCATTTATCTGTTCTCAGGGGTTTGGCTCATAACTTTAATACTGTTTTTTAAAGTATCAGAGAGAGTCAAGGAGACCAATATCCCCACAAACACATACCCATCCTATCAGATTGCACTTAATTTTTATTAATTGCTGGGTTTCACTTTTTTCCCCAATTATGTTCATTTCAAGAGTTCTTCCAGGTAGAAACATGTAACCTCTTTGACATAACATATATTTGATCACATCTTTACAGAAGAGTTCTTCTGCTTCTGAACGTAACAGTATGTTCTCCCTTATCCACACATACTAGATAGGTATAAAGGAAAGGGAAACATGCAAATTATTTTTGGGGGAGACTAGCACTGGATTCAGTTCTTGTGAGTTTATCTGTGAAAAGTTTGTTCTGTTAGAGTTGTTTTTCAGATTATGTTGACCCTGAGCCATTTCGAGAGAAAGAAGACTCTGACATCTTATAGCATGAAATAAACAAACCTTAGTTCTTGCAAATAAATAGAAGGGGGGGGGGGGGGAATGAAGCTATGATGATAAGTTTAAGGAAGTAGAAGAGAAATATTGCCTTTTCTTCAAAAAAAAAATAATCGCAGTTTTCCAGTTAACTATAGTATAGTTTGTAGCAGCCTCCTCCCTTACTTTCTCACAGCAAATGCCTACAATTAATGGATCCTCTTTTCAAGCCAGGTGGTAATGAAATGATGACACAATATTTCCAGCTCTTAGCACAACGTCCAACTTGTAAAATGCTGAGGTGTGCCCATAAAACACAGACAAAAGTAGGTGAGGCTACTGCTTAATAGTAGTCATAATAATAAGATATTAATGATACTGAAAACTGAGTGGTATTTACCATGAAACTCCCAGAGAGAAAAAGTCCTTCGGCTATTTTTCTTTTCCAATTTCATTAGAGATTATCTTGTTTCTTTTTTTTTACTCCTGCCCAACATAACACTACTCTGCTTTCTATACAGACTTAGACGCTTGCATGTGCTGCATTTGGCACTATTTTGTGGTAAGGTGTAATTTATCTTTTAAATTTTGCTGATGATGCTCAGCCCTCAGGAAGGGCTGAGACAGATCATCATTTGTATTAAGACTCTACCAAGGTCTTGCAGCAGGTATAAATGATAGCAAAGTACCTTTCTGCTGCTGAAGCCCTCACGTTGGCAGGAACCAGGCATGGTGCCCTGGCTGTGCTAGACATGCGCTGGGTCTGGCTTTTCTTTACCGCTCACAGGTGTCCTGAAGCAATTCACACCTCTGCTTGAGTAACAAGGGGAAGCCCTTCCTTGAGACAACAGTGAATGCACACAGTTACTCCCTTGGTCTTCATTCACCAAAAGTACAGCAGCTCTGTCCATTGTCAAGTGATCAGTGCTGAGAGGCTTTGTGAAGTGACAGAAAGATTTATTAATGTATGGTGAAATTCTGCAAATTTTTCATACACCTTAATTTTTACTGTCACTGCTGTCAATATTTGTTGAAGCAAAAGAAATACCTTGCTAAAAATGTAGCGATAAAACAGGGCAATCATTCCAATTACAGTCCTTCAGGTTAAAAAAAAGACTGATTATGAATATTCTTTTTTATCTCACCTGACCAAAATGGCTGCAAACTAGGACAGGCTTGTAGATGACATGTGCCTGAAAGTACAAGAGGGATGATATTTCTCTTGGCTGTAGCAGTAGTTTTTGCTCCAAAGTGTTAGATACATATACTATCTTAGTGCAAATTCTGAATGTCTTCTCCTAGGATTAAATTGGCCTTATGTACAAACAAAGTCTGAGGACCCTGATGGAGGAGCTGAGCCTCAGGCACTGAATTCACTTCACTATGCCGCAATTTGGTGGAAAACGCGAAATGGAAGTTCTGTCGCTGTCTTTGTTCTGCTGTTGGACAAATGCCATTGAGCTCCACGAGAACGGTTTCTGTATCAAACTGCAGTCACTGTGCTTCTCTGGGTTCTGTAGTGCAAAGACATATCACTCTAGTGTAGAAAAGTCTTGATTTATCTGGTTCTACCATACACCCCAAGATGCAGTGAGGTGTGCCTACAATAGGATGAGTTAAGCTACAACTAAATTCCTGCTTTCTTCAAAAATAATTCTCGGACAAACCACAGTTTTGCTGACTCCATCAGTGCTGCCATATCTGCAGTAAATGAAGGGTAATGCAGCTGTTCATCTCACAAACCGTTGTGTATTTTGACAGTGTGGTTTTCCCCTCTTGCTTCCCTCTTTGCTTGGCTCAAACAATGAGTCTGTCCGCTGATGTGCAGAAGAAAAACACAGTGTTCAGATGCCAGAAACTATCTGCTGCCTTTTTTCAGTTCTTTTGCATTCCTCCCTTCTTGACACCTGCAGTAAATGTTCAGAAAATTAACATTTTAGGTGCGGAGATTTCAGAACTATTCAGACCCTGTCCTGTGTAGAGCCTTTGCAGAGGCCTCTTTTGCCCTCGGACAAGACAGCTTCTAGTTCTGGGTCCACATACCTGAAGCTATCTGCAGATGCCATCTTCTCTGTAGCTCTGGAGACCAGGCTGTCTGTTGTTTGCCTTCTGTAATAACACCTCAGCTTCTTATGGAATGGGATTGGTTTTCTCTCTTTTGTGTGTGTGCATGCAACAGCTGGTTATGCAATCATTTTGGGGAGGGGGCTTGGCAGGCAGACTGCACTGAAATCACACTCAGTCTAAAAAAATGCCACTGGTGTTTGTGATATGAGCTCTCATCCAACAATGATCTGGTGTGGAGGAGCCTCAAAAATATCCCAGAATGTCGAGTAAATGTCCCTCTCTTTGTGTACACAAACATACAGTCCTCACAACAGGATTTGCTTATGCCAAAGAAAACCAGTGTAGGGGGTTATATCTTACATGTGTTATTCTGTCTGTCACATCACTTTCACTGCCTTGTTATTTACTTATTTATGTTAAAGCCAACCTGTATTCCATCTCAGGCATGGCAAGTGTTTATATCTCGGGAATCACGCCCACATTTTACATACCCAGAGCTCAGCTCAGCCTGGGGCTGCTTGTGATTCCCATTATAGTCAACGGGAGCTGCGCACGTCCACCTGGGAGGCAGTGTACCTCAACCTCCCGGTGCCACCTCTGCTGGTGAGCAGAAAATTAATATTTTATAGCAGAGAAAAATAACTGGAAGCAGCCCTGCTACACCGTAGTAGCCGGTGCTGTGCGTGATGTATAGCATGCTGCCTAGTGATGTTGCTAAGCAACGCAGCACCATCCAAGAAAATCCTGCATTAGCTTGTAGTGGCTGGTGGGGTGGGTTAGACATGACACTTTGCACACAGAGCGGAGAGAGGTGTGCTTTGCTCAAGACTATTACAGCCATCTCTGATTGCTAACATGTCTCCCCTATTATTCTCCCCACACTGACAAACTACATCACGATGCACCATGCTGCAATAATTTTCCACTGAAAAAATACCTCCCCCCACCCCACCCCCCACGCTTCCTGTTTCTTAATGCTCTTCAAACCTGATTTAGGGAGTAGCGAGTAGTGGAATTTTACAGCTACATCCCATGATGCTCTCACTCGTTCTTGCTCTCAATCCCATGGCCTGGCTCATGCCTCAAACTAATCGTAAAGTCAGATCACAATGATGTGACTCACTATTATAACTAAAGATAGATCTTGTCAAAAGCAGTCATGAGCCCTGGATGCTAGAGGTTGGTTATTCAGCTCAGTGTTTTGGGGTGGGGTGGGTTCCTCTCCTCCCTAACTTTTGACATCCAGAGATCTATCCCATGTTAGTGCGTATTTGGGTGAGCAGGCAGGTATGGCACAGACTTTTGGCAATCTGGAGGAAACCATAGATGGGCTGCACAGAAGTCTAGCTGCTGGTGTGTGTTCAGCCTCACACAGGTCCCAGATCAGAGCTTCACAGCGGCATGGGCTGGGGACTCCCAAACACTGCGTGTGTGTGGGGCAGGACAGACACAGAAAGGAGGGAGAAACACTTTTAAGAGGAGTTTCTTCTAAACCAAGCAGTCTTTGGGGGTTTGGTGGTTGGGATTTTTTATGTTTACATACCAGCTGTTTTCAAGTGTGAGCATTCATCTGGAGCATTTAATAGTCACACAGAACAAAGCAGTGCTGGTGCAGGAGACAAAGAAGCAACGTAGACATCAAGGGAGACAAGAGGAGCTCTCACCCCAAAACCAGCAGCTCCTGCTAAGGCCACAGAATGGCTCAGCATTCGATAGGAGCAGATAAGTGGCAGGACAGACAAGTCCTGCTCTGTTGTTAGCCACCCTGGCCACCCCCTGTGGCAGTGACCAGGCAACGGAGACACAGGGAATACAGGCTCTGGTGAAGCTCTATGGGCATAACAGCTCTATGAGGCAAACATACCGTCCTGAAGGAGAACATCTCCTGCTGGTGCAAAGCAATCTGAACTCTATCCAGCCTCAGCCACCGAAGCATGGGGAGAGGAGGACTGACTTTTGATTACGCCATAAACATAGATACGGAAACTGGCAGGTGAGGGAGCTGGAGATAGTTCTTTGTTTGGACATATTGGATCCCTTTCAGCCCTGTGTAATTCCACTGGTGTCAAAGGCATTACATCAGGGACAAAACCAATCCATTATTTTTAACCTGGCCATTTCCTTTTATGCCCTTCATTCAGGAAATCCCTATGCAAGTGCATGATTTCAGTCATGTGAATATCCTCACCGGAGGCAGTGTGACTGCTCATGTACTTAGAGTTGAACACATGCATATATACACATGGGACTGGGGCCTAAAACAGCATTGGAGGGAAAGAACAAAGAAAAGTAGTATTGGAATACCTGAACAACAACATACCGTGAGGGTCTGTACAAGGTGTCTGCCCCTTTGGGCAACAGTAATATTTCCTGCTATGTTTTCCCTTTTAAGCTTAACAATTTCTCTGAGACCAGCAGTATCTTCAGGAGAGCATTTTACAGTACGAATGCTGTAAAGGGCGGGGGGGGGGGGGGGGGGGGGGGGGGGGGGGGGGGGCGGGGGGCAGTGGTGAGGAGGTGGTGAGGAGACCAAAATACCCAAAATGCTCCTAAAGTATTAAAAAAAAAAAATTAACAAAGAAGCTAGTTATGCAAATGTCCTTTGGGGACTGCAATCTACGTCTGTGACTTTCACAACCTTGCCCTGATTCCCTTCCCTGCGCTTGCAGGGAACACCCTAGGGGTCTTCATAGGAAGCCTCAACATACGTGTTTTTCTGCATTGCTTCTGGTTTCCCACTTCTGCTTGCTGTTCCTTCAAAATCATTACTTCCTAACACCAAGAATTATGATGTCTCACCAGTGTCATATGTCAGCAATGCTCTACAGAAATCTTCTGAACAGTAGCTTTCATCTCATATACTTATATCTTGGAGCAATCTAGAAGACAAATCAGGAAAACATCAACCAGATTTCTTTGGTTGATGAATCCCCATTCAGTTTCTGCATTACACCCAGACTATTTTAAAAATTGCCATTTTGCTTTCACCACTTTACAAAGATCTTTTTCAAAATTCTGCACGCATATTATAATGTCTGGCTGCAAAATGAAATGTAATGAGAAACCTTGACCTATCAGGTTTAAGCCTTCGACATGTGATGTCAACAAGGGTGACTTTTGCAGATACCGTACCACAAGATAAGTGATTCAATGAAGTTGTCATAATCAGCAGAATTACTCTGGTTTGCAGCAGAGTAAATGAGATCAGGTTTGCTGTAATGAATCCGTAAAGAAGGTGCTCACATACATTGCAAAACATGCTAACAAGAGCCAGAAGCCTTGCCAAATTAATTTGTCATTACTATGGGGTAAGAGCTACTGGAAATAGTTAAGTCCATAACTCCTAGAATACTCTTTAATTTCTTATCTTCACCCAAATGAGGGAAAACACCATCTTTATTTTTTTCAAGTGCCATGCCCACCAAAATTCCCCTTACTTGCATGTGGACTGTTTAAATTTGCAAAGAAAGTGACCAGCTTAGTTTCGTCCTGACTTTCTGTTTCAGGTTTATATATTTGCCATTCAAATGAGACAGGCAAATCCATGAAATTCATTTCACAGGACATTGAGCAAATGGAATGTGGAATAATGTTCTTTAGTTTCTGACATATGATCAAATGCAAGTTTGCTACAAGGAAAGAGAAAGAGACATGCAACAGCCTTGAAATGGATAAAAACCTTGCCACAATAACCACAGTTATTATACAAATAAAGGTATATTAGTATTGGCTTCCCTCTTGTGGTAATGAGTAAGCTGTAGCCCTAATATGTAACTAAAATCTGCTGAGGTATCTGTCTAGCACAAAATGCTGCAATATGCTCATCGGCCAAAATACTTGCATCTATGCACAAGACAGTTCAAGGCAAAGACAAAGATCTACATGTGGCGAGTGGATGGCAGGCTGGGGTCTCAGCTCTGCAGAAATACCTCGAACTTCAGTATTTTTGAGATCTATCCCGTTATGACTCAGGCCAGTATCTGGCCCAAGCTTAAACTGAAGAGTGGTCTTCCACTTGAGGGTAGAGGATGGTTCATGTTTTAGATCTGTTCAGTCAATGAACTCTGCTGATTCTGCCACTTTAGTGAGCAATTCTGTGACAGACCTCAACAATATGGACCAAGACCTCTAACTCACTGTATATGTCACCATTCTAATTCCAGAGGTGAGTTTATATTAACATCTCATTTTCCATGGCAGTGATGCTGCTGGCATGATGGTCTTCCTTTTCTTTATTTTCTCCATAGCCACTTACAGATTACCAGAATTTGACTGACATTTGTGAATTTACAATTATTATTTTTTTAACAGCAGCATGTGTAAGAAGGTATCATTGCTCTTAATAAAGTGTGTTTCAACAATAGAACTTAAAGCTGTTTATAAAGGATGTTGGTCTTATTCTTGCTTTTTTACAGATGGGGGAACTGAGGTGCAGAATAATTAGAAGCCAATCAGAAGACCCAATGCAGAGCTGAAAATAGATCCCAAATCACCCGAGTCTCAGTGCAATGTTCTAACTGCTCCTCTGCCAATGTGTGAAATGATAAAGCTCCTCAATTAGTACTACCTACACCAAAGCATGTCTATTATTCACATATTTTCCCAAACCAGTTCTTTTTTCCACTGATATTTCACAGGCAACCTCTAAAACAGGCAAATGTCCAAGTGAGCCCACATCACCTTTTCTAGTACAAAGCCTTGCAGATCAGCCTTATTTCACCAACCTATAATAATCATATCACAAGTCACCCTTAAATTAATTTTTCAGGCTTTCTAGGGTATCTTAAAAGAGTAGATTTTTTTAAAGTCTACAATTAAGAAGTGTAAATATTTTGCCAAGGAAGCTACAAGCACCTTTTTACGGTTCTCTTCCTTTTTTTACAACAGATTACTATGGTAGCATGGAAAATAGAACTCTAACACCATGAGCATCCCAGAAGCATCATGTGCACAATAAAATCCTAATGATTAATCATTTTATCATATAACAATGCTAGATGGAAACCTCCCTTGGAGGGCAGGAAAATGTACGCATAGGTGCTTGGTTTTGCAAATACCCCTATGAAGAGCTTTCAGTAGACTGTTCTGATGCTAAGGTCAGCGAGTTCAGTCGCCTGATTCAATTATCATTGTTCTTGCTCCTAATCTGAATTCCCCTAACCATTTTTGTGGTTTTGCAACCATTTTTTCCAGTTTGGAGAGAAAAAAAAATGTTTTCTGTCCCCTGCCACTGAGTGAAAAAAACCTTTTCTGAACGGAAAAATGAATCAGGTCTTCCCCAGGCAGCAAGATTTTAGTGGGTGGGTCGCTCTGCCTGTAAAGGCTTAGTCCCCAAGGAGTCAGCATGACAGAGCACTTGAACTTACCTGCCCGAGCGGAACTGCTTATGGAGCATGGGTATGGAAAACAACCAGGTGAATTAGATTCAGCGAGAGTACCAACTGTTCCTGCAGAAGATAAAGGGCAGCCCCTGGGAGAGAGAAAAAAGAAAACAACAAACAAAACCCTTCCTTCAGCAGCTGGAGGAACAAAAACATAGTAGCAACAGGGAAGTGAGTTGGGTCATAGCTTTTCTGCACAGCATTCTCTGAGCTTAACTTGAGCACCATGAGAGAAAAACTCCTCCATTTCTTGTAAATAACATAAACTTTTTACAGAGAAACTTGCCAGGAACTTGTTTGCAGCTATACTCTGGCTCCTCTGGGACTCCCCCACGCTGAATCCCAGGCTCAGCTAAAGGGAAACAGGCGGGTGCAATTACTGACCAGCAGGTGCAGAGCAGCATTCAAAACAGGCCAAAAAGCTCACATTTCAGGCGAGTTGCAAGGTGAGGGAGACAAGTATTCAGTGTTTTCAGCATTGCTTAACAGATTTGAGTCACTGCTGTAATTACTAGAGTTCTTTATGAGTGGTGCTTATGGAAGAGCTGGCCGTAGTCTGGTGGAGGGTAAGTTTGGGACATTTTGTGGCACTGACCTGATAGGCTCTCAGCACTGTGAGGACCCAGATGCATTATTACAAACCTCATCTCCTTTTTACCTCTGCATGTTGCAAGTTCTTTGTGGAATGCTCTGAGCCTTGCTACAAGTTTTATGACACCTTATGCAGCTGGGCCCTGATTTTACTGCATGCCCACCACTACCACAGTTCAAGCATCATCACGTTCTTTCTGAAGACATGTGAGTGCTGATTACAGTAAACTCCGTGGCTGTTACACCTGTGTGAAATCCATGTGCCTTCAATAAAAGTGCAAGGGTGTGTCTAAATTTATCTAAACTCAGACCAACTTTTTTCAAGATTTCTCAATAAAAGGAAAAACCACATATTTTGAATTATTTCCATTCTAGTCTGTCTCAAGAGGAGAAAAATGTGATGTTTATAATATCACCGCATTTAGTAAGAATGAGTACTTTAAGGTTACAATCCTACAAGCACCAAAGTGGCAGACCCACAACTGAATGTTCTTCCAGGTGTTTCTCACAGAAGAGCTTGTAAATAATGTTCCAATGCTCCCTAAGTGATCAAATTGGAACCAAGGACAGAGGTAAATGTCAAATGATGAGTGACTGGCTGTATGGGGAGTTTAATTGCTTTGTAGGAGAAAAAAAATCCTAAAACCTCCCATATAGTGATCATTGAGGAATCAATTATGGTAATGGATATCCAAATACAAGAACTGCTTCGTGAGGATTTACATTTTCCTTCCAGTATAAGGTATAAAGGAACAAACTGTTTATCACCTGTGGGGTTTTACTTGTCTAAAATTGACCTGTGACAGGTGTTCCAATTTTAATTCTTGAAAGAACTATCAGGATTTGGTCCAGTCCCTAGTTCATTTAAGTACCCTCAGCTCTCAGTGATTTGACTGGCCTCAATAAGCCAGATTTTCTGTCTATTAAAATGCTATAAGATCACGGAGTGTTTCAGAGTTATACTAACAAAACTTGGGATACAGAGCTTCATTCCAGATAGATCAATTTTTTGCACCATTCCAAAACTTCCCTGCATGACTGTTATCATAAAAAAAGGTAAATTTTATTTTTGCTAAAAATAAAACCGAATTTTTTTTTTTACATTTTAGATATGCTTTTCTAAGTACTGTAGTTATTAAAATTCTCGAGAAACATAGTGTTATGTCAGGCTTAAACCTGTCGTGGACTATACTTTTGAATGCCACAACAGCAAACGCAGGCAGGGATAGAGGACGAAACTGAATTACGACATCCGGAATGAGACCTGTTGGGGACACTGCCTTGTTCCTGGTGGGACGCTAAACAGTATTCCCCAAAAAGCGTTTTTCTGA
Source organism: Falco naumanni (assembly GCF_017639655.2). Lineage (NCBI taxonomy): Eukaryota > Metazoa > Chordata > Aves > Falconiformes > Falconidae > Falco > Falco naumanni. Next base: position 76,519,935 of record NC_054055.1, on the reverse strand, counting down.
TGCTCTGGTTTTGACGTAGCTGAAGCTCTCCCTTGTAGCAACAGCAGCATCTAGTGTCTGAAGTCTGCCCTGCGGACCTCATGCAGCACGCTTTTTACTGACGCCGTGCTTTGTGTTTTCATAGCGGCGCTCACCTGAGCTGCTCAGACTTGGTAACAGCTCTGCAAAGCAGGCAGGCACTTTACCTTCTCTTGCAGAACAGACGGAAGGATTAGGGAGAGAAAGAGTTTAACCATTCAAGATAGTTCAGTAGTAGGCAGGACCTGAGTGAATTGCTCAAGGTCAAGCAAAGACTGACAAAGTCGAAGCCGCCTACCCTATGCTTTACCTGGAAGATGGTGTCTTTGCCCCAGGAGACATTTGGATCTAGTTTATCTAAGAGGAGGAAATAGCTCATTGTGTTTCAGAAGTAGTTTCACTGTGTTAAGGGGGCAGCAGAAATGTCTCAGAGGAAAGCACAGCTGACGTTTTCTGTTGAGCTCATGTGTCACTTGCTTTTCTGGTGCATCTGAACAGAGGGATGTGCGGGGGTGTGCGAGTTACAGGCCCTTAAAGAACGTGAGAAGGGGTGGAGGGGTCGCTGCACCCTGCTACAGGAGCTGCATGGCTGCCAAGCGGCCTGTCACCCAGAGCTCGCTTCCCTGCCCTGTGCCCTCCACCTTCAGAGACACAGACACGGGCGCGGCGAGCTGCGGCGCCGGGTGTAACGCTGCGTGTGTGCAGGGCAGCCGGGGCCGCCACGAACCCGAGGGAGCCATGGCCCCGGGCACACTCCGCCACGAACCCGAGGGAGCCATGGCCCCGGGCACTCTGCGCCTCTCCGCAGCGCCTGGCGGAGCCACCTGCAACACCATGATGTGCGGAGGGGCAAGGAGGGGGGGCCCGGCAACTGGAACTTCGGCCCCTGCGGGGCAGGGGTGCCACAGGGGCCCCTCCCTTTCCCTCCCCCGAGGGCTGCCCGCCCGCCCGCGCCCACGGAAGCAGCACGGGCGGCACAACCGCCCGCCGACGGGGCCCGGCCTCCTCTCTCGGTCTGGCCGGGCGGCTGGGGCGCCTCGGCGCTCCGGTTATCGCCCCAACTAGCGGCAGCGCCCGGCGAGGCTGCTCGGGCAGGGGGAGGCGGAGCCCGCCCGGGCCGCGCTCCAGAACTACAGCCCCCGGCAGGCGGCGGGGCTGGCGCCGGAGGCCGGCCCTTCCCAGCGTGCCCCGCGGCGGGACGGCCCGGCGGGCAGGGGGCGGGCGCGCCTGCGCACTGCCGCGCCTCGGCAGCGGGCTCGGCGGTGACCTCGAGCGGCGGCCGGGGAAGATGGCGGCGGCGGCGGGGCTCTCCCTGAAGGTGAAGTTGCGGGGGGGGCGGCGGCGGCGGCTTCGGGGCCCGCGCGGGGCACGGGGGGGTCGGTGTCTCGAACCTCCCCCCGCCGGCGCGCGCCCCTGTCCCCGAGGCGCGCGCCGACGGCGGCCGTTATGCGCCCCGCAGGTGCGGCAGCTCAGCACGTCGGCGGCGAGGCCGCTCTCCAAACTGGTCAAGGTGAGGGGGGCGGGGGGCGCCGGCGGGGCCGCCGGCAGCGGGGGGGGTTGGCGGGGGCAGCCGCCGGCAGCGGGGGGTGGGGGCTGCCGCCGGCTGCCCAGCTGGGGGCCGCGCTCAGTTCCCCCCCCGCTTTCTCGCCCCCAGCCCCCGATCCAGGTGTACGGGCTGGAGGGGCGCTACGCCACCGCGCTGTACTCGGCCGCCAGCAAGCAGAAGAAGCTGGAGCAGGTGGAGAAGGAGCTGAGCCGAGTGTGGGTAAGGCGGCGTGCGGCCTGCGGCCCTCCCGGCTCGCCCGGCGGTGGGAGCAGCGGGGTTCCCTGCAGCCGCTTGTCGGGAGGGCGTGGGCTCGGCTCCCGGGGGCCGTGACTCCCACTTACAGCCTTAAGCTGCTTGGGAACTGTTGGGGAGGAGTGCGAGCTCTAAAGGAGATACACTGTGAATGAGCTACACCTGGAGCTGCCATTTCACTTCCCATCAGCTTCAGGCCTCGTTCTTACTCAAGGGACGACCATGTCGCCTGCTTTGGGTAGTCCCGTTAGACCTTGTAATGCCTGGAAAACTCCTGGCCTTTATCGCCTTTGTGTATCCTCTTAGACCCTCTTGAAGGACCCCAAGCTATCCAGTGTTGTTATGAACCCTCACACCAAGAGCACAGTTAAACAAAAAGCTGTGAACGATGCCATAGCGAAAGAGAAGATGTCCCCTATTATTGTCAACCTGATGAGTGAGTAACCATTTGACTTCAGAAAAACACCTAAAGCTACTCTTTACTACTGTTAGCTAACCAAATCTGCTCGGGGTGGGAGCTTTAAACCCTTTCAATGTATCTGCATCTTCCAGATTTGCTTGCTGAAAACGGTCGCTTGCGTTACACACCAGAGATTGTTTCTGCGTTTGGAAAGATCATGAGCGCATACCGTGGAGAAGTGCTGTGCACAGTCACCACTGCACAGGTGAGTTAGGAACCTCTCGACCGAGCTTAATGGGTAGCAGTATAAAAGGCGAACTTCTTTAGCTTAATTTTGCTCTCTCTAGTTTAAATATTTGCTGTATGAGTAGTGAGGAAATATCTCCTCTCTACCGAGATTTACATTTTCCTGCAAATAGCTTTTTGATATCCAGCAATTACTGGTCAAAAATTAAACCTGTTCCTCCAATTTAAGTCTTAACAGCTTACATTTTTCCTTCCTGTGTGTGAACCCAGTGGCTGATAAAAGTCAGCTTCGTCTGCAGATTGAGCTGCCCGCATTCTTATTTCTGTCATCAGGATCATACAGATCAGGTCAGAATTAACAGATCAGCTATTATTTCGAGCAAGGCAGATATCTGATAGGACTGAGAATGCCTGTGGTGCTTGGTGCTGTGCTTCACAGGGAGCAGCTACCTGATTCACCACCTGCAGTGATCAGGACAAGCAGCTAACTCCGAAACTGTAGGAATACTTTTTCAAAAGTAGCAGGCAAGGCAAGTCTGGCTGGTGCTGCTCAGGAAAGCAAGAGGGAAGATGGTATCTCTTAGTTGTAAATAACAGGCTGGAGGCACAGTGGTTTTGACACTTCAGTAACATCTTCGTTAACGGATCCATGCCCAGGTCTGCTAGGGTGGGAAGCTGGGCAGCTAGGTGTGTGATGTAAGTCTATAGCCCTTGGGTAGGGATACAGTGAGCTACCTACCTGGACGAAATAGAGAGACTGATCCACTTCAGATTAACGGGCTCCCTTCAGGCCATAAGCACAGGTTGTCCGTCTACGCGGTAGCCTTCAGGGACATGTGGACTCGCAGGCCAGTGCAAACCTTTCCACAAGCTATCCTAAATATTTCATATGTAAAGTTACTTTCCTGCTGCTTTGTTGTTGTTGTTAGTTTCTTTTGGCGCTCAAACTGTTAGCTATTAAATAGAAACTATGTAAATTGCCAGTAACACAAAGCCAGTACTTTTCAGTGAAGTCCTGTTTGTTTCTGTCTCAGTGGTATCTGAGCGACTTGTAGGGGAGGCAAGGACAGATTCACAGTGTCTCTCCCACAGGGATGCAGAGTTCTTCCATGGTGATGGAGACATGTACTTAGCCAGGAGCATTCTGCAAGCCTGCAGCAGGGCTGGGAGCTCACTGCCAGCATCCTCAGTCACCGCCCAGGGCTTTACGTGAAACCATGCTTCTTCTCAAGCTGATTATCTCAATTGTTAGAAGCAGCAAAATTAAACTTTCCTTGTATAGCCTGAACACTGCTGTAAGGCAGATCTCAAGGTTTTCCATCAAGTGCTTGCTTACTTTGGCAAGTATGGATTCCTGACGCTTGCCATCTGAAGATGTCAGCATCAAGCTTTTGCTGGGAATATGTGCACAAATAACACAATGTTTCATGAAATTAGGAGGGCACAAAGTGAGTGCTGTTTCTGTGCTGTCCTCTGATTATTCCTGTTCAAGAAGGCAGCTTAAACTGCCTTGCTGGTGGAAGTGTCTGTCTTTAGAAGAATCTGAGTAAAAAATCTGGGGTTTCATTATATCATTTGATTATTTTCAAGTCCTTAATTTTCCTTGTCTTCTGTTCATATTTTTCAGCCCTTGGATGACGCCAGCCTTACTGAGCTAAAAAGTGCTCTGAATGGATTCTTGGCTAAGGGCGAGGTCTTGAAGCTGGAAGCCAAGGTCTGGATTTTTGATTCGTAAACAAATTTTATCAAGTTCCTGTTAAGCTGCGCTTTTTAAATTATTTTACTGAATCCAGTTGCTGTATTACATGGTTCTGTGCTTTCTTGTAGACCTGGTGCTGCTTTAATTAATAAAATTGGAGTTAATAAAATTGGAATACAGGGACTGCAAAGTTACCATAAAAAAGGCTCTTTTGAAAGCTTTTTTTCTTTTTTCACTAGTGTAAAAATTGTATACTAGGCTACCAAATTTTTGCTAATAGAATTTCTGTTCAATGTTTCTTCTTTAGATTGATCCGTCGATCCTTGGTGGCATGATTGTCAATATTGGGGAGAAGTACGTGGACATGTCAACAAGGTCAAAGATCCAGAAACTCACCAAAATCATGAAAGAGACTATCTAGCAAGCTGTCCTAGTCACTCACAGTGAAACCTGTCAGATGGAAACAATAAAATACTTCTTCTTGAATAGATGGTGTAAAGTATTTTGATTTGGGAAGCACAGCACTGAGGGAGGAAGGTGATGAAGCTGCGGCAAGTTCCACTTAGTTCTCACCGAACACTTCATGACACAGCTTGAAAACTCTTAACTCATCCTGAAGGCAGGTGAACATTGCTCTGAAGGAAATGGAGAAAAATGCTCTAGAAGCTGATAAATGGGGTCACTGCTGCTGAGGTTCTGTAAGTCTCCAGAGAAATCTTAACACTCTGTACTGTCAGGATAGTGGAGCAACAGTCCTGCTGCTGCCTGTGCTGTTTCTGTATGTGGAAGGTGTTGACACTGGAACTGTAGCTGGTAGATGCTTTTAGAAGTACAACAACGGCTGTTAAGACAGTTGTGTCATCAGTGTGTCTCAGCAGCAAACGCCATGTCAGGCCCAGTTGACTTCCACATCAGTATTGCTGGAGAGAGAAACTAAAATTACCCTGGAAAAGCTTGTTAGTGAGAGGCTAAGGTGTTGTTAACTTCCAACTGCATACAAAAACGTTTGTAACAGGACAGGAGGTCACACCTAGGCATGGCCAGCTGGATATGCTTCCTGGTTAACATTTGAACATGGATTTTTTTTCTTAAAGTTCTGTGCCTCTGTCTTCTGTTTAGATAATCCTCACCAGGCTTGTGAAGGGGTGTGAACTGCCTGTTTCTCCCTGTTGGTCCTTGGCCAAGAACTGAGTTTGACTTAATTTTGGATGGATACTGTTCTTGCAGGGGTGGGGTGTGGAATTGGTAGTGCTAGCTCATTTCAGTTTCGTTACTGAAACCTGTTAACCAGCCACCGAGTTTTTTTGAATGTTTTTAATAACAAGCAGCAGCCCCAGCAGGGGAGACTGTTTAGTCCTGTGCTTTGTCTGGTGCTTCAGGCTGCAAGTACTTTCCCCACCAGGGCCAGCCCAGGGCTGTGGGCCACGCGTCCTGCCTGGGGGGGCGGAGGTGCAGAAGTAAAGGCTGTGCTCAGCCTCCCAGCAGCCCCCCAGGGCTGGGGAAGGGCTGGGGGTGGAAGTGCCCTGCGGCAGGATGAAGTGCTTGTCCTGGGGGCAGTGGGAGCAGCAGGGTGGGTGTGTGCTGGGACAGGGGAGGGAGCGCTGAAGCTTGAGGGGGCAGTGATGAGGGTGGGTGGCACTTGAGACCCCCAGGAGGCCCAGAGGCGGAGCAGAGGGGCTGCTAGAGGCCTGCGGGCAGTGGGGCAGCGGTGGGCCCGAAGGGGCCTCTTGCACCCTGCTTTCCGCTCCTGGTGTCACACCGTAGCAGTGGTGAGGTGTTTTGAGCTGTTCCAGAGGCAAGGCAGCTTTCCGGAGGTTGGTGCTGTGCAGCAGAGATGCCAGCCCCTGCCCACTGGATAAACGTGGCCTCGACAAAGCAGTCCCACACAGCTGGCGAGCTTCCTGCCAGTCCCGTCTCACCTACAGCTGTGATCTACAAGCCAGCACTTCGGCTAGTCCCGCTGTGCCAACCCAGTGCCAAAACAGCTGTGAAGAAGTGAAAAAAATGCATCCTCTGAGCTGGACAAAGGGACCCACTTGCTTAACAGGATACTGAAGGTATTGCCCTCAGGGCAGCTGGCCAAGTTCAGTACTTATTCACAAAAATTAGGGGAGAGATCAGCGTGAGACTTGCTATATTCTCACGCAGCAATGGCACAGGCGGTCGCTGACAAGCTGCATGAACTGCTGCTGACGTAAAGTCATAATACGCACAAAGTAATGGCACCTGGCCTATTAAGCAAGTGCCTTTGGTTGGGGTTTCTTTGGAGGATGGGGTCTTACTATTTTTGAAAATTTGTTCTGTCTTACTACAGATTTGTTCAACTCAATTTTCCACTCTTGAAAAAAATGCAAATAATGCATTACAGGGATTAAAGGTGGCGCCTGTCAGACATTAAATGCTGGTAAGTGATTTCCCTCCCTATCACTTCGCTTATACCTATGTAGTCTTTTATCAAAAATACTCATCTGGCAGTTTACTTAATGGGTCTGACACCATATCACTCTTTTTCAGTCCTTTTCAAGAATGTAACAGTACACAGTTAAACTTTAAAAAAATCTGGATTTATTCTTGCATAATTTCACTTGCACAACTACAGTCTCATCTGTGTCAAACACACTGCACAGCCCAAAACCGTATTGGCAGTTTCCACCTCAGTGACTGCAGCCTGGGAAGTGGCACAATTCCTCAAACAGGTGAACACATTTTAAGGACTTCTGCTTAATTGGACCGTGTCTGTAAATAGAATTATTTAACCAAGTATAGCTGAGGAAACCAGACATTCACAGCAACCAAAGTACAGTCAAAATTTTCTTATGAAAAACAGTGGTGTCCAATTCATAATTATTCATTATACCTATTAGAAATGATTTAAGAAACCAAAAGAAGCCAACTTCACTTTATGAATGTTCCACTTGTAGAATAGTTAGATGTGATGTAAATGAACAATACAAATTTATACCATTTTCTCTGGAAAAAAAAAACGAAACAACTTTTTCTCCTATTTGGTCAGGTCTTGTTTTATAATGCCTTTGTAATTTTTAGGATCATATGGATACTAGAGACAGTACAACACTTCCTTTTTTAAGGGGAAAAAAAAAAGAAAAAGGAACTAATTGATACCATTTGTTTGGCAGCAAAAAGTGCACTATAAAAAGTAACATCACCACCAGCGGGGAGGGGGATTCCCCAATTCTAAGTATTAACATTGAAAAAAATACTATGGCTATCTTTTTCTTTTTTTTTTTCAACAATTTACCAACACAAAGTAGAAACTACCCATTACACAGCCACAAAGGCTGCCAGAATCTAAATTCCTTTTCAGCAACTTGAGGACTGGAATAGAGTAATTCTGCACAAGCCGAAGCCTCCCAGGAAAACCTGCCTCATGGGGCTGGGGGCAGCTTTGCCTTTTCCCTGTGGGTCGGGATTGTCTCACCATGGGGGGAGCCCGTACCCGTGCTGGCAGCTTGCTGTGGGCCTCGCCGAGGTGGGATGGATGCCTGCGGTGCAGGAGGGTCGGTGCAGATCCCTCTGCACTGGTGTGACCCTTCAGGCAGTGCTGCCCAGTCACCCCAAAAAGCAGCCCATCCTGGGGTGAGCGTGGTGGTGGCAAACCTGGGAGAGCCTAAAAGACATGGTGAGACGGGGCAAGAGGAAGCGAGAGCAGGGGCAGCGAGCTGGCCAAGCACCCGGTCCGGCACTAGAGTCCTGCACCCAACCTTCCCTCTTCCTCTTGGCAAGAACAGGTTACACCATGAGGCCCTTCCCACAGTGCAGCCACCACAGCTGGGGGAGATTTCCCTTCCAATCCATCACCTGATGGATGCCCACCCACGATTTTGGGGGGAGCAGAGATCCTGCTGCTCACCAAGCTCTTACTTTTTAGCTCTGTCCCTATTTTTTCACTTTTTCTCCTACTCCCCTGCATGCCATCCCTCCCCTTTCACCTGTGCAAGCAGGAGCTGCTGCCAGGGGTCTCAGAGGAAGCACCAACTCCCTTTGTTTGCATGATGCTTTAAGATCCCAGAACCAACCACTAAATCCAGGGTTAGTGACACTTTTGCAGCTTTACAAGCAACACAAGGAATTCACCTATGGTCGCAGCAGAGCCTTTGACAACTATATCAAGTAACTAGGCTAGTTTAATATATTCTTCCTGCAGTTCTTTATTCTTTTAAATTAGGTCCTAAATATATCCTTCTATGTACAGAAAAATAATTTCCCAAGGACAGTCTTATTTTAAAATATTTAAATGAACAAACAAAAGGGTGCCTATAAATGCTTTTCTGTTAGATTTACTCAGTATTTGACAATGACAACAGCTGTGTTTTTATATATACAAATAATCACACAAATATATATATATATATAAGCATGTATTTAACTATAGATACATTGATATGCATGTAGGACAAGAGTATTGGGGCTAAACAAATGCCAGGATATATGTGGAACGTACGTACAGAGCAAACCCCTCAAAGTTAAGGTGATGTAACCTGATTCCCAGCTTTTCTGTGTTTCAAAGGTTTTGACTGCTGGATTTGAATAAACTGAAATATCCCAGTGGCAAGCAGAGCAATATGAAACTAGACACCACTGTTGCAGTAGAAGACTGAACTTGGCACATCTTAGTTTTGAAAATGTATTTGATAATATTACAAAAACTGCATTATCCACGTTTCCCCCCCAACCCTACTCATATGTAACAAAAAGTGGCTTATTTCTTCTTAAAGGGTAAAAAAATTGTAAAATGAACATTTAAAAAGTTCCCTCATAAAAACTCATGTTGAGAAAATATATAATAATTAATTGCATCTAGAAAAAAGTTCTGTAATTGGTCAGTTATTTGGCTTAGTGTCAGCTCAGCGACATGCTCCGTCTTTCAAGGTGCTCAAGTCAACGCACCAGCTGTGTGCAGCCTCTTAGGGCTTTACAGGCTGGCTTTCTACCAGCACTGTACTTGGCAAGGTACTTGGTATTTCCGAGGCCAAGGTCAGCCTAGTGGGTTTTTTATTTTACAGTCCTTCCAAATGTGTTGCAAATCTGTAAGTATAAGAATTATGATTTGCCTGGTAAATACAATTCTGGTGAGTTCAGTAGCCAAAACCACTTTTGGGAAGATAAGGAAGAAAACAGATCCAGCTGAAAAGACTATTGACTACTTCTGTATTTCATCTTAGTCTTGACTTTTTGTTTGATGCTCTATTGCAAACTTCCAAATCCTTACAGAGCTTGAACCGACTTCATAATGTAGGCTCTACATTATCGAAGCCGCCTGAATTCCTCCATGCATCCCAGCAAAGCACACAGGCACCCCGCTGGCTTTACATATGCCTTTGCACTGAATTTGGGCACGAATTAAAGTTAAGCATCTGCTGAAGTGCTTTGTTGAGCCAGGAGCTGTGGCAGAGGTGGCAGCTGCCAGAGGAGCTGTCAGGGAGAAGCCTGGAAAGGAGTCCCTAAAACAGCGCTGTTCCACGTAACTGAGCTTTGGGAGTTGGGGTTAAAGGGCGGGAAAGAGTGAAATTTTCCAAAGGACTTAATTAGTTACAGAACCAGAAGCGCCCGTTTACTCACAAGATGTGCACAAGGAAAACCTAGTGCGACCGCAACAGAGCAAGGCAGTGAGATGAGGCGAGATGTGTTTTCCAGTCACCCACTGCATCGATTTGTGCAACGCAGCCAGTGTTTGGCTTGGAGGGAGCCAACAGGCTCAGCAGGTGGGGAAAATCATGGCTGGGAGAGGACCTGGGTGATCTCCAACATAAGCCTCAACCCTAACGGCAACAAGCTGGAGGCTTATGGGCTCGCAACGTGGGCAGCGGGAGCTCACAGCCTGGCGCTGCTGGGAGGACAGCACAGATACATGCCCAGGTGGCAGGCTGGACCCCTGAAAGGGGGAGAGCTGAACCTGCCCCAGGCGTGGCTTCCACCTACACCTGGCTAAGCGCAGAGGACAATCAGCTCGGGTGGTTTCCCTCAGAGGCATCTTCGAAGAGCTGACTCCTGTCCACGGGGAGAAAACGCTCTCCAGGCAGAGCAACAAGACCAGGCTGATGCTTACTGCAATCAGAGCAATGATGGGGGGGATCCTAAAGGGGGAGGGATGCAGGTGAAAGCACAGACATCCACCCTGCCGACATGTAACGGCATTGCTGGCAAATACCTCGTGGGAATGCAGGCTGGGGGAACAAGTCCTTCGAGAGACAGAAAACGGGCACATTGATGCTGGTGCAGCCAGTTCCCTGTACGGAAAGGGCACGGAACCGTGTACCTCGCGGATGGTCAGTCACGAGAGCTACCTGGATGGCACCAGGAAAGCAAAGAGCCTGACAGCAATGTTTACAAGCCTATAAAGTCCCTGTGAAAGCATCTTGAAACAACACAGTGCCTAAGCACCTCAGAGGTATATCTCAGAAGGTAATCCCTGGAAAGAGGAGTATGAGGGCTGTCACAAACACCAAAAAGCTCCACTTCTATAAAAAAGTGCATGCAAACTCCCGCATAAATACAGAGCTGCACTAAATTCAGCGTGGCTCTCCCAGGCTGAGGACAAACACGTGGTTTATTAATCACTGCTGTTATATTATGGATGCTTGGGGTCCTGGAAAACTGAAGTTCTGCTGTGAGACTGCAGATCTGATTTTAAACTAAACACCACCACCGTCCCCCCCAAAAAAAAAGAAAATTAAAAAAGATTCCTTTCCTTTCTCCTCAGTATCCTGTCCTGTCTGCAGCCACAACAATACTGATGTTCTGCCTGTTCCCAGCTACCAGCATCTTTCAAGTCATTTTAGTAATTTCTAAAAGTGGTGTTCCCTTTCAGGTTCTGACCCATTGGCTCAATTCTACTACAAGACTTAAAACCAAGGAAACACTAGGGAGAAACAATATTCTCATTCTCCTTGTTAAAATTAATGTGCCTAAGGGGAAAATGCAATTCCCAGAATTACAGGTTGAAAACTAAACTAACAGTTCAACTTTTTCCATTGCATGTTTTCTCACAGCTGCAGGTTTTGCTCGCTCTTCTCCCAGGGCTTTTTTCTCCCGATTTATCTACAGCAAGACCACTGTTTCCATGAAGGCAGCGAATACATTAAAAAGTCACAGTATTATTTTTAGAAAGGCTTGATTGCCAGCCAAGAAGTTTGATGCTGAAGAATTACTTCAAAGCAAAACATCTTCTCCAAAGAAGTGGAGCCTCCTAAAAGTAGAAACCCCATCTTAGAGCCAGTCCCAGTGGCCCATATACCAATTCAGTCTCGCCAGTGCCTCATTTTAAGGACGAGTAATGGAGAGACCTTGTACTCGGCCCCTCTACAGGGATAAATTTTACCAAAGCAAATGCAGACAGCCAGTCCCGGAATATGTACGGGTTTACAACCTCTGTGCTTTAGTGGGGATGCTTATCTGCATAAATTTGCGCTCAAATCCAAAATGGGACCAAGTATTATCTGCCCTTCAATTTTGTTCTTGTGGTTGTTTTGCATAACATTAGGAAAGGTTTACACACATCTAGATGGGGCTGGAAAGGGAGCTGTGAGCCTAGGCGTGCTACTTTACGAAGATATTCAGAGATCAATAACCAGGATCTGAAAGACAGGGTCTACATCAATACAGGTATTTCATAGCGGTAGCACAGACTAGCGGAGTTTGGCCTGACAGCCAGCACGCGGCGCTCCTAAGATGGCTCAACCTGCATACGTAGCGGGAAAGTCAGCTGGCTTTGTAAACACACACAGAGATGCCTAACTGCCTAGGTATCGCTGCGTGCCTCTGCCTTCCCAGCCCCTTCAGAGCACAGGCAGTATTTAAACAAGCCTCTGAGAGCTCACAGTTTTCTCTATGAAAGCATTAGTAGGAAGGCAGCTAATGAGTCTCTTTTCAGTCAAAGGCCTGCGCTTTTACAGCACAAATCCTGGATGAGAAGGAGGCCTGTGCAGCTACGGTGGCTAAGAAAAGCAGAAACCTGTAGCCTGTGCAGCTGTGGAGTTAACGGAAAGCGATGTGCAAGACTGCAGCATTCCTGAACAGGGAAAACCAGGCAGGAGGCAGCGTGTTTCTAAGAACCTTTGGTTAACCCTGGTGAAAAGCGGCTCAGTCTGGGAAGCCAACAGTGCCGATATGCTACAGAGCACTGAGGGCAAGCGGGCGAGCAAACAGCGACACCCCTATGCACAGTTGGCTGGCTCTAAGGGTACACATACATTCTGTCCTTGATGCACAGGGGTTAGGACAAGCTTCCTCTTTAGGATTAGACTGATTACAAGGGATTCATTAGATATCCATGAGCCAAACCCCAGCCTTTCATCCTCTTCGTGTTCGCGTAACTCCTATTGACATTAACAGGAGCTTAACGCTGCTGTGCATTGAGGGTAAGCGGGAAATCAGAAGCGATGGTGGTTGGGAAGGTGCTCGGGAAGGTGCTCAGTTCTGCTACAATCGTACATGCCCACGACAAGGGTCACAATCTGAGAGGAGCCCCTGCAGCTATGGGTCCCCCGCTTCCAACACCAGTTGAGTCTCAGAGGAAGATGCAGCTCCTTGAGGCTCAGTTTGAAAACCTGGCCAGGATCTCTGTGTTACACCCACGGCCTTTTTTGTCCTGTTTATCTATTTAGTCGTTACCATAATTCATGCTGGTGAAATGATACCATTAAAAAGTGATGGTACTTTTTAAACACTGAAATGAATGTTCATTGTATTTACAGCTACTGAGTAAAATTAGGACAGCGATAAAAGGTTAGACAATGACATTTAATGTTACTCCATTAATAGATTTTATCACTTTTTTTTATCCTACCACAACAATGTGTATTTTCATATACATTATATTTAATAAAATGTATTGATATGGAATTAGGAAAGCATGGGTTTAGTACTATTTACATATTTTAATTGAAACAATTTTCTTAACAACATTGAAAAATAGAAACTTAAAGTTCTCTTAATCGTGTTTTCAGCCAGTTAGTGGTAAACAAATGCATGCCTAGGAAGTTACACTCCCTCTAAAATGTGGTCAGTTGAAAGTTTCTAACTAAAGTGTGTATCTCTGTTTTGTTTCAAAAAATACATAAGTATGTCTGTCATTTCTGATACAAAATTCTACACTATCTTCAATAAATAAATAATAAAGCGATTCTGAAAAGTATGAAATGTAAACTTTGTTGTCCCTCCAACATACATTTTTTTTCCCATTGCTTGAAACATTACAGTGGTCTTTTAGGAAATTATAATACACAGACACTTCCCAGCACAGTTTACACTTATTACCATACTGTATCTACCTATCTGTTATGAATATATCCTAATTTCCTAATGGAAATCAATAAGACTTGTAGTGCTAGAGAACACCGCCTATACAGGAAAGGTGGAAACCAGTACTGAAAGGACATGCAAGGAACACCAAAACCTAACAACAGGCTCCACAAGAACGTCCACATGCTAATGAAACAGGCTGACACCTCCCATTCGGAAATAAAATCCTTACAAAAATACCAGTGTATGCATGATAAGTCATGAACAAAATGAATCCAAGCAGAACAAAGAGGAATTTTACTCTTAGGGGTCTATTCTCTCTCGAGTCCAGATTCAGCAAAGCACTTACGCATGTGCTTAGGGGGAAACGAGACGTAAGTGCACGCTTAAAGCTGGGTGCTTTCCAAACGGGGAGTTTGCTGGATGTGGGCCTATACGTGTGTATTCGTAGAGTCAAATGGATATATAAACCCTGCCGTTCCCCCAGGTGACAAGGCTTTTGCTTTGGGGTTACCCACTCGGCACCATCACAAGCACTCTGTTTCTGGCCGCGTCCAGTATCGCTGCCACCAGACCTGCGATCACCCTGGCTCACCACAAACACCTTTGCGAGTACAGAACGCCGCTGCCCTGAACTCAGTAACATGATGTCGAAGAACACAGTTAGGCACGGTACAATTTAATAACCGGTCACCAACGATTGCTTTGCAAACTAGATTCTGCAGGGTAGGAATTAGCTTCCTCAGCTAGAGCCATGGGGTTTTCTCTTCCCTGCTGCAGGGGACCCATCATCCATCTGCAGTCACACAATCAAGCAGCAGTAGTAAAGAAGTATTGAAGTGGTATAGCACAACATACAGCAGGGCTCTATGTTTAATCCTTCACTTACTGTGCGAACATTTACTGTGCTATAGAAAACAGCAACTTCCAAAGGTACTGAGTGGGTGGACTCTTCTGAAGTGCAACGCATCTCTGTGCAGAAGGCCTGTACATAATTTGTTTTCAGGGGCAACATGAGCCATGAAGTGGTATGTTAATAGAATCTTCTCTGTTTATAGATATAGACTATTTATTTTCTAAGTCTTTTCAGTACCATCATGAAGATCTTCAAAGATCTTCTTACTGTGTAACTGCTCCTTCCATTCACATAACATTTACAAACCACTTTGCTGAGCAATAGGCACAAAATTCCTTAAGGGGGAAAACTCTGCCAAAAGCCTCCAAAACATACCAACGTTGCCTTCTTCATGTAAATTAAAGAGTAGGGTAACTGGAGCAAGCACAGCAACCTATGTGGTTTGCCAGCCTTTCAGACCGGAGCACGATAAACAACGAGGTTATTTCATAAACCCAGGAAACTAACATCAAGTTCCACATAGAGAAATCGAGGGAGATCTCCTCACTAAATTGGGATTCATTTTTCAGTGAGAATTATCAAGGCACAAAGATGCTCCTGTTTGCTTTGATAACCCTCTTACATGTGAAGGGCAAGCAGTAGTTTCATACCACACCAGTAAGGATTTTGTGACAGCTTCTGCAGGCGCCTATTGCAGTGAACTCAGACTGAAATAAAACATTTGTCCCTTTCCTTCTAAGGCTCATCGAACAATTGCAGGTCTAGTCGGACGACTATCTCTCCTGTTGGGACTTCATGCAGAAGGAGACACTTTGTAACTGGTCCCTTTGAACCCTGATCCTTCTTAATGTCTGCCACACGGATCTCTGTTCTGCCCAAAAAGTCTGAAATGCAAAAAGACAGCATGCTCAGAAATGACACAACTGTTTTACGTTGCAATAAAATGCTCATTTGCAGAAGGAACTAAGCTTCCATCTACGCACAACCAAAGGAGACGACAAGTCTTCAGTCCAACTACATTTCTGCAGCTGAAGGCGGCCAAAGGCTGCCAGTCTGCATAGAAGAGGATTTTAGCTAGACCATATGAGACAGCAGCAGCATTACAATGGTCCCATAAGCAGAAAAATCCACTATGTAATTCACAGCTGCCTTGCTTCAGTAGCTTATTTCTTTTCTGAAACGTCAGAGAAGGGGCCAAAGGCTGCTGCACAGTTCAAACCGAGTGCGAAGCCCTCCGGAGATGACAGAGCCAAGCAGTGCATCACATGAGTGACGAGGTTAACGGGCCAACTGGCGCTGGCCACATGAATGACAGTCCTATCCAAATACTTCCTGAGAGATTATGACTCAAAAATACACTCTTCAGTGCTCCATATATTTATCCCAGGTTAAGACTGGGTTAGGAATCCTGGGTTCATTTCTGCCAGTTATTGCATGTTCTAGGAACTTGACATTTCTCTCCCTCCTGCATGAACCTATCCATTTCCAAACAGCATCCAGAGTTTTTTAAAGACTTGGCAGAACTGTGAACTACACTTTAGTTGTTGTCAAGTTGCACAAGAAGGAACCCCCACCCAAAAAAAAAAAAAAAAAAAAAAAAAAAAAAAAAAAAAAAAAAGAAAGAGCTTGATTCTTTTTGCAGATACTAGCATTACTCCACTGGGGAGCAAGGATGAGTAGGCTCCCGATATCCAAAGGGGTTCAATATTGGGGGTGGAACTAGATGATCTTTAAAGGTCCCTTCCAACCCAAACCATTCTCTGCTTCTATGATCGACCTCAGCAGGCGTGCATCTCTTCAAGACAGGAGATTGAAAACACCCTTGGAAGGGTGGCAGCCCCCTACGTACCATCTGGGGAGAACTGGTCCCTCTCGAACACTGTAATGCAGAGCACATCCTGCTCGAGGTCTTTGATAAAGAACTGGCAGTTGGAGTTCCACTTCGGGTTGAGGGTGTCCTGTATTGTCTTGGTAATGTGGCACTGAGAGCCCATTGTCACCTCACAGTACGGGTTACTCTTTCCTGGGAAGATGGAAACAAAGGGAAGAGAGTAATCACATTTTTAGGTGTGTGATCTTCCTCCTAAATATCCTTTTAGTCCTACAGCAAATATAATGGGGAAAAGACTGTGGCCTCACTGCCGTTATAATGAACAGGGACACGGTTCTGCAAGGTGTTGAGCACCTTCCACTCTTCATTTTGGGACTTGGTGACTTGTGATCTCTTATGCTGTGGCTTATGTGGTGGAAACTAAGTTTGCCTGAAAGAAATGGGTTAATGCAGGACAACTGCATGACAGCTACTGAACTGCACAAAATCACTTCTGCATATTTTAAGTTCACTAAAACTGCTTCATTAAACAAAACCATGTTTTGGACAGAACCTCCTTCAAAGTCAGTCAGACAAATAGGAATGTCTTCTTCATCAAGCATATTATGAAAAATCCAAGGCACTTACCATGGGACCTGCAAGGTTTTAGTTCAATGCCTTCGACAATATTCACCATCAATCTCCCAATGCCTGTTGCTCTTTGTGAGCGAACTGTGGCGAAACAGAAGAGGAGAGAGAAAAGTCATTAATGTATTTGCCTGCCCATGGGCTTTTCCCCAGAAGATAAGACGCCCACATCCCATGTTGTACCTAAGTAGGCCTTTTCCCTCTTCTTCTTTTCAGTCTCTATGTATAGTTCTGAAGCAGCTTTGATCTTCTGAACCCAGGCAGTCCTTCAGAAGGAATGGGAAAAAAAAGTTGCAAAATACCATTTCCATTTTCCCTCCCCGGAGCACAGCAGACAAAATTAAAGCTGTCCCTCCTTCCCAACCAAGGCTCTGGCCCCATCACAGGCTCTGCTACCCTGAAGCTGTCTGCCTGGAAGAGATCTTACTGGAATGTGTAGCACCTGCAGAAATGTAACCATCCTAAGCCAGGAGATCCCACCACACAAAGAAAGCTCAAGAGAATCACAAGCAAGGGGGACTGGATGAGAAACCAAAAGGTATAGACAACAGGCTTGCTTTCACCAATCCTTCTGCTTTATTGTAATAAACAAACTTCTTGTAGCTAGTAGATACAAGACAGCTATGTTGCAGAGCTGTCCCCTTTTCTTTACCCCTGAGGTTTCATACCAAAAATCTTTCTGAGCCTCGGGACACATGAACCACAACTCAAGGACTATATGGATGACAAAAGATCATGGTTCCCTATGAGGTCTCCTGGGAAACCATTTCATACTTCAGAGACTGAGTGGAAAGATTGACAAAGAAGTACAGAAGAAGGGGTATCAAGGGACTTCAGGGGTTTAGAAGAGTTGATGTGACATACAAGGGAGCCTGAAACCTGAGCCAAGGAAAAATGAGAGAACCTAGGAGTTGTGGATCCATTTCTGATCCAAAAATGAAGAGCTGCTGCTCTGATACTGGCTGGGATTTGGGTCTGAACACTCACATTCTGCTGCATAGAGAGCTGTTCAAGAAACTAAACACTTCAGGACAATTCTGCCTTCCAGCTCAGCCCTAAATGGCAACTTCAGAAGTATACCAAGCCTTTGATCATAAAGGTTCTTTTAAGATTAAATGGGTAAATGAATCACCCATTGATGCTAATGTTTTATTTGCTCTTATGTTGAAAACCTGAAAGTATCTCACTTAAAATGCTGCATTTATTTAGTAAGCAATTCTGGCATAAAAGAAAGTCAAAGGCATTTGACTAGAGCGGCCAAATTCAGATAACAGTTTTCACGGGTTCTCTCTGCAGTGAATGAAGAGAGACAGGCACCTCCAGAGGCCATTCAGGATGTGAAGATCTGGCTCCTTCCACTGATGGTCCAGCGTAGTGTGCCTAAGCATCTCACTGATGTTCCTCGAGCTAGGTAGGATGAAGGCAGTGCAGAGTTTGAATCTTTCTGACTGCTGCTCTGAGTGCTCTGACACAGAACAGATGATTATTGCTAGAGTCTGATTCGCACAACAGATCTTAAGGTGAAAAGGCTGTGCCAGTTTTCATCACCAAGGGTCTAACCATGATGCTCGTTCATTCTGTGGCACAGATGGACAGACAGCATCCCAAAGGACAAATGGGACCCACAAAAGTACAATCTTTTGCAAGGAAAAACTGTGTGTATAAATAATAATGAATAACACTGTCAGGCAGGCAGGGAGCAAAGATGTTTTATATATTTTTATGTATCAGAATTTTTAGGGGCCATACATTTGAAGCCCACATAATACAATGTCTATACTAAGCGGGGGGGAGGTTTGCTGCACTTCCAACTTTCATTTTTTAACAAAAGTTACCTTTCAGGACCTTACATTTGCATAGAGAAATGTTTTCAGTATAAGTCAGTGTAGTCCCCTCTCTGTAAGCTTGCCAGAGATAAAAATCACGAGCCGACATTTTGAGGTTGCTGTTCCTTTGATTGTTTCAGTCTGGACTGAACCAGATTAAAACTAACTGGGTTTAGTTTGACAGGTTTTTGCTTCAAGTTCTAATTCTGTCCTTTTCCTCAATCTAATTCAGCTTACAGCCATAAGAATGCCTGCACTGGCACAAACAGATGGTAACCGAAGAAGATAGCATTGCATCTTTTGGCTTCCTTATGCCAACATAAATGTTAGGAAATAGGGCCTGTATTGCAGCCCTACTAGCTATTTCACTGTTGGTCTTACCAGAATTCAGGAAACGTCATTATTTCTCCCTCCTCTTCAAATGCTGAGTACCACCGTATTCTCAAGCAAAAGTTTATCTTACAATTCTCCAGTCTTGTAAGATAAACTGCCTGGAGACTGCTATGCATGTGTATGTATATCATATACATTTGCACCAGACTTTTCAGTACTAACACAGCCTATACAGGTACTTACCTCTCATTAATGCTTTCAGCCCGGAGCGTATAGACTCTATCAATGTGGGAGATATGGAAGATGGGCTCATCTCCAGAAGGGTCTGTGGGTAATTTTACTAGTACCTCATTTAGAAAAATGGGCTGTAAAACATTAGGCAAAGCTAGAGTTCTACTGCACGGTATCTGAAGAGATGCATTCAACATAGAGCAATTTATAACAGATTTATCTTGTGCTTGCAGTATCTTTCCCCTTCTGCCTGCCTCCCACCTTTCTTCAGATACGTCATTTTCAAAAACTTTCTTCTTATCAAAGATACAGCTGCCTCCAGACTCTGGGAACACCTCCCCTGAAGTAAGCAAGCAGCCTCACGAAGCATCGCAATCTCCCCTTTCCCACAAAGGGCAGCAAACGCTACTCTCCCCGTTACCCCCTGACACACGTGACCTCTTGTTGAAGAGGTTGTTTTAGCAAAACTCCAAAAGCATCTTTCTTACCTCACTAAGGCAAACAACCAGCTTTCTCACAATCAGTTGCTGGAATCTCCAGCGTACGCCAAAGCTTTCAAACCTTTTCTATATCAAGGCTATTGCCCACACACCCGGTATGGGAGCTGCTGCCCGCTATATGCACTGTTAGCGTATAACCATCTCAGCCCCCCCTTAAGAGTGGTACTTACAGTTTTGTACATTTTGTATTGCAGATTAGACTTGGGGCTGAAGACCTTGTCTGTGCCAGAAGAGCCAAGAGGTTTTATGATCTGAGTCAGGAGAAGGAAATCATTGAACAGAAAGCCATACAGCTCCTTGTTACTCTTGGCTTTATAGAGTTTCCCACTGTGCAGAAACTTGCGTGGTCCCAAGCAGTTTGTAACAGAATTAAATACGAGTTGCTGCGAAAAGTAGAAGAAGAACAACAACGCACTGTATAAAGTAAAACAATCGAGGTTCCCCTGAAAGAGATCAAATACAGTTTTGAGTCCTGACATTGGTTTCAATTGGTGTCACAGGGATGATGAGCAATGTCTCTGCCTTGCGCATGATAAGCAGTGCAAGTCATAGAAAGGCCACGTGAAAATTAACTTCAAGGCAGCCTATCAGTTGCATGTGGCATTGCTTGGACAGTCGGAGAGAAGCCAAAAATTCCTTTTGAGTTTCTCTGCCATGCGCATGCATCTCTGCAAGTGGAACTGAGCTGATGCTGACTTGTCCTGGATTAGCAGTAGCTATGCGAATGGCATCTCCAAATGCTAAGCTTTCTTAACAAGGCCTGGGTTTCTGAACTGTCTTTGAGTTTCACCCAATAAAACATACCAAAGGAATTCCAGATAGCCTGTCTTTGTGCACACAAGATACCTGGAGTTAGAGGACAGCTGCTGACCGCTGGCTGGAACTGGCAGAATTTAAGACATCTGGAGGTTATTACCAGGTGGTTAGAGGCTTGCCCTTTCCTAAAGTGTCATTGTCAGGTTTATTTTTGCTAGGTGATGGTACAGTTCTCACCATCCTAGTTGGCTGGGCAGCTAGATCTGGGGTGGCTCCTTTCACAGATTAGAAACATCTCAAACAGAAAACCAGGGGAAAACTGGATTGCCCCTTGCCCAGGACTCAAGGCTGCTGCTACTGGCATTACTGAAGCAGCCAGTTGGTCTTCCAGGTAATATTTTTGGTGTTCTAGGGCCAGACATCATGTACAGAAGATAAAAGAGGCCATCTTCCTTCAGGCAGTAGTTGTAAGACAGCTGAATGTGTCTTTGACCCTTCTGACATTGTCATACATGTCTTCATTCTGAAACAGATTTCGTGAGATGAAATGCAATTTTTTCCGGTTTATAAACCAACCAGCAATTATTATTTTTTATCTTCTAGAACTGAAAATTCAGTGCATGCTTTGAAAATTAAGTTGTGATCTGTCTGCCTCTATTATCTTCACCAGTAATAGGGAGGCCATCAAAATACCCTCCATTCTTTTGCAAGATACTCTGACACAATATTTTCATTATAGCTTCTGTAGAGAAACTCAGCACGTTACTTTAAAAAGCAGTATGTAACGGGAGGCAGTAGTTCTCTCTGTAAAGTCTTGAGAGAGACTTGATCAGTATTCTTGAGTTTTCAAAATGTCTACAAAGTTTTATCGCAAAAAATATTTTCTGTTACGAGTTTTAAAGCACTCCAGTCCAGAATGGTCAGGTATAGCTTCAGGATGGCATACAGCAGTCCAATA
Organism: Falco naumanni; assembly: GCF_017639655.2. Classification (NCBI taxonomy): domain Eukaryota; kingdom Metazoa; phylum Chordata; class Aves; order Falconiformes; family Falconidae; genus Falco; species Falco naumanni. The sequence goes on along the minus strand of NC_054055.1, from coordinate 76,498,595 downwards.
ACCACTGTATTATAAAGAGCTGTGAAACTGGAAAGTTGTGGTTGAAAATTGCGGCATTGAACCTGGTACTAGCCCAGAGCCAGGCAACAAAAGCAGCATTTACCATATTGAAGGCCATAACACGATCAGCAAAAAGGATCACGTGCAGGAGTGAAAGGGAGCCAAAGAAAGATGAAAACAACGGATTGAAGATTGTATGACTTGATTAATTACACTGTTTGTCCCCTGATGCAGTGCTGCAAGTGAGCCATGGTATCTTCCCAACTGGTGGAGAAGTGTGCCTGTATTTACATTACTCTAGACAGCACTTTGTTTACCTCTGACAGGCCTTCACACTGAACGTGAGCCTGGATCCACTCCAGCCTATCTGAGTTTTCCTTCTCCCGCACACCTTCGTTTACTTGAGAACACAATTCTTCTGCTTTCTCAAGAGCATGCTTCAAGTGACTGTGGTCAGGGTGGTTTTCAGGAGTGTTTTCTATTATCTATAGATAAATAAAATACATTAGCCTTTTCCGTTATCTGCAGTTAACATGTATTCATATTGTCAGCTCTATAATTTTTATTTTTTCATTTTCATCAGAGCCAGAATGTTCCACATTCCTTTTCCTCTTTGACAAACATGAAAAATAGGAGACAATCTCACAGTCTGTTTGCGAACAGCTGAAATGAACGCCTGCCTGCAGAGCCTTTGCATCAGTACACTGCTTGCTCTTCTGACATAAGTACACAAATTCCAGCCATACACAGAAATATAGCAATGACTGTTCTAAGGAATCTCTTAAATGTCAACATCCAATTTATAATTATTTCCTGCAAAAGTCTTGGGCCAAGTTCAACAGCATTATTCAGGATGGTAAGTGTTAGGCAACAAATGAAAGTTAGGAAAGGGTTGTAAGTTATCCAGTGATGTAAGCTGCACAGTAAGGTAACTCGCAACAATCTGGCATTCAGGCTTGCACACTGAATGTCATTTACCGGACTACAGGGAGGAAATGATACTGTGGAAAAAGGCAAAGATGAGCTTAAGATTGACCTGTTACTCCTGTTACCTGAATTTCAAAGTTTTCATTCAGAATTTACTGCCTTCCGGTTCTCTGTGCACAAGTTTCACCTCTGTTTCTAATGGAAATACTGAGTCATTTTGCTGAAGCCAAATGAGTTACTGCATCTTCTCTAGTGTGGTCAAACATAAAAGGCTATCCCATGTTCCCTAGCACATCAGATATCTAACACTGACAAAGCTTGGCACAAATAGGAAAACTACCCTCTAATCAAGCTATAAGCAAAGCAGCATCAAAAACATCATCTTTGCAAAAGAACGTACATTTTTAATTATTAGTGGGTATCTTGTTACCCGTTGCATAGGCTTTAGTAGAAAACTTGATAGTGGCATTCCTTTACAGCGAGGATCCATTGCTAACCTCTGAAACATTAGAGAGGTAAAATGTTGTTAGTCAGTTTGTTTAAAACCCTGGAAAATGAGCCCCTCCAAGAAAGGAAAAGGTAAGGCAATAAATGAACACCATGCCTCAGCTAAATCTGTTCTTAGATCACAAAGTCAGTGCAGTAGAATTTCTAGTATTTTTTTACAACGTATTCTTCACCTGCCTTGCCTGTACCAGAGAAGGGCCTCTTCTTACTGTCCCAGCACTTTACAGCAAAACCATGATTAAACAAACTATTGTAGAGCTCCAGAGCTCTTTGAAAACATGTACTCCTTCAATGAAAAAAATGTATTCCTTGAGTGAGTGCTTAAGTCTGAAGACTCTTCATTCTAGCCTAACACTGAGCACTATTTGAGACTGTGTTCTGCAAATTAGCAAAATGATGAGCTAAATTTAGCGTACAAAATTAACGGTGATTGCTTCTTCTCTTACTTTAACAAACTCCTTGAACTCAGGGACTTCATCTGTCTTCTGCTGGATGAGCGCTGCCCCATTGAGCTGGCAGCTACAGAACCGAATGTAAGGCTGCATGTGTGGCAGCTGAGCTGTCAGTATGTCACCAATCATTTTCACTGGCATCTTCTCTCCAGACATCTTCTTACGCACACGCAAAGCCCTAAACACGAAAAGGTCATGTGTGTTGTATATGTAGACCACTAAAGAATGATTCCTCATTTCTGAAATAAATGGCAAGATCCTTATTTATTACTGAAACAAATAGACCCCTGAATAACAAGTAGATCAGCCACAAGGTTTATTGCATATTGTAAGAATTCAATAATCAAGATTGCAACCTCAGCCAACATTTTTTCCTTCTTGTGGTAACCAAACTTTTATCTGACATCACTTAATGCAGTGCCAGATCAGATACAATATAAAAAAGAATATAATTTCCTTTCCTATTAGTTTAGAAAAAGACTAACTAATGTGCTAGTGAATGAGAGATAAAAACCTTCTCACTACTTTAAGCTCAAAGCAACTTCTACTTTTTAGCCTGGTTTCCCAAGGAAAGGGGGTTTATTGACATTGAGCTGCCTTGGATATCTGTCCCATCACTGCCACTGTTTTCAACTTGTGGGCGGGCCATTTTCACATACGTGTTACAAAAAAGAAGATACCTCAAAGTTGTAAAATTCCTGTAAGTTCAACAAAAGTCAGCAGTAGGGAAGAAAGGAACTTTGTTAGTCCTCTTGGTTATGATGATGCAGGTTTAACTCAATCCTGGCTCTGGCAATGACCAGATGAGCAACCTGTGTGCATGTGCCTCCTCCGAATCAGCCACAGCATTTACTGTGTCTTGCCAAAGCGATAGGGATGGGTGAGAAGGATGCAAGTAGGAACTGGATCCATCAGAGGCCACAGAAAATTAAGGGAGAAATAAGGGTACTTGCACTGCATGGAGTTTCATGGTAGACAGTTGGGGTTGCAGTAGCTGGAGACTTTGAAAGGAAGGGTGCACGGTACACTAGGCACAAATCCATAAGAAACCAGGCTTTGTGGGCGTCACTTCTCACAAAACAGCTCATTCAGGTGCTATAAGCTTACAATAATTAAAGGAATGCATTAGCTAACTCAGGATAAAGGGAGGCAGAGGTTATTGTCCCTTGTTTTGCATTCAGGGGTAACAGGACTGGAACTACGTATGAGCTGTGACAGAGGAAGTAAAAGCCTACAACAGGACTGTGGGTAGCCTTGGCAGGCACTATGCTGCAGGAGAAGTTGATCTTGCCTTCTCAAGCACATGTATGCTCAGAGCAAAGTAAATGCAAATAGTTACTCAGCAAAAAACTGCTGGATTTTTCTCAACAACAACAAGTCATAGGAAACGTTGTTAATATTTTGCTTTTTCCAACAAGGAAAAATGCATGGTCCTTTTGGTTACTATTTGCATAAGTGGCAAATATTTTCATGCAGCTAAAAGTAGAAGCAGGGGGAGAGGCCCATGATTTTGTTATTGCTAAGTATGGGGAAAAACCCACTTACTTCAGTAGTTTTATATTGCACATAATCAGCTCCTTCCAATTAACAAAAATCATAGCAACTTCTTTTTCTGTTAGCAGCTCAGATTCCATTAGTGGTTTCTGGAAGATCTAGAGATTCAGAAAATTAAGCAAATTAGAAAGTATATAGTAGTATAATCAAAGTGACCGAGACTGATGATGCTCATTTCCTTAGCCTGGAGGTGAGAAAATTTTACATCAGTGTAGCACCTGACACTCAGTGGAAGAGACTTCAGACATGCACTGGGCCCTAGGGATCCATGGTGTTCCCTAATAATATGTGAGCAGTGCATGGCTTTAAGAGAACAATTTCAATTTGTGTTGGTTTTGACCTGGATAATCTGTTTGAAACTTGGGAATTTTAGTCTGAGGTCTCCTGCAAAATATCCCATGATTGCTGTGATAATACTACTGAAAATACATTTTACTTTGGACTCTTATGGAAGTTCTCATTTATCTCACAGTGTCTCAGGTTTGCATATCTTGACCTCTTTTTTTTTTTTAAAAAAAAAAGAAGCTTTCCTTCTCTGTCAAAAGAATTGTCTAAGTCAGTTGCCTGTGCTAATTCCCTTTCTTCCACATAAGAGATGCACCTTTTAAGATTTAAAGAAAATCACAGTGATAACCGAGTGCCACCATGAATGTGGAAAATGTGCATCAAGCTTCAAGAACTTCTACATGAGAAATAAACGTTCAAAATCAGGAGTAAAAAGGGTTTAGTAGAATGATACTTTAGACAGTGCTTTGGTGCCAGTAACACAAGGGCTTAACATTAATTTCATGCACACCCATACACACATGCATATGTGTCTACATACATGTATGTATAAAGATGAGTGATTAAAACCTGCTACTTAAGCTGCTGTGCTGTCTTACCTCTGTGACCAACTGCAGATCATTTACATAGTTTTCTTCTGTGACAATTAGCTCGTGGATGTATCCCTGCCTTTTTCTTTCAGTAGGCGTCAACATATCCAGAAGATGCAAGTCTGCGCACCCTGGAAAACACAAAAGGATCCTAGATTTTAGTTACGGTCATTTGCAAATTGATTCAGATCTGTAGCAGTTCAAGTAACACTTAATGACCTGTAACTACTGCCTGTTCAGCTCACTTAATCATTATTCCACATGTAATGGCACAACACTAACAACACTTCATCCCTCAGTGACTCAAAACATTTTATTTAACAGCTTGCCTTTTTTTTTTTTTTTTTTAATTGGTAACTCAAGCCCATCTTGAAATGCTATCTTCTCTCTAGCAGCAAAGCTTAAAAATCCCTCTCACCACCACTTGCCCATTTCCAACCTCACTCTGAGGTTCACTGTCCCCTTCAGTTGTGTCATCCAACTGGAGCCATGCTGTAAAACAAAACCTCAAATGGATGGCTACTAATAAAAAAAAAGGCAAAGACTTCATCTGGTATTACTGCCAATGAAAATGTAGAGATACCCTAAAATGGAACAGAATTAGGGCAAGAGCACTATAGTGACCTTAATGGTCTGATGGGCACCTTAGAATTCTATATAAGCCCTCAACTTATTGATACTCTAAATTCAAGGTTCACCTTTATCCTTCTAGTCAAAGTAGGCAGCCTGACCAAGAAGGTACTGCAGAGCTTATTTACTTCTTCACACTTCAATTAAACGTTGCTTCTAAGTGTTTGAAGGACTTGAGCCAGAACACATGACGGTCAGTGGAGATCACTCCACAGATTTCAGTAATTTACAGGCCAAACCAAAGGGCTGATTGTTGTTATCATTTATGTTTAAAAGCATGGGGTAAGTGTGTAACTAAGAACTCATCTTCCATCAGTTTCATCCTTTAATTTTTGCAAACCACCTCCCTTGTGTTCATCCTGTGTAGACGCTAGAATTTTTGTATAAATTCTAGAATCTCAAATTTTATTTCCTATTCTGAATTAGACATTACATATAATTAGAATTTTTTCTGTAAGCCAGTATTTTTCAGTTGAGCTTAATTAAACGCTCAAAGTAAACAACTAGTGGTCCTAATCCCATCACAACCTGGACAACTCTTCCAGTTCTGTGCATGTAAAGTTAATACTTGTATAGTATTTACTGCATTTTTAGCTTCCTGAACATAACCGAGGAGCTGATTCTGTACTATGCTGCTAGCAAGGTCCCCATGTATCACAAGTAAGTTTATCGTGGACTACCTTCAACTGTTGTTTTAACTGATCTGTGCTCCTGAAAAGGTAGTGATAGATTTGACTTAAAAATAATAATTAAAAAAAAAAACAAACAAACAAAAAAACCCCCAACCAAAACCAAGAAGAAAAGTAGATACAGTCAAGCTAGTTTCCTCTATGATTAAGAAGCCGGTAACAGAACAGATTGGAAGCAGAAGCATGTTGTTCCATTGAGATACAGTACACTGCAGGCCTTTAGAAGATGCAACTGAAACTTTGCTTGAAATATAGGTTTTGAAAATTATCAATTTTATGACAAAATAATCAAAGCATTAGGCACATTTCAAAAGCCAAAACTTTCATTTGTTTAATAAATGGCTGCTTTCAGAGCATTTTCTTAGTTATCATGTAAATCAGAGGTCAAATAAACAGAACAAGTTCTCCCCACGCACTGTCAGCTTCATCAAAGGCAAACGAAGTGCTTAATTATTTTTCTCTAGAGGCTGGGGAAGTTTACTGTTCAAAGATGCTGATGACCTTGGTTTGAAGTGTGGTTTCCAACCACCAACCTTTCAGAGGAAGCATTTAACATTTTTAATCATGATATATTTTAGAGGTTAGCTTGACATCCAGCCAACTGGGCTGTAAATGGGTTACTCTGAATTTCAACAATTGGTCTACTTTTGAACATGAAATATTTGGGAAAATAGCCTGCTTCAATCTGAGCAGAACATGCAGGAGACACTTTTCTGAGAAAGGATTTTCTTCATGAGGTGCACAAGCACAAAGATTTTTCTCATCTTTGTATTAAAAACACCAAAGAAGAACTGAGTCCCCTTCCAAGTGGAAATGTCAGGCCACAGGGCTCTGGCTAGTTTTTCATGGATGCCAAAGTACTTTGATGAACATCTAAATTCCACTTGCAGCTGTAATAATATCATTCATTAATTCAACTTACTAAGAGGCTCCTGCTAGGGGCTAGAAAACACCCTTGATACAAGACATGTCCACTGACAGATGGGAAAGCTCTGCTGTGGTTAAGTACGGGGCTCCGACCTCAGCGTGGAATTGGTTAACGTTCCTAACCTAAAGCACAGATAGCTCCTCATGCATACAGCCACCCAGGTACTTAAAATGAGACACTGGCATTTGTCTTTTCAGCTATTGAGTGCCCTATTCTTTCCAATTTTCTCTCCTGCTCTGAAAAGCAGTGCTGGATCCCATCTGGAAGGTGCCGAATTTGAATCCTTAGCTATGATCTAGTAAACTCAGAAAAGAATGGGGAAATTACAATAGCTAATGTGAATAAACGGATTTCTGCCCTTTAACTGGATAACCAGTACGACCCCAAGCAAAGGCATTTGCCCACAACTCACCAGACTCGTTACTCTGTCTGGACTTACAGAACCAACATACAAATGCTGTAACTATAAATCCGTGCTTTGGCCTCCTATCACCATAGGACTGTCCTGGTTTCTGCAGAACTAAGGGATTCTAGAAATGTAAAAAAATTATTTCAAATATCATTCCAAGTAGTAAACATGTTTCTTTTCCTTTCAATGTCAGCCCTGAAACTAAGCTTGAAAGCAATGCACAAGAGATGCTGCTTTTTCAGAAGGATGGTTCTGCTGTGGAACTCACTGATCTACATATATGGGCACAATTTCTGATTTCTTCTAATTCAGGGAGATTTTCTAAACAACTCCAGATTTCTCTGTAAACCTCACACTGGTCTAGTCCGTAATGACAAGATCACAGTAGAGAGGAATCTGTTCTATTGTAGGGAACCAGAAGCAGTAAAAAACTGTGTCACAGTTTTCCTCCAAATCCTTAAGCAGAAGGGAATAGCACACCATGATTGCATTCCTTTACTCAGACAAACTAACATTTCACCATTCACCCTTCTTATCAACTAGCTTCAGATGCAACCACCAATTTCCCATAAATATCTTGTGGGACGGGCCCTCCACTGAGAGACTCTCAAGCTTTAGCTGAGTACAGCAGAGTCTGGTACCAAACAGATCTCTCCATCTCAAGCTTCTGTGGTGCAAAATCCCGTTTCACACCTATTTTCAATGACTTCAGCATGTTTAGAATTTCTCAGATGGACTAGTACGTCCGTTTATTGTTAGAGCAAAGTATTTCCCTCTGAGATGGATGGAAATAGGATCTAGAAACAAGTCTGGAAAGTCCCACTTGCAAAATATTATGATTACTTTGTTTTTGCCAAGACCAGTCACCACTAACACATGTGCCACCTTCTCCTGTTCACATCACTCAGCTATCATCAGGTGGTTGCCACTGCTAATCCACGCAGGAGGCCAAGCATCTTTCATAACAATTTCTATTTTCCTTTTTTTTTTTTTTTTTTTTTTTTTTTAATTCTAGAACATGCCTGAGTGTAGTCCTCAAAACATAGACTTGTGATACATTACCACGATCTTCATTTTCTGCAGTATTTTAGATTAACACCTTATTTTCTACAGAAAAAAGAAAAGTTTTAGTATTCAATCAAAGGAAGGAGGGGAAGGCAACAGGCGAGACAGTTGGGAACGAAGCCTACTAAATCCGGAAAAAACAGAACATGTCTACCACTCCCTTTTCAGAATCTGTCTAGAGAGAATAAAATCCTACACATGTGAGGGCATGGATGCATCTAAAAATATAAATCGGCAGAGTTAACCAACTCCTGGACTGGTTTATACCACATCAGGTAACTTTAAATCTCACCTCTGATTTATGAACCGGGACCTATCTTGAGCCCCTGACCACTTACTGTACAGTAACAGCAAACCAGTCAAGAGCATCAGCCACAGATCCAAGCAGAAAGAACCGCACAGTCCAATTTTACATTGTCTTCCCCAAAAATAAAGATGCTGAACAGGTACTTCACTTGGAATCAGGAATGTGGTGACCAAAAGTCCAAACTTTTTAACAAACAACATTTTATTACTTTTTCATTTTATCGGGCAGACCTCCCAATGTCGTCTTTCCTGGCTTCAGGTTACACACACACACACAAAAAAAAAAAAAAAAAAGAAAGAAAAAAAAAAGAAAAAAGAAAGCAAAGGAATCAAACGAGATTGATTGTAGCACTCATCCAGATCCAGATTTTCCCCAACATACGAAACAATTCAGCAGAGAAAACTGCTCTTAGCAGAGATGAGTACAATGGAAAAAATACGAATCCCATTTCAGCCACCTTGACCAGGGCACAGAAAACCTTTATCTGTGACGCCAATTTGAGCCCAGTTCAGGCTAGCGTCTGCCAGCACTGGCACCAGTTCACACCTGTCCACTGGTGGGTGTTCAGCTGAGGCAGCAGTGTCAGAGCAGCACTCTGTGGGTGAAAGCTGGTACCGGCACAGATCAAACATAGAAGTCGGGAACCGAACGGCGTGTAGGCACAGAGCTTCCTTCTTGCTGCTAGGGCCAGCTGCTGCCGAGGGGTCAGGCTCAAAAAGGTAGGGAGGGGACGAAGAAACAAATTAGAAACTTGTGCTAGAAAACGGAGCCAAGGACCTCCACAAGGCCACAGGGAATCCAACACCTTCTAAAAGCCCTACACCCACTTGCTGTAGGACAGCTACCTTGGGTATAAACATCTTTCTACCTTTAGACACCAACAGCTACCTTCTCTATGAGATGCTTAAGTAAAACTATTCCACAAGATCAAATTTGTTCTAAAAAATCTGACTTACTCTGTGTTGCTCCACAAGACTAGTAAGTTACAGAAGAAGAGTTACAGGTTTGATCTGGCTCTATGCAGACCTTGTAATCTGGATTTTTGTGCTGAGGAGGAGCACTACACCAGGCTACTTCTTGCGTTTTAGAGCTTTTTTAATGACGTTTCCAAATTAAGGTTTATGGAAAGGGGAGGGGAACAAAACAGCTATGAAACTTGCTGTAACAAGTTTCTGTTCCGTGTATCAGAAGTAGGTTTACGCACACTGTTAGCATTACTAGGTTACACCAGATAGTTCAGATAACTCTCACAATTTCTCCTCACGTGAACAATAACTCAAAATGAATCCTTATTCATGGTAAAGTACCCCTTTGCAAGCTATCAAACAAGTATAAAAGCCCATAAAGTCTACATGTGGGAAATGAAGTCTTTGTGAAAATAATTTACATTTTTAACTGCATCCAGGTCAACCTTCTGAAAACATTCTTTAAGGGTTTGGAAGCATAAGGTCACCTCAGCGCTCTCTGTTTGGCTAAACAGCAGCCAATTACCCAGTTGTCTGTGTACATGTACTTATCTTGCAATTCAACTGATTAAGTAGTACTTGAGATATATTGCCCCTGGATTTATTGAAGTTGTCTAAAAAAGAGTTTTAAATAAACCAAATATTGTAATCAGAAGAGGACTGCATAGAAGGAGCTATTTAACAAGAAATTAAATAGCTGGAGTCAATAATCGTGAAGAACTAAAAAGAACTGCTTTAAAACCAGAGAACAAACCCAGAACATGCAGTTACTTTGCTGTCTTGAGGGAAGGTTATGGTAATAGGCCATTTTAAAATGTGTTCAGTGAGCTCACAGGGACTGAAGATCCGAAAGAGTTGAGATTTAAATAAAACTGACTCTGAATATAAAGCAAAGTGTTCTTGATAAACCTGCATTTCAGACTCTTAAGTTGTCTTGGACAGATTTAAATTATTTGAATTGATATTAACAAATTCCCTGAAAGAACATTCATGGAAATTCTTCCTTGGCAGCTGAATACACAGGGAATTCTTCTCAAGGTAAACAGAAAAACTGTGAACAAAAGGTCCCACTACCACTTGGAGCGGCAGTCTCTAAATCCCGTCTCCTCTACATCCCTTAAGTGAGACCTCCTGTGCAAAGGAAAAAGGTACTTGGCACACGAAAGTTAACGTCAACAGAACGCATTCAGTTGACTAGGCAGCAGTGAGACTATTTTTTCCTTAATATTAACTTAAGAGACAAATAAAATCAAAAGTCAGCTAATGGTTTCTTATTTTTGTCTACGCAAGTCTTGTTTCAGCCTTGACTGGCATTACTGTTGGCTTTGCAGCCACAAATTCAAGGCCCAAAGAAACAAGCGTGCGGGCACATTTCCATCGCAGGAGGCAAGCGTACTCTCGGGAACAGGTTTGCTTGCTGCAGTCTGGATCTGTGGCTGTGGGAGGGGACCCTGTGCTTTAGGAGGTTAAAGATCTTTTCAGATGAACCAGGCAGAAGGAGAGAGGGTCAAAACTGGATTGAGATACAACCCTGAAAAACTATTCTTTTGGATGGAAATCATCAATTTTCTTTAATAAAGAACTGCTTTCATGCTCACTTTCTCATAAACATATATATAAAAATATAACAAAAATGCAGACAGGTAAAAAAGAGTAAGTGCAATTATCTTGTTCCCTGCTGCTCAAGAAATCACTGATTATGAGGAAGATTAAAAACTACCATGCCAAGCTATAGCAGTACACTTAAAAACTTTAATAATTGAGTAAATAAACATTATAGGTATTTCAACAACGTCTGTCGATATAAGCCACAACGGTTTGAATATCTTTGTCTAGGACATCTTAAATGTGTTTTTCGTGAGTTAACTATTCTCAATAATTGATTGATAAAGCCGTTGCTCTGTTGAGCAGCACACAGTACTCCTCTGCCTGAGGAGTCCTGGCACAACACACACCACTGCGTGCGTGCGTGCATCTACAGGAGGGACAACTTCAGGCTGTTTTTTTCACTTCAGTGGAAAATTGATCCCAGGAACTTTTAGGGCACTGTGACTCTGAAAATCCTTGATGAGACATCACTCTCAGCATTTTTAAAGAAGCATGTCCAAAAACATGTAGCCTGCAGATTATTATAATTAACAGCTTTATTTTTCTTCTCACTTGAAGTAATGGGGGGCGGGGGGGGGGGGGGGGGGGGGGGGGGGAAGCAGCATCTGAATCCCTATACCCAAAGTATTGCCAATATTTCAATATATAGAGAAAGTATGTTTCTGGCCTTAAGTCACAAAAAACAATGTCCCTCAGGACAAAGGCTTTTAGTCAAATTATAAATCTTTCAACACAACAGCTCATTAAGGGAAAATAGAGATATCCTTTCATTAAAATAACATTTTAATGCACAAAATATTGAAATAGTGGAGTAAAATCTGGCTACATCACCCTCAGTAAGCAAAGCAATGGGCACTGAAAATTACAAGTATTACGTTCTGTTCATTTTCTGTCATACTAGGCAGCATATTTTTCAGCAAGTGGCGATGATGGAGAAGAATTTTTTTTTAATGACAGAGCAGTAAAGGAAAAAATTGTGGATGTTAAATACTATCCTAAAAAGAAAGAAAATCTGTGCAATTGTGCATGTTTTAAGACTAGAGCTTCTGGCATAAAACACAGAGCCTCTGTCAATGTAAACCCATGGTAAAACAACAATGAATACTTAATTCATCTACCAGTATAGTGTCAAAAAATATCAACTGCTTTGTAACACATAGAAACCACTGAATAAAGCAAGAAAGGTGCAAAAAGTTGCAGATAGTCATGATCAATCTGAGTTATTATATTGAAATAATATTCAAAGAAACAAGACAAGTGTCATTCTGTAATTAAACAGGCGGGCTTCAGGCTATTCTGGTGGCATATTCATTACATGCACTATTGCCACTTGCTGAATTCTGTGTGTACACAGCAACAAGACAACAAACACATTTTAGTCTATCTTTTATATGAAGAATTTAATTATCTATACATGTAACTAATTTTAAAGGCTGTATTACAGTTGTTAAAGCTGCAGTTTTTTATATATTTATATAATTTACATTCATATTGATGAAATACTGAAGTGCAATTGAATAAGGAGCTTCACTTGTTCTTTGCACTGCACGACGGGTCAGAAGGTGGGAGATGGGGTAGGGTTAAAATGCTACAACACTGCCAGCATGAAATTTAGAAATAAATGAAATACATAAACCAGAACATAACTAAATGGTAAAGTAATTAGTAGAATGGCTATATTGTGCTTGAGGCATTGGGAAGGGAGGGTTTCTGCACTGACAGCACCAGGCATTTCATCAAAGGCTTGTAACTAATGCTGGAAAGACAAACAAGGCTTAGCTACAGCACATCTACTACATAAATTTGACTGTAAGCTCCATTTAATATTAATCTGTATAAATTCCACAGTCTAGTTTAAAAAAATGTAAACATTGGAAATTAATTGCAGGGAGATATTTCTATACATTCTTTCTTGTCAGGAAAATTACTTGTTCAAAATGTGTTGTTCCATAGTCATAAGAAAGTAAAAATGAGAAATCAAACTTCATGTAACCAAGATGAAAATAAAGAAGTTAATTCTCAAATCCCACATGAACGTAGCATTCTATTGAGTTCTGATAAGAAAATGCAAAAAAAAGAAATATCTGAGACAAACACAAACCAGGGTGTTTTCTAACTGTATGCAGCTACAAGTAATGTGCAAAATAAAATTAACATAACTCGGATAACAACATTATGCAAGGTTAATATCTCTTGCATTGGAAGGAAGTTAATTTCTTCTCTCCACAATGTATTACACACTCAACAAGGAACACCTGATACATACAGTACAATAACTACAACAAAATACCTTATCTGTAATTGGGCACATTTAAAGTTCCTTAAATTGATTTAACTCCTTCTGCTCTTTTGTAATTTAAAAAAAGAAGAAAAAAATAATAAAAAAAGAAGACATATTGACAACACTGGACAAGTGAACAATAAAAAAAGAAAGATACATAAAGTCTCAAATTTATGGACATTTGGAACAATTTTAATAGCACATGCAGCATTCCTTGATAGTGGGTCTTTTTGCACAAACAAAATTGCAATGAAGAAATTTCATTTATACTTTTCCTTTAAAAGGCTAAAATATATATTTAAAAATAATTTCAAAACTACTGAAAGCACCTGTGCAAAGGTGGAAAAATTAGTTTGGTAACTCTGAAAGCCACAAAAGGACCCACTATCCTCTGATTTTTTTGTGTGTTTTTTTGTTGTTTGTTTGTTTCATTTTAATTTTGTGTCTATATCTGTAGGTAATTAACTCAAACATTGCGATTACATGCAACTAATGTAAAATGAGGTAAACTGCTCTGCAGTGTGTTCTTCTACTCAGAAGGCAGTAGATGATCATGCTGGAAGCCACATGATCAAGGCTGCATCTCCCATCATCCCTCTGGGCAGTGATATGGGATAGTGGGTCTCTTTGAGGACTTTCAAGCCTGAGTGGGGGATGGACAACATATGATTCCTAGAAAAAGGAGGAAAACAACACATAAGCAAAACAAAACAATGAGCAAATTCAAGCTAGGAAAATGAGTCAGGCATGTAAACGGCATGGTGCAAAAATGATAAAGGGTAACATGCTACAAAAAGGGGATGGGAACTAAAAATAAAACAAATGTAAAATAAGGTTTGCATTACAGAAGGTCTTCAAAGAGACTTTGACAAGTGCAGCAGTGGTGAAGCTTTGAGTTCTGCAAACCACAGCAGAATCACAGCAATGCTGCATGTTTCATCTTAAAGTACTACACAAATAATCACAGCATGGCAGCAGAGAGGGTCACTTACATTGCTGGCTTGGGTCCATGTCTGTTGTCAGCTTCACATAGTTGGATGGAAAGAGACCCACTTGTCCATTCACCTCCCCTTTCCACCAGTCTGGGTCTTCCTTGTTAAGGACGTTTATAATCTGGCCTTTATTGAATGCTAGCTCATCGTCATTCTGTGCAGTGTAGTCATACATACCAATTACTTGGCACACTGTAAGATAAAGGAAGAGGTCTATCGCACTGGTAACATTTCAGCAAAACATAAGCTATGCGTAAACCCACTACAAACGCTACAGATGTCACAGTATGTTTCCAAGACACTACGCTGACCTGCTGTAGTCCTGCCGCTCTCTCCTGTGCCCCTGTACTGGTGCTTAGCCAAGCCTTCGACAAATTTGCTCAAGGTAGTTTAAAAACCACCAAAGAGTTTCCCAGCTTACTGAAGGGTCAGGATCACACTAGAGAGGGCAGAGCACAGCAGTACAAACTGACAACGGTGTAACCTGCCTGGAACTGTCCCCAAGCTACTTTTGCTTGGAAGTGCTTAACAGTAGGAGAAGATTGGAAATTCTAGTAAAGAGTCAAACTCTTCAAGAATGTTAGCTTTCTATTGCCACTGCTCTTTTGCTTTTTATATATTTTGCCCACAAAAGCACCAAATTTGTTGTACATCTATAAAAATTGCTTATTGCATCCTCACCATCCTGTTCTGAAAAAATATCCTTTCCACCAGAACAGGTCAATGGACTTTTCTGTCTGGGAAACATTTTAAGTTCCACTACCTGAAGCCTGAAAAAGGCATTCTTTTCTAATTTAGCAGCAGACACACTCAACACACCTCCGTAATTCAAGAGAAAGCCAATGGTGATATACTTAAAATAACACTGAGGTGTTAGGAACACAAAGATCTTGGAAAGGATGGGATAAATAAAAAGCATCCTAGGCCATTTTGCCTTTCTGGCACCACAGGACAGATTCCAGCAGCCTATTTTCTATTTCCTTACTGTGAAGCTCATCAAATCTGACTGGTTCTCAGAAAAAAGCCCTTTCTGTTCAATTATAATAGAGCAGTTTAATACTCTAAAGCAGCACAACTGTTTATTTAAATACATACCTTCCTTTACTTCTCAGTTTTCTCTATGCCAAGTCACAGGGCTTCTGGTATTTTGCCTTGAGACGTAAGACTATCTAATCATCCATTATATTAATCCTAAAATTTTCTTCTATTTTCATTCTTGTACTCAGCCAGCAACTTACTTAAATTCGTCAAATAGTTCCTCTCTTTTTTTTTAAATTTATATTTCAGAAATTATTCAACCACTTTTAGCTAAAACTTTATGTCTGTTCACAAAGTTCATAAATAAACTCCACATTTAACAGGAATCTGCATATGTCTCAATATTTAGCTTTGTTACTTGCAAAAGGGGGAAAAAAAAGAAAAAAATTAAAAGGGGCACTCACTGTCATTTGTAACACCTAACACATCAACTAACCAAAGTGTACATTTCTCTGGCATTCTGGAGATAAACCAGCATTTCTAAAGGAATGTATATTATGGTGTGCTCCTGTCTTAGGCAGTTTTATGCCAACATAAGTTCCAATGTGTGAACACCACTGATGTTCACATTTCCCTTTGAAGACCTGTGAATCTGTTTTACAGTGTTCCTGTTAGAGGTTTACAGGTTATTACTAACATCAAGAATGGTAACAAATTTTAAGCTAGACCACACCTGAATACAATACATACACTAACAGATCTGTAACCAATTCTAGAGTTAATTTCTTTCAAGAATTTTTCATTGAGCTCATTCTCTTCTACTTCAAAGCATTTTATGAAATTTGGTGCTGTCCAGTAGTATCATCAAAATATCTAAATAGTCCAATGGGATCCTGAAAATCACTTTAAGCTTGGGGAAATAATCTTAAGAGCATTCTTGAAGAGATAGGACTCCTGAATTGAACCTGAAGCAGTGACCCCATCTTGATCTTACACTTAGTCACAAAGCTTAGAATACACCTTAGTCCTATGTACAAAGCTCTTATAGTAGTCCCAGAAAGGAAGTTCTTCACTTATTTTAAACTCCAAAAGCCACTGCTAGCTAGAGAAGCAACCTATAGCTTATCTTCTCTGAGCTCCAGTGCTTCTCATCCATTTGTTTCCTTTTTAGAAGGACTGTCTGTTGATTAATACTAGTCCTACTGCAACAGCAGAGGGAATCCAGGTCCCCATACAACACTCACAATCAGTACCATCTATAATGTTGTCTCTCTTTAAACAAGCAGAACGGTTGGAAACACATTTCCCACTATTCCTATATTGTAAACTTCCTTCTGCCTGACTAGCTTCAAGTCGCAGTAACAGTTCTTATCAGTCCTCAACACCAGGAAGGACATGTTCATGATGAAAGTTTAGAAGGGGACACACGCAAAGCAGTCAAAGTTTAAGAAAACCTCAAAGTATAAAGCAAAAGTGTCCATGCAACACAATTTAGAAGGGGCAAAAAAAAGAAGTTGTTAAGTCATGCAGTTTGCATTACATTATGGCAGATAGAGAGCATATACATCAAAACAAAATGACAAAAGAAGCAGAGGTTTTGATGATACTAGTTTCTGATAGATACCCTCTCTCCAAAACCCAGACAGTCATGGCACTCTCAGAGCCTTGACAATGCACCACCTTGGGCATTACTCAACCCTTGCAGATGGTTTTTCTTCAGGCTTCCCATGTCTTTTGCTATAGTAAGCCTCCCCACAAACGTGCTTCCACTATGAAGATGCTTCACAACCATTAACATCTTAACCTTTCACATCAACCACACAGCTAGTGAGGCCATCTAGCCTAATGGAAAGACAAGATTCTTTTTCTCATCCTTCAAAATGAAAGGTCTATAACAAAGCTGAACTTGATAAAAATGAAAGTCATTAAGATTTTGTTGGTTTGTATGCGACAAAAAAAGTGCTAATAATTTTATTTTGTAAAGTTTTATTAGCATGTGTGAAAAGTCCCAGACTGTCAAATTTGAAATCATTTAAAAACATGAATAAAATTTTTAAAATCCCATCATATTGATTTGTAAAAGTATGTGTCTCAATGCTGAGTTACCACTTTAACTGCAGGACACAAACTTGTGAGTCTTTGTAGAAGTCTGATTTTCTGCATCGTTATGACTACCATCAAAGGAGACAAATAGCACCATTTGTAACATTTCCCTTCTTAATATAATATAAAATTGCCTTCTAAGATAATATCTTTTATTTACACCAATAGCACATGAAACTAATACCTCAGTACTCTAGTTCCCTAAACAGCTTGATAATCCTTCATACATATTTAAAGGAGAAAATTATGCTCACTACCATTTTTCATCTAGAAACACTCACTTCATTTTAATGATAGGTAGCAAAAAATTGGCCTGGGGAAGCGTTGGGTTTTATCCCTTGCCACTCACAACCAAACCCAAACTGATGACAGACAACCACATCAAGTCTTCTGGGTCGCTTATAGGAGAAGATACATCCATTCTGCATTATTTTGATTAACAAGAATCCTCTTTACTTAGTACTACACCAGCTCACAAGCCCAAAATGGTTCAAGATTGAGTCACAAGGAATGAACTTCTTGTTCTCAGTCTTCTGCCTGCCTTCATACCTCACAGCAGACTGACAGGATTGTTTGATATTGCCTGCAGTGGAGCTGTAACAAATACCTTTAAAAATATAAAGGTCTACTACTCTTGCATCCTTTCATAAACCTTAAAGTAAGTACCTATACAAGACAAAAAGCTACATCTTCATTTGAGTTGTTTTCTCACATCTCACCTTTGAAAAATCAAAGGTTCTGAACGAGAGGTGCCTCAACTGCTAAGCCCACAGATCATCCTGAACCTTTAAAAACTCCTTTACTACAATTAGTGCAAAGAAATAGGACTGGTAATTTGAATGCTTATACTCTAAGATGTAGTGTCACAGATGGCTTTTTAGCATTCAACAGTTCATACTTGAGGAACCACTACTGTAAATACACAGACCAACTGTTAGGTTTTCTCATTTAGAAGAAAAAAAATAGTATTAGAGTTTAACAAAGTGGTTAGGATAACAGATGCTAAATATTCTACTGAATGTCCATAATTATTTTTCAAGTCCTATTGAAAATGACACACATTACAAAAGTAACTTTGTTAATGCAACTGCATTGCTTACCTGAAGGTAATGCTGTTGATTTAGGTAGCTCAGTTGGTGTAGTTTTACTGGTACCAGGGCTCAGAAGTTTTACATAATTAGCAGGGAACCATCCTATCTGCCGTTTTTTACCTCGTGCCTAGTAAAAAAAAAAAACCACAATCCTTTTAAGACAATTAAGCATATCAATAGATCCTCATATTTAACTACTTGTAGTCACACTGACTACTTTAGAATAGAAAAATGCATTTTATAACAAAAAAAGTCATCTATTACTGTGGCAATAGTTTAATATTATGATATTTCTATTAAGTGAAGTAAACTTTCATAATATATAGAGTAGTTTATAATATTGGAACAGTAGTTATTTACTAATTTGAGTGATTTTTCACTTAACAGTGTTGCTACTTTGTGTGCTTTATAATCAATACTACAATCCTGATTCTTCTGAAAGATTTCTCCTGATTCTGTTTAAACCGTAACTCTAGAATATTAAGCTAGCTATTCCGTTAATAAGTGGCAGCATTTAAATGCTTTTTCATTATGCAAAGAACTGCATTTAAACAGAAACCTAGATTGTGATAGTTTAAGTAGGGATTAAGAATCCAAATTACCTCTTCTCTTTTAAAGAAACAGTATCTAAACTTTTTAAATAGTCTCTCCTGCCCAAAAAACAGAGTATAAACATATGTCACATTAACTAAGTGCTAGAAGAACAGCAAAACCTTATGGTGAGAAAAAATGGGCAAAGTTTGGATTCAGATACAAAATCCCAAAGCCAGATTCCCATCAAACAAAAACTAAGCTTTGACAACTACAAATACATACGGTCAGACACTGTCCAAATGATCCTAATCAACAGATGTTAAGGTTTTGCAAAGTACACTACATGTTCTCATGCTTATCTAATCAGAGGATATCAGTACAAAAACACGGTGCACACATGTATTAGTGTGCGTGTGGTCCACAAGTGTGTGTGCTGCGAGCAGCGGGTTACTGCACGTGGCCTACAGCAGCGCTCTCAGTTTGTAATGCAGCTGCAGTGAGTCACTGTCAGAGACAGGATACTGGGACAGACAAACTGCAGGTCCAATCCAGCGTGCCAAAGCTTGTTTCTTTTGTGTTTCTCCACAAAGGATGAAAAAAAAAAAAAATCACCAGGAGAGGCAAAAAGGGCAGGTAGTAATGTGGGAAAAAAATATCTGAGTTAGTGTGAGCACCTACACTGCAAAAATAAACAAATTCTATTCTTTCATTTAACATTCCCTGTTAAAAAAACAAAACCAAACAAAACCTCATTCGGTGGTAGTGGAGAAGGGAAGAGGTGGGAGGGAAGCAGATTTGCCAGAAAGTCATTGAGAATCAAAGCTTCCAAACTGTCAACTTCTACTCTTAAAAAAAAAACCCCAAAAAACCAACCGGTTAAAATATTTTATTATCTATTATCTTCTAATACAACACCAAAGCTCTCTCCTACCAATGCTCACAACAGACACCATTCTTTTCACTCTTCTACATTAAATCAAGCTGTTGCTGAGATGGGGCCTGGTATTCTACCCTGTCACATTCATTAAGCAACCTGAAAAAGTGGCGGCCATTTTACAAAAACACTACTGCTGTAAAATACTTCTCAATCTTTCAACAAAAGGGATAACCAAACTTTTGGCTGAAGCCATTTAGAAAGCTTCTTAGGAAGACATTCAGGACTGTGCACCCGCTTTCACATTGCGGACAGGTATCAGCTGACCCAAATGCATGTGATCTGCATGGTCACTCTTGGAACAGGGCACACAAGTAGACCTGGCCACTTAACCCAACAGTCTTTTACACTCCAGTTGCATTGCTGGCTTTCCCCACCACCTGACATGACAACTGTCTTGATGCTCACATGAAGAAGACTACTGGACACAAGACTTGGAGGATTCAAAAGCAGCCAAAATGATACACCCTAAAATCTACTCATCTTTCATATCTGAAGTGCCTCCAGGAAAATGTACAAAGGAGTGGAATGCACACTGGGTCTGATTCATAAGATGGGTCTCCTTGACTTACAGTGAGGTACAATGGCTTCCTCCTGCTGTCCTCCAAAGTTATTTCCAAGTTCAAGGAATTGGAATGTACGTGTATTTTTGTAAAGACATTTCATTTGTAAATGCTTACTTGCAGAACATCTTCATTTATCACTGACACATTAAAAATTACAAATCTTTTTACATGGAATTTTATTTTAAAAAAACCCAGTAACTAACTTGGAGCTCTCCTTCCCACCAGCCACCTGGATTCTTCTTTCTGATAAGAATCAACTGACCAGGAGCAAGAGTAAGCTGTTCTGGACCCGTTGCTGTGTAAGAGGCAATAACTTGGGCAATTTCTGTTGAAGCAGGGGAAAAAAAAAAAAGTTAAATTGGAAAAACCTGAACACATTCTATACAACATTAACTCTGCTGTTATGACTGGCACATTTTGAAATTTTTTCCATAAAATTGTTATGTATTTATGTAGCTCCATGAAAACATACAGTAATTATAGAACAGATCAGAAGTTCATAGCACTCCAGGAATAAAACAGAGGTGCAGCAGCTCTATGGGTAGGATATATAAAAAAACATAATACATGAACAGAGAAGAGTAATGACCATCATTAAAGCTATATGGCTCCTAAAATCAAGTATCATAATACTGTTTTGCAATAAATAAATTTCTGCAGCATCAGTTTAGACTGAACTCCCTAAACAGAGGAGACAATATCATGAAGAAGCTGCAGTAACAGAGGTGCAAACTAATAAAGGCCTGCAGACAACTTTTCGCCACCAGACTAGAAAAA
The DNA here is from genome assembly GCF_017639655.2 of Falco naumanni. Taxonomy (NCBI): domain Eukaryota; kingdom Metazoa; phylum Chordata; class Aves; order Falconiformes; family Falconidae; genus Falco; species Falco naumanni. The sequence continues at coordinate 76,477,423 of NC_054055.1, read as the reverse complement.
AAGAAAGGATGTTTTCAAAATGTAGCAAACAACATTTATTTTGAAATCTTTATTCCATGAACATGAATAGAAAACTGGTGCCTTATATCACCTACCTGCATGAATCTGATGCAGAGTAACCTAACGTGAGCTCACAATTATCTTTCCATTAAATTAGCCTAAGCAAACAATGCAGTTTACTCCATTTTACAGCAGTTGTGGAAAGAGATAACTTAGTCACCACAAAGTCTGGCAGGGTTAACCCATTTTTTGGAACAAATTTGAACTGACAGGAGCTTACAAGCCACTGTAGGTATTTTGATGTCCTACTGATAGCTTTTAAGTCAGGTTTAGCATGTCATCAAACCATGTTTAGCATTGTGAAGAACATGTTTAATACTATGATAACTGGGAACATTTTGTAAACAGAAGATGGCAGATAGCTTTTGGTAAGCTAAACCTTTCAGGCTGCTACATTTACACAGTCCCTTTTTACTCACGAGTTAAGGGGTATCTATGGGGAATATTTTTTAGCCTTCAATTAATTGTAAAGGGTCTCAGACACCCACAGCAGCACAACAGTAGTATTGTTACTGCTGAAAACTCCACTTTAGGACTTTAGGATCCCAGCACACAGTCATTCATCACTTAAGTATCCTCCTTAACAGAATAATCCAAGGTTTTGTTTTTGATTTAGTTTGGGGTTTGGTTTGGGGTTTTTTTGTTGGTTTTTTTGTTTTTGTTTTTTTTTTTGGGGGGGGGGGGAATTTGTTTTTTTTGTTTTTATGAAAAAACTCTTCCTGGAATAGTACATTCTGACCCTGTGTTTAAGAGAAAGGAGGATTTTATTCGGCAACGCATCGAATAAAACTGGGGACCATCAAACAGCCAATATAGGCACTGAGTTTGATTGGTTATGCTTGTGGTCTAAAACTATCCTAGAACAAGCCCACAGCAGAGCTAGTATGAAACTGCATAAATGTGTCTCAACTGCTTCAGTGCAAAGACAGATAGCTTAATTTAAAACCTCTGCAATTATCTGACCACAGATCAGTACACTGCTTGAGATTTTAGATTTTATTTGAAAATCTCGATTAAAAAAACTGCATCAGTTATTTTCATTTATGATTACTGACTGTATATGTATTTTCAACCTAGTCTATCCTAAAAAACTGCCACTGGAAATCTAAGCAGAAGGTCACACCTGCTGTCAGTTTGTCCCTTTACACAGCAGCAGAAAGCAACATGATAGTGAGTGTGAGGTGAACTAGCAGTCAACACAGCAACAACTGCAAAAGGGACTAAGGCTGAAGGGAGCAAGTGTGCAGAAGTGGCCTCTAGCTTTCTCACGGACAGCTGTACTAAAAAAGTAACAGTGCTGGGTACCATCCTGCTTTGCCCTCTGTCAACAAGCGCCAAACTTCCCATGGCCAAGAGAAACAGCAAAGGCGCTCAGTAACAAAACACCACCCACAGGCTGAGAAAGGAGAGGAGGAGTCTGCTGGTAAAGCAGAGAAAGGGAGCAATCACTGAAAAGGCAGTTGTAGGCGGAGGAAACCACAAAGCCAACTCCCTTGGAATAGAGGGGAAGTTTTGTTGCAGGAAGAAACAACAAAGTGATTTGAAGACTGCCAGGAAAATGATCAGATGGTTTACTTAAAATTTAGAAGAAAAGTGCAACTACTAAAATTAAAAATGGTCAGAGAAGCATACAAGTTTTAAATGAACAGCATAAGGAGGATGAAGAAGCATAGAGATGACAAGCAACCTGAGGTCACTGCAAACAACACACGCAGAATTAACTACAGCAGAATCTCTCTCATGGTAAATCAAAGAGGGGAGAGGCAGGCACACAGAGGTGGAACCAAACAGGTGATGAAAAGGCCAGTAGCTGAAAGTTAAAAAGATGCTTTAAACATGGATCTGGAACTTGGCACACAAGGTGCAAAAGCAGAAGACAGACGAAAGAATTCCCAAGTAAAATATAGTAGGAGAGTAGAAAGGTTTACACAGAGAAAAGCCAGCAGCAGCAGTCTGTATGAAGGCAAAGCAACCAAGCTATTTGGCAGGAAACATGTCTATACTGCTAGAAAATCTGTAAGCTCTCTGCATTTGCAGGTTTTTCCACATTGATTCCGCCACCCTAGAGCCACTCGGGAGGCAAAACGAACACAAGCAAACAAATTAACTGTAGGAGTTTGTCAAAATCAATTACTTTTTTTTTTTTTTTTTTTTTTTTAAATCAGGCAAAAACCTCTCTCACTACCTCAGCAATTATAATATTCAGGATATCATACTAAAAGAGCAAAAATCCTATACCTTGCATCTCTCTCAGAACAAGAAATTTCTCACTTTTATCTACAAAAGTGGGATTTACAAAGTTCCAGGTATCTGACATCCTCTTTCACCAACCAGCAGCATAAAGAATTTTTACTGCGGACTGCATGTTAAATAAGTTACAGGTTAACATTCAGCTCTTGCACGTCTGAGAAGCAGAAAGTTAGAGAAAACAACTCAGCAAAAAAGTTAAAAAAACAGAAATAGCTTTCCTTCCAGGAAGAACTTTTTAATTTTTATTTATTTAAATATTGAAACACTGAGAAGAGATCCAATTCAATTACAGTCTAGGCCAAAATATGTGGCCTCTACTAACACAGGTACATTTGGGGGGTGGGGGAAAGTCTTCTCACAGATATAATTGTCCTCATATTGCTGCTTAAATAATTTGTAGAGAGGAGTTTCTTTTCCCTTGCCCTTCAACACACAGTTACCAACTCCCACCCACTCATCCTGCTGCTTGTAGAACAAACAGGAATATTTCACCTCGTTCATTACCATTTCACTTACATTGGCTGAGTACTATCAGCTCATTTATAGCACAAATATCCATGAATCTCTTGCTGAAAAATAGGCAGGACTGTTCCCAAGTTGTTCTTAAACTCCAAAAGATTGTTAACACAGCTTTTGTCAACATCGCCCCAGTCTCCACTGAAAGCTCAAATCCAGGAGACCAGCAATTACAAGGCTGGTACTCTAGGCTGAAGTCTTGCCATCCACCATTCTCCCACTCATGGAAGAAGCAGCCAGTCCTGTCGGTATCTTCTCACTATTTCTACCAGGTATCGCTTCTAGAGGTTTTCCATATTTCTATTCTTGTCTGCCTCTTGAACTTTGTATCTATTAACGTAACTATTTTTAATCATGCAAATGAAACTTAGAAAGGGCAGGCATAGTTTACTGCCAAGCTCTTCTTTCCGCAGATGGATCAGTAAAATTTGACAAGAGCAACATTGCTCACATGTCAAGGTAAAATAAGCCAAATGAAGTTGGGGCTGCTGCAATCTACTGTCCTCCCATCTCACACAGTGAGTCAGTTCAGGGAGACAAAGCAAAACCTCCTTCCCCCACCCCCCCCCACCCCCCCACAAAAAAACACGAAACACCACAAAAAAAACCCCTGCGCATGCATATGCACGTGAGTGTGGAAATAAGGCAACATTTGGCAGATCACATCCTTGAACCAACTCGCTATGCAACTAAGCAAGGCTCAGAGAAAGGGACAGTACAGAAGCACGGAGCATCCCCTATTTAGTTTGGTTCAGCTCAATGCAAAGACATCTCTTTACAAAAGCAAATAAATACTGAGAGAAAAAAAACTGAGCAAAAACTGAGAGAGAAAAAAAAAGAAGTGTCTCCTGGACAGTTTACAAATGTCTCCCAGTGGCAGAGAACGCGCTTTTCTACTAATGATCTTTGGAAATACAATGGCTGTTTGGAAGGACAGCCCCCACTACCCCAAGAGCCAGGGGACCTCTTTCTAGCCAAAAAGTAACCTGCAACATGATTTTCTGCACTGTGACCAGGCAGTAAGCTACATAGCATGGATATAAGGTATGTGCTCTTGAGGCACAAGAGCTCACAGAATCTATATATACCATGTTGTGTAGCATTCTGGGCAAAATTCTGTAAAACCAGTGTAAGAATGTGTACTTCATTTTCAGAGGCACTGGCAAACTTGGGCTTTTTGTAGGCTTCCACTGTTCTGTTTAGCAATCTATCATGAAGTTTACATTTACTTTTGAGCACCACCTACATGCTGTTTAGTGATTGATACTTACTAGGTAGAATGATGGACAGATTATGCATTATTTTATTACAGACAACAGTTTTCACCAGTGCAAATTATAAAGTGACCAAGAGTAAACATAATTTATTTTCACAGAAAATATTTTGTTGCCATTCAACTTAAGTACTTAAAGAACAGATCTAAGGTGGTGTCACAATATGACTCACCAGGTTTCTTCCCTAAGCTTCCCGTTTTTCCAGCTGCTCCAGGGGCCTTGAAATAGAAAGATGTAAGTTTAGCACTCTTATTTATTTCTCCAGTATATGAAAACGATTTGCTATGCTTTACTTTCACAAACTAAACAAGCATGTTAAGTTAAAAAAACTCCCACAAGAAGATTTTATTCTTACAGAAACCCTTCATATTTTAGATGGCAATTAATAGGTAGGAATAAATACCAAGCAGTGTATGGAAGTGGATGAATAACTATCTAAATGCATAGACTTCTTTCTTGAACTTTTCTTCCTTTCATGGACTACTAAAACCAATGTAACTCTGAATTACACGGCATTTGAATTTTAAATCTGCTTATCTACAGAATGTGAATTCTGTCAAGTTGAGTTAAAACAATAGTAGTTTTCAACTCTGCAAATAGTTGGATTGCAAATATGCCTAAAAACCTAACTGGATGTAATTATTTTAACACTGTCCATACTATGGTTCTAAAATTTCTCATATGGCATACTAGCATAGTCGGTGAAGTGACTGCATCTTTAAGATGAGTCATCTAAACTAGGTGGTGTGTATTGCAGTAGAGTAAAAACCCCACCACCACTTTTGTGCCCGAGTGAGAGAAGCATCGGACACTGAATAGCAAGGTGTTATCATCATCTGTAGCTATTTCCTCTGAACCTAGATGGGGTGAGATGAGGGACATCATCATCATCCAGCCCAAGAGATTTGCAAGAAAAACCTTTGAATAGACACAAGAAAACCAGTAAGCAGTGAAATTAGTTCAGTTCAGTTATGTATAGGAAAAGAGCAATACTGAAAGACAAAATTTAACATGAAAAGCTTTCATAATTTACAAACTCAAAGTTCTCTTCCTAACAAAAAACCCCAAAAAAAACCAAAACACTTTTCCCTTGATGCCACTGGTTATTTGAAAAGAACTATATCTCTTTATTTTAATGTACTCACAGGTCTACTGACACACATGCAATTACAGTATTCAAAACAGTGTGTGGTCTCAGCTCTGCCCCTTGCACACCTCCCTTTCTCAGTCATCTTCCAACCCTTTTACCCACCACCCCTGTACAAGACTGCTTCCCCCTGCCCTCTAATTACTTCAGTTTCTTCCCGATACATTGCCAGTCTTATCTTCTGTAATAAAAAGGTCTAATATGGATAACAGCAACATAACAACTCTAAACTGTATTTTGGTCAGAAATGTTAAGCCACCATAAATATCCTCTTGTGTTCAAGCAAGGGTCACAACACTTCCACCTCCCCATAACTTCTTTAGGATCCTCCACACAAACTTGGAGCCTACATCAAACGACCTGAAGGTTTCCATAGAATCCTAATTCCTCTATGGAAAAGAACAATTTCATCCTCTGTATTCTCCACATTAACTTAACGCTTTGAAAACTTGGGGATTCTGGCAGAAACTAATATAAGGATTAACTAAAAAACTAGTTAAATAACTGAGAGAACAGAGCCATTTTAAACACATGCATTAGTTTTGGATGCCTCTATACCAATAGATTAGATAGATCTTAAGTCTGTCTTGAAGACTATACAGCTGCTTTAAGACATCCATGTTTTTAGTAGCTTTCCTGAAAGATATTCAAGAAGCCTGATCTTTCAGACTGAACTATAGCACCTCACAATACTGTATTAGCCAAGCCAGCTCCACCCAGTAACAGCAGAAAACCCAGCAGCTGGCATTGCCTACCTCACAAGCTGTAACTGGTGGTGAAGAGTGGGGATGGGAAGAATTTATTTATTTTTTACTTTGGGACCAAAGCACCTTATACACACCTAGTAAACCATACTTCTCCCTGATATTTTCCAACTTAAATTTTGGGAAGGACTGTGGTAAGTGGATACTTAAATGATACTTGGATATTGCTGCCTCAGCGCTGCTTTCTTATCATTGTAAAAGACTGATTATAATTACTTTCTACAAGACCAGCAAATCTTCCTTTCATCCCTATGTTCCTTTCTCTTCAGTTCTCCACCTTTCCCAACAATGACAGTGACCTATATTAACAAAAAAGTGAAATTGGAAAGCATCACGCAGAGGTCAGATACACAAAGTAAGTTTAGGTCTGGGGAGAAGCAGAAGATGATCCAGACAAAGTGACTGTATCCATCAGCAGTCCCAAGTATGGAAGATTAAAAGGTGTGGAACCAAAGGTGACAACTGGCACTCGTATGGCAATATCAGGAATTAATTCTGCTTTGGAAAGTGTTTCTGGCAAAGAAACATCCTTCAGAGAAAACGCTCCTTCAAGACATCTTAGTCAATAACTGTGTTGCCAGATTAGGACCATAGGTACAGATAAAACAGGTTGTAACACTGTATCTTTACAGTTAACCAGTAAACATATAGAGATTATTTTGAAAGAAGATTCAAAATCACCTTGACCAGACTGAGTCTGAATTCTGTTTGAGAATTCTCTGAATCCTTGGTAAAAAAGCAGAAGAAATATATAGAGAAGTCCTGCAGTACTTCAATAAATAACTAAATTAATAAACAATGCGTTTAAGACGGACCCAACTTCTGGACCACTCAGTAGATGGAGAAGTATTTTCTGTTCTCTGTGTTGAAAGAAACACAGTGGAGAGGACATAGCCCCTTCTATTTCCCTTTTGCACACCTGAGACACCAACTGCATTTGAGGGTATTTTGTGACAAGTGATGAAGTCTCCTGAAACAGTAGAGCAGAACTTGCTTTGTTAATTCAGTAAGACACAGCAGACTTGCCAATTGTCTTGTACAAGTAAGATCCTTAGAATCCAGATTAAATACATCCAGACCATTATTATTTTTAGAACATTTATAAAAAGTTTCATAAGAGACATCATTAGAGATGTCTAAATTTTTGTGTTTCCAAGTCCACCATATTAGCTCCATACCTTATGCAGAGGTAATTATTACCAGTCTTAAAAGATGCAGAGTAGAATAAAAAGCTATTACAGACCTGTATTCATCTACCTCAACCTAATGAAAACTCTTGAGAATGGACCACGAACCAGTGTCATCGTTTGAAGAACAGACTTTCATTCTATTAATAAGTTGAAACTTTAGTTTAATTTAGCAACTTGAGGTGAATGGGTAGCCTTGGACTAGGAACAGAAGAACAGATCCAAAAAATCTTCTGATGTATAAACCATTGATGCTTTGAGGCTTATAACCATTCCTACAAACTCTACGCTTGCTGTTGAAAGATCAGCACTGCCTGACTTCTACAGGTCTAAGCCAATAGTGCAGAACACATTAAATTGATTTACTCTTTCATTAACATTTTCCACAATCGGCCAGCTGTCCAAGCACAGCAGCACATCTGAAAGCTAACAGACAGCCGCTGTTGTGAAAACCTTTGTAAAAACAGGCTCTGTGAACAAGCTGAATAGCAAAACGCTGTACATGTAATGGCAATTATCCACTTGGAACAAGAAATATGTCCTACAGGGCATATGAATCACTATGAAAATAATCATCCTGAATATCAAGATCTCCATGAGCTCTGTGCTTTTTCCTCCCTCTCTTCAAGGTTTTATCTGAAGATGTGATTTTCACCAGCAAAAAGGGCAGTTGGAGCACTTTTTGATGAATTGCCCTGAGCCGTTTCAGCCCCAAACTGAGATCAGAGGAAACAACAAACTGACCTCTCTAATAAAAACAGTTTTCAGTATAAAATATCTACTTCAGAGTGCTCTACCAAGAAGATTTGCCAATATGTACACCTGTCTTCTTACCAGACAGGGCATGCATCCAGTCCTTAAAGGCACACAAAACGTAGCTCTGCACATGTGAACATAAATTTCCAGGTTTTAAGACTAAACTCTGTTGAGAATATATTAAGGGGAAACAAAAACAGTTCCTTCACAAAAGTTCAAAGGAAACTTAACATTAACTAATAAGAATGTAGCTGAGGTTAAGTAACTATTACCAGCTATTACTACCTACCTATGAAACAGGCCTCACAGGATTTTAGGAGGCTGACAGTGCAAGCTCCAACTCATCAACTACAATACAAACTTACAGGTAATATAAAGAGACTCAGGGCACAGTTTCATGATCACAAAATATTCCACTGGGCCGGGCAATTATCAGTACATTTGCTCCTATACCACCGTGGGGCAAATCACCATCTTTTGTGTGTGAAGAATTACTGGCAGGGCTGAACTATAATCCACTTCCTGGAGTGCAAAAAGGAGTGTTTTTCTTAACCAGGTAAATTCTCTGATACAGACCCACAAACATCTCCGCTGCTACAACTGGCACCACTCAGAGGAGAATCAAGCTGCTAGATTTGGGGACTCAGAGCTCAAAATTTCTTGTCTGGACTCTCACCGAGCTCAGCTGTCAGGGTAAACCTATACCCTGCCTAACACTACAACTTACTACTGTACAAAATTTATTCTAATTGTCAAAAAGGCAAGCTAGCCTGCTGTGATGGGCTCCACAGTGCTACAGCTACAGTGCTTCCACTAACTGAACCATTAACTACTCCTTTTCCAGTCTGGGACCTGAACTAACTTTATCTGCTGCTCCATAGTCACTAGATTTGACACAACTGAAAGGTAGGAATGAGCACAGGAATATCCAAAACCTCATACTAAAGGTAAGGTATGATGTTTTGCTTCTAAAATAAAGTATTTAACACAAAAGCCAGCTAAGAATGCAGTTCAAAAATCAGCTCAAGCTAATCTAAGCTGATGCTGAGGCAATCCTGCCTCCTTCACTACTCTCGACCCATACCAATTCTGGTGCTGTCGTTTTTGTAACCGTTGCTGACCTGATTCAGAGTACCATCTTAGAAGCACATGTTACTTCTGCTAGACTAGCTTTTGCTCTGCTTGGTGTCCTGACCTTGCTTACTAACAGGTCAGATGAAAGACAGTGGCAGGAAAAATGTGGCAGGTAGGACCAGACCTGTGCTCACTTAGAAAGGACTAAATGTGATCATTCTGTATCGGAAATGCTGTGGCCATGAGGACTAGGGAAGGGATCGTGCCCCTGCACTCAGCACTGGTGAGGCCGCACCTGGAATGGTGTGTTCAGTGTTGGGCCCCTCACTGCAGGAAAGGCATTGAGGTGCTGGAGCGTGTCCAGAGATGGGCAACGGGGCTGGTGGAGGGTCTGGAGCACAAGGCTTATGAGGAGCGGCTGAGGGAACTGGGGTTGTTCAGCCTGGAGACAAGGAGGCTCAGGGGGGACCTTACCGCTCCCTACAACTACCTGGCAGGAGGCTGTAGCGAGGTGGGTGTTGGTAGCTTCTCCCAACAAGTGATGGAACAAGAGGAAACAGCCTCAAGTTGTGCCAGGGAAGGTTTACATTGGATATTAGGAAAACTTTCTTCACTGCAAGTGTGGTCAAGCGTTGGACCAGGCCGCCCAGGGAAGTGGTTGAGTCACCATTCCTGGAGGTATTTAAAAGACATGTAGATGTGGTGCTTAGGGACATGGTTCAGTGGCGGACTCGGCAGCCCTGAGTTAACGGTTGGACTCTATCTCAAAGGTCTTTTCCAACCTAAATAATTCTATGATTCCATGATTCTAGTCTATGAAACTACACTCTTAATCTGCACGGAGAAGTGTACTTCACAACACAAAGGAACAACTAATCAAGACTGGGACAGGACTTCTCCAGTATAAGACTGATTAGTTCTTGAACTAGTAGTGGGAGGGATTGAAGAAAATTGTTACATGATGCACAATATAGATGAGAAAAGTTTCTAAAAAATTTCTGAAAGCAGGATCACAACACTATTTCTCCCAAGGATTGCACTACTAAATATCTTTTTTTTTTTATATAATCCTGTCTCAAAGAATATTATTATTATTCCTCTACTATCTAGAAATTTATTGTATAGAGGCTTTTTACAGCTATTTCACTGCAAGTTTTATTCTTTGGCTTTCCCACCAACAGAAATAATTTCAAAGAGTGATTTTGCTCAAGCTCTACATTGCAGATAGTCTCTCATTGAGTTGTGTCACATATGTATGTACACATAAGAATTCGAGACTTGTTGAAAAAGTGTTACCACACAGATTTCTGAAAATCCAGTAATTTTTACTTAATTTACTTTTAAAAATCCTATTACTTTTAGAGACATAAACAAGAAAACCTTCTCATCAAGAGATTAGTATTGAATTCAAACATGAGTCTAAGCTAACTCCTACTAGGAGATGAATTATCCTCTCAAACAGGTAAGGAATATAAATGAGAAAACATCTTTCTTTAGAATGCTTAAGAAAAAAAAAAAGTAATACAGACATGTTCTATCAGATTACTCCAGGATAAAAATCAGATGAAACAGAACTTTTATTATTCAGTCAAGAACTTTCAAATAAATATGGTAGTTAGCAAAATTTATTCCCCTTGATTGCAAGAAAACAACAAGGGGGGCAGGGGGCAGATAACAGACTGAAATATTACTGTTTATTTTTTATAAAATAAAATAATAGCAGTAAGACACAATTTGGTCATTACTTTACCTGGGGAGCAAAGTAGTCATAGCTATTCTGATCTGTCTCTATAGAACTGCCAAGTTAACATATGCAAGATTCATTTTAATATATAATCCAGAGAGTTATTTACAACATTATGTTGTAAAATGCAACTATTATTGTCTTCCCTTTGCAATCTCACATTCAGTAAAACTGCAAAATACTTTTTCTTCCCTTATGATCCACTGACTTGCAGCTATTGCTACACCACCAAATAAAATATACCTCCCCCAGCTCAGTGTTATAACATTTTTATATGTCTCTACCTCAGAATCTTTGAGTCTCACATAATTAGATGGGAAAACTCCTGATTTATCACCCAGTGTTCCTGTCCACCAGTCGCCATCTTTCTTTGTCACAAGAATCATATCACCTTGTTGAAAAGTTAGGTCTCCTTGTTCAGAACTCTCATAAGTATACATAGCAATATATTCTGTAAGAGGGAAATAAATACAGAACATGGGAAAACACTTGATAAACTGCTCAATTATCATTTGCAAAACATAACATAATGTAGTCTATCCATGGGCTACCTAGATGAGAATTGCTATTCCTAGAAACCTCAATATTTACTGCATTAAATTATGTCTATCAGAACTAAATACAATCTAAAGGCTACTTCGAGGGGACTTTTTTAAAAATAATCTTATAGTATAATTAAAATATACATCAACTATTTATTTATGTTAGAAAACACTCTTGAAACATGTTTCTCAATGGTTTCCGTTCTGTGCTGATGACTAGAATTTTCAGTCTTGGGGATGGGAAGTCTCAGTATCCAAATATCTGTACATACAGCCTTCATTTTACATATACTGTTTGGCTCCTGTATACAATGAATTCTTTCATTAATTGAAGCTTTGCATGAAGGGTGCACATCTCATTGCATCTTATGCAACAGATGGCTGGGAACTATTAAGACAAAGCCTGAATTTGTTCTGTTTTGTTACAACACGGTCAACTACTTAGTATTCAAGTGCAAAAACACTGAAGTAGTCTGATGTTGAGAAATGCAATGCATAATTCAATCACAGGACTACATGAAAAAATGTTTACATAATGATTACAAAGAAGAATTTCAGACAATCCAGTAACATTTTCTATATGACCTGATACATTCTTATTTAACTGAGCATTATCACATTTAATACAGGCAAAAACAGGTTTCTGAAGATTATATCATACTCTGCTTCTAAGACCAGCTCTGGACCTACAAGCAATATTTCAAGAAGACTTCCACGCTTATGGAAAATGTTCAAGTATTCCACTGCAGCTGGCAATTGTTCTATTTGCTTGAACACTAAGTCTGATCTAAAATCTTAGCTCAGGAAAGTTCACCAAGAACTCAAACCACAATGACTATCCTTAATGAAAGCTAAGGCATAGTTTGTCTAACAACTGCAGCTGAAAAACACACACGTCTGTCTGTATGCATGTACACACACACACTAAATATCATATGTATGCTATACACATGCAATATTTCTTAAATCCTTTAAATGTAATAGGAAGTGCTAAATCCATGCTTTGTTATTTCTTAAAAATACAGCTTTTTTGAAATGTTTTAATAAAAGTTGTGTTCCTTTTTAATACAAACATATGACCTGAGATATCCCATACTTCACAAAAAAGATTTAGCATTTCTACAATTGCTGTCCCTCAAATATGTAGTAAGCAAGGCTAGTTGTATTTTGAAATAACTGTGATTATCTCACTTTCCTTGTTACATGGTTCTTTACTATTCCCTTCTTCTAATTTCTGTACTGCTCATGCCAGTGGCAAATTAAATACATCACTAACCAAAGAGACTTTCACTTAAAATTCTATGTAGGATTGTAGTTAAAAAACTTAAGAGGTGCTGCAGAGATTATATACAAATGCTCATCTGTAACCTATATTTAGATCCACTGATTTACCCTGACTGTGATTTAAATTAACCTAGCTGACCCTGCACTGAAGTGGATTAAGAGTGCCCACACAGTCTGTTAACACAGCTCATGTGGAGGCATTAACCTCCAGCTGTAGGGTGGTAACAACCAGGAGCGCACATCTTTTAAAACCCTTCAGAGGTTGGACAATTATCTGTCTGTGCCCCATGCTCCATCTTTAAAAGTGAGGGGTAGCCTTGACATTAACGATCACAACATTCCATAAATATAATTGTAATTTCTTTAATTAAGAGCTTTAATGAAACATTGGAAATGAGCTTTGGGTGAAACTGAGACATTTATTAATAAATTCCTGATGTCATCAAGTACACGTTCGTATGTGCTTATTTGGCCTCCTGCAAAAGCCCAATCCAGACAGGGAATCGTTACTAAAATATTTATACAAGAAACAGTACAAACTACAGGAGATACTGTAATGGCATGTGAAATTATTTCTTCTATATACACAACATATATAAATTTTTACTACAATAAATTTACATCATTCTAGAGGCAAACTTATTTGTATTTCCATGTTAACAGGCCTGACCCTTAAAACACTAAGATCTGATTCTAAGCTTGTTTCTGGTAATAAGCAGAATTATTCTATTTAATTACATAGTAATATACTATTAGTGCCATTCAGTTTGAAATGCTTACCTTCACCTGACATAGTTGCTTTTGTTGCTGGTGATGCTACTCTTTTCAGACTAGCAGGACTTTCTGAGGAACCAGAATCCATGCTTTAGAAGAAAATAACCGTTATTTAAGAAATTAAATCTCTTCAGAAATCTTTTTATCATATTTAAAAACTAAACCAATGCATATGCATCCACAAGCAATTAGCTGTATTTTAAAAGAAGAGATAGTATATGTGCAAATTAAAGCTTTTAAGTACAATGGCCAGTCATGGTTATACTTCGGTAACTGCCTTAAATACATAAGTTTTTGCACCTCCTCTTCTCCCTTAGAAAAAAAATATCTAAAATCATTCTCATTTGTATTACTAATGTTAATGTTGCTTTCATATGACACAGAATCAGTTTTTGATTGTTTCATTATCCAAGAGTAATGATAAGTCATTAAGTTTTGAGGTATACCTTTTTATTTTGGGGAAAGATAAGCTATGATTCACATTGCTGTAATTCATAAAATCTAATATACTAATTTTTGAGTTGCAAGTCACATAAAATTAAGACCGTTCTCATTAAGCTTTAGATCTTCTGTAGGTGATGTATGACTCAGAGAACAGAGGTCAGTTTTCTTATTTTTCATACAAATTTCCAGGGTTGGAAGTCAAAACTCCCCAGAAGAAAGCCATACAAAGAATTTTTTTTTTTTTTTTTTTTTTTTTTTACAGACTAGATTCTAAACTTTAAAATTAGCGTACAACTCTTCATATTTATGTAACTATTTCAGTATAGAAGTATAGTAAAAGCAAATAAAATACCTCGTTGACTTCCTAATGGGGCCTGAAATAAGCTTCACATATGATTTTGGAAACCACCCCTTTTGCCCTTGAACCTCTCCAAACCACCACATATCTTGCTGTTCCAAAACTGTGATGATATCATTTTTGTTGAAATTAAGGTGGTTGTCTTTTTTCGCTCTCCAAGGATACAAGGCCTGTGCTTGAAGCCCCTCCACTTTTTCGCCCTAATGCAATTGTAAAAAAATGAGAGAAGTCAGTCATGCACCACCTTTCATAAAGCAAGCTGCTTAAGGAATTATATTCTTATGCTACTTATATAACAACAAAATACACAGATTCTCCCTCAATTGTTTAAAGCAAAGTCCATTAAACAAAGAAATACCAGAAATGCTTACGGTCCTACATTTCTATCTGTTAACACATAATCAATATAATGCAAGATTAGCAGAGATTTTGCTTAACAAGTTAAATAAAATTTGACAAGATGCACATGTAATAAACCTTCATGAGGCTATTTTGGCAGGATTTAAAGAAAACTTTAGGGAAAATGATGCTTTGCTGCAAGTTATTCACTGTACATTCCAACTTCTTTTTTTCTTTAAGATACTAAGATATTTAGCATTTTTTGAACACTTTAGCTTACAAGAACAGTTATGTTGTTCAGTTAAGACGGAGGAAATGCCTTAACAGATGGACAGAATTCATCTGATGTGAGGCTTTGTCCATTGCTATTCCACTTAACTACATAATCCACTTTGGAGTGAAGGTTATTTTCATGTGATTCAGGAAAGCCCCACAGAAATGACCCAAAACAGGCATCCTGCCAAAACGTTAAGACTGGACCACCAAAGCCTAAAAAAACCCAGCACAGAATACCAGAACAGAAACTGATTCATGTTAAATTCTGCCATGAATGTTGCAAGTAGATGTACACTACCTGTTCATCACTCCGAACTGAAAGAGCTTACTTGTCTCAGGGGACTGTTTTAATGCATGGTCAATGTTCATACTTTGCTTTCCAAACTTTTATGCTGGGTCAGAACAGTTTTAACAAATATAAGTGCTCACCTGACCCAAGACAGGAGAGGGAGATGATCCTGTAACAGTGGCAGGAGTGAAGGCTGATCGCTGCCGCAGTTGCCCTGCACTCGGAACAGTCAAAGATGGCTGAGCTGCCCAGGCATCCCAGTTATCAGTCTCCTGTTTATCACTAGTGTTTGTTGGCCATCTGGAAAAAAAATGAGAATGACATTAATTCCTACCATTTTCAACTGAATAAACACACTCACGCAGTAAGATTGTGCAGAAAAAAATTTCTACATTCTAGGTTAACTTCTTTTAATTGAATATTCCATGAGCATCATAACTCTCAGGTGTAAGTAGTGCAATCAAACATAGGCTAACAATAATATTAAAAAGGCAATCTCTAAACACAGTTACTTGTCCTTGCTACTTAAGGCCAGCTGTTCTTATAATTTAATTTCATTTCTTAGCTATGTCCCAATACAACAGAAGTCTATATAATACACAGTGGAAAGAAGTAACTCAAAAGGAAAGAAAAAATCATTATTGTCTTCAAAACTAGTTTGAAGTTTTCACACCTCAATGTCACTGATCTCTCACATTCATTTCCCTTATATATCATTTCACTGTTTCTCATTCAAATCCTTATCTTTTTTCTTTTACTTAAAATTGTTTCCTACTGACTTCATTTAGTTTTATGCAACCTCTTATCTTTTTATGTTATCTCTTGTCCTTTAAAATGCCTACTAAATCTCATAATCCACACTTCTGCCTCCAAATACTCACTTATATGAACATAATCCCCTGAACTCTAGGAGTGTAAACAAAGCATCTATCTTAAACATAAGTTTCCTTTGCCTGTTGCTTGGGCTATTAGTTGGAGTAATCAGTTGCTGTCCACCAGACTGTAATATTGTCCAAAGGCCACAACCACCCCTAACCCCTCTATCACATCAAGGACAGTATTATTACTATAAATGCTCTTGGACTTACTTTGTATTGAAACTGAACATTAATTTTATGAAAAGCATAAAAGCATATATTAATGCACCTAGGGTAGAAACAGCTTTGCCAAAAGTATAGTTTATTCAAAACGATAAAATCCAGTACATGCCAGACATCTCCAGAAAGCTCAAGACTTAGTCTTACCCTCCCCCCCCTTCAGAGAACATGACTGTAGTAAAACAGAAAAAGTTTAAATAACTGGAAATGCTCCTGTGACCTATTTGATGAAAATTTTTAAATAGAACATACCATGTACTATAATATTGTGCTAAGATAATTTAGATTTCAATTTATAAATATGTATTATATGATCCAAAGATAAGACAATTACATACCCAACCCCATTTACATAGGGTTGATAATACTGCACAGAGCATTACACTGAGTTAATAAGACATATAGAGAAGGGCACATGTTCTACTTGCATCAGTCTTATTAATGTTGTGATAAGGAATTAATAAATCATCTTTTCATGTTAACTATTATTATCATATTTTACATAATCCAAGTTGGAAACCTTCAATGAGGACTGGTGTTAATTAATTTAAAAGGAGGAAGGTGACCACTTTGGGATTTCCACCATATCACCATCCTCTTAGGAATGTCTCCTATTTGTGATATGTCCTTCTGCATTGCTCAGGCAGATACGATGGAAACATGGTTAAAGTTTCACAAGGCTGCGATTTTAGCTATTTGTTATGGAAAAAATGCTTCACTTCAAACAAGCTGGTTTTATTTTGCAATCCTGATACTCTGTTTTAACTGCCACCACAGTCAAATCGATTAAAAAGGACTCCACCATATTTAAGGTAATGACCACTACCAAACATACGTTGAACTGAAGTCTGCCCAGTTATTGGCAGTTGTAGTACACTCTGTAGGAGCAGGAGTTCCTAGCGATGTAGTGGTTTCATGCACAGAAACTTTAGGTGCAGCAGCCGCCTCAACTGCTGGCTTTACAGAAGCTGGAACTTCATTTTCAGGTATTTTCTCTGCATAGTTTGCAGGGAACCATCCAGTTTTCCCCTTCAATTCTCCACCAAGCCACCCTGGTTCTCCAGTCTGGCTTTCATCCACCTGTAGACACATTAAGGTAGAAAGTTAAGAAACATAACTTACAAATGGAATTTTTACTTAAAACAATCCACCTCATTCACAGTAATTAACTTTCTCTAGTTACAGAGACGTGACACCTTCATTACAAATACAAGTTCCACCTAGGTAGAATTTTGTAATTTACCTTTGAAAGTTGATAGCTATTCCTTCTATGGCATATTAATACATAAAGGAATATTTTGCAACGTACTACTGCTTTGCAATTCTTTTTTTTCTTTTCCTTCTTTCCCCTCAAGCCAAAATTAAAAGGATTTATTGGTGGTGAGGTAGAGAGGTTTTGTTTCAGTTCTAATGCATAAACCAGGCAAGGCTTTTTAAACAGCTGCTTGAAAGTCTGTCATAGTACAGCAGATTTGGGAGAAGTGAGTTCTACAGAAATCCCTTAAATATTGATATTTCTGGTTTAACTAACAGAAAACACAGTTTAAAACAATATTCCTAGATTCTCTCTTACAGAAAATACAACAAAACCCCACAGCATATTACAAAAAACACCCATCCAACAAAGCATAGCCACAGATTTGCTGATGTATTTATACAGAACAATTCTGTGGCAAGATTTCATACATAAATTTGCAGGCCTCTGGTTCTTTCACCTCACTCCAACATCTTTGCCAAGCCATAAAGGACAGGTTGAAACAGGGCCATTTTTGCAACTGCATTTTAATTCCTACTTATTGATTATTATAATCTTATTAAGCTACGGTTTTGCAAATTCCACACTTTCCTGTGAACTCTTCTTAAACATTTCACACATCTGTTCTCCAAGCTCTACTGACAGACTACTGTCTTAGTGTGTTATTTCAACAAAAATGATTAGTTTAATTTCTGTGAGCTGCAGCTTACTACATTCAGCAAGAATTGCAGAGAAGACAAATAATTCACTATGCTACCCCTGGTGAACTGATATGGTGGCTAAATACCTCCAAGGCCATGTCAGTTGCAGAAATTTTTTAGAAGAAAAAAGGCAGTAATTGTGTTCAGTAATAATTTTGGCAAATTTGGTGTTCTAGCTATCTGATCTCTTTGGTAGGTCAAAAGAATCTCAGTTTTCAAGCAAATCCTTACATATGAATAGGGTTTGCACCTTTGATATGTAAATAACACCTACTTTGTGCAACAATCTGCTGTGGTAGCTGCAGATTCCCCAACAATGGTCAAGTCAGAAGTAAAATCAGGCCAGTAATGAAAAGTCAGATGACCAACCTTATGCTGTGGCTGGTCTTTGGCAAGAACTTCTCTCATCTGTTTAGCCCAGTAGCAATCAGTATTTCAAAATATGCAAGGGTTTCAAACAACAGTGTAATTCAAGAGTTGACTGTAGCAGATAACAGTAGGGCAGGCAAGGATCCTTAAATTTGTACTTGTAAATCACTTGACACCATTCCCTAAAAATCCATTATCAATGTAAGGGATTTGTTGATAATGCTTTATGAGCTAAGGAATAAGAAATAGTATCCTTTTCTTAAAGGAGTTTTCAGTATATGACACCAGGAAAACCAGCATATAGTAGGGGGTCTTGAGCTAGATGCTTCTGTGGTTTGAAACACACCTATGAATTCACTCTATCAATTTTAACAAAATAGAACACCATCAGATGCCTGTTTGGAGAAAGAAAGGAAATTAGTGGCAAGAAAAATTATTTTTGGTAATGGTGCAAACTAGTCGCTCTAGACTAAAAGTGGGACCATTCTTTTGCCTAGAAGTGACTGAAATGGAAGCTGCGAAGTTTCTGCCTCTGATTACTTGTTTGATACCTACGAAGCTGATGGACTACTCACTTGAGTTGCTGATAGACTAATGCGCCTTAGGCCAGTTGTTGACTCTTTGACTGCCTCCTGTTGTAATTTGTATCCCACAACCCTCTTTTGAGGCAAAACAAAACATTACTTCTGCTTTTTGTTGGGTCCATCTTCTCTCTCAGTCCCTATTAACTCAAAGCAAAGCCAGAGATATGGACTACATGCTTGACCGGTTCAATGTGGTTTTACTGCAGTGCAGAGCAAAATTTCCACTGCAGTTAAAGCAGCAGTATGAGTGATGGAAGGTCACAGCACAGGGTGAATCTTGGAAGGGGGAGGGAGAAATGGATTGTCAGCACCTGATGTCAAGTTGAATATCCTAAAAACCTAAGAGTAGTCACATAGTTTCTACCCTCATTCAATTAGTCAAGTAGTAACTAGAAACACTGACATACAAAGAATAGGGACTGAAAAGCTAAAAAATCTGTTATGGTGATATTCTAAAGAGGGCATCTTTGAAATGAATCAGTCATACAAAACCCACTGTGATTTTTTCAGAAAGAAATGCTTTCTACAAGCAGAGAAAAAACCAACCACTTCCCAAAGGGTGACAAAACCAAGCAATTTAATGTCTCTTTAGAAGACAGGTTTAAGTTAAAATAATTCATAAACCAGCCTATTAGGATAGTCAAATTTATGTTTGTTCAATTATGTTTTCTATGTATACTTCTGAAAAGGCACTTTGAAGGATAATTTTAACTCTGTAACTCGAAAAATCTGGCTTCTCAGTTATTCGTATAAAATATAATTTGCATCTGGTTTTGTAGTACAGTAGTGGAACTTTAAATAAATTCCTTTGAATTTTTTTTGAATGAATTTGTTCTAATTTCCTTATATTTTTACACCTACCATCCCCAAGCCCCTACAACAAACTATCCCAGATTTTTTTCCAAAATACAACTACATGTTAAATGTACACCTGTACAGAGAATTATAGCGTGTGTTGTTTTATGTTTTATTTATTCAAATATGCTTTAGAGCCACAGCTTACAACTACTTAGTTCCAGCAACTGAACACAAGTGACAGGAGTAACAGCAACCCAAACCTTAGCAGCAAAAGCAACACATCCAGTTAGCAGCTCTGCCAACAGAAGGACTGGCTTTGCAGTGGTCTACTCCACTTTGGCTTGGCTTGTGTATGCAATGCATGCACACAGTAAGAGAAGCCCTTTTCTATGAAGCAACACCCTAATATTCAAACAAAAAGTATTTAATCAAAGCTAAACAGAGTACCATTATCTGTTTTGTTCAACTATCTATCCATTCAATGACAATTTTAATTCTAATCTACTTGTAGGCTTTTGATATAGATATTTTGAGACTACTGGAATTCCTGTTATAATGTTGAATATCAACCGTGGGCCAGAGGCCATATGCTGATTACGCCTACACAGGATCTAACACAACGAGGCTGTCTATGTGTCTAATACAAAGAACATTCATTCTAATTCTCACCATCAAACCCATAAGAAACTATCATTAATTTTAGACTTTCCATGGAAGCTTCTTCATGAACCTCCTGTTTAGCTTATGTCCTCTTGCTATCAGAGCCACTACAGTTCAGTAATTCATTAACCCACCTGTATTTCACCAAATTATGCTTAAGTTTATTTAAATAAGCTTTATTATACAAAATATTATCAGCAACAACAGAATCCATTCATTTACTTCAAGCTGGACCCTAAGAGCAGCAAATGCCAGCAGGACTTGCTTTGTAGAAGAGCTATCCAAAGGAAAAGAATTCCATACATTGTATACATATATTCATACACATCATAGAAACTTAAGCTCTTGAACAGACAGAGCCCTGAAAGAAGCACGGCCTTCTGGGCTCGGAATATTTGTTCCCAGACAAAAGCTTGGTTAAATTATAGTTAGGATTATAAATCAATCTATCTTACAAGCGAAATAAATTTAAAGTACATAGTAAGGTAAGAAGCTGAGAAAGCAGAAATCCACATTAAGAGAAAATATAAAAATCCTGTAATTAAAAAGTAGAAGCATTAAAAAAATACAGCCCACACCCCATGCACTTGCTAAAACATTACACAAGACACACCAGTGCTACAGATAACTAATGTGTACTGGAAAGTCAGACAGAAGAAAGCCCTCCTCAAATTTGCAAATACTTATTTCAGAATAAACCCTCATCCTTCTCCCTCATTTCCACCAAGACAGGTTTTAAGATTCATGCACAGTGTAAAAGTGCATTACAGTGTCATAAAAACTATTTACAAGCTATACATCTATTAAAGCCACAAGTCATTCTGACATAATGAATTCTGCAGTCCTATTTACATCCAGGATTCAGGCCTGGTTTCCATGTGCGCAGTAATGGATTTGAGCTTCAGCTGAATTCTTTGCTCATGGCAGTTACAGTTTGGGTGGTACCTTCTATACAGCTATACGATTATAGGACATGATTGCACAAGCACACACAAAGCCATTTATAAGTGTTAAAATGGTGAAGTGTTAGATTTGCCTAAGTTAGAACACAGTTATTCTAAGCAATACTTATTCTGTTGCACACAAACTCCTAACTGTATAGGTCAGCTTAACTACAGAGTTGCATTTATGTCATAAATTAGACACACTTTAACATGTAAGCTTGTAAATTATTAATTTCCAAAAAACATCAACTCAAACCTTTTAGACCCACAGGACACAACAAACACTTAAAGACAGAGAAGAGTCTAGGAGTCCAAATGCCCATTATCAAAAGTAAGTTCTGGTCCATTGCAGTTAAATTACTTTTGACAATGTGAGCTTGCTTGTTAATTTTACCCAAGGTGAATTTAAAAACAAGTAAACTAAATGGTAACAAAATCTGTATTTATGAAAATGAATAAATTGCATAGACTTCCTAACAGTCATATAGCACACTTACCCATTCCCTTTTAACCTCCATCAGGAAAGCAATGATTTAAAGCAAGGTAAAATTATAACATATTTCACAGAAGTGTCTTACTTATATTAACTTTTCTAAGAGTAGCCCATTTAAGCAATTACTAAGAGCAGGAGATAAATCCCACAAGAATTAGTCATCAGGTTTAATTAGAGTCAGAAGTTAGTTAATGAAAATTGAGAGTAGTTACCCTACTTTTGTAGGGTAAGTTAAAATAGAAGTCCAAAATTAACATATAGAAAGATTCAGATAACCTCAAAGTCTCTATTTGAAATGTGTGAAGTGCTCTTTAAAAATATACTTTTTCTGGCAAAAAATGTTATTTCCCTGCAAGTCTACCTAATAGTGATCGCTTTTTCTCAAGGATGAAAACAGTTTCCATGCCTAGGCTACAATCTATTTCCCAAGAAAGCCAGACAACACAGCATTTTTCAATAGCCTAAGGAGACCCATGCACCTGTATCCTCTCTCATTTAACTGCTGACTGACCAATACTATTTTCCTGACACATAATAACAATACATTGCACTGTTATACAGAATGGCATCGGGCCTCTGAGTCATTCAGTAGCGCTACTAATCCAGGATTTGCCTTTTGTTTCCAAAAGCGCTTCTAATGCCTCACAAACACATCAGTGAAACACAGCTGAATCGATGAAAAAAACAAAACCAAAACGAAACCAAAAAAAAAGGCTGAGACAGGAAGGCTCATCTCCCCAGAAAACAAGCTTTTTTAAAAATAGTTATCATTACAACTTATTAGAGTCTACAAAGAGTATTTTTTCAAAAAACAATTCTTACTAAATTGTGCCAAAACGCAATAGGTCTTAAAG
The DNA here is from genome assembly GCF_017639655.2 of Falco naumanni. Lineage (NCBI taxonomy): Eukaryota > Metazoa > Chordata > Aves > Falconiformes > Falconidae > Falco > Falco naumanni. The sequence goes on along the minus strand of NC_054055.1, from coordinate 76,454,590 downwards.
TCTGTTTTGCTGGGTAGAACACTATAATGAATACACCTTCCCACAGTGAACAAGGTTTCATTTAATAGTAACACTAGGAATTTTCATTATGAATAGACATATGCTTGTTAATATTAATAAATTACTAGTGTGATCTTAACATATACATTTAATAACTGCAGTCATTAACAACAGAACTATAATTTTAGAAATAACTAAAGACAAAAGCAGAATATTGCTTTAGAGTTTAACCTGACAGTTATAGGCTGACCACATCCCTGTATCTCATCATCTACTTAAAAAAAAAAAAAAACAACAAAAAAAACCACCACAAACCAAAAAACAAAACACACAAAAGAAAGGAAATAATTCTGTACCAACACACCTGCAACCAAATGTTTAACCTTTGAAGTTTCCACTTTTAGAAATGACGTTTTACCTACTGTGTATCCTCTTTAAATGTAAAAGTATCTCAAAAAAAGACTTAAGTAGATTAAAACCAAAAACAGTAAGTCATACAAAAAATTTCAAGTTACAATTACACTAGATCAGGGGTCCTCAAACTACGGCCCACGGGCTGGGTACAGCCCCCCAGGGTCCTCAATCTGGCCCCCACTATTTACAGAACCCCCCGTCCTGTCCCCCCCGCCAGGGGCTGGGGGCGGAAGCCAAGCAGCCACAGATGACTGCCTGCCACTTTATCCGCACGCCGGCCCCCTGGTTAAAAAGTTTGAGGACCCCTGCACTAGATCATAACGCCAAGAACTGCCACCAGAAGAGCTGTATAAAAATTTCCAATATTACTGAAGAAGTGTCAGCACCATACAAAGACTATGTTACTGTTTATGTGATCATGATGGAAGTACAGTCATCTTGTAGTTTATTGTAATAGTTTCACATAGTATTACACTGGACATCACATTCTCTTAATAAAGGCAATTTTCCAAATTAAAAACTTTACACCGCTCTTTTACTATTCTTATAAAAAGGTAAATTTCTTAGTAAAAACATATTTCAAAGCTAGTTTTTGATTCCACACATAATAGCCACTGTCTCAATAGAAAATAACAGGAACTTTACTCCCTAGGTACCCTGGAGGACAGACACCTCTCACTGAGATAACTTCTATACAGGAACCTTTTTAAACACATTGACAGACACACCTGGCTCAGTATACTAAAAGTGATAACTATTTACTCAGATTATATTTAAATTTTACACTTAGAATGAACTGTTAGAAATTATCCATTATTATAATAGGGTTACTATGTCATATCACATAATTTTGGTATTCACTGAAATATTTTTCTCATGTCTATAAAAAAATCTTGCCATATATAATTTCAATCACACAAACACTTCTGTAATTTTTTCAAGTAATATCACAATCCCTTCTTACCATGACTATGTCGCCTGGCTGAATAGTGATTTCGTCGTGGCTTCTTGATTCAAAAGGATACAGTGCTCTATAGTACACTATTTTTACATCCTCCTGAGCAGAAATGGTTAGAGGAGCTTTTTCTGAGCAAAGGAAAAAAACCCCACACAGATATAAAGGTTAAGGAAAAAATAAAATATCACAACACATTATTTTTTAGATATTTGAAAAAGGTGAAAGTGGCAACAAAAATTAACAAACCATATATTGTCTGTAGGAAGTATATTGTCCTCTCTTTACACAAGGGAAAATATCAAAATGAATTATTTAAAATACAATTTTATTACTATTTTATAAATATCAGGTAAAATATTACTATATTTTAACTTTTATGATATATACAACTATTTTTGTAGTAAGATTCATGTACTTATGATGCAACATATATGACTCTTCAAATGCTTTAATGATTTTTTAGGTTAAATCTGATCAGCCACAGGTTCAAACAGTGATGTTCTGGCATATATCAATGGTATCCCGAATACTTTTGGAGCCTGCTTGTGTGGCAGCTTCATTTGCAGCCTGACTATACTTCCAGGAAAGATGTTTCAAAATGTTCTAGTACATATAGATTGGCTGAAAAGAGGTCACTTACAGATGGTGTATTAAAAAAATTACATGCTAAAGATGTATTATTAGAAAAAGAATACAGAAAAGCCCCAAAGGTATAAGCTAAATTGCTTTTGTATAATGCACTTCCTATTTTGTCTATTCAGTCATAAAAGTTCCCTCTGCTACTCTGCACAAACAAAACCTAGCAAGAGGACATATTAGATCAAGTCAATTCTAGATTTGGGCTAAAAGACAGAAGGTAATTTCCCCTTTATGCAATCCTTTGATCAAATTTTCAAACAAGTATCACATTCCCAATCAGTTCTCTTGTGTATGTATCAAAGCCACTTAAGGGCGAACCATGATTCCCAATAGGGGCAAAAATCAGGTTATAATGCAGAGAAAAAGCTGAAAGTGATCATGTGCATAGCAGAAAAAAGGGGATTGAATCTTAGACTTCAGGTCATTTGTTTGGTAAACAACATGCACGGGGAAGGGCGAAGAGGAAGAAGGATAACTAAATTACATACTGCTACTACAAAAAATCCCAAGGCATATATTCCACATCAAAATAAAAAATGTAAAGAAAAACAAAGAAATAATTTTTGACATCTTGCATCACGATCTCACAACTTACAGTTAAGATTCTTCAGCTGGCACTGTGAGTCTCATTAACTGTGCTTTACACTCTGCTAAACACCATACTTTTAGGAAAAATAGTGAAGCCTAAAGGAAAAACTTTTTTTGGATTCTAGAGCTCAATCCATGCATGATTTACTTTATCTAGACTAACAATCCAACCTTGAAACATAATATTCTTCTGTATTAAATGGAAGACAGAATTGTTCAAGAAGCACATGCAACAGCTGTTCTTTATTTTTTTTTTTTTTTACCCTACCTGCATTTGACCAAGGAGCCTGGACAGCTGGCTTGACGGGCTCTTGATGTGGTTGGAAAAGTTTACTCAGTTTCTCTTGCATTTCCTGTTTCCCCTTATCCTCACTTTCCTTCTTCTTAGATATTTCTTCCCTTTTTTGCTTTTCATCTTCCTGAACTTTTTTTTGCCACTGAAGTTCTTCTTCTGGTTGTACTCGATCAAGTCGCTGTTTATCCCGTTCCTGGATTCGCCTGTTGGACAGTTAAGGTGGGTGTTTTTAAGGCAGTCAAACAAAAGATCATAAACATTAGTTGTCTTTGTGTGTGATCTATAGTATAAAGTGCACTCTATGACTTTTGCATGACTCCATATGTATTCATAAAGAAAGAGCTGTGACTCTCAGACAATCAAGAGAATACTAGTTAATGTAACCTAAGTGCAGGCCTCCATTGCCTTGAGCTGCTTTTTTCTTTGCATTTAAATAAATACCTTTTTTAAAATTTTATTTTAACTCACATATCAATTCTGTACCTTTACAATACAATTCCACAGAACTCTAGAAGAGGTATTGAGCAACCTGAGCATACAGAAGTTATAAACTACTTACCTTTTGGAGCTAAATGTAAGATGGGAAAAAATATTATTCAACACTATTTTTTCTTGTCTGAGTTCTTCAGAGATTTGTAAATGCTTTACTTACTTCATTGAGGCTGTAATATCTTCTCTACAATAACATGAGAATAAATATATACCTGTGTTTTTCTATTTATTGTATGAAACCTCACACAGGTATCTTGGAACAGTGTCTTATTTTGGTCTTACTCTTAGTCTTACTCTTACTCTGCAAATCATAAGCTTGATAACATTCAGTATCTTACACTTTCAGTCCCACCTCTTCAACTCAACAACATCCGAGTCTCAGCTTGGGGATTCAACAATACTTTTATGTATTGTCTTTTCACTGTTTTCCATGGCATTCATAAATCCTATGCAGTTGGTTTTAGTGATGAACCATATGGAGAAAGGAGTAAGAAAAAGAGGAAGAAAAAAATTCTCCCTTGTGTGAAGAAACAAAACTTCTTGGCACCCAAGAACCCAGACATAAGCCCTTCAGTTCCACATAAGGCTGCTTTCGAAAATCTCTTCCCAAGTGGTCCAATTTAAGCAATCTGTGTATTCCATTATATCAGCATTGCAAGTTACCATTTTCATTTGCTCCACAATTCGTTTTATTTAATCTAGGCCTGTAGATATCAACTACAGCTATTGCCAGACATTTTCAATAATGAATTCTTACCATTAAGTTTTCCCTGAAACCCAATAAGCAGCAAATTACACACTTCAATTTTTATCTGTTCAGCATGGACTTCAGCTCAAAAATACAGGAAGAAGTCAAGAACACCAAACAAATTGGTTCTGCTTATTTTCTCAAAGCCACAAACATCCCTAGGTAAGATTCAAACCAGCCAAATCAGGGGGGGAAAAAAAAAAAGAAGAAGAAGAAGAAAGAAGTAGTAATCAGAAAATATGGTAGTCCTGATCCTCCTGTTGAGTTGCAAGGAGTAAAATCATCTGCAAGATTCATACAGCACTCCTGTAGAACTATTCAGAAAATTTCACATTCCCAACTGTGAAAACTAACAAGTCCTTCCCCTCTGACAGAGGACAAGACAAGAATAAGTCATGTCTGCTAGAAACAATTTGCACCATTAAATATAACTCTAAAGGGCTATAACAGATGCACAGTGTGCTTTATTTTGTTCCACGACCTATTCCACTTTCATACTTTCTTCATACTTACAAAATTAGTGACAAATGCATCACAGCAAGCTGTTTAAGATGGCAGCTACTAACTTACAAGCTCAAAAAAATCTTTGGTTGTCAATTAAACTGCTGATATCGTTTCAATATTTTAGATCAGTACACCATGAGTAGAGGTTAAGATACCAGAGTGAAGAATATCACTTCCTCCTTTATGAAATACTGTTACACTTTTCTGCCTTAAATGCAAGTCATCTAACAAGTTAATAAATTCGCTGTTCTGACAACTTATTTTAATTGCTGCATTTGTCCTTTGTATATTCACCTGCAAAGCATTCAGAGCCAATTACTCAGCAGTTTTGTTGTAACACTGAAGCTGCACCACACAGGCATACAGAGCTCAGTTTTCTTTTGACTTGAATGGTGTCTTACCTGGTGAGTTTAGTCAGATGGGCTTTAAATGGGAAACTGAGTTTTTAATTATGTTTCTAATAGAAGTGATTAAATCTTCCCATACTTAAAAACCACGTTTGCTCTAACTGCTGGAGCAAGCAGGCAACAATCTAGCGGGGGGGGGGGGGGGGGGGGGGGGGGGGGGAGGCGTATGTTTGATTTTCTTTTTCCTTCCATAGAACCTGCAGAATTTTCTTGTTTGATTGTTATGAAAGCTAATATCACAAGTTGAAGACAAAAAAGGTAGTAAGAAGAGACTGAGAAGCCCAGGCCCAAGTACCAGAGCTTAAGGTTAGGAACAGAAAACTTGACATTCTGCTCTTTTCCTTACTTAAGACTCTTGATGTTTTAATTATTGTGAATATGGCCTCTAAGCTAGGATTTACCTATACTTGCTTTTTACTCTTTCAATTTTTTTTTCTCTCACCAACTGCATTATACCACTCGTGCAGTTCTTATCCCAAACACCAAGAGTAAGCTCTATTCATTTTACTCAAATGTAGGGTTTTTTTCCCTCTGAACTGTATATTACTCCCACAATCATACAAATCTGCATGGAATTAGCGTTAAGTTAATAAAGACTAATTAGCCATAAAAGGTCTTAAAGACCTCTACCATCCCCAAATATGTATGTCTGTATATCTGTTTGCTCAATTAAGTATGTGCACAATTCAGTGCATAATTACCAATAAAAAATTGCTAAGATTGTTCTCAGTATAAAGCGACTGTGGATATCCATTAAGCCAAAGATTTAAGTGCACATAATTATGATCTTAGATTATTCGTTCTTTCTTTGCTTTCACTAGAGCTACTACTACATGGCAGCATACGTCTGTAACCATTATGGTGTAGTATCCAGGTTATGAGTATTAATCATTTACCTTATTCATTTTGGTGTCTGTTGGAAATCAGTAAGACTTGGTAGACTGCTTGTTTCGAGGTATACCAATTACAATTATTTAGAAGCTTGAATAGCTGCACAGCACAAAGTTTTGCAATACCAATAAAGTCTGAATGCTCAACTAGCATGATAAGTCAGACATGAAGTTTTCCATGGCAGAAGTTTTTCCTTTTTTAAATCTGTTTTTTAAATTTCCACTTTTCTGGAAGGAAGTGGAGTATTTTATTATTTACTATTTCTATACTTCCAGTACCTCAGCAGCCTTCTTGTTTGCAAGGAAAAGTCCCAACATAATTACCATATTTAGTGTCATTATTTCTTTGCGGCAGGAAGCTGTTTTCTTAGAAAGCTTGCTATTTAAGAAGTTGATCTTTAAGATTTTTAAAGACATAGGTTTTACGTCAATTATTTAAGACTTATCTAAATGTAATTGCTTTCTATGTATAAGATTTCTGTTTGAAGACACAGTTTTCACTGAGACATTGTTTTGGTTTTGCCTGAAATGTAAAAATTAACTTAACTCACCAAACAGTAACACAGGCTATCTATTTACTTCAGGTCACAGTCCATGTAATGTTATAACCAATAATTTAAAACCTCTTGTTCTCAGGCCTTTGTTTTCATCTCTTGACCCACATCTGTCTACATTAAGAGTTTAAAACCCCCACAGTTACTAAAAATTAAATCAAACAGCTACTGATTTTCAGATGTCAGAACAGAACTGGTTGCTAGCCTATATGCCACTCATTTTACATAAATATATTATAAATATACATAGAAAACAAATTTCCAAGTGTGTAGCAGAAAAACATTAGCTCTGTATTTTATGTTAATATAAAAGACAGGGATAGTTAATTGCAGAGTTCAAGACCTTCTCAAGCTGTAGCATCACACTACACATTTACGTAACTGCTGAAATCTGTATGTATCACTGACAAGTAACAGTGACGGATGGATACAGAAGCTCATTTCCAGAGCACACTTCTCATTCAAGGATAAATCAAGAGATTTCCTGAGCTTTAAAAGAGATCACCTGCACTGAAATGAAACTTGGTCTAGGTCTTGGGTATTCTTCCCATTTAGTGATATACTGTTTGAGATGAGATTATGCTCCTAGGAATGCAAAGTTTATTTTACCTGTTTGCAAAATGCTCTGCACTCTAACACATCTACAGAAAGGGCTTAAATTAAAGCAGTTTGTTACCTTTGAGCTTCTTTTTGCTTTTCCAGTTCTACTGTCTTCCTTTCTTGTTCCTTCTGTTTCAGCCTCTCAGCTTCCAAGTTCTTTTGCTTCTGTAGCTGCTGTTTGTTATGTATTTCTCTCAACTCCTACAGAAAAGAGTAAAATATGTGTAAACATTTATATGTGAATCATAACTAATGGTCCCAGATGTTTCATTGTGAAGTAACAAAACTTGCAAATGGTTAGGCATCTCTGTTCAAACTTACAGTATTGCCAAATGCACTGGCAGACCTTTAAGGTAGATTTCAAAGGGCTACAAAGCACTTAATGTTTTCCTCTTTTTATTCATATAACCTGACATGTTAAAGGGTTAAGAAACAAGAAAGCCTTTTTTAAATGGGACTTTAAAAAATTGACAAAGAGTTTGACAAAGCTTAATCTGGAAAGTCCCTTATATTTAAGTTGTTTGCTGGTTTGTAAAATTCATTTATTGAATTCCATACAAAAATCTGCTTTCTGAGCTGCTTGTAATAGCAACTGTTTCAGTTAATGGGTTTTATTTTGCAATTAATGGAGATCTACTAAAGAATCTTCAGCATTGTTTTATATACCCAAGAGACTGAATTACTTATGCAATGTCTTTGGGATGAATCGTGGCACTGAGAGTATTCATCCATATACAAATAATTTTCCTCTAACTGGAAGGGCATTGCCTGAAACATTTAGAATATAATAAAACCATGATCTTTTACTCAAGATTTGTTTTCTGCTTAGCATCTATTAACAAAATACAAATTTTATCCAGAATCTATTTGCATGACCTAGAGTTGTGTGTCTGAACTCCTCAGATTTACAAGGGGGAAAAAAGTACAGCTTCACCTATGCCAACTGAAATTTTTCATTGAAAATAGTTCACTTCAAAAAAAAAAAATCAATACTTTTTAATGCAAATATAGTACAAAAACATGTAGAAAAAGCTTGCAGCAGGAAACTCTTTCTAAATCCATATCTTAATAATGTCTACTTTTATTGAACTATGTTGTGACATATCATGCACATTTGTTTATCCTGGTATCCTTAAAAACTTTATCTTAATTTGTTCAGGGATTGAAACAATTAATCTTGAAAGTATTTGAATAGTTTTTCAGAAATTCACATCTATAAATTAGCCACATGACGATTTCATGTAACTATCTTCATACACTGACAGAAACATACAAAATTGCACAAAAAGAAAAAACCTAAATATCACGTGATTCAAATGGCCAAAATGAGAAAAGTTTCAGTAAGTTAATTTCACAACATTATTAGCAACTTCTTAGCTATAGTTTCATAAAAGTTGAAAGTTAATACTTATTTACAGACTGTACTTGCACTGTGTCTAAAAATTTTAGTTAGTGGAAGAAATACATGCATTAGTGCTGAACAACTGCACACTGTGCAATATCAAATTTCAAGACATCAAAATAACTACATTATGAAGAGGAGCAGCACGTGACCTTGCAAGGTATTAAAAACATTTCTGATATATGGATGAAAGTTGGGAAAAAACTTAAATTGTGTCCTAGCTCTCATTCTCATTTAATAAATGATCATCAATTTTAAATTCAATGAAAACCAAATTCAACATAATTAAAAGACATAATCAGTTCTTATACAAGTTTTAATTAAAACTCTGCTAAGGCCATGAAAGTCACTGAAATACAGAGATAATTTGGGCAATACCATATTTCCATAGTCACATTAAAGCTTAGCAGATAGTTAGGATCTAGAATGGATATTACAGAATGTAAAATAAACTACTCTTACATAATTACCAGAATTATTCAGGCAGGATATTGCCTTTGGGAAAATTTTTAAACCCTGATGCCCATGGTTGTAAACATTCATACATAGCCTTATTTTGGTGTAATGAAAAGGGCTACTATAAAGGAAATATATTAGCAATATCAAACATAATGGGGTTTTAGCAGCTGGCCCATAAAGAACAACGAAAATAAAGGTATCAGAAGATTGGAGTGAACACACAGTTGGTTAACTGCACCTGGAGCTAGAGGTGACCTCTGACATGACTATAAATTTCTGAAGTGCTAACTAGAGTGAACAGTCATTTCCAGCAAATGTATGTTGTTAATTCAGCTTCTTTAATGTTGTTACATTTGTAATATATTAAGGTACAAAGGATTTGACCCTTGTTCCAAATTGACTTCTATGGGGGAATCACAGTCCCCATCTTTTCTACATGATCACCTGAACCCTTATTTATATCAAAAAATACATAGAAGTGCAAAGGACAAATATACAACCATAAGAACATTAGCAGTGGAGTGATTAACAAGCACTCATCTGAAAGGACATAGATTATAGAATGGCACAGTTGAAAGCAGTTTTCCCCCTGGCCAACAGTATTACAAATCTTTTTAGATTGCAGAAATCCATAAAACTAAGTATCTACAAAGTTTTGGAAGCTCAAAATACTGCTTCTGTGAAATATCAAGTATCTTGACTAGCATTAATGATTTTTAACAAGCAGTTTCTCTTTTCTGGCTAAAAGGACTGCTATCCAAAACACAGGTTTCTGACTCCTATGTTTAGTTCAGCTTTAGCACAGGCTTCCATCTAGAAATCCTTAGTTGTTCTACTTGCTTTAGCTGTCATTCACATTTATGTCCCCTCCTGTCACTTTACTTTGTACGCCAAGAAGCTCAGATTCTGAGTCCTGGCCAATGAAAACTCTTGCTATTGAACAGAGACACCTGGGATAGTCAAGCATTTTTAATAAGGCAACACTGAAGATAACCTGTTATTACTTGCAAAATCTTAAGCTATTTAGACAACAGTGCTTTCCAGGTTTGATTCTTCTTCCCCTTTGCATATTTATCCCAAACCCTGTTGTTTGAGCAGTTAAACAGAAAAAATCAATAGGCAAAGAAAGAGGAACCAAAACCTTTTAAGAGTACGAAGCTTATCATAGTTAAACAACCACCCCCCTCCCCAATAAATCCCAAAGCTTTAAGTGAGACAACCCAGATGCAAGTATCTGAGCTCAGTTTACTTTTTAACAAGAAATTTGTAAACTTTTAGAAAGAGTGATTCCGTTCATCTATATATGCAGAATCAGGAGGAATCTACACCTAATTCACAATATTGCTACGCCGCCCCCTTCAGCAAAACTTCCTGAATTTGCAAATACAGAAAACCAAATTACAACTTGCAAGACATCTGTGCAGCAAACATTTACTTCCACTAGAAGTCCAGCTACAAGGCTAGCTCCAACTTTGTATTTTAATTGTAGTTTAGCCATTTAAGTTTATCTCACTGCTAAATGTACGATACATGCCACTTTTATGGCCAATAGGTAACTGGGGAAGGTGCAGCTATGAGCCGTGCCTCCATGTCTGTCTGAAGCAAGTAGTTTCTTATTCTGAGTACATATAGCAGGACCATCAACTGCTGCATCACAGCAGTTAAGTGCTGCTGCCAACTTTAGTCCAAATAATAAAATTTTGTTTGCTCATTTTGCCATTTATATAGTTGCTCAGCTACACTAGTATCTCAAGGAACATTTTAATAATTATTTAAGTTTTCCATAGACATTTTAACACATTATCCCCTCCCAGCTAAGCCAATGTGCTAGTTCAGTATTTTGTGAAAAGATTTTTTTCTGTGACATACATTCTGTAACAGTTAAGAAAATCCAACCTAGTTTATAATCCCAGCATTAGGTGGAATATTTTTGGAGATTAAAAAATGCAATATATATCCTTCTTTGTATTAGCTAGGAGGAAATAAAGATTTGATCTGTGTCTCATGCAAAAGGGAGATGCTCTGTTGCTTTGCCAAGTACCAGTGGGTGGATGGGGGAGAAAGAATCAGCATGTCCCACAGCACTACAGGACACCAGTTGTACAAAATTATAGTAACACTTCAACAGTCAACAGAAAGAAACGTTTGCCAGCTGAATATTCAGCACAGTCCTACACTCATCCTTTACAGACACAAGCAACTTAAGAGCTGTACAAATCATATATTATAACTCCAAAGACATAACAATGCTTTTCTTGTTTCTGGTGTGCAGGACAAAGCATGACTTCTTACCTTAACACTAGAGAGAAATTGTTACCTTTCCACTTAATTCACAAACAGACTAACAAGTATAATTTTGAGATGTTACAATAGCCACATTTAGGTATCCACATAATATTGAATACGAATTAAAATAGGAGTTTCATACAGCAGAGTAATATTCACTATATACAGACAAGTCATATCGCTATGAAAACCTTAACATTAGAAATGTAGTTGTTTCAGCCCAAATTTTGCCTTTTGACAGAAAGACAATAGAACTTAGGATACTTGAGGGATTACAAAACAAGGTTTCCATTAAATCTTCTTCCCTTGAGACAAACTAGAGCATTTGATCCCAGAGGGAAGAACCCTACAGTTCTGTGCTCACTGAGGTTTCCCACAGCAATACTCTCCTATGTCATTCCCCAACTCCCAAAGCACCTGCTTTGTCCTTGACAGAGACAGTTTCTCCTTTCACCCAGTATTATAGCTATGGGGGCTTTGATAAAGGGAATATATTGTCATCTCTCTCATACCTGGAATCACAAATTACAGTGCTGTGTAGGAACACTTAACGTGAAAGTGTTTTCTTTTTAAAAATTCAGAACACCATGACCAAAATAAGCAATTAACTTAAAATCTTGAGGTTTCAGATAAGCAAAAGACAAAAATAACTAACTAGTACCTTGTCCAAGTTGCAATTCAAGGCACACTCCTCATCTAGGCAGTAAGGATTAGATAAAGAATCAAATTATAAGCTCTTCCCTTTAATTCTGTTTTAGTGCTAGCACCTCTTATTAATTACTAGCTTAGTTAAACACTGCACACTCATCTGTTTATGGTAAAGTGAAGCACATAACTGGAGGAGGTTCATCACTCAGATTGAGACAGTTGTGTACTGCCTGAGTATGGCATGGAGACCTTTAGAAAGGAGTCTAAGTAGTTGACGCAGCCCAGGAGAACTGCCAGGCACTGCAGCATTGCATCTTCCATTGCCACTGACTGGAAGAAAGAAACGCTCAAATGTAAACAGGCATTCATATGCAAGACTTGTCCAGTGCACACTGACTAGACAGGGACTGACAACAACTGGAACATGACACAAAATGTAAAACATTTTTAAGAACTTGATTCTCCTTGTTCATCACTTTTTCCAGGCACTGAGAATAGCGTCTCAGCAAGACTAATGGATTTCAGAAACAGTATTATTCGTTCTCTTTTCCTATGCAATAACACAGATAAGCTCTAAATACTTAATTTTTCTATGATATATGAAATGATTATTTGCTTTTTGGAGAAAAAAAACTGTATTAAAAATTACTATTGTTTTATTTGACAGTGTGTGATTACTGACCTTTGAAACATTTAAATATAAATTCACACTGAATATAAAAAGAATTTGTAAAGATAAATTATAGTAGGACTATAGGTATACAAACAGGAAACCTAATATAAAGCCTCCTATTCTGCAGAATTATTCTAAGAAATAGAGAAAAAGAAAAAAGTGCCCAGTTACATTTTACTAATATCTGTATCAATTTTAACTATTAGATTTCTAGGCTAGAATTTTTAAAGAGTAATGGAAGTTAAGACTCTTTCAACCTAATTCAGGACACAAAAATGTGGCTTACCTTTCAACCTTGTTACAAACTCAGTCACTTACTGTACAGCCAAATACAGCACAACCCACAAGACTATTATCTTCTCTGATAAAATGACTCAATTATGATTTAAAAGGATATCTGACCAGCTGCAGGCTAAGGTGCCTATTTCTCTGACTAACAAGTATTAACAAGTTTCCTGAAACTACCCGTTTTGAAAAATTAATAACATTTTGTACTCCAAAAAGTTTTTGAAAGGAATCCAATTCTAAGAACATTTCCAACTCTTGAAATGTTAACTTGAAACAAAAGTAATTGAAGTACTTGAGCTCCAATAGACTAATCAGAAGAAATTTAAATCAGTTGTTTTGGAGGGATAACAAAAGATTCAGGGGGAAAAAAAAAATTCATTTATCTCTCTAATCACTCATATATGCTATTAAGACACAAAGCAAAGATGAGGAAATTTAACACTTATTTTAAGTACTCACTGCAGAACATGAAAATATAATATGTAGGCAAATGCAGTGCAATCCACTGGATACTACTACACTGTTAACAAGCTGACCTGTAACCTAAACCATATGGGAATATTAGGTAAACCTTATGGTCTCATCAAAGAAAAGGCACACTAGATAATAGTGAAATTGTTCATTTTATCTTGTACTATCACAGCATATTTCTGTATTCAGTATCAGTAGATCAAGTGTAGCCTATTTCAAGAGAATGAATCAGAAATATAGTTTTGCAACAGAGTTTTGCAAAATTTAAGGATACACTTACGTAAGAAATAATCTAATCAACATTCATAGCCAATAAGGAATAAATCTCAGCAATGATGACAAAAGGTTATAATTTAATGTTGCCGTTAACTTCACGGTCTCTTAAACATTTCATCAAAACTACTTTGGCATATACCTTATACTCGAGAGAGCAGTATCTTACATATTTAAAGTTTTGGTTATTTTTTCTATTAAATTAAGCATTTTGACTAAGTAAAGACATGTATTAGTCCCTCTCTCCACAGGAAATAAATGCAAAATGTTGTAAGATCATATATATCTAAAGAGTATTTAGATATGCTTTTTTTCCCCCCCTTGGGAGTTCACAAACAGTAACACATCATTCTGCTTCTTGTTCAGAAGCTAGTTGTATTACAGAAGATGAAGCAAGCACCAGTGCTGCTCCATCACTTGTCAGAGAACAAAAGCTGCACAAGACAGTGTCAATTATGGTGCTGCCATCCTAGCAGCCACCTCACCAAATGTCCATCTCTCAGTAAACTGAGGCACCAAGTAACAGCAGACCACCATAAAAAACCTACCTATCAGTTTTAAACTGATAAGCAGTTAAAAAAAAAAAGCAGTTAAAATTAAAGGATAATTTTGAAACAGCCCTGATTAAAAATGGAAGTTTTAATGTATCTATTTAATAAAAATACATTTTAAATATAAATATTTCTGTATTTCCCATCTTTACATATTTTCTCTTACTTTACAAAATAAGAAGCCTTTAATATATTTAGAGCTCAGATGTGGTGGAATTTTTGATAACATTATTTGAAAAGTATCACACTTAAATGTGAGCATTATACAGTTGACTGATAATTACACAAATTGCAAGGTACTGTAGCACCAAATGAGCCTGCTGTATTTATGCACTCAGTTACTAATAAGTAAACAAAAAGTTCTTCTGTTAATTGGGGAAGCTATTAATTTAGCAAGTATTTATAAGCCATTTTCTACCTATCGCAAACATGACAGTCATCTTTCCAGTGGCAGTTCCTAAAAGTTGTCCCAGATTTTTGATTTTTTAGGTAAAAGTACCTTAGAGTTATGCAAGTTCCTAGATGATTTTGTTTTGAGCATTATTACCTAAGAGATAGGTGTGTTCTGCCTTGGTTTAAGAACAGAACTTCCACTTCACACAAACCCTAAGAAAACCATGAGTCTCAGGAAAGCTTTCACTAGCTTTGTGCATAGTCTCATATGCAAAATATTCTAAGAGCTTTCTCCAAAAGAATAAGTCATTAAATCACTGCTGCACACACAGCACCTTCTAAGAAGTTTCTCTGGCACTTGGGAGTACTACAATCATTTCATGCTGAGTCCACAAAAAGGTATATAGGCTTTTGTAGATATTTAAATCTAGTATTAAAACCATCCAGGCCCCTCAAAATACATCTTGCACATCTAGTGAAACTACAAAAGGGAGAAAATATAACTCTCTTTGAATTAAGCTCCCACCTCTCAATTTCAGTAGCACAACTGCACTGCCCCTCTTAAACTCATCTCTTGCAAGAAAACTGCAGCAAGGCAAAACCACCAACATACACCAACAAAAAGTGGTCTTCCTATTAAGCACCACTCCTACACATTATGAAATGAAGAGCACAATATCCAAAAGCCAAACAAAGCTTGCTGAAGTCTTCCCAAAGAACTGTCTACATAACTACTTGTCAGCATTTAAAGTGGTAAGTCTAAACACTAAGATTTGAAAACAGAAATCAATTTTCCCATTAAACTGCAAAACAGTTTATAATTAGCCAAGGTATTCTTGGACAGATAGCAGACATTTGATAAACTGATGTCTTTGTTTAATATGGATCTTCAATTTTTAATTATCATTAGCTTATTTGTTAAGTCAAGTCCTTCAACATTTAAAATACTGGATTGTTTTTGGTTTGGGGTTGCTTTTTTGTGACTGTGACAGTACTAAGATTATTCATCCCTCTGCCCACTTATAAACTGTTTAGGTCATTTATGATCAAACTGAATGCTGACAATTTTAGAATTAATAACCTTTATTCATATTTATCTGCAAAACACTTCAAAAAGACTCAATTTTAAAAACAAAAAAAAAGACAAATACAAAAAAAAGCACCCAAAAAGCACGATTTGTTAATGTGTCCAAAAAGTGTGTGTGTGTATATATATATATATATATATATAAAAAAAAAGGTAAACCATTCTGTTTTCTTTTACATTAAATTGTGCACATTCTGTTTGTCTTGTGTCTCTTATGACTCTGCAGAGGTTCTCCCCTTCCTACTTCCCTGCCTAAGATACTGAGAGTCATCTTTGAATTGGCATTGAAACAGGTAGTATGGTCTACAACTTTTCAGTCTTCCTAAAATTATTATTAACTTTGATATTAAAACAAGCTATTCATTAGTTAACTTCAAACACACCTTCTATTCTAAAGCAGAAAATAGTTTATCTAATTTCAAAACAACTACAGAAATATTAATGTATCTATCATAGTTCTTTTCCTTCTAAATACTTGTAGCTCATTTTATTATACGTTGCAGGAAATGGAGTATTTTTCTCATCAGCTTTCAGGAGAAACCATCAGTTGAATCATCGGATGAAGTACCTTAACATTAGAATATTTTATGAAAAAATGAATGCTATTAGAAGTTTGTTAACTGAAGACTGATTTATAACTTCTCTCTAAAGAACACTTCCTCTACTCACTTGTGCAATTTCTGTCATTTTCTTGTCCAGAAATAAACAACAAATCACATCGTTTTAACAAAAGACTGATCAATAAAGCATGAAACCACAAACAACAGACAACTACATTCAGGAACAAGTATAAGCTTACAAAAAGCAGATAAAAATTCTGTGTGTCAGCAGAAAATCAAGCCTCTCTAACAAAGATTTCAATCTGAAGTACTGATTCCAGCAGATTTGTTGACCTGCTATAGGCTTGCGCTTCCTTGATGCAAAAGGGCAGAAACTGGCAATTTCATATCACGGATCCGGAAACAGAGCTCAAATCTATTCTTGCATAGATTCTGCAGATGAAGTTGATTCAAACTCTGAGTTCGGATGCCAAGTAGTACCTTCTTAAAAAAAAATCTAAAAAAACCCAACAAAAAACCCCAAACCACCTCCCAAGAAAGAGATTTGAGAACATTCCCAAAACTGACATTCTAAATCAATCATTCTGTTTTTTTCCTCATAATCAAATTAAAAAATAATTAACTGAACTTTTAGAAGAAATGGTTAAAAAGTCTAGGATTACCTTCAGTTGATTATTGAAAATATCAATTTCCTGAAGTTTAGCTCTGGTTTCTTTTTCTACTTCATCTAGCTGGTCTCGAAGTTGTTGACGTGCTAGTTCCTTGGCTTCTAAGGCTCTTTTGATGGTAAGAAGAGAGTCTCCTGTTTTAAAACATATTGTCAAATAAGTATTGCTTTATACAGAGAATTTCAGGTCACACAAAGCAACATTTTTCAACGTGCATCTTGCAAAACAAAAAAAGAAATTACACAGTACACTGTGCAATGCAGTATCATGTCCTATACAAACTCAGACATATACAAAAACATACTTACTGTGCAAACTGTTCTGTTGAACTTGCTTTAGCTGATCATTAAGCAATTGCTTTTCTGGAATCAACCTCCCAAGCATCTGCTGAGATTCCTGAACAGAGGACACGGAGGAGAGAGAAAACAAGAAACAGACAGAAAGGTGAGGAATGACTTTAGCTATAAGACCTCTCATTGTCATTTCTTCTGAAATGAGTCTTTACTTTTTCTCCCACTGAATTATGTATTATTGCTATTATTCAAGCATTATCTGTGTGATACTACCACTCAGACATCGTTCTCTGCCAGTACAAAAAAACCAGCATATAAAATTTAAGCATATTACTTAAGAATTGATCCTCATTGAATACGTAACTTGGCTTGGAATTACTTGAAATTCAGGGCAAAAAGACAAGGATAGATTTCAGGAAACATTAAAAAAGCACTTATTATCTGTTTAAATCTCACTTTAATAAATGAATATTATCTTTCATCAGGAATAGAAAGACAAATATTTGAAGTTTATATAAATAAAAGAAAATAAAGGCTTTCACTGTGAAGGAATATATTATGGACAAATGCTATGCAACACAAGCTCTGTTAGATGAAAATACATGATCTCTTGATTTAGCACTCTTGAAAGAGGATTATGATCTCTCTCAGTTTCAACACAGTCATAAGATTGTATACTGATATATTGCAGGAGAGCCTGCAGATGAGAAATTCCTCCTTGGGTGGATTTTATCTATCTATCTATCTATCTAACATAATCCTTGCTCTTTCTGGAGGAGTGCTACTTCATACACCTTTTCAGAAGCCTTGACCTCCAGCTTGAAGTTGTCAAAACATAATAGAGAGGCATGAGGTGAAACAGCTTATTTTATAAAAGCCACCTAAGTGTCAACATCCTATCTTTCAGGCAAACTAAGTAATTTATTTCGGCAGTTGTCTTGAATTGCAGGCTTTTGAGGAACCAACCACCTGACAATTTCCACTTGTCATGAAGGACTGCAAATGACATAATATAAGCCTAAGAATAAATATCACCTAAACACTTAATTCCAGAGTAAGTGCCATGAAAATTTTTAAATTTTTGTTACAAGAACACATGGTTGACCATACTGATGTGACTTCATAGTTGTCCCACTTTACTCATAGCAGCTTTTGATTGGGCCTCTGCGGTGGACAGCTCAGATCTTATGCAGTCATCTTATCAATCACCGGAAACTACTGTAATCTCATTATGGTCCGGAAAACATACTTAGATAGCAAAGCAGAGTCAATGACTTTATGAATTCACAAAGTATAAGATAAACTATGTAACTCCTAATACTCAAACGCACGTGTCCCTCACTGTTCAGATGCATTGCCTATAGCATCAGCAGATCTCTTCCAGCCCTTCAAGCATATCGTGAAGGCCAGATACTCCTACCATGGGACTATATTCCCCACTAGAACCAAATGAGAAACAGCAATATATAATGCACCATTTTCCAAATCATCTGCTTGAGGGGGCTTGCCTCCTTAACAACAACCACCATTACCATGTGCTTCAGCTAAGTGCAAAACACTTTCCCTTCCACCACATGCTTCCACCCAAATACCTGCATGCCCCGCATGCCATAGTTTGCGATGAAAAATATAAACAGTATTATTAAATTAGTATAGCACACGGGCATTGTGGAAATAAAGTTTTCAAGTAGTACAACCCAAGAAACGTGGCATCTAGTAGACTAAATGTATTGACAGATAAACTTCTAGAGAAAGAGGAAAGGAAATCACCTTTCAAGACACAAGGATATCAAAATTGTGTAACATAGGACATTTCAGCATGGAATGTAATCCTAACCTTAGTTGTTTATTTTTGAAGGTCAGAATACTTCTAAGCTCCAGATAATGCAATCTTAATAGACAGAATAGTTTGGAGAGTATTTAAGGACAGAGAATGACAAGGGATCATGATGGTCAAGTTCTGTTTCCTGAAAGCACAGGCAGCCATGTAATAAGCATCTATTCCAGAGCATCCACAACATGCTTTTCCACATCCTTTAGTTGTACTGAAGAAACAGATGGAAGAAATTAATGGCATCACTAACACTGCATGCAACAAGAAATTTCCAAGAACTGAATAATGTCCCATATAGCAGTAGAAGGCAAACAAAGCAATCAAAAAGCAGTTCCTGTCAATCTAACAAGGGAAAGTTATCTTCTGATCCTATGCTGTGAGCAAGAGGGCATATGAGAAACTGAGATACCACTATATGTCTTAAGCCTCTGCCACATACCCTGCTTTCAGTGCTTCAGAGGAAAGCCAAATTACTAGTGAGCCAAAGTGTTCATCAAGGAGGCAAATAATCACTGCAGGTAACTAGCAGAAGCCCTGTAGACATTATAATACAGTTCAGGTGTTTGGAAGGCAGGATGTTTCCAAACATCCCTGGAAATACCACTCTACTAGATATCACGGATTCATATAGCTAGCACATTTTCATCACTCAGGATTAATTGTTATATAAATTTCTTCCACAATTTTAATCAAACTCCATCCTGAAACCAATTAACAGGTTGAAGAATAATTACTCCTTTGAATTAACTCATCTTTTCATAGCAAGTGTCAGATGTATTAAAGTAAGATATTTCTAAGTGAAGATATATCATCCTACAAAGATAATTGACAATACTGATGTCCTCGTTTCAGCTGGGACAGAGTTAATTTTCTTCTCAGTAGCTGGTGCAGTGCTGTGTTTGGGATTTGGTGTGAGAACAATGTTGATAGCACATGGATGTTTTTGGTTGTTACTGGGTGATGTCTATATTAAATCAAGGACTTTTCGTTTCTCAGGCCCTGCCAGTGAGAGGGCTGGAGGGGCACAAGAAACTGGGAGAGGACACAGGACCGGTGACCCAAACCAGCCAACGGGATATTCCATACGACATCATGCTGAGTATATAAGCTGGGGGAAGAAGGAGGAGGGGTGGAACATCTGGCCTTATGGCGTTTGTCTTCCCAAGTAACCGTTATGCATCATGGAGCCCAGCTTTCCTGGGGATGGCCAAACACCTGCCTGCCCTTGGGAAATAGTAAATGAATTCCTTATTTTGCTTTGCTTGCATGCACAGTTTTTGCTTCACCTATTAAACTGTCTTTATCTCAACCCATAAGTTTTCTTACTTTCACTCTTCCGATCCTCTCCTCCATCCCGCAGTGGGGGAGAGTGAGTGGGCAGCTGCGTGGTGCTCAGTTGCTGGCCAGGATTAGACCACAACTGACTTTCTAATCTACTGGAGAGTTCAGAGGATCAAAATCTTCCTTTAAAAAGTCACTTACTGCTTGAGTCTTTCCTCTACAAATTAGACAGTAAAATTTACAGGATATTTGAGAAACATCTTTTTTTCAGGAAAAAGCTATCCACTCATTTAGGTTATTCCCAGATAAAGTTTGGCCTTTTCTACTAAGTAGCGACACTTCTTTTTAGGATCACAATTGTGATAAAACCCTCAAGAGACATTAACTGAAATATGAGTGGTTGGGATTAAAAACCACCTGAGAGAAGATAATACCACAAAGTCACAGCCAATGCTTTCAACCTAAAAAAACCACCTCAAAACCAAAAATCCAACAAAATAACCACCAAGAAACACAAGCATGGTTTTCATTACAGAAGTGCTCTGACAGTTATTGTGAACAAAGCAATTTAGAAAGTGCACAGACATTAACGAAGCTGCTGGACACATAACACTTACTACCAACTACAATGACCAGACATGGTTAAAAATCACTACAAATACAGTGGTGATTCCAAAACAAGAGTAAAATGTAGATAACTGTACAAAATCTGTGTACTTTGCCAGATGTTTCAATTAAATTTCAGAGAGTGGTGTTAAAAAGCCATCTGCTTTTTGACCATTGTGGTTGGGTAATAAGTAGCACAAGCCAAATGTTACGAAGGTGAAGAATCCCCCTGCCCTCCTTGAAATTTCTCTTTCATGGTGATGTAGTTGCATCACCATGCAATAAATAAATCACAATGCATAAAAGCTGTAGGTAGGGAAAAAGCACATCTACAAAGACATGACTAAATTAAAAAAATTGTTAATGCATCTACAGAGAACACTGCTTCTTGTTTATTTAGCATTTTCTAATAAGCTACTTAACACCTAGTTGTAGATGGATTACCTTTCTCATTACTTGTTTCCCATTGGTGTTGGTTTCACTTTTTTTTCTTCCCTCTGCACTTTCCATTTACTTAACCAGCTGTGGAAGCTAATTCAAGCTTTTGATCATAGTAATTTCTCATGGTTTTTTAGGATGTCTGTTATAAAGGACTCTATCCCAACAGTAGCACATTGGTATTTACTATAATATAAATGGTTTACAGCTTTTTACTGTAACATATAATTTTTTCCTTCTTCATTTTTTTATATTATGACAAAAGCAAAGACATACTTTATCTTTTCTGACTACAGAGGCTAACTGACAAAAAGTTACCAAGTTAACAGAAATTACATACGAAAGTAGGAAATTAATTCCATTCAATTTGTTGAAATAGCATTTATCTATCAATGCTATGTAGCTGCTTATCTTCTTCTGAAGTGAGTTACAGTTCCTTAGACCATTTCAATGAAAAGCTTTTGGAATAGAAGGGTTACAAAGAAATTGAGGTAGTCGTTGCTTTTACATGGAGATTAGCTGTGCACACAAGATCAGCAGTCTTTAACTTACTCAGGTAAATGGGGGGGGTTCATGCATTTTATCAAGCATAGTCAGTTTTTTGTCTCTTTGAGCCAGTACTGCTATGTGTAACTTAATTTCCTACACTTGATTCAATTCTGTTTGACTTCATATTCAGTTGCCAATACAGAAGCATTTCATGAAAGAGAGAAGAGTGGTTTCAAGCCTAACTATGGCAGTTGTTTATGTCACAAGTGTCACCTAGTAGCATTTCTTGTTTGCTATTGTATGCATCAAGTGGACAGAAACACGGTGCAAGAATATGACCCCTAAATTATACCTTTTATAATAAGCTGCTGCCAAAAGAAAGAAGTCTTGTGAACGGTGTAATGCTGTTATACAAAACTTCAATAGAAATGTAAGATGTTTTAAGAAATAAGAAAAAAACAGTCAAAAACCCTCATACATAAAACAAAAAAAATCTGAACTTTCAAGTTCTGGTTTTGTTCAAATGAATGTACTATATTAATTATGCCTAGAAAGTTGAAATGGAACAGTAGGATTAGGTTTTAAGAAAGGTTTTACACCTAAGCCCTCATAATGTAAGTGGTAGAAAAGCACTGAGAGCCCCATTACTGACCAAGGATTAATTTCAAGCAATATAAAATATTTAATAAAGAAAAAAAATCCCTAAATCAAATACTCATCTAGAAACTTTTACTAATTGCGAAGAACATTCTTTCACTAAAAGCAGACATCTACTCAATTCCATCTTTAATTTGACAGAGAATTTTAGAGAAGTAGGAAAGACTAATGCCAGAGTCAGATTAAGAACTAACTGGTTTAACTGGTAACTTCAATTTTGAGAATTCATTATTTCATAAATTAAAAAAACACTAATACGCATCATCAACAAGCTACTTCACTGAAGTCAGTTCTTTCTTTCAGCACACAAACAGCAATCACTGCCAACAAAAATTAATGCCATAAAATTTCTTCCCCCTCATCCCCCCCAAACCCTTTAACATCTTCAGCCAAACAATTTACTTACTGCTCCCCACAACAGGATTTCATGAAGATGAAGTGATAATCACAGACACACCTGCAAGTGTAGGAAGCAATTCCTAGACACGTCTGAAGAAGATTCATTTAAAAGAATGACAAATTATCTACAACAATTCCTTATGTACAAGGAACAACACATCATATATTGCAGCAAGTTTGCTTAGGATATTGATCCAGCTGAGAAAGTCAAAATGTAAGGCTAAGAACATTTTCTCACCTGTAGCTGCTGTTGCAAATGGGTGATTTCAGCAATTCTCAGTTCTCTAGATTTATTTGTACTTTCAATTTCTTGTCTTTGGGTAGACAGCCGACATCTGATATCCTGAAGCTTTCCCTCCAATTGATTTTTTTTATCATTCTTCAGAAAAAAAGAAAAATATCTCTTTTTTTAGCAGAATGGTTTGTCATGCAAGTAAGGATCTAAAAAGTACTTATATTCCATATTTAAAAATTGAAATTATAGAAAATAAACATGGCCATATAACAGTCACTACTGTGCTTGTGTATTTTATCTGCAACACGATCACTTACTAGAGCTTCCAGCTCAAATTCTAAGGTCTTCTTCTTTGCCTTCAGAACAACTATGTCCTCTTGTTCTTTGTTTCTTTGATTTAGCAGTTCTTGCCGACGATTACGCTCCCACTCGAGTTGCCGTTGCCTCTCAAGTTCCCGTTTTGCAGCCTGCAGCATATGAAATAAATATTTTTATTTAATTTTTTTATTTTAAAAAATATGAAAGATCTATTTTGAGAAACTATTCTAATTGCTAACAGTCATATTCTAATGTGCAATTAAAACAATATAAAAACTTCACTAAACTGTGGACTAAGTATGTGCCTCTAAGCACAGAAATTGCTCAATTGAAACCCTCACATGAGAACACTGGTGAAATGAGGCTTCACCATACAGCAGACAGAATCACAGAATCATTTAGGTTGAGAAAGACCTTTAAGACCATTGACTCCAACAATTAACCCAGGACTGGCCAGGTCCATCATTAAACCAAGTCCCTAAGTGCCACATTTACACTTCTTTTTTTACATACCTCCAGGGATGGCGACTCAACCAATTCCCTGGGCAGCCTGTTCCAACGCTTTAGGTGACTAAACAGTTTATCACTCCATTTTAACCAGTTTCCCAAGATCCGGTTTTCTGATTTAACAAGTTGTTCCATGTTAAGACTTCAAGAACTCACCAAGATGGCATCAAAAATCTTTCAGACCTTCAATATTAGACATTCTGCAGCTTTGCAAAGAATAGTCAAATGCTACTGCACTGAATGCATCATTATTTGGCAATGTGAGAAAATAAAAAGCTATTATTTAAAAAAGCTGTTAATTTGTTAAAGAAAACGCGTGCTGGTTAAATTATCACAGGAAAATCATGAATGTCAGCAATACCCATGAGTTTATCATCATTCATTCAAGTATATCTTTGTATCGAAGAAAAAAATAATTATTATTTTTAAACAAGTCAGTGGTTAGGAGCATGTTGTCCTAGATCTAAATGTCTCATCCATCCATTTCACATGAAAAATAAAGAGATGGCCGACCCTTTCCTTACTTTCAAGAACCCAAAAATTTAAGTTCGTTCTTTAAATGTTTACTTACTAAAAATGACAACAAAATATTTAGTGTACACATTACATTTTGTTCTAATCAAACACAGCTGCCAGTGACATAACCAACTGGATAAAAGGAAGGTGGTTACCTCTCTCCTTTCTATTTCTTTCCTCCTTTCCTCTTCCCTCTGCCGTTCCAATTCCCGTTGTTTTTCCAGCTGTTTCTCTAGCTCCAGTTGTCTTTTACGTTCTTGCTCCTGCCGCTCACGTTCTTTCCTTTCTTGCTCTGCCCGTTCCAGCTGTGCTAGACGCTCTTGTTCTTTGCGTTGCTGCTCCAGGAGAGCCTGCCTCCGTTTTTCAAGTTCTAGGTTGCCACGTTCAAAGTTCTCCCGTTTTTTATCTTCAAACGTAACTTTAATGTGTGATAACATGGAGCAAAGGAGAATTAAACTTTGCTACTGACTTAAAAAAAAAAACAACTTAAAACCCATATATGCTGAATCTAAGTGAAACAACCTTTCAACAATAGTAGATGTAGGTCTCAACTACTGATCATATAGCTCTACAGGTAATTCTAGGTTTTATCATGATCGTATTGTAGATCCCCTTAAACCCACATCCTTAGGAAACCAAGGTGTGAATTTCAGTTCCTATTCCTCAGGCTTTTAGGTTTCTCCACAAAGCCCAACAGGTGGGTATAACTTCGACAAACCACTTGCCAGCTAATCCTCTGTGAGGACACAGGATCTGCAGTTCCTCTATACATTTGATAGTAGTAGCAGTAAAAGAACCAACACTTCAATTACTATAAGGCAACAAATTCAGCTGATTATATTATTAAAAAGCCATTATGCAAATGACGAAAATTACTCAGTTACTGTCAGGAAAAGAAATGGCTTGCTTAAGTTCTTGAGCAGCTGAACTGAGCAGTAGGAAGACTAGATTTCTGCAGATTTGCATCCTTATCACTTACTGTCCTAAAAAATTGACCTCAGTTCCAGCACAGGTTCCCTGACATCCTTCTACAATATCAGAGACTGTTCTTCCCTTGCTTCACATTCCTAGGGCCCTCTCTCACAGATCTGAAAATTATTTTTTCCATTTCACCTTATAATTCTTTTCATACCCTGTATGTCCCATTGCCATATCCCATATTCGATATTGCTCTCCCTGCATGTCCAACATGTACATTTTTGGCATGCAATTCAAGTTAAGAGATAGCGCATATTTACTTCAAAGTGTGCAGACACTGTTTAACACGTTGGCTTGATGTCTGCTGAACCAATTGAATTCTTGTCTTTTTCTAAGTCTGCCCCACCCTTTCCTATTGCCTATCACTAATTTTCATAAAACTTGAAAAAATGTAACCACTCTGTTGTCTGTCAAGTTTGTTTAAAATTAGCCACTGGGTTCAAAGAATATTAAGATCCAGAGCTGATCTGTATCAGAGACACTGATGGACAATGTGACTAAAATCCCTACTGACTTAGAAAACCAAGCAAAAAGAGGAAAAAAAAAAAAAAAGAAAAAAATATTTGTCAAGAAAGTCAATTACAAGGAATAGGTAGAAAGGCAAAACAGTTGCAAGTAGTATGGACATTAAGATAACACATTCAAGGCTCAGAAAACATGTACCACTAAGAAGAAAAAACAGGTTCTTAGATGGCTGCCCAACAAGCTAGTATGGTCACTGAGCAAAATCATGGTAGCTACCAGAGATAACAAAACAAAGCATATCCAAAGTACAAAAATAGAAGAGAATGACTTCTAGCAAATTAAATAACTAGCTATCGGCTTGTGTTACTACGATTAAGGGAAAGCTTCTAAAAGCTTATAAAAGCCAACAACAAAAACTCTTTCAAATGTCTCAAAAGGAAAAAAAGCATAACAAGCCAGATTAGCAAAGCCAACGAAGAATCAAGATGACATTCACTATAAGTGAACTTTATAACGGAAAATTTATACACCAAATACAGTAAAAGGCTTATACACTCTAGTTCCTCTTTAACTGAAATCAGAAATGGCTTTAAAACAAAAATAAAACCAAAAAATTAAGATTAACAGTTTGCCAAACCCAGACAATGCTAATCCATGGTTCTAATACAACATTAATCAATTACGAGCTGTGCTGTACAATCTATCCTTTAATCAACGTAGTGCTGTAAGACTACAAGATGACAAGTGCAACACCAGTCTTTAAGAAAAGATGACACAATGATCTTAAAAGCTACAAAGTCAGTCTACTCTCACACTGGGCAAAGTAGCAGAGGCTGTGCCAGACAGAGTTAGTTAGTAGATGTGACTAAACATGATACCATGGAAGAATCGGTGCAGGAGAGCTACCTCTCAAGTCTAATAGACCCAACTGTATCAATGAAAAAGCAAAAAAGAAGATCAGTCAAAATCCAATAAAGAAACTAAGCCAATGCAGTGGTTGACCTTCCTGACACTACAAACTGCATACCAAAATCCTCTGATTGCAGAGACACAAGACTCGGGCCTCAAAACAGCCAGTGCAGGAGAGTCATATCTCACCTGTGGCCAAATGTTCAATTGTGACCCTTCAGCAGACCCTGCTATCTCCCTTCAACCTATCATTATTACCCAGCAGACTGTCAGCAGCAGTTAGTTATAAAATAAAAAACAAAGACAAGAGTTGTATCTGAATAGCTCACATGCAGATCCCTGGAACTAACCTGTTATAGAAAGAGACAGAAGCTCCTTGGGAACTAACAGTTAACAGATTAGAACTGAAGGGTGAAATAAATTACCAACTTTCACAATGACAGAAACATTCTCAGTAGCCTCCTTCAAAGATCTCTACTAGCAATTGTGCTACTCAGTGTGCAACAATGATCTGGAAGAGACTACAAAGTAACAAGACAGCTTCTGGAGATTATGCCAGGTAGTCACAATATCAAAATAAAAACCTGACTGTGAAAAGCTTTAGAAGAATCTCACAAAACTGAGTGATCTGGCAATGAAGAAGCACAGAAAATTCAAATATTAACGAATACGGAGCAGTGACATGGGGAATAAAAATAATCCTAACTAAACACACAGAATCATGAGCTCTGAAATGGTTAATAGATTTGGGGAAGGATGCTGGCATTACTGCAGAAAGACTTCTAAAATATCAACTCAGATCTAAGCTGTGATCGAAGAGGCCACACAGTGTTAGGAATCAATTTTAAAAATTGAAAAATAATTTAGAATAAAACAGAAAAGCATTATTATGGCACTGTATAAATCTGTCATATTGCTACATCTTCAACTGTGTGACATTCTGGTCATCTTAGAATAAAAGAGAGCAAAATAAAGAAAGTAGAAAGAACAAGGGGATGATCAGAAGTGTTAAGATGTTTCCTAACATTTAGCATCTAGGAGGCTTTCTACTCTCCTCCCTCCCACTCCTCCCCTTTTTTCCTTTTCCCAAAAGCAGGGCTTCTAAAGCTTGTATAAAAGAAACATTGTTATACAGACTGCAATGAAAGGTCTCTGTATGTACACTGTGATCTTTTATAGAGTACATACGCCAAACTACACTCCATCCAAGTCAAAAGATGGAAGTAGTAAAAAGGTTTCCTGCAGCCCCATTATAGGACTGCAAAATGCTGCCTCTGTTGAGAGTGCATAAGATAGGCAGCCTGAATGTTGTTCATACCTCTGTTATCACTAACACAAAGGATCACACAACAGTCAGCAATTAGCTGGACCAAGCAATGTCTTGGTTATGTCTCTGACATGTCACAAACTGATCTGGAAAGAAAACATTTCTTAGTAAGCCCTTATAACTCCACAGCATATGACCCGATTATAACATCTGGTAACAGCACAAAATACAAATCTATTTTTGCTTGCTCACCTGGTAATTTCTTTTCCAGTTGCTGCTGTTCTTCTTCTAATGCTGGTTCTTCTGGTAACCTTTGGTCTACAGACACTGAACTTAGAGCAGATATGCCACTACCAGAGCGCACTCTTCTGTCAATAAAATGACAATTCTAAGTTGCTTTAAAAAGCCTATGCCTGCCAAATTTGTTTATGATTTAACAATGAAATCATGAATTAAATGCAACAGTTTAATGTTTAATGATATTTAATGTTCCCTCAGTGTTGCCCAGAGGATTTTACTCAGCCATTGCCATTAAGATAACAGTATCCTCCAGAGTCCCAACAGCACACACTGGTGACCTGAGAAATCTAATTCTAAGTTCACAGTCCCATGCAATTTACAGATGTGTTCAACCCTGTTTCCAGGGTCTTTCACTTGTGACCACTCTGAAGTTGGGGAAATGCCAACTTAAACTACAGCAAAAGTTGCAAAGACAAAGGAAGAGCTCACAGTCAAGCTAAAAGCAGGACCTCACAGAAAATAAAAAAAAAAACTGTAATCTTCAGGATGATACTTAAAGAACATGAAGCTATGATTGTATGCAAACATTTCTTTCCATTGCCGTTACAGTCTTCCCACCCATTTCTCCACAAAAAAATAAAACAGAGAAACAGAAGTAATGACTCACCACTACTATTCACAGATAAAAATGTATCAAAAGACATCCTAATTCGGTACAGTGCAAATTCACAGCATGTTTTGAGTTTCAATACATCCAATTTGCTCTACAAAAGTATAAGCTTGAACTGTAACACTTCATACTTCTATGGCCAGATTAAGGTTTTTGGAAAGTATGTTGGCATAAAACATTGAACAAAACTATATTCTTACAAGGAATTCTTGCTAGTTCCAGCATCCAGTATTTGTAATAAAACCAAAAAGATAGTCAAGCATTTCCCAATGAGAAAGCACTCTGTGCCGTAGATGCAGTACAAAAAAAGAGAGCAGTTACTTTTCAATTTCTTGTACTTTACACTCACAGGACAGCTTTCCCAAATGAAATAAAAATTTAGGAGCAAGATTCCAGAACTATAACCAGTTACCTAAATGAAGGTGGAATATACTCTGGAGGCAGTACAGGTGGCAGCGGCTGACCAGACATAGCTACATCAATTAAGTGCATAGCCAGAATAAACTCTTCAGCTGTAAGCTTTCCATCTTGATCAATATCGGAAAGATTCCTTTTTAAAGGGAAGGTACAAAGTAAGTAAATCCTTAAATATTAAAAGTCACTGTTAAAAAGCATAGTTTTAATGTATTCAGTTCCAAATTAATTCAACTTTTCACTATTTTTTCACACTACTTTACTTCTTTGAAACAGAAAGCAAAAACCAAAAATCAAATGCTTCACTATTTCCCACATTTCTGATGCATATCTGCCTTGGAACTATCCTTATAGCCATGGCTTCTACTTCACTTGCTTTTTGAGTGCTGCCTGTACCATATGCGATAGTAGTAATATTAACCAATGCAGTTTTCTTGAACACCTTGTGAACATCCACTTCACAGTATTATTTAGAAAAAAATCAGCTTAAGATGCTTGGTAGAACTTTATGGTTTGGTCTCCTTCTTCCATGAAGGCTCCTATCTCACATTCCAAGGACATATTTGCATTAAAAATCAAAGCCATTCTAGTCCTGATAAGCACAAAAACATTTTAGCATTATGCACATACTGAAAATTATGGAGTAACATCCCTGGATGTCCTAAAATCAGTATTCCAACAGATGCAAAAAATGCTTTTACTCATGTTAAGGTGGTATTGGACGAAATCTAACAGCCTGAACATCAGCTTTGTTTCTCTAGCATGCTGCACTCCAATCACGCAGAAAAATCTCCCATGATACTGTGAAAATCAAAGGTAAGCAACGGAAACAAGGTACAGGACTTTGTTTATGCAATTTAAATTTGGAGGAAAAATATTAATTTCTTTTGATCCATGCTTATGTTATTGAACTACTCAGGCTGGGGCACAAGAACAAGCCAGTAAAATAAAAATCTAGCATGCAAGGATATAATTGATCAGCTAACCCAATACTCTGGATCCACATCTTTGTTACAGAAATATCAAAACAGCTGCTACAGAATAGCTGATAGGCTGCATATCAGTACTTCACTTCGTATGCCTATAAATCAGTGAATCCAGTCCCAATACAGTCTGACAAATCTTGCCCCAGAGAACAGCAACAGCAGTTCCACTGCCAGACAGTAACTATCAAGAAAGGGAGCAATACTTAGGACAATAAAAGATGTAAAATCGATTCCTTATCTCATTAGACTTGGCAGTTTTTAATGTCAAAAATTAAGAGTTGTGTTTAGAACTCCTAGAGTACGCTGACAACACTTCCATGCCCACTCAACACTGGCAACAGGCAGAGTGTATTTTGTTTAGTCATTTGCTAGCCGATTGGGTTGATATTTTTTTTTTTTTCCTTACAGTAGCTTTGTTAGGAAACAGAGGAGAGAGTGCTATTAAAGCAACAACACAACAGACATCCCCACACAGAAGTCAGATGGGGTAGCAAGTTGACAATGGTTTTCAAGTAAAGACTTATAAAGTATAGAAGTTAATTAGAAGTAAATTTCCATGTAACAATAAGAACATAATAAACTTAATCAAACAGAAGTTGAAAGGAAAAAGAGAAGCTGAGACAAATCCTTTTAAAATCCATTATTTTAAACATATGTAACTCCAGCCTCTTGGAAATAAGCCCTTGGAAACTCACATAAAAGGCAGACAAGTCCCGAAGAAAGTATGGTTCTGAATTAAGCTTCCTTTTGTACTACCTGTGCAAATGTGTAAGTTTCACTGGTGCTGATATCACATATGGCTAGGGATGTAGAAGACTGAATAGCTGGTCTGCCTAAAAATCCTATAATTGAAACCCAGCTTACAAAACATCTATATGCTTAGCATAAAAGATGCTCTTTTTTACTTTTATGAAGTAATATTAATATAACTGTAGCAGTGCAGGTTTTTTTTTTTATAAAGTTATACATTAAAAAAAGCAACGTATAATAATTTATCAGTGGAGGGGGACTGAAAAGGAAGTAAAAGCCCAGTATAAAGTATAGAGGTTTAAGTACATTTTCCAGTTTGATGGAAATTCATAGATTTATTTTTACCATATTGTAGCCAGCTGAGCCTGGGGTAAACTTGACTGCATAAGAATAGTTCTTGCTTGCGGACCTAACAAAGGGAAATAAGGATTAACAAACAAATAAGCAACTTTCTGCTTTTCTTGCATTACCAAGTAGCTAATACACAAGCCAAGCTTAGTTCTGAATAGGTAACACTGAAGAGATGTTACCAGCATGAACCTAGGCTCCCTCCCCAAAAGAAAAAGCTAAAAAAAATACATAACCCTTCCCTTCTCTACAGCAATATTAATTAAAAAAAAAAAAAAGCTATGAAAAGCAAAGAGATCCTCCAGAACTAGTAAAACCAAGCCAGTGTACTCTTCTAGTTTCTTTTTGAAACTGGGTAGGCACCCTCATCAGTGAGTGAACTGTAAAAATCAAACGTAAGCAATGAACAGTGAGTAAATGTCTGCACAAGTTTTTACATAACCCACTGTACCCTTCCCCAGTGCCAACTTATTTCACAGAAAATAAAGGAATAAAGGTGATAAAATGATCCAAGCTATGATGAATATTTGCTTCAAAACAAGATCATAAAGAAGTTGGAAGATTCAAACAAAAACACATTGAGGAGAGAGATGAGTCTCTTACTATCTGAACAGCATTCTAAATGCTATTCTAATTGGCCTTTTACAGTTCAAAAAAAGGAGACAACAAAAACTGCTTCAGTACCTGTTAAGTGTCCACTCATTGTTTTATCATGACTATTGAACAGCTGCCTGTACTTCAGTCTTGATGACTGAGGTACAGCCCATTCTGCCACAGGAGGAACACTAGAATTAGAAAAAGGGTAAGGGGAAAGGGAAATATAATATTAAATTTAATCACATGAAGCTAACAGGTACAACAGCGCGAGGTGCTGCACAGAGATCAAGTTTTATGACTGAAATGGTACTTTTCACAAATATTTCCTTCTATCCCTGAAACCACAACAGCTTTGACTTCCTGTTTGAAAACATTCACCATAATTCAGTGTCTTAGAAGATGGTTTTTGGTAAAGTTTAATGTGATAGGTCTAAGAGTTTTGCTTTTTTCTTTACTAACAGAGAATTAAGTTACCTGAACAGTGTAAAGGAGCTGAAAGCTTTTACCTAAACATATAATAGGAAATGCCTTACCACAGTCAGCAGAAGTAATGTCTCATTTTACCCTGTCTTTTAACTTTTTGTCTTAACCAAACAATTCATAAGCTGATTCAGGAAAACAAATGTAAAATACAATGAAAACACAGAAAAAGTGTGAAAAAGCTACACGTGAAAGCAATCAGTTTCTCATAATGGAACTCAACTGACAAATGTAATATTCCCAGTTCTAATACATTAACATACTAAGTGTGTGCTGTTACTTGTAGCTATAATTTCCCATGCTTGAAGGCTGACAAGTCTTCATACTGAAAATGAGCAGTTTCTCAGTCTTTAGGCACATTCAAACTTTGTCTTTTTTGTTACGGTTCAAAAAAGATGAGGGGGAAAAAAAAAGCAGCCAGATTAAATAAGTATTTGTAACAGCATACCAAACTAGAGTTAAAAAAATGAACCAAAACTACCAAATCCCTTTTCCCGGGCCCACTGAGCAGAGTAAGCTCTTTCAAAGTTGAACTGCAAAGAAATACTCTGCTATTTGACCTCATATCCTATTCTCACATGACAAGACCCAAAACAGCAAATACCTCTATTTCTATTTCCAAAACACTGTGCTTTAATAATACTCTTTTACGGGAGCAAAGCTAAAAACAGGATGTATCTTAAGGAAAAGAGAATTGAAACTAAAAGAAAAAAAAAAAAAAAAAAAAGAAGAAGAAAGGAAAAAGCTGACTATTTAAGTTTTATCTGTTGCTTATCTAATAACAGGGCACAAGAAAAACCTGCAGAAGAAAATTTAAAATAGATAATTAAATAATGTCCCAAACCATTTTCTTTTTGCAAAAAAGATGTGAATTCCTTCCTCATCAGTTTTGCTAGATTTGGAGCTTCCACAAATTAGGTCTACCTTTGTCTTACATACATATGTAACTTGATATGTGAAGTAAGGTACATTAAGTAACGAAATTCTCCATCACGAATACTCAAATGGTAGTTTTGGAAGAAAAAATGCTGGAGGACAAAACAGTTGACTTGTATGCCAAACACCACAACTGCCCAAAGTTCACTACTCGTGGCTCAGCAGAGTGATAAAAGCACTCCAAATGGCATACTGATTTTCACCCTTCTCAAAATTTAAAATAATTCTAAGCTATAAAAAAGAACCCAAAACCAAAAAACAACTTCAACTTCATATTTTGGTTTAATGGACTTAGCTCTTCTGGCTTCCTTTCCATAAACTCTGCAAATCAATTACTTTGCTATCTATTTTCTCCAAAGTAAAACCTGAAGACACACGCTAGTTCATCACTCAGCATTAGCAGCAGTCTGTAGAAGGAATACCCCCTTCACTGCTGGCAGACTTTTCAGAGTTACTGAAGTAACATCAATTGAGCTAAGGAAGCTCCAACCCTGGCCCAAACAGATTTAGAGAACCATGCATTTTCACCTCAGAAAAGTCGTCATTTCACCTGAGGTTCAGGCATCTGTTGGCAACAAAAGTGACCAGCAAGACTGAGATATCATTAACCCCAAAACTATGACAGCCCTCTCATGGAATATCTAGAAGCCATTTCAGCTAAGTTTCTTGAACTTCATTAATTATTAATACAAAGTATTGTTACAGACAAAGCAGATAATGTCTTGTACCTCTGGAATTTGTATCAGAGCATCACTATGTTCCTGACAGTATTAGATTTCAAAGAGAAAAAGGTTTGTTTTGAAAGATTTTTAATCCTATTTGTCAAGAATCAGTAGTGTTGCTTATCTAATAACAGGGCACAAGAAAAACCTGCAGAAGAAAATTTAAAATAGATAATTAAATAATGTCCCAAACCATTTTCTTTTTGCAAAAAAAGCTGCAGTGTAGACCTGTGAAAAAGTTTGATTTACAAAGACTTTAGAAAACTACTATCTTACCTCCTCAAAGTTTTATTTTGTTAGATACATTACTTAAGACCATAGTAAAATACATTTTGCCTAACCATATGTTTTCCTAGGCCTTGAAATAATTTTAGTTGATTTTTCATGCAGGGCTTGAAGTGCATTTAATTCTGTGAAGTGCATTTAAAATAAAAGAACTATTAAATATTTCACTTTTCAAAATAATCCTGGAGTTGCTAATTTTAAAGAACACCGCTTTTTACATTTTCACACTAAAAGAAGTGCCTGCGCAGTTCTTACACAATGCAGATTGTATTTACAGAAGAAAATGCTTTTCTGAAAATCAAGATATCTCAATGATACACTGCTCATGGACCACTCCTTGTAAAACCACAGCATCCTATGAAATCCTGAAGTAATATCTCAGCAGGAATTAATTTCTGCAAGTAAATATTATTTCAGAAAACAACTTTGAAAAAGAGAAGTAGTTTTTCTAACTCGGGGGAACCAGATACACAGATACACTAATTCCACACCAATTCCACACCAACTTACCTAGCCACATCAAATGATTGTGCCTTTTGCAGTTTTGTGTTTAGCTGTGATCCTGGACCAGATCTACTAAAGGAAGAACTCTTTGGCAATGTGGCTGTAAATAAAAGAATACATGTGTTTACTAGTATCAGCATTTTAAACCACAGAATTTCATTACATTCATTTAGTTCCTAACATCAAACAGAAGTAGTATGGTTCTTCTGATGGTATCCCTTTTAAAAATATTAAGGTAAGGTAACAGCGTCTAACAAAATAGGTGAAAACACACAGGCACCTCTCTCATGCCTTTTTTTACTTTTGCAGTTTTATGGAAACCCTGATTACACCAAATTATATTGTGATTAATATTAGAAATCATATGTAGTCCAGTATTTTAAAGTAATCCCAAACAAACAGCAGTACTTCAATGGTTATAAATAGGAGAGGACCAATTTCTAGGCAACAGTTTACTGGCAAGCTGGATTTATCACGCTGCTGTATAACAGGGTTAATACTTTGCTCAACATGACTGACTGTTACAATACGGTATATCCATGTTTCCTCTTTTAACTTTTATAAAAGTTTGCTAACCAATTGCATTGGGCTAAACTGAAGTACAGTCCTTGTCCAAAGTCATTCTTTAAAGCAAGTTAGAATGGCTGATTTCCTGTCTACTATTCTGTAGATCCAAAAAAAGTGGCAAAATAATTTGTTAATAGCAAAAGAGTAAACAGTCTCAGTATGTAGCATACCAGGATGAGCAAAAGCAGGCAGAGGCTGTATAACAGCAGGAGCTCCATTAGCCAGGGGAGGTACTGCTGCTGCAGGAACAGAAGATACTAATGGTGGAGACATTCCTACTACTGGAATAGATGCCATTGGCACTGGGGCAACAGTTGTAAGAGATGGCATGCTGGCAATGCCCCCAATACCTATGGGTAAGAAAATGAGATATTTTTTCTAAATTAGAGACTTCTAATATGATACAACCATTTAACTGCAGCCTGCAACCCAGCAGTAAATGCAGAATTGAAGAGCAAATTGAAATGGAAACTTCGACAGACCCCTTGAAAGAACTCTTACAGTCTGCTGCACCATTAGCATATTGGGGAACATAAAACAATGCAGAGAACACAACATAACACTTTATAATGTATGCATATAAGAGCACACTGGATGCAACACTGACCAAAAAAGTCTATTAGCATTTGCTGAAGAAAAGAATTGTTTGCCTTGAACTAAATGAAGAGCAGCACTGTCAACTTCCAGTGAGTAATGAACCCAAAGTCTACATTTAGCCACAGCTGAAACGAACAAGTTTCAGGATAAATGCTTGCAGCCTATTGTCAAGATGAAACAGTGCAAAGCTAATAGGGTAAAGCACAGTAATGAGGTATTTTAGGTGTAAGCACAGTTGCATGGATAACAGGGAGGTTAAGGAGGTCTAGTCATGCCAATGGGAAGAATAAGGGTGTGTGCAAACAACTGAGATGAAGTCTATAGTGAATGAGAAAAAAAGAAAATCACATATTGTTCTCGTTTTCTTGTAGGTTTGACTTTATTAAGCCGTTTCTCAATTAAACCAGTATTTCGTCTGTTCAAGTCACTGATTTCTTACAGTCAGAAATAACATTGTAGAACTTGTGGAAGTGACAACTGATCAAACAACATGGTTGCACACAGTTTATCAAATGCACTATTCTTTTTTCTTAAGGACAGGCACCTATCAACTTGAGTCACA
The DNA here is from genome assembly GCF_017639655.2 of Falco naumanni. NCBI lineage: Eukaryota > Metazoa > Chordata > Aves > Falconiformes > Falconidae > Falco > Falco naumanni. The sequence goes on along the minus strand of NC_054055.1, from coordinate 76,417,892 downwards.
GCAACAACTAAAACAGAACCGTAAAGAACCTCTCACTACAGAATACAGCACGACATTGAGGTGTCAGACGAATGTCCTGGTTTTGGCTGGGATAGAGTTAATTTTCTTCTTGGTGGCTAGTGCAGTGCTGTGTTTTGGATCTGGTGTGAGAACAGTGTTGATAGCACACTGATGGTTTTGGTTATTGCTGGATAGTGTTTGTACGGGGTTGGGGACTTTTTAGCTTCTCAGGCCTTGCCGGCAGCAGAGCTAAAAAGGCACAGATAAATAAGAGGGGACACAGCCAGGACAGCTGACCTGAACTAGCCAAAAAGGTATTCCATGCCATGGGATGTCATGCTCAGTATATAAACTGAGGGCGATGGCCAGGGCCTAAAGATCATTGCTTTGGGGCTGGCTGGACATTGGTCAGTGGGTGGTGAACAGCTGTACTGTGCATCACTAGTTTTCTTTTCTTCCTTCCCTTTGGATTTCATTCCTTTCCCCTTCTACCTCCTTTTCATTATAACTGTTGTTATTCTTGTTCTTTTTCTTTTATTTTATCTCAATTATTAAACTGTTCTCATTTCTACCCTGGAGTTTTATATTCCTTTCTGATTCTCCTCTCCACCCCTCTGAATGAGGGGGGAGTGAGCGACCAGCTGGCTGGGGTTAAACCACAACAATGAGGTTCAGCTTTATTTAGTTATTTTCCTCTCACCAACCCATTTTCCCTGTTTTTTCCTTGAAATGATGGCGACCTTGGCAGTACTTGATCATGAAACTGAATCAGCCCCTGTTCTAGCTAATGCCAGTGTGGCACTGTTCATAAAAAAGCGGAGGGATGGCATTACTACCATGACTTGTAAAAAGTCAAGAAAAACATAGCTAATCTCGTCAAAGCTGGAGATCCCTTGATGACAAAAGTTTAAATAAAAACTCCACCACTTTAGAATGCACTAGCCCTGCTACCTGATCCATCTTTTTTTTCCTGCAAACACTTTTGTTTCAAATGTACAGGGAGCAGTATAAGACCTGAAGCAAACAGAACCTCAACTTACATTATTCAGTATGGTTGGATACTAAAAACTCATTGAGATTATTTTTTTTGGTTTTAATAAGTGCATGCATATGGGGGTTGAGTCTATGTACTTTTAGAAGTACTTTTTCCTAAAAGTTTCTTTTAGAAAATTAAAAACCACAATCAAATTCAACTCAGGTTGCTACAATACAAGCTAAAAAGGAGGAAAACAATGAACTTACCAAATCCTGGTGCAGCAGGCAGAGCAATAGGTGGCTGCTTCATGACAGGAGGCAGTGCAGATGGGAGCTGATAACCTTGTAGTTTTAATTTGATAAGTTTCATAGCTATTGAAAACTCCAACTGATCCATCCTCCCATCATTGTTCATGTCAGCTAGAGCCCTACAAAATACACCATTTTCAGTTAGATTCTGAAAGCATGAACTTCAAAAACTGACCTAGGAGTACACCCACAAGTATGTATATTCAAGACTAATTAATTTCCACTCAAAATAATTATGCCAGGCTAAAAATGGTCATGAAACAAGACACTGTTTAAACTGAGAGCTTCTTGATCTTTCTCTTGCAGTGATTAATAAATATTTTTAAAGTAGCTTTTCAACTCTTAGAGGAATTCCAGTGAAGCATCTAGAGAACAAGGATTAATGTAGTTCTACAAAAACTTTGCAAAATCACACAACTGAAACTACATGGTACTACAAAGAGCACCACAAAGAATCAAATGACTTAGTCTGCAAACCTGTACTTTAGCTCCATTTAAAATGTTCTTTAAATCTGTGCTCTTTACTAAACACCATACACCATTACATCTGCAAGTATACAAATTTGTTTTCAGTTAAACAATAGTACTCGAGATAAAACACTGAGCCTAGACCTTGAATAGGCTTTCATGTAAATCAGTCTGACTTAAACAGTCTTCTTTTTGTTTCTTCATTTGATGGTTAAGAAAACCATACTCAGCAGGGAATAGGGTTGGGAGGTTGGGAGGAGAGAAGCAGGAAGGAGAATGTTAGCTCCTGCAATTGCAAACCAAAAAAACAAATGCACATTAATAATGTAATTATTGTAAATTTAGTTTAAAACATTATGCTTATTTCTTTGCATTCATTTGAAGAATTAAGTACGCATTTCAGTATTGGAATAATATATTTTTTTAAGTTCATGTGTACATTTACATGTCATGAATGTGACAACACAAAGGACCCAGGCAGTCTAGATAAACTAGGGCTTTATTTCTGACCAAATCCCTATCAAGGAAAGCTTTCATGCCAGTATGTGAAAAGTTATAAAAAAAACACTGCAATAAATTGACAGTTATTTATAATTGATACTTAAATAAGTAGACAGCCAGGCAAATGCAGTGGCAAAGAATTCACAAAATACCCTCTCATCACAACCAAAAAAACACTAGAAAAACTCAACGAAGAGGCAGATCCCAGCAGAGGCTGTCACAGGTCAATCACACATCTTGTTTCCCCTGGTTTAGATCATCAGTAGCACTTTCCCCAAAATGGAGATAATACAACCCTTCCCAGTACTTATAAGACAGCATAAGATAGCTACACCACTGAAAAATCCACCAACTTTGACGTCACAAGGCTAAATACTATTACTGAAAATCTGGCAGCAGTATTTAAAGAAGAAAGTCTGGTGAGAAAACTGTAGACTCTGATGCTTACAGTTAAAAAGAAAAGTACACATTACACCACTCCCTGAAAGATGCTGAATTACTACAAATATTTCATTGAAGAACAAGTTTTGGCTGTGTGAACTTCTAGATGTTGGAAGTTTGATTTACATATAAAATCTGTCTGTTCTTCACTAACTTTAAACCTTCCTCAAATCCCACTACCAGCAAGTCTTTGGAAGCCTAAATTTAGTCAAAGCTAATTCTGGCTCCCACATAGCAAAATGTGATTTGGATTCAAGTTTCAATCATGATTGCTCAGTATGTGGTTCACTTGACAAATAATCACTTTAAAAGATTGTACTGTAGCAGTTGGATTTGATATATGGTAGTCCAACTAGAAGAAGGAAGAGGGAAGGCCAGCATGGCAAACCTGGACCAAGAGAATTACGAATTTGGAATGGGTATCTCCTCTTCCTTGCAGAACACTACTGCTCTAGAGGTTCAGCTTCTGATCACTCTTCCACAAAGAGCAATCAACACACTGGTACCTCTTGATGTACTGGCAGGCAAAGCCAAAGTGGAAGATGTAATGTTTTTGTCTTCACGCAATTTGTGGAGACAAGTGGGAGAACCCTCATGAAGGCAGAGAAGCCTCTCTCCTATGAACGTTAAGCAATAGCAAGGACAGACTGCAATAGCTGTTAACATGTATTACAAAATAAAAGGTATGCTTACTTCTAGCAAGAAGTTAAAAATACAAAGTAGGCTTCCCACATACTGTTACTGAGGTTATGTTAACTCTGAAGTACAAACACTTTCTCAGACATGAAAGTACTGAGGTTATTAGCTTCCATCATATCTTTCTGTCCAGTGGGGTATGCATACCACAAGCCACTATGTGCTAACCTGCAAACAGACTGCATGTATGCAGTACATAGTGCTTTTCCTCTTACACAATGAAACAGGTATAAACCTCCAAAACTTGTTTGCATCTCTCTAAAATTTTCTCTACGTCAGAAATGTTTATATCAACTTAAAATTCCTGTTAAAAGCCCAGATTAATTTTCAACTAATTCATAAACTATGACAATCAAGAATATCCACCTCTGTCTAGTTTTCAACAATAGCATGGAAGTGTTCCACAACACGCTGTAGGATTTTTGCTGCCCAAAATCATCACTCAGGCTTACAAGGGACAGCATTACTCAGTAGATTTTAATTTTCTTTTTTATACAGCTTTTACTTTTCACAACCAAAACACTTCCTATAATATCCATTAGTCAAACCTATAAACAGTGATGCTAGATTTCTAAAAGTCTCACTTGGGAGAAATACATGCAAGTCTTACAAACCCAAAACATTCAAGAGGCAAAAGGTGTCTGGAATATTAGAATGTCAGAAACTTAACGGCTAAACGTATTTTCTGAAGTGCTCCCTTTTGTGGGTTTTGCACTAGAAAGTAAATCAACATACAGTGAATGAATACCAAGAAAGCCTCATCAGAAAATTAGAATATTAAGAAAACAGAAGCCAGGAGCAGATAATAAGCTTCACTTAACTGATGCTTACAAGCAGATACCACATCTTTTTGAAGGCAACTAAAGAAAATTCAAAAATTTTCAACAAGGATAATGTGTGGGCTTTTTAACCAAAGTTTAGTTCAACACTTGCTTAGCCATTCTTCTGTCAGATGCCCAGTGGAAAGGGCAGTAAAACACAGGCTTATATAGCCAGCAAGCTGAGGACGTCCATAGGAACAAAGCTAGAGAAACTGATCTAGATAAACCTATTCTAGGAGATTTTTGACTGCACTCCAAGCAGTCAACGGTCCTCCCAAAGACAACTCGTTCCTCAACATAAGGAGAAGCCACTCAGCTCCGTAGCGACCAACTGGCACCAACAGCTCAAATAAATAGTCACAATGTTCCTTACATCTTTGCATTTAAGCAAAGTAATCAAACATATTGTGTTTAATAGTCTCATTTGTTCAATCTAAGTGGCTCCTACACCTGCAAATATTAGATTTATAAAATTTAAGCCTTTGCATTACTAAAGCACAGGCAGAGTCCCTCAACCTGTTATATGCATGGCCATGAAAATACAGTAAGAGTAAATATAACACTGTAGAGGACCTTGATTCTCCAGGCGTATTTACAGAGTGTACAGCCAGATCACAGTAGATCTTTGCATTCTACATGAGAAAATATTAATTGTCCAGTAATAAGAAACTTTGATATGGACCCGTCTCATTGCTTTAATTGAAATCCTATTCACATAATCATCAGTAGCTTTAAGTTTAATGTCTGACCTTCTGTTCAGCTCATTTACTCTATGTCAATGGCTTTGTTATTTAAATTAACAGCAAAAATTTCAGTGAGAAAAATCAGGTACACACTACAGAATCTACATACATTTTTACAGCATGCTAACACAAATCAGCTTTTGTCTGACAAAATCTTTAGTGCAAAAATAGGACAAATTTTCATTTCTAATTACTGAATCTAGTGCCGTGCTGCTAGATTACAGGGCTACTTTTGAATAAACAACACCTTAAATGCAGTGAATGGCTGACAGTAGACACTACCTAATTTCACTGTTTGGCTTCCAATGAAATTTGGAAGAATGTAGTGTCCTTAAATTTGTTTCATTTAAGGTCTGGCTCAAACCAGTGCAGAGCAGTAAATGGACTAAACATTGACTAAATATTTATCGTATTTTATAGAACAGGCCTGTGTGTATAACAGGTGTTTTTCTAATGAAAATAGCTGCAGTGAGCTTCATCACAATGCTAGGTTTCAGGTGCTGACAAAATTTTTCCCCTACAGATCTTTTCCTCCTCCTTTCTCTCCTCTTTCCTGCAGAATACAAAGACAACTGGATTATTTTTGCATTTATGAGACACAGAAACTGAGCATGCACATTTTTTTCTGTCAAATATGCTTATGATTACCCTACAAAACATCTATCTCCATGAGAATAACATAGAGTGTTAAAACAAGGAAATTCCTTGCAGTTCAAAAAATCTCATATTATACAATACCATACTGCATTACAAAACTCAGCCATAATCAGAGAGGAGAAATTAGGTCTTTAGCATCAGTCACTTTATCAATGCATGCATAGTAAGAGTTACAACTCAGAATTGCCACCTATAATCTTTCACTCCCACACTAGGACAGAGATTTAAGAAGGGTGTGAGGGAAGCATATGTCAGAAATACGTAAATCAACTAATGGCTTTAGTCTGTCCTGAAAAATAAGTAACTCTAAATGCACGAAAAACAGATGGCATTGATTATTTTAGTTCTCATTTAATTCCAGAGAGACAGGCTACACAGAAGATGCTTTTTGAGGCCACCATTCATAAGGGCTATAGAAGAAAGCCAGATTATTGCCTATTTAAAAACAGTTATCTTCCAAGCCACTGCAGTCTCAATTCAAAGCCTACTTAGAGGCTTCTTAATAGATTACCAGCTTGGCAAACTCCAAAGCTTGCAAAGGGTAGAATAGCAAAGAAGTTGTCATGACAGACCATAATAATTCCACTAATTTGCTCCACTTAGGTCCCAGAAATTTCTTTTTTCTTAAATGAATGGTGAGTAGAAGGGACACAGGAATTGTCAATGCTAAAAACTATGGAGCTACTATTTTTAAGAAATATTAATTATTTGATTAATAACAAACTTTGATTAATAGCAGAAATTACAATTAATCCTTAAGTCTCATCTTAAAAAACTGCAGAATTACACCAACTGCAGAATATTCTCAAACCAGCTCTTGAGGCAGAAGACATTTAACTGGTACTTCAGCTAGGTAGCTAGCACTTCTTGAAGTTCTAGAGAAAATTATTTTTTCATGATACAAAACCAGCAGTTGAACTTTAATTAAACTGTAAGTCAGTGAAAATCCTTATACTGCTCACTTATGCAAACAAAATTCTCTCACTCATGAGAACACATTTGGAAACTCATAGAGTGCTTGCTTTCACTGTAAAGAGCTCTGAAAGCAGTATGGCCAATCACTCATTAGGCCGATCCCCCCTGCAGTTCCTTTCCTAGTTGTGTTTTTCTAAACAAGAACCTCCACAACAAAACAGATGAAACTTTGTATTAGCATAAGCTTGTCTACATACAGCTGTAGGTAATCCTTTATGAAACAAATGCTAGGCTCCTATCTTGCAGAGAGATTTATACAATCAACTGTGCTCAAAGCAGACTCATTAAGAATAGGAAAACACTTCTAAAATACAATGCACATACACTTCCATATTACTAGGATCAGAAAATGAATTTGAAAAGTTTTACAAGTTGCTCTCAGAAAAACAACTTTCCTTCCTTAAATAATGTTGTACCTCCCCTTCTCTCTCTAATAATCAAATGCTATCTAAAAAAAAACCCAATAATTCAATCTATTCAAGAAATAAAGAATGCTGACAGAAAAGAAGTTTTATGCAGCTCCCATCTCTCTCAGATATTCTGGGTTTATTACTCCCAAACTCCCCCCTCTATTAAAGTACTCCCAGATCTGTATCAATGTTAATAGAGACTTAGATAGACAACATTAGAATATTGCTATTAATCCACAAAGCAAGTCGGCCATGAGTTCTTAACCCTGGGAGCTAAGACAAACAATGATTCACATTTTTCATGCTGCAAAGGACTTCTTGCCACTAAACAGTCTAACTTCTATTGTTTCTGTGGGACAGCAGTAATCTGTGGTAGGTTACAAACATTCACTGATAGACCAAAAGAGTTAAATCATTTGAGTTGTGGGAAAAGAACGGTGTTTTCTTCCCCGCCCCCCCCCCCCCCCCCCCGGCCTTTTAAGGGGTCTTACTAATACAATGCAACTATTTTCCTACTTGGTTATTCTAATTCCAATATATACAAGTGATCTAGATTTTTACTTAAATATTTACTTCTCTTAATTCAGACATAATCAAAAAAAAGAAGACAGACAGTAAGAAAGGGACGTCTGCATGCTTTTTTATGATTTATAAAGGCAGCATGAATAAGTTTTAGCTCAGCTTTATTTAAAAAAATGTGCAAGTTCAGGTCTTGTCTCTATGACAACTACAGAACTAGTGGAATGATTCTCTCCCTCTCAAGAGGCTTGAAAAACTGGGTAATTCAGAGAGGAAGAGATTTTTAGTCAGACTATTTACAACTGTTTAGTTTTGTTAACACCTATTTAAAGCTAATGCCTACGGAACATTTTTGGAGAAAGGATGTCTTGTTTAAGACACAATGTCTTTCCCTGTTTAATTAAGAGGCAAGAGAAGTTCCAAAGGGCCATCTGAACTTTTGCTGAGTCTTCAGCAAATAAGATAACCAGAACAAATTTGATATTTGTAAGATGAAGATAGTCTGAAAAGAAAATAAACTATTTATTTAAAAGCCATGTAAATCCAACCCCTCTTTTAGGCATGCATATTTCCAGAGCAACTGTTTTTCTTGTGGAAAATAACTCTATTCTTTCTCCAGTCAAAGCAAGATTCTGGTTTTAGAAGTCCTTACTACAACAAAAATTTTTTATAACTGCAATAAGCTCTTTCAAACAGTTACAGATCTGTCACAAGTTATCCATTCTTCTGCTGCTTTTTTGCAATCTAGAATGAAAAACAGTATTATTCACTCTGTCCAGCATCAAAAAAAGTTTTAGTAGTAATATAATGTAAATTATTAATAATCTATGCAAGTTAGCATGTCCAAGTCTGGCAGGGTCATATAATTTGGAGCAGAAACACCTGCAATCCTGCATGAAGAAACAGCAGATTGTAGAAATGTTTGTGATGTGTAATATATAGCAGTGGAGACACTGATCTGTCTAAACTTAAAAAGGAATGGTAAAAATTTCAAGCTTTCAAACTGTATTGCTGACAACGGAAACAGTTATGCCAGCCTTAATTTTTATAACAATTTTTCCAAGTCTTACATAGGCTTTCCCATTAGAAGATTTTTTAATACTAATTACTGTGCTTAGCAATTGCATTAGTACATTTTTAATAAAGTTGAAAGCATTTAGTAATTTAAAATGAGGGTTGTAAATCACAAACTTCAAAAATACCATTTCTAGAAAGTTACCTATTTCTAATAACTGTACAAGTATCGTAACTCAGCTAAAACACACTACAAAGAGTATTTGCCTTGTAGACTTCTGGAAAGCACATTAAATCAGTGATTTTAAACCCCAGATTCTGAAATATAATTACTGTCCAAATCTGTGCCAATAAACTTCACTTTGTGATGTAACTGCAACTCTCCCATGCCCTCCCACTTACTCACCATATCTGTGCTAGTACTGGTTGAGGTAACCCAGATTGAAAAAAAAAGTTTCTAGCTTGATCACCTATAAAATAAATAGGACAATTTCAGAAAATGATAAGAATACCTGTAAGAGGAAAGAGGAAATCATGAGTCAAAAATATCTAAACCAGAAGCAATAGTAAAATCATAAATACTTAATTCTATGCATACATAACAGAGTATGAGATTTAAACCAATTTTGTCACTTGTAAACTTACCAGGTATTTCCAACAAGCACATACTCTTTAACTCTGCAACAGTCGGCACCACATGAAGTCAAGTGGACATTAACTTTTAGTGCAATTGGAAATTCATGGTTCACAGTCCCTAATCTGCATCAACAGCTCTCTTCAGGATTCTATGCCTTGCGAGAACAAGAAATTGTTTTCTTCTACTAAAGTATGTACTAATATAAAGTCTGTTTTCGTTTTTTTTCTAAGTGCAATGCCAGTCAGCTACCACAAATTAAATAAAATGGTCTTTACCCTGATGTGAACCTGATAATCCACCACTAAAGCAAGCAATGGTATATTTCAGTGTCATTTTTCAACTAACAGTTAAAAGTAAGCATAGCAAAACCATTACAAAACCATTAAGTACTTGGAAAGATTGTGGCCTGTAAAGGAAAGTTGCAAATGGACTACAAAGAGCACTAAACATCAAATGAGGTCAAAAAACCAGTATTTTGTACCAAATCTGTCATGTAACAGGAGCAGAAACAATCAAATTGTATACTTGGAGCCATGTATGGCTGTGATGAATTCTGTGCTAAGAATCTGATTCTGATTTCACACTCTGGAAATCCTCTTGATGGATCAGACAGTAAGAAAGGTAAAACACTTCTCTACCTTTCATTTCAATTCACCATCACAGTTTAGATAGCACTTTAGAAAATTAAATGCAACAAAAAATAACAAAAAAGTAGGCATCCTACTGCCTCTAAAATCAAAGCAAATCAGTGGTGTTCAATGAAAATTTAGTAGAATCACTGCAATTCCTTTACTTGCAGCTTTGCTTTCCACAGCTTTAATCAATTTTGCCATTCAGATTTTTTAAAGAGGTCATCCATGCCGATTTCACCAGTTTAAACAGTTTCTGAAACAGATTTCAGTTAAATTGATATATTTCATTTAAACAGACTTTTAAATCTATTAGCATTTTAGCATGGTGGGTTGACCCCAGGCAGAGAAAAGGACCCAGTCACTCACTAAGCAATAGCTTGGAAGACAACAGCCACCCCTTTTTTTTTTTTTTTTTTTTTTGAGCATGGTGGTATTGGATAACCCTTCAGCCAGCTTGGGTCAGCTCAGCTGTCCCTGCTGTGCCCCCTTCCCAACTTTCTGCCCATCTCCAGCCCACTCACTAGGAGGTGTGGGTGTGGGTCTGTACAGAGTAAGAAACAGTAAAAGCCTTTAGGCTTTGCAAGCACTGATCAGCCATGGCAAAAACATCCAAAACAGCACCATACAGGCTGCTATGAAGAAAGTTAACTCCATCTCAGCCAGACTCAGTACAGTGAGTTAATTCACTAAGCACATTAAAGCATGATAAACATGATAAGGCATCAAGGTGACTCCATGTCCTGAATTCTAACCCTTCAGTTTTTACAATAGAACTGCTTTGTAGAGCCACAATTATAAATAATTTTATTTCTGCTTACAGAACAATCAAGTGGCATAAACCAGCTCTATAGCTGGTAAATAACAGAAAATATCAGAAAAGATGGGGTTGATGTGGCAAGGCATATGAAAAATGGGATTTAAAATGAGTAAGATCTGCTCAATTTTTAAAATTCTCTGCACTTAAATATTTCCCAGGCAACTCTGTACATATTTAGGCTTGTTAGTCAAGATTTAATTAGATGAAGTCAGAAGTGAAAATTATTTCATTACCAGTGATAAATCCAGATGTTGGTTTCAGACTATGGAACTGTTGATCATGTTTAGCTCTCTCCTCCACAGTAATAGCCCAGATATCCAGGTTGCCTAGCCCAAAAGAAATAGAGAAATAAAATTCAGAAACATTATTTTAAAAGTATATTATTTTTGTTTCTGAGTGTAATTATATCATATCATACCGGACCTCTGAAAACAACATACACAGAGAAGCCATTCATCCGAAGTCTATAGTTGGTATCTCCATGAATCCTTAAAGAGCCAGTTAGGACTTAATGAACTTACCAGAACTAAGTGTTACTGAATTAAGATGACTACTGAGCACTGATCCACTTATCTGGCTCATACAGAAATTTAAGTTACAACCAGGCTGCTCAAAGTGCAATCAAATAAAAGACAACATCAGCATACCAGAGGATATAATGCAGAAGGTTCGTAAGACTAGATATTTAGGAGGCGGGAGGCCATTTGCCTCTCACAATACATACAGCTGAAATGCAAGTTCTTTTAATGGAAAAGGTACCTTGAACAATCAGTTGTGTACTCTGTGTTCTTGTACTATTATAAGAGAAGAACTCTCCTTACTTGTCTAGGAAAAGTGCGATTCAACCAGATAGTAAACATTTTTCATGGGCAACAATACCACAGGAAAGCATGCTCCTCATTCTTCTGAGAATGAGAAATCTGAATAAGAATGTTACACAGACCAGATCCTTCACACCACATTCATAAATTGGAGATGAATATTTAGTTTACACTGAGTTTTATTACCCTTCCACAGTGCCATGCTTCTACAACACTTTTTCCAGTTCTAGCTCCATTTTTGTGCCAGTTCCTCTCCTCTCTCTCCTCTTGCAGACATTTCACTTCCATCCTTCAGATTATCTGTACTCAGAGTAAACATATCTCAACTTCCACCTGAGACCTCCAATAAGCTCTCTAACACTGCATTTCAGGTTTGTTTCAACAATTTCTAACCAGTAAAATCATTATTTCAACATCTGTAGAAGTACACTGCACTGGTGCACCTTCCTATGGGAACATAACAATATGAAGGCACCTAAGTTAATGGAAACACTGTTTTATTGAAGCAGTATTAAAAGATAAAATGTAGACTTGCAGAAAAAATAAAGAGATCTAGCATTCACTCTGTCTCAGCACTACATTCTCAGATTAAATTTCAGGTAACAAGGTCTACAAATATTTTCAACAAATATTTCAAACTGCTTGCATGCTGAGGCAGAATCAGACTCAGCAGTTATGAAGAACATAAGAATTTCCTGCCTCCTGAATTTCTGCTATTTAAAATCTACCTTCATGTGGCAAAATGTACTTTGGAGAGAAAAGAAAATGGACAAAGGGAAGAAAAACATTCCTTTAAATAGCAGATTTCACTAATGAAAGAAAAGCCACATTCTTAGTAAAAAAGTATCATCTCAATTTCAGGTAAACCATGGATTTCTAGAAGCAGACTAATAATATCTAATTCAAAGGAAGGACATTTTAAGATTAGTCCAGAAATCCCAGAATTTTAGTGATAAGCTCACAGAGGCACTGTAAACAGATTTCGTAGCTGTGCTCCCTGTGGGGATGGAACAGGACTCTTCCTGGATATGAACATCCCAAACCACAATAGTTCAAGTAACCAGTTATCTCTTAATCGTCTCGTGAACCCCTGATAGGAGGAAAGGAATAGTGTTAAGACTTTATGACCAATATGCAGACTAGGCTGACTAGTCTAGGCCAACTAGGAGTAGAGGAGCATCTCCCTGTATTGGAAACACGACTACTGCAGCCTGAGATCCTAAGGCTGGATGGGATAGCTTACACAAAGGGGGAGAATTTCTTGAACGTAATGGGGGAAGAAAAAAACCACCAACAAACCAACATGAAATTTGCAATGATTCACTGGCTTGCTCTCTCTCAATTTGAGGTATGCATGACTCGGTACCAAAAAAATAAGTAATAATAAATAAATACAATAACAAACCCCAAAAAACACAACAACAAAACCTAGCTCTCCCTATCCTCTGCAAAAAAAGCAGCAAAACCCAGAACTAAAAACTCTCATGGCATGAGGTAGCTAAAAATGTATTATAGTAACTATTTCAAAACAAAATTTGTTGATTTATTCTCTGGAGTCCCTGTAGCTAGAACAAATTATTGTCAATATTTAATCTTCCAGATGGAGATTTGGTTGGTATTGGAACAGTAGGTCTCCTTGATTATTAACATCAAAAGAACCAATGTTAAACCAAGCAACCCTAGTAGCCTCTTCAGTCAGAAAAGTATGAACGGCATCTCTGGCATTGACTTATTTCCTTCTTTTGTTGTTTGAGGAAACAATAAGACCTATGCAAGAGCATGAAACAGGACCTTACTCAACACTATGACATCATTCATGGCTTCAGATCCTGGATGGCAATATAGAGGTTGTGGAGCTTTTCAGTGTATTTCGATACAAAGGAGGCAGTCAACAAACCACAAAATCGACAAAATCGACTCATAAGCAAGCTATTCCTGAGTGCAACAGCAAGCCCTCTAACCATCTGTTCTTTTGCAGGGCTTAGCAGTAACCTCATCTGTAGAAGTGAAGCAGTGGGCCCTCATATATGGAACAGGCATTTTCTTCTCCTGGACAAAATGACACAACATCAAGCATAACACATTCTTCCAACAATTATCAAAATCCTACCATGCCTGATTTTTTTTTAGTCATCCTTAAAATAAGCAGTGTTCTGGAATATCAGTGAGTTACCCCAAATATAATATTGGATGCTGCGCTCTTTCCATACCCACTGTCCAAGCTGGCTTGAAAGATCCTTTAAAAAGAAAGAAAGTGAAATAAAAACAAAACTATCATTATTGGCATTCACAAGCACAGTGATACCAGATACTGCACATTTGGAGTGAGGACTTTCCGAAGATGGAGACTGCATAAATCTTCTTATTGGTAACTACAGGCAGCAGAAAATGTTGCGTTCTCAAAAGGATGTTAAATGTCCCCATAAAAATTAGAATTTTCTTTACACCATTTGTTTCCTCTTACAACAATCTTAGCCTTTTGCTGTCATCTTCTAAGAGGAGGGACTGGCAGACTTGGTTCAGGTATGAATACCCTAAGAAACTTCCCTCACACTGCATTACAAATTAAAGATACTCCAGAAACTACATTAGCCACATACTTATTCCAACTTCCTCTTTGTAGAGCAGTCAGATGAAAAAAGTTGTTTGAGAAGAAATAATCAATTCCCTCCTTCTTAAAGCCATGTACTAGAGTTAAGAGGATCCTGGACAACAGATGCAAGATCGAATGGTAATATATAAAACTGAAAAAAGAAAGCTGCTATCCATCCATCTGTAAGGCAATGAGAACTCTCTGAAGACGGCAGAGGAGAATGCTTTGAAGACAATATTTCCATTAAGAATGTATGTACATGTTTAAATATTGGCACATGCAAAGCACAGCCCTGACTCTAAACAAAAGGAAATACTTGTCTGAATGAGATTTCTTTCACATCATGACTTCCTTACATTGTGAAAATCAGTGAAGCTATTCACAACTTTTTACATGACCTGAAAGAGTATTCTACACAAAATTGTCCAGTGAGTTTATTTGATCAAAGCACCTAGTAGCCAGTTTCACTCCCAAACTGACGAAGTCTGACACCAAACAAGGTTTAATTCTTAGAGGGTTGGACTTAAAGATAACTGAGACAATGCATGGCAGCCTCCAATTATACGTTTGTGCTAGCTACCGTGTGTAAAGGGATGTTTCTTCTGTTGCGCTGCATGGACTTTTTCAGACTGGCAGAGTCTGCATCCAGTCAATTGTGTTTAGCAAGAACTGGGTATCTCTAACAACATACTCTGAATAGCACACGTGTTTCCTGAAGTCTCCCATGGAAACAATAACACTAGACATAAATTTAGTTCCTAGCTATATCCAATCCAAAAAACTAGACTTCCGTATATATTTATATACAGACACACACTTTTTTCTGTCTATGTGTGTATGCATATGTAAGTGTATATATATATATATATGTATATCACACACAAACACACATATACACACAAGAATTATATCTGCATCTCCAGAGATAAGCCCTCAACAGATACAACATTTAAGTGGAACTAAACTAGTTACTAGGTCTCAGCAGTGAAATTTTTCTTTGTAATCTTTCTTCAGGTTTGTTGCAAAGCTGGCCTAAAAAAATCTATTTTACATGAATAGCAAAGAGTAATGTCTCTATTGCACCACCAGGGCCCTTCCTGGATCTTTCAAAAAGACTGAAGTTCAAGATGCTATACCTTCCTCTGTTATAAATGGAGAGCTAAAAAATGCAGCACCTTTGTTCTAATCAAAATACGGGCTAAGGGACAAGAAATTTGAAGTGATAGCATCCAAAGGCATCTGCTGTACTTTTTAACAATAAAAACATCCAAGAACTCTCAAAGAAAAAGCATATCCACTTCTTAGCCACAATTAGTGCAAAATGAGGCTATGCTTTACTGCCAGTGGTTGAGTGGCCTGGATCTGCCCTACAGTTACATACTATATGACTGTAATGGATCAATGTACAAAAAAGGGATACAGCACAGCTTTTCTGTTTGACTCTTCTGAGATGTTGGGTCTATGTTCTATGGGTCTTCAAAAACATTGCAAATCAGATAAACCATCATCTCAGAAATCCACACTATCCATAAACACTTCCATACAACTTGGAAAGCAACGTTTATGCAGAGTGTTTGCATGTAAGAATAGTTCAGAATACACTATAAACAACTTACCCGCAAAAGGTGTTGGAAACTGAGCCATGGTTCTGTCACTTTTAGCTTCTTAATAGATGCCTGAAAAAGGAGAAAAAACCTCAACAATCAAACAGTTACAGGATCTTCTATTTTCAATATATATTCTGTCCCCCCTAAAATTAGTCAAGCAAAAATAAAGGCAATGAAGAAGTAGGATCATACTGCAAGAACTGGTACTTAAAAGATAATTGTCTCATTTTTTGTACTATCCTATGCATCCATGAGTGTGTTTTCATACTAGCACACAGCCACATTATAGTTCTGCTTCAATTATGTCCTCAAAAACAATCTTTATTTATAAATAATCAGTGATGTAGTAAAGAACAGAGTTGAACCAGCCACAACACACAAGATCTCAGCGACACTGCCCAAGGCTGCATTACTTTACTGGGTGTTAGAGCTCTGCCCCTACTTAACAGCAGTCGGCCCTATTTCCAGCTGCTGAAAACATACAACACTGGCAGCGATCTGCTTTTTGTTCCTGACAGAAAAATTCATTAAACACACTGTCTTGCTTAGAGTTCCTTTGTTTTAAACAAAGTACTTTAAAAAATGAAACTAAATTTCAAGACTGCTTTACCCCCAAACCACCCCACAAATTTAATAAGTACATCCGAATTGACAAAGCGCTAAAGGTGACATCGCAAGCAAAAATATGTTAGTTGGTAGGAGATACTCTGAAGTCAGCACTGCTTGCTTTTCAAATACAAGCAATCTACACAGTCTAGAAATTTAATCTTTAAAGAAAAAAGGAAAAACATTTTTCTTACTCCACACAAAGACTGACATGAACTGCCTCAGCCAAGAGGACAATAGCTAGCAACAGAGCCACAAAACAATGAAAAAGCTGCCTCTTCTCCTACTAGATTCCACTCATGTTTTCCAGGCAACAGAAGAAAAGCAAAAGGAAACAGAATCAGGAGAAGAATAATTTAGAGTGCTTGAACAGCAGCAGAAATTTATCAATATCACTAAGAAAAGGCATTAACTTGCATCAACAATTTCTTTTTGTCTGAATTTCTTGTTTGCTCCCCTGCCCATCCCCCTTTCACACTTCCCACATACTCTTCTGGCTTCCAACTTGGGAACCTACTATGTATACACTCCACATATGTCACTGCAGAGAAACCCACAGCACTTTTGTAAACCAGTCTTCCCATCAGTTTTGATTTAGAGAACCATGAAAAAAACACTTTTTTTTTTTTTTTTTCTCATAATTTGGCACAGCAACCAAGCATGGTACATGACTCAGAAAACTTCTTCCAAATGCCAGGTAATACAGCCCATACTAATTTCATGCACAGCATGCATTATCTCAAAAGTTTAAAATCACATGCATACTGACACAACATTTTCAGAATAAGCTATCTTAGTAGCATGGCTCTTCCAAAAGCATTTAAGTGCTAGAATCTTTGCTTATGTTTTGTTATCATGCTCTGTTGCATGCAATACCTCTATTATGCTTCTGATTTTTAAAACCGCAAGTAAACCCAGGGAGGGGCAGGGGGAAGAGTTCTCTGAACTTCCATGCGCATACTGTTGAATCTTACAGCACAGGCAGTTTTTACACACAAGTGTTAAAGAGATAACATGAGAGAGACCAGCAGAGCACAGATTCTCTTACTATTACATTTAAGTTTCCCAGAGTATACAGGACAGGAAAAGCACTCGGGGCAGCAACGGGAGGACGAGGCTTGAGGAGAACTAGAGGGTGAGTTAGGTAAGGGCAGTGGTATTTGTTTTGTTTTGAGGGGGGGGGGGTGTTGCAAGCTAAGAAAACTTTAATATTGTAAATACTGGGACAGAAGAGTGCGTAAGAGGATTGAAAGTGTTTAGCCACTTAAGAGAATATACTCCTCTGCAAAGGAATTGGTAGTTTATTCCTCCTCTACCTTAACACATCAGAAAGAGGGGAGGGAGTGGGAAGTCTCAAGACTAGCCCTGCACTGGATGCCAAAGAAAGCATAAAACCAGCTAAAGAGTTTCTGGAGAGAGGGGGGAGGGGGGGAGGACCTGGCAGTAAACAGATTAAATAGTGATGGGTAAAACAGAGTAAAGGAACACAAAGCTATGTTTAAACTTGAGAGACTGAAAACCAACATAAAATAGACTGCAGACAGACATACAATAAGAAGCAAATATAGGGAGAGAAAGATCAACATACTCCAGTAAGAGAGTAATTTAAATTTGCTGTTTATTGCCAATGTAACATCCAACTTCTATAACCAGAGGTTTCATTTTACATGCCTGTGGTGACACCAGGGGCTCTAACTCTGCAGGATGTGGACAGTTGATTCCAACAGCTCAGAGTTTGTTATATATGAAAATGAAGGTTAGAAAAGAGCAGGAACTTCACAGCATTCCAATACTGACTTCACATTTTTTTATTTACATATCAAAGAGCTGGAGAACCTGCCCTGTAAGGAAAGACTGAAGGAGTTAGGTCTTTTTTCCCTGGAGAAGAGAAGGCTCAGCAGGGACCTCATGACTGTAGTCCAGTACTTAAAGGGCAGCTACAAAGAGAACAGAGACTTTCTTGTCGTAAGGAGACATGGAGAATCTAAGAAGCAATGGGTACAAGTTACACTGGGAGAACTTTCCTCTCAATATAAAAAAAAACATTTCTTACAGTGAGAACAATCAATCATTGCAACAACCTCCCCAAGTATTTGGTAGGGTCCCCATCATTGGAGGTTTTCAATGTGCACTTGAACAGGGTGCTAAGCTAACCTCATCTAGGCTCCTTCCTCTTCCATGAAAAGCTGGACCAGACAATCTTTTGAAGGTCTGTTCTCACCCAGGCTGTTCTGTGATTTTTCTTTTTGGGTTGAAGATCTCTGGGATGCAGACCTGGTATTATTTATCCAAAAGTCATCTGGCATTGTCATTATATTACAAATGCATCATACATTTGTAAATTATTGTAATGGAAATACAAGCATTGACATTTCCATTTGCAATGTTATTTTGAAATAGTAACAAGTTGTTCTAGATCTGCGTTCCTTGTACCCTAATCTCTACGGGTTCCACCACAGTGTTAACTCCTTTGCCTTCCTTGATCCTCCCGACAACCTCCAACAAGAAAGAATGCATAGTGGGAAAACAAAAATTTTGTAGGAACCAACTGACCAGAAAGCTGAGAGAAAAACAGAATGAGTAAACCGAGCTCTGTGCCATTCCCTTTAGGAAAGCAGTAATTTCTAACTACTGATATTTGTATTTGTAGGAACTTAAGATACCTCAGCAATTTTTCGAACTCTTAACAAATTTGATTGACATTGACCAATGGGTTCAGAAATTATTCAAGCAGGAAGAGGAAGAGACAATAAGAGGAACCACAACTGCACGGTCAGTCAATTGTATGCACTGTTTCCTTAGAAAGCCAGCCCAAAACTCTTACCATAAGCAAAATTATACTAGTAACGAACAGTCCATCAAATATCTTTTCTGCAAGAATCAGAAGATATAATGGATATTTTATACTGCTTTGAGAAAGAGCAATAAAAAACATTAAGCTACTTGACTTTACCTGTCCACAAAAAAGCTTAAGCCAAGGCCACACTGAGATTTGCAAACATCCAACATTAAACATTTCCTTTCAACATACATCACTTAATCTATAAGTAACAGAGAGATACATGTCTAATCCACACACAATATAAACTACTCAACACTATGATCATTCACAAGTTCCATACTTCCCAACTCTCCAGAAAAGGCATAACCACCAACTTTCAAATTCAGTGTGGTACCCACATCAACCATACTGAGCCCTCTCTCCCCACAAAGATCTGTGCAGCACCAGAGTGTTTGTGTTCCTAGGTCAGTCAAAGTAGCATAACGAACAAATGATGTTCCAGTAGATCAATAAATTGCAAATGCACACAAGACCCATTATACACATCTGCTCTCTGTAATTTTTTTCTGCTCAGAATTATTATGCTCTGTTGTTATAAGCAGGTAGAAAGGATGCTGGTTGTAAACACTGTTCCAGTTTCACTCAACATCTACTGTGTTCAGGGGTTTTACCTCTCTGTCACTTGGGAGGTGGAAAGCCCACAAAGTCTGGGAGTGAACATTTCAGGCAAGGAAAGTGAGGAAAGAGGAGAGCGTTCTCCCTCAGAAATTATGCGGCTGATAAGACCCCACATCAGGACCAAGACATTGCGACAGACAAAACTTTTACATTCTGTTCAGTTAGAACTTTCATAATCTACACAATTATTTTTATATACACAGACTGTGTTAAAACACACATTTAAAATACATAAGTTAGTTTATGAGAAAAATTTGCTTAGACCCAGCTCTGAGCAAGGGGAACAAGAAAACACCTGTCTCAGCTGTTAGCACTCTCTATTCCATCTTATGCTATTGTAGATAAGTCCAGAAATATTTCATTTCCCATTCCTCACTGCAAATAATTTCTTCTCATAAACCAAAATTCTATCTACAAGTAGTACTCTCTTTTATAGATACACAAGTACTCTTACCATTCTGCTCCTTAAAGGAGGGCTTTCTAGACAAGAAGTTATTCATATAAAGGTAAAACTGAAACATATATGTTAACTAACCCCATACATATAAAAGCCCAGATCAAATCTAAATCTAAGTACTGATGTCTTATCTAAGTTTTTACCTTGAAAAAATGATCAGGTTGAAAACAACTACACTAACAACACTTATGCATAAAAGTCAGGTGTATGAAAACTCCTTCCACTATTATATATGGACTTAAACAATGTGGCTCAAAAATTTATTACAGTTTCTAAAGTTTTCTGTGCTCTTCTAAGGACCTGTTTACAAAGAAAACTGCAATAAAGCCACAGGAAGTATTAATTAAGAGCAATTTAGCTATTTTGGTGCTATGTGTCTTTATATGGACAAGTTTGACATGAAAAAGATCATTTTTTTGTTTGCCTTAATATGCAGCACAGCATTTCTATTCTTAAACAATCATTCACAAGATAATTTGGGCATACAATTCAAGAAGTAATTCCTGAGGCAACTTATCAGTCACCTTCCTCCTCCTACAATAAAAAAAGAAACAAAATCAACCAGATAAAACCCCACATCCTTCTCAAGAATTCCAAATTATGACAAAACACCCCCAAGCAGGATGTCATGTGAGAGTACTGTAGACTAACAGCAGGTTTTGTTGTTTTCCCATATTACATGAGAACTAGTATTAAAAAAAGGACTCTGATAGTTTCAGCAAAGCCTGGTAATTTTAAATAGATGCTGGAAAACAAAAACAGTTTGAGCCATTCATGTAATTTTGATTCTTGCTTTTTAGAGATCAGATCATTAATACTGTTACCAATTTCAGTCAAACTTTTCAGAGTTTCTGCTCTTTACAGGTATGACTTTGAACTGTAAAAACCTTCACAAATGTTAAGTTCTACTGTTTCTTGTGGTTTTTGCTAAGCACCCAAATGAGACTGACAAAGCTCACCACTGGAAATGCTTTTCAATACCCGTAGCAATGATTAAACTTCTAAGATCACTCCTGTATTCACAATTCCCCTCTCTTCTATGAGGAAAGGATACAACCTATCTCAAAGGAAGAAAAATCACTATAAACCCACCAAGCAGACAATAGGTGTAGTAACATGGCACTCTTTTCTCCGCTCTAACTCAGAAGACATCTCAAGAGTCTAACAAAGAAAAAATTCCTTACTTCCTAAAAACGGGGAAAATTGAGAGATTTATCAACCTGATGTTAACATTTATCAAGAACTGTGGTGGAAGCCCCAGACTAACAATAAAAATGGTGCTTCTGCATACAACAAATCTGAAAGCAGTTAAGTACTGTTTATTTTCTTGCCATGGCACTGTCACTCTCTTGTTCTGTCCCATAAGCTTTAAGTGTTTCTGCAGGAAAGCTCTCCACAACTGCTTCCACAATAACTACCAGGTTGTTGTCTGTTCTTGCTGAAATACTACAGAAGAGATGCACTGTCCAAAATACATTTTACTACTTCAAGACCTTAGGATCAAAGTTCAAGAGGATGGTTATGAGGAACAGTTTTGGTGCAATCAGACCTATACCGCTCAAAAATTCCCAGACAAGTTTAAGATCTAGGCAACAGCCTTATTTGCCGTTCAGATTAACAGCTGGCTTGCTGTTTTCCACAGCTGGTCTTTCATCAAAACAGTACTGAGTTTTCCAGACTATATTAACTCATACACTTCTGGGTGAAGGTATTTCTAATTTCTTTAACTGACATCTAAATATTAATAATTGTTAATTTAACATGAACAAGGTGCTTAGAATTTGTCTTTAACAGACATACAAGATTATTTCTTCAGAGAGAGTTCAGAGATTAACTCCTTGAAAATTTAGTCCTTTTCTTCTCCCAATAAATGAGAATGCTTATTGGCATCAGGATTACCCCTCTGAAGCAAATGAGAATGACAATTCCCATTTCAAAGCTAGGAAAACTGACAGGGAAGTATTCTAATTCATTGTAAAAGTTAACTTGTTCCAACTGTAACCTGGAACAGAAATCTAATTCAGTCTGATCATCAACCACAAGAACATATTTTGCACATAGGTATCACAAGCAGCAGAGAAACTAAGTGATAAGGTTGGAAATGAGAAATTAAAGAACTGGAGATCTTCCAGTATCATTATATTCTGCATCTTCATCCACATAAGAAATGTTGCCGATGACTACATATTACCAGCAATACTCAAACAGTTCTCAAGCACTATAGTTAAAATATTTTAGGACAGTGCAGGCTATATAATGAAAGCAAAAGACCTTAAGGAGTTCCCAGTTTAATTGAGTGGAATTAACATCAGGAAGAAAGCAAGCAAAGGCTGCAATGATAAGATCATTTTGTTGTATAGTCTAGCTAGCACAATTTGAATGGCTGTTTCTAATCTTGTATACACATGGGCTGTTTTTAATCTTGACAGCATTTCACCCAGTAATTCTAATATTTCAGTCACAGTTCACGCAGTACTTTTTTTAAAGAGATGACTGGCTTTCATTTAAAAAGATTTAACATGATGGAAAATCCACTGCATCACTGAAGTGTTTCTAAAACCCTTATGAAGAAATAAAATAAATATATTGTTTTATTTTCAGTTGAATATTTGTTGATTTCATTCTGAACCACCAGATTGTGTAAAGTATGAATTCTTTTCTTATATTTCAAAACAAAACTTTTAGTACTTTCTTAGCACTCACAACTTTCATTTTTTTTCTTTTTAGTTGTCTTTACTTGCAGAGATGAAGTAGTAAGCTGCTTTCTTTTTTTGTTTGGTTTTGTTTTGTTAAAAAGCTACATTAACACAAGTTGGCAACTTCCGACGCCTCCCCCTTCAATACAAGTTCTAAAACTAAAAATCTAAAACACAAGCATTACAGAGTTAGGAATGTGCACCACACCTACAAGATAGCCTTAACAGTAACCCACCACTAACTTCAGGGATGGTTCAGTAAGGAGAACAAGTAAATGCATTGTATTGTTGCTAGATACAAAAGCATCAAGTTCCCTTAGACCCCCAAAGTCTATTTTGTTTCGCAAACATGAACTTGAGCACTGATCTCAACTGCCAGTAAGTAATGGTTTATAGTTCTACAGAATGCTAATAGAATCAGATAAAGTAGATTGGTTCTGCTATTTACATTACATAAAACGAAGACAGTCATGCTTTATTTTGGAACTGTTAATCTGGCTGTCTCCATGGATCGCTAAGCAATGGCGCTTAGAAGATACACTGCAGAACAAAAGAAAAAAGTGGCCACAGTGTGGAGTCCAGCCTTAGACAAAGGAAAGTAAAGTCTGAGTGCTCTGCAATACCTAAGTGCTAGTTTTATGTTCTTTGTGTATTATTCTTTTATTCTAAGAAGAGGTTGATAGTCATATCACACCTTTAACTTAGCCACCCTTAACTTTTCAACTCTAGCTTGTCAGAGTGTAGACTACAGTTGATCTGAAAGCCCTATGCAGTACTGGATAATTTCTATTTCTCTACACGTTTTCCCCTCATCAAATTTCTAATCTCTCCAGTTCACATAATACGTAACCTTGTTTCTTCCTTTACAGCCTCGGCAAGAAATAGCCCAACTACAGAATAATATGATAAGGCGCTTTTTTCTTTCCCTTTTTTTTTTCTCCCATATTAACCCTTTCCTTATTCCTACATCAACTATCACAGCACAACTGCTTCCATGCACCCTCGAACCACCTCTTACAGTGAGGTGAACACTGCTATATTGCTTGTAAGTCAAGAAGATAATGTAAATATACTAGAGGGTAGTTGATAAATTTCTTACCTCACTTTCCTACAGATTCTCACTACACAACTCTGCATGAACTCTCCCATGTCTCACCATACTGGTCCAGCACTACTCCAGTGTTCCTGCCTTCTCAATGCATTATTTGAATCTATCCTTGCTACTTACCTCCACTGCAGCTGAAGCCACCCTAACCACAAGGATCCCTTTTCCATACCCCTGCATAAGCTCAGAAGTGATATGGGGCTGGAGATGATGGACTTGTGAGCTGTGTTTTCAGTCACAGGGCTGAAAAACCAAAGAAATTGTGGACACAGTTTAGACCTGTGCTCCCCCTTTCTGCACAGGCCAATATAACAGTCTCTAACATCAGACAAATCAGACTCAAAAGACTCATAACCCAGCTGTCTGATGTTCTTAGAGGAATGAGGACAGCCAAAGGAATAGGTCAGAGGCATCAAGTCTTTCTTGGACAGCAGTGACAATCTTCTACTCCAATATTTCATTACTTGTAGGCGTAACCTAATCCCATGTAGCAATGCTGTGCAAATCCAAATCCACATTCTTGTCTGAACTTGATGGATGACCGTTTGAAATGGGAACAAAGAAAAGAGGAAAAGAATTATCAGATGTCCTGAGTTCTTTCACTTCACATTCTCCATCTCTACCCCAAAGTAACAGTTATGCTGAACAGAGGATAAGAAGGAAGAAAAAGCCCAGAGTCAGCACAAGTGTAAGTCAAGACAGTTCAGGATCTGTGTGTCCATGCCCTTTCCCCTCCTCCTAGGCAAAGCCATAAGATAAAAAGGTCTAGCAGGACAGAGACAGGAGAAAGTTGGCGATATAAGAGAAGGTACAGATGGCTCTGTCCCTTGAATGAATCCAGTATAGGTCAGTTTGTCCGTCATAAGCATCTACTCTTCTGAACTCCTAGACGAAAGGGGTTCATCAGTTACACAAATGCAGAGGTAAGGCAAAAGTAGTTTCCTATAGCAGACTCATCAAGCAGATTTCAAAACAGTGCTTTAATAGGAGGAAGTACTCAGAATCTACCAAGCCTTATCAGCATCTCAGTACTTATGTCAGACATCATCACTATTGACTGAAGTAGCCAACATCTGCTACCCATGTACCTTCTGCTCTGAATTTCTTCAAACCTCTGTCTTCGTAACTCCTCTGCATCACACTAGGAGCACTTTCAGATCCAAGAACAGACATATATTATGACACTTAGACAAGTATTCTTGCCATTCACCTTCCTTCTCATCAAACTTAACGTTGTTGTTCAAACACAGGTTGATAGTTGTCATTCTCTGTGGCTTACTCCTCTATTTTCATCTTCTAATTAGTCATATTGATTTCCTTGAGAACATCAATTCAAGAACTTTGATCTCAGGGCAAAACTCTCTGAAGACGACCTCATAAAAATATGTAAGTGTTCCTTGAACCTGCTCTGAACATAAGTGACATCCCTAAGGAATGACTAACTTCCCAGCACTTCACTGAAAGAAAAAAAGACCCCAAAACAATGAAGATTAATGGCAAAGACTCATTTATTTGTTTTGTTTTCAAAAAGAAAAAAAAATCATTTCAGAAAGAAATCACTTATCAGTGAATTGCCCAACATCACTGATCAGCATGTTGTGACAGAAGCTTGTTCTTTGAGGCAAGAACAAAACAGGCATTAAAACAAATCCAGAAAATGAGGATGCTTTCCAAACTTTTTTGGGAAGTTACTTTCTTCTTCAACAACAGAGCTTCTGAGGGAAAGTGGTCACATAAATGCTCCACAAAAAGTTATTCCAGTTGTTGGGGTTAAACTAAGCAAACACTTAACAAAATTGTCAAGATTTAATCATGAGGCTTCTCATATTGAGCTAAAAACATCTTACTGACCTATGAAGTCACCAATGCAGCACACAGCAGGAAATTTTCCGTTCTATGGGACTAAGACACAGGTACAGTCCTGACCCCAGCGCTGTAAGGTGACTAAATATATTTGTGTAGAATGTAGTGATCTAAGCACTCTATTCACCCACTACCTGACCCTTTTGATTTCATCACAAGCAAGATATGTAGTAAAAAGTATATAGCTATAAAAATAAGATATATGTAGCACAAGCTTCATATGTATGGGTATCTACCTAGTGCCACATAACTTAGCATCAAACAGTAAGGTTAAACCCTGTTTGTTACAAGGATGAGTTCAAATAGTTATCCAGAGCGCAGGTGCCAGCAGTGGGGGAATGCAGAGGCAGGCCCTCCAGTACTCCAAAGACCCACCACAGGGCACAGCTGAGCCCCTCAGTCAAGATGGTGGCACCTCAGGGAAAGCATGGGTAAGAAAAGGCAAAATGCTGCCTGGCAGTGAGGGCAAAAGCTTGAGGAACAGCTCTGCCAGCACCCACATGAGAGGAGGACGTACTCCAGGTGCCCCAGCAGGGATCCCCTGCAGCCCATTGAGAGACCACGTTGAAGCAGGTATTGCCCTGCAGCTCATGGAAAGCGCAATGGAGCAGATACCCGCACTGCAGCCCATGGAGGCCCCCAGGCCAGAGAAGGTTTACCCTGAAGAACTGCAGCCTGTGGAGAGGACCCATGCTGGAGAAAGGAAAAGCATACAGAGGAAGAAGCAGCAGAGAGGCGCTGTTACAGACTGACTACAGCCCCTACTTCCCATCCACCTGTGCTGCTTGGGGCTTGAGGGAGGCAGAAGAGTCAGAAACGAAGAAGTGAAGTTGAGTCTGGGATAAAGGTGATGTTCCAGTTTGTCTTTGTTTCTCACTATCCAAACCTGTTTAACTGGTGATAAATTGATTTTCCCCAAGTCAAGTCTGTTTTGTCCATGACAGTAACTGTTATGTAATTTCCCTGTCTTTATCACAAGCCATGAGCTTTTTCATCTCATCTTCTCCCCTATCTCGTTGAGGAGGGGAGTGAGTGAGCAGCTGAGTGGGCAATTGGTAGCCAGACAAGGTCAATTCATGATAAAATACTAAGTTATTTGAAGAAAACAGTATTCCATCTATAGATGATCCCAACCCCTTAGGAAATATTGGGGATGGCATAGGAGATGTCACAGAATTAGAAAAAGCATGAACAGACAAAACTGTTCTGACTCACAAAATTATTTTTATATAATATAAATATATATAAATAATAAAAGTATGTGCAGACTGACTCATACAAAGATTACCAGGTTTTGGCTTCTACCAATTTGGCACACAACAGGCTTTAAGATGACTCCAACAAAGTTCTCTAAAAACAGTAACACAGTGAATGAATTACCAATGCTACATTTTAGTCAAGGAAATTGTCATAAATTGGGTTTAAAAAGAGATTAAAGAAGAGGACACAGTTTCTTTTCTACTTTAAAGAAGAAACATATACAATAAGCAGTACCTGCTCTACAGGACACAATTTAATAATCTTCTTTAGGAGAGCACCTGAAGGCAGGCACTTTTAGCAGAATATTTACAGAACTTCAGTAATAAAGCAATATAAATAATAGTTCCCAGGTGAATATAGAGAACATTTTAGAGTCTAAAGCAGCTGACATATTGCAAGGAGTTAGTTACTGAAGTTTCATTTCTTTTATGAAGCAGACAGTTTCATTTATTTAAAGCTTTACTTGTGCCAAGATCTGAAACTCTTTTCCATGAGTAGGATCACCAGTTCTCAGCTTTACAGAAAACTGAAATATTTCTTTTAAAACCAACCCAATTAAAGCAATGGTACGTAGCTTGATAAAGGAAAAGATACCTTTGGAAAAAAAAAAAATATTCCAAAGAGTCACCTAATGTTACCTAAGAATAGTAGTATACCATTTAACACAAATATGCTTCCAGCAGACCATGAAAAGACAAAACAGCACTTTTAAATAGCAGCTTTATTGGAAAGAAATGCAAATGCTGGACCAACAGAAAGTGAAGCTTCCTGTGCTATTTTCCACATAGTGATAAGGACAGACCCTTGGGCATTTGTAAAATTAAGGTACTTCCTTACACTAGAAAGGTTGCTTATCAGATAACAGTGCATATGGAGGATAAAGGATTCTCTTACATTGCCAAGAATGCAAAAGTTGCGTGAAGCTTAAACAAGGAATTAAATGTTAAAGTTCAATTGCTAGAGGTAATGTCTCCTATTTATATGCTTAAGAATATACTACTGAAGTAACAATGGCTTAACTGCATAACACAGGGTATATCCCAAAGTAAGGCTCCCTTTTCTGATTCCCCTCCAAAATGCCCAGAAGCAATTTTCACGAAAGAGCAAAACCATTTCAGGTGTGTCCACCAGGCTAGGCAACTGATATATGCAATGGGATAAGGGAAAGAAAAGTGTTTTGCAAGACGAAATAGCAAAAGGTAAATACATACATAAAAATATTAAAAAGCATATTCCAACTTATAAATCCTATTTCTATATTAAACAGAATTATCAATTGACTGCAAGTGCAGTTGAGTGGCACAAAAAAATTGTATAAGGTCATGTAACAAGTTTCCTTTGCAGATGACAAGTGGGCTTTCTATCAGTTCCATGTAAATCAGCCCCCAGCATCTCAACAATCAGAAAAGTTTCAATCCTTGACTGGGGTAAAAGATTCTTCAAATGTTAAGACACAAGGACAGCAATAATCCTGCTGAATATATTACCAGTGGTAATGATGAGTTCAGAGGCAGCAAAGAAATGAGAAAAACAGACACAGACACACACAGAAAGGCTTTCCGCTAGAGTTGAGGTGCAAGTATTTATCCAACACAGGCTCCTTCAAAGCACACATTCATTGAGGTTAAGGTTTTCCTCACTACAAAAAGTCAGGTAGAAGCAAGAGGTTATTGGAATAGACAGATTTCAGCTTCAGTCATAACAAACAGTGTTGCAAACACTAACCCACAGCAGCACTTTTTAACTGCTGAGCAGTTGAGGAAGCAATGGGATCACTCAAAGTGTCACCAAGTTCCAAGCTACAAACACTGCATTTCTGCCAAGGGTTGGGAATTATTTAAAGCCTATGCAAGAGAGAACCAGGACATGCACATAAAGAACCAACTCCAGGAAAAAAACTAGATACAGAAGACAGGACATTCTTTTAATAAGATACATATATCAAGCAGATAGAAAAGAGGTGCTCGTTCTCACTATATAAATATTTCTAGCTAATAAGATGGCTTCTCCGAAGAATGCAGGTTACAGGGGGAGAGCACCATACGCACAAACATCTCTCATGCTTGATCTGCAAAGCAGGCTGCTTTGTTATGGTCCTTCTGTAAACGACCAAAAAAGTCTGTATAATACTAAAAGAGTAATTTTGCTGTAGTGAAATGCTTTAATACCTGTTTCCTGGATAAAAATTCCTTTCCTTAAAGAGGATAAGAACATTAACGTTATTGTTAGTGCTAATGGTTTACTTACTGTAAGTCACAAATCTGCAGCATGGGAAAGTTTATTTACTGTAGCTTACAAATTTCTCCCCTGTGGGTACTTCAGAAGTCATCTGTTTTTCAGTACCTAGTAATCAGTACAATTTGTTATAAGTCACATTATGGTTGTGGGGCTGCCTTCGACTAGGAAAAAAATGCACAATTTTAATACAATGCTCTGATTTTCCAACATAATAGATCTAGAAAACCTTTCAAGTTTGATTCCAGCAGAAAGTGAAGACAGCTATGAAACCAGACCTACCGAACTCCTTACAAATCCTCACATTTTTAAGTTTTTAACATGCTAACTATTAATCAGTGCCCAACTACACACATAAGTACAGTTCTGCTGGTATGCAACAATATGAACCTTAATTCACTGAAGCTGCATAGTGGCAGCAGGTTGATTACTATGAAGAGACACCCTGAACTCTGCATCCTCAAGAGATTTACTTCCTTAGCAAAGGCAGGCACAGAAAAAAGTAAGTGAAGAGATGAAACATACAGAGAGTAATAAAGAAAGGTCACAGAGAGGAGGGCCAACAAAGAATGAAGCAAGACAAGCCTGATAAAAGCGTAGGAAGAACATGATGCTACAGTGGACTTCACGGTTCATCCACCTCAAACACCACTCATCCCCCTCCTCCACCAAACTCCCACAGCTCTTACAGCACTCATGTAGAATCTCACAAAGATTAAGCTTTCCAAGTTTCACACTTCGGAGAAGAGATCAAATATGCTTAGAAGATTATGTTACACCCATCACCCACTGATGACAGAAAATTATGATCTGAACACAGAACTTTGTTTCAGGATCTGACTTGCCTAGAGATTAGTGTATTTCTTTTTTGAAAGTAGTCAACAGGATTGCAAGACCCCTTCTTTTTCATCTTCCATCACAATAAAAGCCCTGAACAAGATTCTTGTAGGACACCGATGCTGAACAAGACTCCAGCTATTTTGTTAAATGCATGAACTTTAAATTCCTACAAAAGTCATCAGCACTAAATCTCACCCAGACAGTTTTCTCTTGGTATGTTTGTTGCCATGAACTTACTTTGGTTCACTGAAAGTTAGTGTCTGTTAAGACAACACCACGATTTGCAGGGCATCAGGCAGAAATGCCACCTCTAATATCAATTTAAACAGTTAACGAGTGAAATCCTGGGACTAAGTCAAGCAATTTGTATCATCCTCACTAAAATTAGAATCCCATGCCTAAAATCTAAGTCTATAAAGAGGAAATAACCACACTAAAAAATGTAATCTGTAGTGTTTGTTACATAATTACAAAGGCTATGAAGCTGTCTACCTTCTCTCAATTTTTAATCTTGTCATCAGTAACACCATAAAAGAAATTACAGAATGTTATTTCCCATGCTTTGTTAACAACTACAGCTCAAGCTCCTGAAAAACTGATTTAACTTGTGCATCTTCAGCATATTATTCTCTCTTATGGTTTCAAGATTGATAATATGAAAGACACACACTGATAGCAACCAATATACTGGTATGTCTCCCAAACAAACCAAAAAAAACCCCACCCAAAAACACTAGTCCTTGAGCTCAACCACAAGACAGCTCCTTCCTTTCTACGCTGATTTCAAGTTCAGGATAAAGCATGCAGCTGAAGCTCAGAAAGATTCTCAAATAAACAGCTCACATAAAATATACGTGTGCACACATGCAGTAAGGTTGAAAAAACATTTGATTATATGTAACAGAAGGGATGTTCTACATATGCTACCATGCATACTGGAAATATTTTAGTGAATTAGTTCTCCTGATGCAAAGGGACATTTCTTACTTGCAACAGTTTTAATCTTTCTCAAATTTTAAAAAGTAGATTTAAGAAATTCTTCTGCCTTTTAAAATGGTACGTTTTTTATACTCTGGTTGACCAGTTTTCAAGTCCTGTTTTTAAAATAGGAGTCCTCCCATTTTAAAATGGGACTTTGCATAGAGGATTCTAGTTTTTTCTAGCTGTTTAGGTGACTGTAATCTACTAATCTAATTTGACTAAGCAGTTCTCATAAGTCACTTGGTTTCCAGCCCAGAGAGTACAGTATCCATGGCAAACATATGTCATACCTAATCCAGTTATCACTTCTCACAAATTGAAAACAGTACCCTAATAACATTTCTTCTAAAAAATATATTAAGTAACATTAGTTTTTCAAGATTCTCTACTTTTTGGTCATTCAAACAGGCACTTAGTATTCATCTATTCTAAAACAATATTGCTAGGTACCAAAAACAGCTTAGAGAAAGGGGAACCTCTTTGTATTGTAAGAACAGGAACCCACCTCACTAACAGGACCACATCTGCAGGTCGTGAATCAGGTTTACACGTCTGTGTATATATATATACACACATATGGGAAGAAATAGCAGAAATCTGTAGTTTAAAATTACAAAGATTTATTTTTCATTACAAATACATTAACATACCTTCATGCAAGTATGATAGATATGAAAAGTTTGTAGAATTTATAGCACAGGAGAAACACAAGCTTGCACAGTTTATAGCTCACGCTTGCAGTACAGGATTAAAACCTGACAGCTAAAATGATTACAGTCTCCATTCATTCAACCTGCTCCAGAAGCTACAGCAACTTTTAGGGTGCTTTCACTCTTGAATCAGGAATACTTTATTTCTCCATCTGGCTTGTTAAAAATAGGGGCAAGTTTACCTTGAAAACTGAGTCTTATGACTCCAACAGAAGATAGCTTGAGGGCCATTTTCTGCAGCAGAGATATCATCAGAAGAGGCTTGGGGACAGCTGTGAAGGAAGCTTGAAAGAGCAGAGGCTAGCATAATTGGCAGTACATTCAGCAGTAATTTTTCAGCTCACACTGGCTGGCTGCAGTACAGCACAGCATACTCTTATGAGTTGGCAACTAACAAGATTTTAAAAATAAAGTTTGGATTCTAAAAATACATTTCTGATTATTTACCTTCTAAGTTAAGACATGAAAAAGAAAATTACCAGTATAATGAAGCATCTACTTCACCAATGATTACAGCTAATAAGTTACCTTCTAAAATGGCAAGCAAGATTTTCTTGTAGTCACTTGTCTGCAGGAAAATTGTAGGCTAAAGGTGTTTTACATTAAAAATTAAGTTGTCAATATTTCAGCTACTCAAAAACCTAATACTAAAGCACTTACAATGAAACCATCAGACAAAAAAAAAAAAAAGCCTTTCTCAAAAATTCAACAGTCTAGTTTTCTGAAAAATATACATGGCATTTACTGGCACTTGAAATGAAAGGCAAAAGACAAAATGGATTTATTGGAAAGAAGATTTGGTTACCTGCAGGGGAAAGAATCTGAACTTTTGCCTCAATATTAGCTTGTCCCCCTTGGGGAAAGATAAAGGTAGTAATACTCAACTATTATTTGGCATCAGAACAATGAATACATGTCTAATCAAGAACCAGTGGAGGCACTAAATATGCCAAGTATGATATACAGCATTTTCTATTAGGCATGTTCAGTTCCAAAGTTGTGAACAGTCTTAAGAGGTACTGTGAAGCAGTAAATTATAATAAGTGTGGGACACAGCAAGAGTAAGATTGTTAAATTAATTTCCTCTGAAAACCCAGTGACAATAACTAATTTTCCTAAAGCTACAGTACTCTTTTCCATCACTTTTAAAGCTTACAGAGCACCACTAGCATAAATCTGATATGTAAGTCAATTCAACTTTACTTTCTCACATCAATAAGCAATAAAGTACCCATTAGAGATAGGATTACATGAACATGCCTCAGTTCTCATCTGTTTAAATACTGCTGCTGACAGTTCCAGAACCCAAGTACTCAAAGTACTCTTTCAGTGTACAGCTGTTTTAGTGCAACTTCTAAGCAGGAAATCCCAAATTATGCAAGAAAAAATTCCAGTAAAAAAATGCCAGTTCATATGCTTAAAGGAGAAAAAAGCAGCAAGTAATCCTCAATAAAGCCCGCCAGCAAGCATTGCCAAGAGATGCACTGACATTCTAGACTGAACAAGCCATTTACTCACACACTTTTCTTTTTCCTTTATATTTTTAATTCTCCAGCAATGTCCACAAGAACTGTTTCAGGCTACAGGAGTTCTACCATATAGCAACAGTTCATGTTCTTACGTCAAGACCTGCTGAAAAATCTCACCAATTATTTTGACTACTGGTTCTTAAACGCCAAATACATGATGACAATTGAGAGAATAACACAAGTACCTGCAACACACATTTGTCTATGGCTCATTTAATCACTGCTTTTACAGCTGAAAATTGGAATGCTTGAGAAGTAGGGAGAAAGAAAAAAAAAAAAAAACACAGCACCTCCAGTTCCTTTGAGATGCTAAAAAAAAAAGAAAGAATTTTGAATTAGGCCCAGCAGAAAAATCAGCATCTTCCAACCCTGCAATCATTACTTTCACCTTTTGAAAAGTTCCTCTTGGTTTAACAGCCCAAAAATGAAGTCTTAACAGAGGCCTCAAGAAATCTGATTGCCAGCAGCCGGTACATTGTCAAAGCATGCAGTGTTAAAATCCCCAAGAGAACTGAAGGTACCAGTTGGAAGAATAAAGTTGAAGTTAAGGCAAAGAAACGGGTAACAGTGCAAACATTGAAGACTAACAAGAAAACATAAAACCTCAGGACAATGTGTACTATTTACTTGTCAGGAAATACTATGAAGAAACCTACCATCTAACAGCAACGGAAGAGGGAGGAAAACTTTCTTGAAACACAGACTGGTATGTCAGAACTAAAGCTAGAAATGACAGCTAGTGGCTGACATCAGGCTACACAGAGTAGTAAGTTTTCTGTTCCCTTATACTAACATACTTCAAATTTTGGGTAGTCTTCCATGGGTCTTTCCAGGAAATTAATTTCCTTTCTGACAAGAAAGCTATCAGACCCCTTCCTGAACTAAAACATGTAGAATACTAAGACAGAACTAAACATACCTGCCTGGCCACACAAACAATATACAGGCATTAGAACCATACACATGGCTTACATCCTTGAGAGAAGGCCATTCTTAAAAAAATTCGAAAGGGATAATAGACGAAGTGCATGAACCACCCTGATCATAGCCTATGTTTCAAGATTATTTATTTCTGAATAATAAAAAAGTTTTTATTATATAGACAAATCCTTAAGATTTCATCTTCTAGAGGACTACATATGGCAATTCAATTGAACCCTGGAAAAGGTTCTCTCTGTAACAGGAGAATTCATCTGCTTTGGAAAACAGCAGTATCAGAGCATCAAGTCCCAGCGACATGCCTAAATCATTTGTGAATTATGCACTATGAAGAAAAAAAGCCAAAACCCAAAAACCCAAAGGGTGGGGGATCCTAGCTGTTCCAAGTGGTATCT
Organism: Falco naumanni; assembly: GCF_017639655.2. NCBI lineage: Eukaryota > Metazoa > Chordata > Aves > Falconiformes > Falconidae > Falco > Falco naumanni. The sequence continues at coordinate 76,383,180 of NC_054055.1, read as the reverse complement.
AACGGTTGCAAGAGAGACCCAATTTTGTTACTGGTCTAGTGCAAAGTGTTGCAGACCTATAACAGACTCAGTTAAACCTCATTTTTAAATGCTTATGTCTAGCTTGGTGTACCAACTGAACTAGATGCACAAAGATACAAGGGGAAAAAAAAAATGAGCCATAGCATTAAAATGCTACAGCCTGGCCAAGAATATGAGTAACCTGATACACAGTGCCAGAGGTCACAGCATCCACCAACAGCACTGTTCATGCAAACCATTGAAAAACAGTAATAAAGAAGTCCTACAAAGAGGCACTAAGCCAGCATCATCCCAAGAGAAAGAACTTAACACATTTTTTCAGTTACCTTGCCAATAACCTCCCCACTGTATCCAACCCCCTAAACATTAAAATCTGGAAGAGATAATGATTCTATAGCAACCAGCTGCTGAGATATTTTTCAAACAGAATGAACTGAATACAACTGCCAGATACTTTCCCAACAAATTTAACCTGTTCCTAGTGGGAGGAGAAATGTATGTTCACTGCTGTGATTCAAGACACAGTGCAAGTCTGAGGTCACAACAAAACTAGGACAATTTAAAACAAATCAGATAACCAGGAACAGGTAAATAGACACACACAAATTGCAGGTATGTAAGTTGCTGTTACCATCACTCTTTTAAAAAGCATCTCCTCTGAAGTAGCACTTCTGTGAGACTTTTTTCCACACTGGTTACTCCCATCACCACATGACTATCAGACCAACTTTATTAATACTTCTATGTCCCCTGTAAGAGTCTATTAAGAAATCTTCTGGAGATTCAAAAGTCACATGAACATGTCAGCTCCACAGTGGTAGTTGCGCATATAAGTAATCTGGATTCTGTAAGCTCTCAAAAGAAAGCAGTAATTTGGTTGTGTCTTTGTTTAGATGCAAACACTCCTGCTGTAAGTTTCCTGATGTGCATATCTATAACAAGGTTCAACCTCCCTAGTGTATGCCTATAAGCACATCAGCTAAAGCATTTTTATTAGCAAAACAAGAATGAGAGACCATGAGAATTCAAAAGCGTTGTTTCCCTTAGCTCATACACAAGACACAGGAAACCTCTAGGTAATCTGCAAAAATAACTAAGAAAAATCTAGCCTAATATTAAGTTTATATACATTGTCCCAAAGTGCGTATACTCCAGAAGACTTATTTTAGAGGTCTACAAACCAGAAGAAAGGTGGAAGCCACCTAACTAGGTAACCTGTCTGTTTCTTTTCATCGCAATAGGGCTTTGTTTCTACCTAAATCTTCATAGAACAAAGTCTTTAATCTTTAATGAGAGACAAAGCCAAGCTAATACAAGATGGAATTATTGGTAATTATATGCATCTGGTTCCATAATATAGTACAGGGATAACAAATGAACTCAGCAGGCAGATATTTACAATACCTTAGTTAGGACAGGATCCCATTTTTCCTCTTTGGCTAATTTTGTTAACCTAGTGTTTTTCCATCTCTCTTTCCCAGCTGTAGAGCATGTCTGCTTACTTCAGAAAAGTACCTGAGGACTGCCAGAAAAGCCAAGGGTTTCCTATTGTTCATGGCCTTGTACAGAACTGGAAATTGATGCTACCACCCTAAAAATGAGAATCGAACCAAACTAAGTTTGGAAATCTGCATACTGGTGTACCCTGGCTATTTCTAGCCCTCTGCCCTTTTCTTGCCCTTTATTTTCACTGTCTTTTTAAACCTTTCTAGCTACAAAGTATCTCAGGTGGAGAGCAATTGCATGCATTGTTCTCTTTGGAGGATTCAATTAACTGGTTTTGTTGTTGTTGTTTAGTTTATTATTTTTCCCCCTCCCCCCTTTTTTTTTTCCTTTTTGAAGCTGGGAAAGAATAATAAAGTATATAAAAGGAAATGAAATTTCACAATAATTTCAATATGTGGTCTTCCTAGGTTTCATTTCAGAGCACAAAGTTTAGTAAAGTCAACGTTCTTGATTCGTTCTTGCAGGTTTTTGACAGTTTGTGTTGTTTGTTGGTTTTGTTGGTTTTTTTTTTTTAAAAAAAAAAAAAAGACTACATTTCTGTCACTGTTTTGAACTTCCCAAGCAGAATGCCTAATTTTGATTTTGAAGATGACCATTTAAGAGATTCAGCATGACTATATTCCCTACATACACTCCGGAAAGCTATTTTAATCTAGTTGTTGCCCTGCCCCAGCTAGCCTGTACTTTGCTTTTCCTAACTAAACCCAGGTGGTTTAATTCAGGACTGCATCAAGGTAAGCCAAGAAAAGCAGGAACTTGGCATTGCCATAACAAATTCCAGAAACTAGGAATTAAGCAGCTCCAGCAGGGAATCCCCTTTTCCTTGGAGCTACAGTGTAACATTTTCCTGCTTGAAGCATGTAAAGGAGGAAAAAAAAATGCAAAATTATTTCTGAAGCTTCATATGCTTGCTGGTTACAGAAACTTTATCATCTATCAAAACCACCAAAGGAAGAATCCTCCCTCTTATACAAAAGTCCTTAAAATTCCACAACACACAATAGGCAGAAGGTTTATTATTCCGCTATCAATGGAGCCTACCAAGTATCCAGAAACAACTACCAGCTGAAAAGACTACAGTCTTTCAGTCTGCTGAAATTTCAGCTAACATGTCATCCCTGGAATACGTTCAATTCCTCAAGCCAACAACTAGTAAGAGCCAAGATGCAGAAAGGTCACAGCTCCATTTCTCTTATCCTTGCCTCCAAGCAAGTGGTGAGACCAGGAAGGAAAAAAAACAATTCTACATATTCCTACCCTTTTTAGTCCCACAATTCTCCTTTCCCAGTAAGGACTCCAAGGTCTGTATCAAGAAACAAGCAGGAGCAGAGTGAAACCAGCATAGATCCTACCAATTTGTCACCTGCCCATAAAATTCTGAAATCTCATATTGAAACCTAAAGTTTTATGCTGTAGTTTGACAAAGAAGCAAGCAACAACGTAAATGATGGTGCCTAAATACCCAGAGATACCATATCACATCAAAATTAGTCTTTGCTGTCCAAAGACCTTACCCAAATTAAGAGTTAGACTCCACAGGATCATGTGATGTTCAAATCGGGAAGGCTTGCCTTCAGCTTCGTTTTGGTCTTCCTTCTTTTGAAGAAAGGCCTTTCAAGTATTTTCAAACTTTTCTATTTTTCTCCCACAACACCAGTAGCTCTAATCTGGGGGCATTAAGATGTTCTGATACTAAAACAGCTAGTCTCAGATGCACACACCCCCAAAAAAATATTATGCTGCTTTTGTTAAACCAATATTCCTTTCTTTCTTTCTTATTCACACAGCATGTCAAATACTACCACTTGGTTCTGGACAACAGGCTTCCAATGCAAATTTAGGTTTCAAATTCCATTTAACTGCCCGTACAAATGCTATCACTAACTAGTCCACAGTCTTCACCAGGATATTCCCAATAACATCACATGAAAAGTCTTAGGTAACATGAAGAGATTAAAATAAAACTTTGCCAGATTTCCTAAGAGAGAGGAAGAATAGTAATGGGCACCAAACCATCAAGATCTTACATAAGTCTGTAGAACACATCCGGTAAGTTCGGAGAGGCTTTGGTTGTGGGTTTTTTAGTTAGAAGACAGCTTTACTTAGGGACATTTCTGGGTTATTATGTAAATACTGATGGGTTTGTTTGTAAGTTCTAAAATAACAGCAGGTTAAACCATTCAGGTTAAACTCACCCAACTAGTTAAGACAAATAAGCTAATTTTTTAAAAGTCATACAATAGCATGTCAGCAGTTCAGAACAGCATTGAGTACTTGACTCAAAAGGATGCATCTTCTTTGCTCCTTCCAAAAAAAACCAACCACAAACCAAAATTATTTTGTTTGCATCATCTATAGACAACACACATTTTAAGCAATCCCTTCAGATTTAGATGTTGAGTTTAAATAGTAGTACCAAATGTATGTTTGCAACACATTTAAGGAATCAATCCATTGCTGCATTTGACATGTTAAAATCAGTACTGTATCTGGAGTATTTCATATTTCTGTTTCACAATAGTGGATTCCAGTTATTGTGCAGAGCTATGGGACTTACAGTTCATCTATAACTTCTGATTTTGCAAAAATGATGACTAATTAATCAAAAAAGCATGGAACTGTTAAAGTGAAAATGCTATACAAGCCTCAACAACATTCAGATTACTCTGATAAGAACTTGATAATGAAGCATGTTCTGAGCAGGGATAACACCCTCAGCAGCTTCCTATCAGCAAGCCTGGTTCAGAGACCATAATGGCACAATAGTGGGAGGAACCCACTATTAGAGTGGGAGGATACAACTATTTTAGTTCCACATCAACTAAAGATCTCTTCTGAAAAAGTCCAATATCAGCCTCTTTGTACAACTAATGCCATCTGAAGGACTCTTGGCAAACAGGAATTTTGAACACTAAGACAGACATACTGATAAGCCAATGTCTCCTGACCTCAGCCAGTTAGAGCTTATCAGTAATGCCAATGTTACAGCTAGGCAAGTGCTACACCACACAAAAAAATGAAATGCATTTGCCTTTTTCCTCTGGCCACTCAGCACAGTTTGGCAATATTTCCTTGAAGCAGTATCACTTTTCAGCAGACATGATCTACAAGACAAACTTAATTTCTATCATATTTCTTAAAATTAGCATATTATGTTCAACAGTAGGTTGGTACTTGTTCTTTTACAAGCTTATTAGATTGCTTACTATTTTAACACTTCTATGTTTTGACATCTTCCTCTGACTTTAGAGTTTTACAAACCAGAATTAAAAAGAGACAACTTTAAGGAATAGTTGGAAAAGAATGGGGGAGAACCTTGTTACGTGTCTGGTTTTTAAAGTTAGTATTTGCCAAATACCTACAGCAACTGAAATCCACACGACTTCATTGTACCAAAAAAGTCTTCCTTCTCATTGTTTATTATGCTATTCTGCAATTTGAACATACACTGAAGAACAGAGGTATTAAAATGGAATGCTGCTTTGTGAGAAAATTTTAAAAGTATTTCAGGCAGCTCTACAAACTCTTTCCAGTAGTTTATTTTACAGTCTTTCCTTGCTGGGATTGGCTCTTACAAACATCAATGGAACAAAATCAATTAATATAAAAAAACAAAGCTTAAGTAGGAAAGAACACCTGCCACCCTTCAGATACTACTGACATATATAGGCCCATTAAAGTGAAAAAAAACAACCCAGATATAAGAAAGAAAAAAGAAGAAAAAAAGAATAGATAAGAAGAATGTTGACTGGTGAAAGCAGGGAGCTAGGAAAGCAAACATCGCAGCAGCACAGGTATAGCAGGTGCACAGAAGGACCAGACCAGAGAACTGCTATCTAAAAAAAGCCAATTACACTGGATGCCCATGCAAAAACAAATAAAACTCCCAAATTTGAATATCACAGGAGTCTACCTGTCTGCCTGAGAAAACCAGAGCGCCAAGTTTATCCAACTGGGACTCACACGTGATTCAAAGAAAAAAAAAGTCAGTATTTTGTTCAAGAAATCAAACTATTACGCCATCCCCTTTGGTAATGGCCAAACTACTGACATTTTATTACAAAACAGAACTCTGAAGTTGTCAGCTTTCGTTTATGATTCTCTGTAAGAAAGAAAGAAATCTTACTCCCCAAAAATATCCTGAAGATTTATGGAAGCTATTAGAACCTTAGACTGGGTAATTGAGCTTCTGTCAATCTCCTCACCACAAACACAGGAATCCATCTGTACACAGCTGAAGGCCGCATGCTTGCAGGGAACTCTTCACAGGTGCATCTATATATTGCAACAGATTCTCTTCAACTGCCAGCTTTGTATGAGCACAAGCTCATGTTCATACAGAATAGCTTGCAGGATGAGGGCTTAACAATGTGAAGCTAATGTCTAAATATTGTGTAACATAACTGCAACTAGGATCTGTTCAGCCTTTCTCATCTTTGGCTGCCAGACTGGCAGAAAAGATAACACTGAAGTTTTGACCAATTCTGCCATGACCTATCAAAAATCTTACTTTAAAAAACTTACAATATTATACCTCACAGTTTACAGGGCAGTCCATATTCCTGTGCTTGTGAATTTGAAATTGTAATATATAGCTAGGAAACATGAAAAAATATTTTTACAGTTACTAATAAGAGACTTTTTTTATTTAAACACCTCAAACCACTAAATTAGCTCAATCGTATCTTCAGTTTTCAGATCAGTCATATGAACAGTTAACATACAAGCACTAAGTTTCCAAAACCCAACTATAAGTGTTAAGTTATACCATAATATGAAGACAGCCATCACTGATAAGCATCCAAGTGTCCTTGTATAAATTCACCTTGACCTTTGAAAGTTAAGCATTCAGCTCACTTTGCACAGTTTCTTCAGCTAAATGGGCATCCAAGACTGTTCTATTCTGTATGGACATACAGTTGAATTACCTTCATAGCAGTCAATACTGAATTTCTCCTTTACAGTTCAACTGACAGGGCAACTAACAAAAAGTTAACGTATACTTCCCAGGATAAGCATTATTTAGAAAACAATAGATACCTTTGTTTCTTTTAGCTCCAAGATGGGTGGTTGCTCTTTCTTAAACTTACAACTAGACATAATTTTATTATTTTTCTCATATACTGTTTCTAGGTATTCACTGACAGACTTAAAAGTACTATCAGAAATTAATAAAAGTTCTTTTTTCTCCAATGCAACTCTAACACGGGTACCTTTGGATCTTAGCAGGCTTTCAGAATCACAGAAGGAATGCAACAATTCAATTAGCGTATCTGCTACCATTGACAAACCTTTGTAACATGTTGTAAAACTGTAACTGATTTACAGTTTTTGATACATTTAATGTATCTTTTAAGACTTAGCATGCGGTCTTTACCTCACAATCTTAACAAGGTTCTACACATGGTTTTGCCCTTGCTTTGTGATCAGAGACAAGGAAAACTGCCTGCCGATAAGCTATTACAGTGATGGTCCTCAAATCCTAATAAAACTATCAGCACAGAAACTCTGGCTGTCAGATTTGAGAAACTGGAAAACTGTTTTCCATGTTACTTGCCACTCAGTATCTTCAGTAAGTGCTCACAAACACAGCTTTAATTTTAATGCAGAGATGTTTATTTTAGTCCTTTAAGTCTTAAAAATTATGTTGAAGTTATCTGTGGGTAGTTAATACAGTGAAGGTAATTTTGTTATGCCTAACACACTGTTGAGTAAAAACTTAAATAAAACTAAATCACAACACTAAACAGTCAGAAATTGACTGCTTCATCCTCTAAAAAGTGTAGGACCAGAACAAAAAGATAAAAACTGTGGTTAACTATCAAGTATGTTGGGAAACCCAGACTACCTGGTCACAGCACATGCGATTCCAGCTGTAAGTTTCTACTATGAAGTATATATTCCATCAAAAACTTGACTTCCCACTGTTTTATTCTCAGTTGTAAAATGTGGGAATTACTTTTGTAATCTTTAGAATCACCTTTAGAAAGTATGGCTAAAAGATAAGCAGACCAGTAAACTGGTCCAAAGATACTATTTTAGATTTATTGTGTGTGGTTTGAGTTAGAAATATTCTAAATGCTGTAAACAAGTCCTCACATATACCTCAAGGTCATGGGCCATGGCTATATTTAATTGTTGTAAATATTATTTACAGTTATGTATGGAAGTACAGAAAGCAATGTACTACACAAAGGAGTTTCACTATGAGTCCTCCAAAGAAGTCCCAATCGCTTCGGGTGGGGTGGCTCACCATGTACCCCCTCTCAGAAACCATGTATTTAAACCCACGTGTTATGTACATTTTGGTAGTATATTAACAACTATTACTACAAACCGTGCATTTATGTGAAGCAATGTAAAATGTATCTTGAAATGATGCGAAGATAAACCACTGTCCAGTCACTTACAGTAGATCAGTCATCCTCAGGTCTAGATCCTTAAAAGATATTTTGGTAAAGAAACCCCATGGAAATTAGGAGCTACCCATCAAAATGCAAAGGAAAACCTGAACTCTTGAGACAACAGGTCTTCACTGAAATTATTTTAATAATTTAATAATGAAATATTTTAATTACTAGGGCTTGCTACAATATTAGCACTGGTATATTTATCTATAATACTAGAACATACCATCAAGCCCGTGATTTTCAAGGATTGCCATCACGCAAAAACTTAACTCTTGGAAGTTCGTAATATTTAGACTTCAGCTGTCAAAACTGTGGTTACCACAGATATCCTGTGGGCACAACCAACCATGCGAGACAGAATGGGGGGAGATCGAGAACTGCTGCGAAAGATAAATATACAGCAGAGATTTAGGTTTCAGGAAATGAATTATATTTCAAAACTCTAGACATGCATTTTACAAACACAACACTTGTGAAAAGCTGACCCTACAGAGAAAAGGAAAGATGACCCCTGAGCAATCCTAGCATCAAGCCAATTACCTTAGAAACAGCGCATGAAAAAGATAATATCCAACATATGTAAATTAATACATTTAATAAGAGAAAACCAAACCAAGTATGTACTACGTCATTTAATTTTTCTGCGTTTTGACTGATTGCACTGAAGGGAGTGTTGTAAAAATGCATCTTTTGCATCAGAAATTTAAAAAAAAAAAACCAAGACTTTCTTCCTGGGGAAGACAGAGGATACCTCTCTTGACTTCTCCCCACACAAAATTATTTAATGCCCTTACATTTTCTATTAATCCTCTGAAACTGAAGTAGACAGACAAATTCCAGTTTCAGTTGTAGAAAAGCATTAAAGATAAGTAATTAGAAACTAACCTCTCCTATACAAATGATGCATGGACTATCAAGAACTGGACCACCTCTATCGCTTGCTCACGTACAGTGCTAGGGATTTGTTCTGGACAGATGGATTAACTAGACATCTAAACATACACTCCAAAACTATACAATTTTTGTTTTGTTGTATGAAAGATTGGCAAATACAGTTATGAATACTGCAATCTGCAATTAAAATACCAAGACATACCTACAACAAAATGACACCCAAAAATAATCAGTGGAACCCGTTACATTTTTTTTTCAATTTTAGAAAGTGTACTCTTAAAGACAGGGTAAATACTTTTGCCATATATCATACAGAAATGTTAGCACCTCACAGTAAGGTTTTGTGTTCACAAGTAATCTATCATTAGATCTCAGACTGGACCAAATTTCTAATTGTCTACCACACCACCCAATTTCATGCTATGCAAGTAAAAACAAAACCAACTTACTGTGTAGGGGGCATTTCAAGTTCAGCAGCTGTATTAAATACAATAGCAACAAGCATTCAAAGTTTCTAGCAGATAACAGTAGCAGAAGCAATCTTTGTTTATTTTTACAGTAAAAAATAAAAATAAAGATCTGACCTCTTTGGCTCCATGCTTGTTAACTACCGAGCCATCCCCACCTGAAACATGTACTACATACAAATCAGTCTGGCTATGATTTATTCTACTCTATTACTAAAGACAGTATAAAGAAATGTTCATAGCTGGTAACTCCCCATGACCACCTTCTCCCCACTCCTCAAGCCATTGTTCACATTTTCCTTAACTTTTTTATTTTCCCTTTTATTCTACAAATAGCTTATATTCCTATTTTCCCTGGTACTATCGTACTGAAAACTAAAATTACAATCCATGATTACAGTATAAAGATGGACCTGAAAAGGCTATACAACATCATAATTTAGAATTATTTAATTGCTAGATTCACATTCTTTCCTGAATCCAAATCTATCCTAATTGCATGATTAGAGGTATTAAGGAAAGGGCACGTAGACTTTCCACCAAACAGCTAACAGCAGCAAGAAACAGAGCAGGCACTTCAGGTCATTAGCTTATTTTGAGATACCAATTCTTATTTTACTCTAAGTAGTTATTTCACTGAACCAGGATATGAACGAAAATTATCAAGAAAACACAGCTACTCTGAAAAGGATCTTATCTGGAACAAAAGACAGAAGGATATTATAGAGAGAACACCAGAACTCGAAGAATTAAGCATGGTTTGTCAAGCAGCAAGTGCAAAGAGCAGCCTGCTCAGCTCAAATGAAGTTCGAGCTTAATACACTGAAGAAACTGTTCAGAAACAGTTCATCTGTACGAAACATGACCCCTGTAAAGCTGCCAAAATCACTGAGAGCATACAAGTACTAATCACGCAAGCTAAAATGGCTCAAGCTGCTTTGACTTACATGTACGCCTAATGCCTAGATGACTACATATCCTAAATTATAAGTTAACAAAAAGAATGCATCTGTTTTCTTTACCTGTACTTCTGTATGTAATCAATACACCTCCTCATCATCCACAAGGAAGTACACCCCCTACTCCTGTACTTGGAAATCTGAATACAGCTGATATACAAGACTCCTCCTTCCATACCTCACTTGCTCAAGCAGGGCTTTGGAGATGCAAAGTGAGCATTTTAAACAGACATAATTCAGTAATCAATTCATTGGTATGTTATAAAGTGTACTGTATAAAAATATTCCCAGGTTGTATTCATTGAGGGAAGTTACTGGTTACTAGAACAAAAAGGCAAAAGAAAGAAAGGTTGTCTAAGACAGCATGAAGTAACACTGCAGTCTACACTCTCGAGTCATCAGTATCTAAAATATAATTTTGCTTTTTGATTTAGGAAAAAAATAACTGACTTCAAATATTTTGTTAAAATACACAGGGTATTACCTTAAATAATTACTGCCATACAAGCTCAAAACAAAAAGCATACTTTAGAACTGGGCGGTGGGAAGGGGTGGAGGAAAACAGTGTTTCTTGCTTTACTGAGTACCACACCATCACATCGGGAATGCTAGTTATTTTCCTAACAAAAATTATTTACTAACAATATCCTTTAATGTACTATGCAAGTGTTTTCCCTATCATGACATCCATGCCCCACAGAAAGGTAGAGCTGACAGAAAATACTGTTTTCTAAAAGCAAAACCCACATTTTTTTCAAAATAATGAAGCAGTTGGATCGAACCAGAACAAAAGATGTCCACAGGAAATATTATCCACAAAGTTGTCTGCTAATCCGAAGCAAACAGAAATGAAGGGACAAAAAACTGACCATGTACCGGTTTCCTTTCCCTGACACCCTCACAACATTCCCTCGTTCAATTGGTCGTGTGCCCTTTCCAAGCCGTCAGGGATAGCATTCCTACTTCCCTTCGCACTAGGGCGGACCGTATGCGTCGAAGGGGCAGGGAGCAGAGAGGACGGAGGCGGCAGGAATAATCGTTATTTAACACGGTAAAGGGAAACCCGCTACCCGCAGCCGCACAACCCACCCCCTGCATTCCACGTCCGAGATCCCCCGGAGGACACGGGCGGCCGGGACACGGCTCCCCCCGGGAGCGATGGCTGTCTTGTGACGGCGGGGGCTGTGCCATCGCCGAGCCAGCGCACACGAAGCGGGGCGCTCCCCCCGCCGCATTGCCCCGCTTTCCTCTACCCACAAAACCGTAGCTGCGAAAATGGCATCGGCCAAAACCACCCTGGTGAGGTGCCAATAAACATTAAAAAGAATAATAGTGTAAAAAAAGCCCAGCCCGAGGAAGGCAAGCAGCGGCGCCCGCCCCGGCGCGCAGCAGCCGGCGTGCACACACAGCCGGCCGGGGCCGGACCCGCACAGGGGGCGCATCCCGCGGGCGCCCGCCTCACGGCTCCGCGCCCACCCCCGGGCCGCCCACACCGGCGACGACCACGGCTGCTGGGGCAGATGAGGATGAGCCGGGCGCCTCAATCCGTGCTGGGCACCCGGCGCCTGTCAGCGGGCCCGGGTACCGGGACACGCCCGGCCTCCGGTACCGCGCGGAGGCGGGGGGCGGCCGAGGGAGCGCGGGGCAGAGGCGCCGCCGCTCCCCCGCGGATGCCCGCCGGGCGCCGCTGGCCTGGGGTGAACCGTCGCCCCTCCCAGTGAGGGTCTCCCGCCTCCCTCCCGCCCGCTCCCGCCGCCGGCGGGCTGTACCTCATATCTGCGCGGGCCGGGGGGCCCTACTCACACCCATGGCGACGGCGGCGGGGATGGAGGAGCCGGAGCGGCGTCCGCCACCGCCTCCCCCAGACGCACCATCCCCTCCCGCTGCCTCCTCAGCCACCGTCTGGCGGGCGGCGGGGGGGGAGGAGCCCTGGCTCGCGCTTGCCCTCACAGCCGCCGTACTGACGCGCGCGGCCGCGGCCTCCCTCCCGCCCCCCGCGCGACGGGCAGACGCGTGCCGCCAATCAGAGGCCGGGAGCGCCGCAGAGACCCGGCCTCCCCCGGCCAGCCCGGGCGCCGCCGAGCCCGCTCTCGCACAGAGGCGGTCAGCGCGCACGGAGCGGGGCCGCGGGGAGGGGGCGGCCGGGCTCCCTCCTCACCTCCAGCGGGACGCGCCTGCGAGAGGCGGGCGGGTGGCCCCTTTATTGTGCATAAGGGTAACTCAAGGCGGTGTCTCTTCCTTCCCTCACCCCCCCGACCCCCCGACCCCCATCGATGTCTCGGCTGCCGGCCCCGCTCTCGGTAGGTCACACAGGGCGGCAGCTGCCAGGCGCTGCGTCCCTGACGCTGTAGTCCGCCCAGCGGCGCCGCCGCGCAGCCTGCTGGACCGCGTAGTCTAACACGCTGCCGGGGCGCCTGCTCCCGCCTCCTCACGTGTACCGAGCGGCAGCCGCCCTAGCCAATCCCACTCCGCTTTCCTTCTGAGTGGCGGCCTCCGTGGCCAATCACGAGCTCACGCGGGGTCGCTCTGGACGTCCGGGCCTAGGAGTCCGGCGTGGGGGCGGTGCCCGCCCTGTCTGCAGGGCGCTGAGGTGGGAGCGCGGCGGAAGTAACGGTTTGTCATGGCAACTGCCGGTTGCGGCGTGGCGGCGCTGCCTGGGGGCTGCCGGTGCGTCGTCTCGGCTCCGGGGGGCTCTTCCTGCTGGCGGCCCTGAGGCGAAGGAGGCTGGATGTCTCGGGTGGGGTCGGAGCCCCTCAGTTTGGCGTCGTCTCCGCGCAGGTTCCTCCGCGCCTGGCCCTCGGCAGGCACTGAGGAGCTGCTGCGGCGCCGCCGCGTCACGGTGCGGAGGCGGAGGCGGGCGCTGTGAGGCACTGGCTTCTCCTCCCGCGCCGAGCTGCTCTCCGGTGTAATAAACCACCGGAATAATAGCAGTGGGGTGGCGGTGGCACTAACGGAAGCGGGCGCTGGTTGGCAGCTGCCCTCGGGGAACGGGCGGGTGCTGGGGCCGGGGCGCGCCGAGTGCCGGGCGGGGCGGCCGGTACCTGCGGGGCTGCCCGGGGTGGCGTCGGGCCCCGGCTGCGGCTGCTCCGCCCGTCTGAAGGGGCGGAGTGCCTCAGGGCGGCCCCTGAGGTGTTAGTGCCGGCTGCGAGAAACAATGGCTGCATGGGTTTCTGCCTCCCTGCTCTGTGCTTTTCTTTTTCCTGCGACTTGGAAAGACCTCTTTTCTTATTTCTGTTCTCTCCAAAAGGCTCTTGTTTGTTGATGACAACATACACCAACCTGTGAGAGGAGACCAAAAACCCAAGTGGTGATTTTTAGTGAAGTGGTATGTAAGGTTCCTATATCGCCCTTTGCGCTGCCTTTCTTTGAGCTAGTCAAATTGTGTGCCTTCCAGCCTGGGTGGCAAGCAACCCATTTACTGCATTGGACCACCAACTGGTAAATCCTGCGTATCATTCATTGCCTTTTGCTGTACATCCTCAGTCCCTGGGATTTGCTATGTTATGGTCAACAATACTGATGTAACCTGTTGCAGGTAGCACCATATCTTGCCTTTTCTGTTGATCTGGTTTAGAACTTATGTGTTGGAAGGACTCGTAGGCCCTGTGTTGCTTGCAAATGTTTGCTCTATACATACTGCATGTGTTACAGTTTGATTGCTGTGTCTTTTTCCAGATCACTATGAAGGTCTTGTATTGTCAGCAGAATTCACCTGGAGAGGAAATGACATTTGTCTTCCAGGAAAGAGTGAGTTCTGATTGTAATAGCACTGTTAGTCATTTAGTGGGAAAAGAGTGTTGGCTGAATGCCACAAGATAACTGAAACACTTAACTGTTCTGTAGACTTGAAAAAGAACTGGTGTAATCCTTGCACATACAGGCAGGTAAATGAAAGTAGGGGAGGTGTATTTTACCATCATCATGCAGCACTTGGCAAGACCGGTACTAGATTTCCCTGTGCTGTTTTGGTGTCCATATTTTAAAAACAAGTTTTGCAGGCATAGCAAATGAACTCTGGCTTCATATAGATAAAATCTCCTGGTTGGCTTTCCTGGTCACAGAAAAAGTAGAAATGTAGCTTAAGAAATTTATCGTTTGGAGTACTCCTACTGTTACTTTCTTTCCTCTTACATGTTCTTTGCTCTTAGCGAGGACTGAGATCACAGTGCAACATTTTTTTCAGAGGCACTGATAAGTCTCTAGCTACCTATTTTCCTACAGTTTAAGGGAACAACAAGATGACAACTATTTTTCTGTCAAATTTAGCTGAAACTATTGTGCTAAAGAGTCTTTGTCAGTTTAATGTAAACATTAATTGGATAAGTGTGTACACATGAGTTTGTGGCATAAAGCAGGCTATCAGTGACTATACATCGATGCAGTATGGGTGTCTGAACAGTAGAAAAATGGTTACTGTGGTTCTGAGGATGCAAACCTGTATTCTTAAATCTTTTATAGGTACAAAATAAATTACTATCAATACCTATATATACCTGTGTAATATAGATACCTGAATATACCTATGCATATTACCTATGTAATATAGATACATAAATATACCTATGAGTCACTTACCAAATGAAACAATATAGCGCTAGTGAGACTCAATCTTGCTTGAGCAGCTGCAAAATCCCAGTAGCGAAGCACATCTGTTGAACCGCCTGAAGAGAAGGATGCAGAGATGGGTGATTTTGATACAACCAAGGTGCATATTCATGGAGTAGTCTTAGATCTACTTAAACTGATTGTGAAATTGTGCTTTTGTTGAAAAGGTTTGTTCACCTTTCAGTGGCACATTTTTGTTCTCTTCGTTGTAATGGTTTTGGGAGTCATGCAGCTATTAGGTGAGATGGATCAGCTTTTTTATCCAGGTGAAAACTAGTAATTTCTTGCAGGTGGGTTCACATCATTGTGATGACTCCAGGAGTGCTAGCTCCAACACAAAGGAGAGGATGGGAATGTGTAGATGTTGGCAACAAGTGAGCCAGGCAGTTGTGGTACAGTCTTAGGTAAGGTAAAGCCAATCTTGAAACTGCACTCCTGTGCATAGACTTGCCTATTTAAATCTCTTTAGACAGAAACTAAAGGTGTTAGTTACATTGCAGGTGTCAGTGTAATGACCAGCACTATGGAATCCTCATCTTAAATAGAAATAAATATTGAAAAAACTGAGGGAAAAGAAAGCCAGTTGGCTGAGGAGACCTTAATAGAACAGAAGGTGAATAATGAAAAGTCAGCAGCTTAGATGAAGAATTTCCATAGCAAACCTTCCTTATATGATGCTTGGTCAATTCCTAACAATGACATATTTAAACTGTGAAGGCAGGAACCAGTTAATAGCACAAACATTTCATTGTCTTGTATTCTTTTATAAAGAAAAGCAATTTTATTATGTGTATTGTAGCAGTACTTGGGTTCATTGAGCTATGCGTACCAAAAGGATAGTTCTAAAAGACAATATAATCTTAAACTGACATAAATTATGTAAGTTCCTTAGATTCTAACATTTTTTTTTTTTTTAAAACCAGAGATGTGGTATTTGTATAGTTCAACAGTTTAATGGCTCTTCTGTTTTGTGGAACAAAGAGCCAGAACCCACTTTGGTTTGTTTGAGGAGCAGGAGGTCAGTCTAACTGGCAAAATGCCTTGCAGTTTTAAAGGAACAGCATGTATTTAACTCAGCTGGGGTGAGAAAAAGTTCAGCTTAATATTCCTTGGACAGAGGTTACTGTTCATGTTGCTAAGCCTAGGAGAAAAGTAACAACTGTTTCTTGGGAAGAGTTTAAAAAAAAATCAAAGAAAGCTTACATACTTACGAATCTTAACTTCAGAAGTAGAAACAAAGTGCTGTTATGACTCTCTGATAGGTGTTTCACTTACAGTTCCAATAGACGTCTACACTGCAGACTACAGTATAACATGGAAATACATTTTTGCCTGCAGTACCTGAGGGAGCTCTTCAAGAGCTGTGTAACGTCAGCAGTCCAGCACTCAGTTTGGCTAATTAGATACTTTAAAGTAGCAGTACTCAACTACTTCATTTCAGATATCAATCCCAAAACCAAAAGTTGTAATAGTAAGGGGAAGCTTCATTAGCAGAACACTATGGTACGTGAGGTAGCCATCCTTTGTAGGAGTTAACACCAATTCTTATCTGTGCTGTTTCTTTGACATCTGGACTACTTGATTATTTACCTCAGTAAGTTTGTCAGTACAGTATGTCTGACATTCATGTCAAAATTCTCTTAATATTCTCTGTCACCCTTGCAATATAGTTTTAATATTGAAGATCTGTTAGACAGACATTAGGGATAATTACATTCTAAAGTTGTTTCAAATAAGGGTGTGATATTTAAGTTGCAGAAAAAAAAACAACAGAAAAATAATGTCAGTGTCTGTTGAGGTTTAGTAAGGTCTAGCAGTCGGTTTGTAATAGTAACATACATGCACTCAGAATGGTGTTGTAAATCCATTGGAGTATCAGTTCCCTTTTCATTGAAAAAAAAAAATTTTGTTCTGACTACAACACAATCTAAAACAAAGACTCTGTGGAAAAGTGCTTTCAAGAGTTTGAGGGGATCCTACTAGCACATTCATGTTGCATTATATAATGTAACGTCTGCACATTTGTCCTAGGAAGACCTTCCTCCTACGAGAGACAATGATGTGAAAGTACAAGTTAGAGCCTGTGCACTGAGCTGGATAGATACAAAGGTATTTGCTTATTGTTTTTATAAAACCTAGAGGTGTTTACAGTTTTTGTTGAAGATCTAAGCCAGGGTATTGGCACAATTCCATTTATGCCATCTGAGGATATAGCTTTACTGCTGAGAAAGAGGGCACAGGATTGATGTGGTATTCTTGCATATCTCTTTAAATAAAAAGCACCTGTAATTCAGTTCCTAACTTACGGAGAAGGATCAGTTGTCATTTGTGAATTTTCTTACAGTAAATCCCTTTTATCTTCCTTTGCATACTGACTTGAAGTCACAGTTTGGCTTGCCTGTTACTAACTCTGTTTTTTTATATGCTTCTAAATTTAAATAGGGAAAATCAGTGCAAAGGTTTTAATATTAAATAAGGAATGTGTGTACTTTTTTTCCCTGGGTAACATTTTGGTAATGGCCCAGCTTTCTTACTGTGAATATCAAACACTGTAAGATGATAATAAATATGCAAATTTTGAGCCTTAGTAAGAATGTTGTAACCATTAGTTTTGTTTAGCTTCTGTCAGAAATTAAACTGGAGAAGGAGCTTCTACCTGTTGGTCGAGAAATTTCTGGAGTTGTATTGGAAGGTAAGTTAATGTAATTGTCTTGTGAGGGTATGAAGCAAGAATCAAGGTCTAGTAATCCAGAACAAATAAATACTCTTTGTATGCTACACCTTTAATAGTAGGAACTATTTGCTTTCTTAATGAGGCTTCCCCAAGTCAGTAAAATGCTGAAATGAAAGTAAAAAAAGGAACTGGACTGTAATTGCTACATATCTGTTCAGAGTTTAAAAAAAAAATTAAAAATGCATGGCAGCTTTCTAAATAAAATATACTGAGATCTTAAGATATTACCTGCATCCTGCACATGCTATAACCATTTTTAATTTATTTGTAAAAATCATTTGTTGGAATAGTAAAGACAAAATAACACTCAGGAATCTCGGCAATGATTCACTGGCATATGCACCTTTGATGTGCAGTTTAAAGCCTGGATCTTTCAAACACACATACATGTGTGTACTTGCATGTCAGTGGTTGTGGATGGGATGCCAGAGTTTAGTGAATCAAACATTTGGGTTTGGTATGTGCACATTTAATAGGAAAAAACTTTTTTTTTCAGTAGCAGGGTATATTTTTAGGTTTGTGAGCTAGTAATAAACAGTGCTTTCAAATTTAAAGACTTATCTTCATAACTTCTCCTTTTTATATATTCTTCATGAGTTGGAAGAAAGGTGACCTTCTTTCAGCCAGATGATGAAGTGGTGGGTAAGTTAATATTTGTTTGCCTTATCGACTAGCACAATTAGTAATATCTTTATAATGAATGGCTGAAGTTATAATCATCGCTAAAGCTACAGTTTGACATATTTTCAAAGATTCAATTAGTGTCACATGAATAAACTCTTACAAATGAGAGTTCTATTCTAAAAGTGTTTTCGTAAGGAAGCTTTTTGGTATAAGAGTGGAAGTTCAGGTCCCCAGCTAATGTAATCTGTCATATTCCTTATTCATTCACCAAATCCTTATGAATATATCCCTGGGTCCAATTAGCCATTGGAGTGAGTGTTCTAAAGGCAACCATCTGAGTACATACACAATTATTTGTATTTATAACACTATCTTAATGTAATTGATAAGTATCTTTTGATTTCTGTGGATGATACAAAATCTAGGCTTACTTCCTGCCTTCTTGAGGATGATATAAAAATATGTTTTTAACTGCTAGTGATGAATCTCTTCTTCAAGCATACTGAAGACTGTTTAGTTTCTTTTAAGTCATCTCAATTCCTGTTTGAGTAAAGAACTCAAGAGTGGTCCTAAATTTAAACATGCAGGTAGATTCACCAGTTCTGCTTGATTTTCTGAGTTGCCAAAAGCAACGCACGTACTCAGGTGTTTTGCTAAATACAAGGCCACATTGAAAAAGAAACAGTTTCAAGCTGCTAGTTTTCCAGAATCTTAATTGTTACTGCACGTTAGAGTTCTTGAAAGTGAACTTGTTTCCCCCCTAACTTAACTGCAGGGAGTCTGTGCTTTGTGATTCTGCTATGACATTATTGTCAGAGAAACCCATCAGAAGGGCAAGTGGTAATCACTCTTTGTTTGTAAAACAGACTTTCAGGTCAAAAATCACATGGAAAGTGTTTGGGGGTTTTCTTTTCCTGGTAAAACTTGGGCAGACCTTTCATATCATTAGCTTAAATCTAATGGAATGTGTGGATTATTGTTATTTATTCACCACAGAAGGTGTAGTCCTTAAGTTGGGAATTAATATTCTATTTTATGGGGTACAGAAGTGGCCTTGCTTTGTTATATAAAGTAGAACAGTTACGGCCAGGCATTTCCTGGTCTTGCATATGAATTAATTTCAAACTATGAATAGTATCATTACTGTGAACAGTATTGCTCATTTCATTAAATATCCTACTGACATATGCTGCATCTGTTGAATATTTTAAAATAGTATTTGTGTTTCAATCCTTCTGTTGTAGCTGAAGGAATACAGTTTCGGGAAGTAGTTAGGGCAAAAAAAAACGCTCTGAAAATATGTCATGAAAATATGAAAAGACCTGAGAAATCAAAGTGACATTCTAAGTGGCTGTTGGAGGGTTGGATTTTTTTGTGCATTAGGACTTCATTCCATTCTTGTTAGTTCAAATACAGAATAAGTAGTTTGAGTCAGCTGAGCTTCCTCAGAGTAAATCTGACATTAAGGGAACGGAATCTCTACTTCGGTCATAAAGATACAGATGCATTTTGTTTGAGACTTACGTTGTCTGTGTTTTTTATTCTTGAATACTGATGTTTGCAAATGCAGGTACAGAAAAGTCAGAATTACATGTATGGAAGTGGGAAGATGAAGAAAACAGCATTAAATATTTTTAGCCCTAAAAGAAAGAAACCGCACTTATTTAAATACTGAAATCTCATAGCATTCCCTTTCAAACAGCTGTTCAATCTTATGCGTCCAATGTGGATGCTATAAAGACCGAAGATAGGAGTGAAATATTTCTATTATGCTAAATCTTTCCTAACAAGCACGCTTCCCAGTTACTATTGCTGTAAGTTTGTCCACAGTTAATTAATGAGTGGATTTAAAAAGAAAATGAACTATTGCCAAATGATTTGGTTACTTGTGTGCTTAATAACATCAAACTGTCACAAAATATACTGTATCTCAAGTTACAGTCAGTTTTACTTGTTGCTGTCAGAATCTTTTAGCAATCAATTATGCCATGTTCCTCATTAAAGTAAGTGCAGGGAAAAATATTCTGAGAGTTCACTTCGCCACAAATACTTTGAGACATGAACCTAAATATAAACGTACCTGCTTAGATTTAGGTGGTTAGCTAGTTTGCATGTCAGTTCTTCCACATGTCCTGTTACTGAATACATAAACAGTCCAGTGCTTTCCTGGATTTGATTATGTGGAGTATATCTGGCAAGTACGATGAAAAATCTGATTTTGTACTTATGTCAAATACTTGATGTGTGTAGCATGTATAAAATGAAAGTCTATACTTCACGCTGCGGCTTAGGTATACTAAGAGGCATGGTTCTTTAAGATGCCATGTCTTTCCCTTAGTATAAGGGCCATGGTTTTGTGAATGGTTTAGAGACCCTGAAATCAGTGGGAGTTGGCAGCAATGTACAATGACTCCTTGGAGCCTGTCTGGAGTGTTAAGAGATAAAGTGACTTGTTTCTGAACTTTTGTGTCTGTCAGGAAAAGGAATGTCTTCATGTATTACTCATTCTGTGTTTTCATTTTTATATAGTAAGGTGTTAGAATGCAGACTGGTTTAGGTGCCAAGGCTATTTTAGTTTACTATAAGGAAATTTTTCTTAACATTTGAAATAGAATAGTGTATTAATCATAAAAATCTGAATGGTGTTTTAGGACAGAAGAGGTGTTTCTTAGGGATATTCTTTCATACATGCTTGTATTTTGTATGCTAAGTTAAAGGGTTAGGGCAGGAGTCCTCAAACTTTTTAAACAGGGGGCCAGCGTGCGGATTAAGTGGCAGGCAGTCATCTGCAGCTGCTTAGTTTCCCCCCCCCCCAACCCCTGGCGGGGCGGGGCGCGGAGTGGGGAGGTTCTGTAAATACCGGGGGCCGGATTGAGGACCCTGAGGGGCTGTATCTGGCCCGCGGGCCGTAGTTTGAGGACCCCTGGGTTAGGGGATGACTTAAGTTATGGAAGTAAGAGAGAACTAGTAGTGAGTAAGATAGTAAGAAAGTGTGTTCTGTTCTGAGATTCTTGCCCTTCTTATGTTATTTCATAATTGCACAATAGCTGCTGTAAATAGCTGCTTTAGAATTTTTACTGTTGAGAGGTCTGCAGATGTATAAAAGCACTGTAGGATAACCATTTTTTTGTAGAAACTATGGAAGACTGGAAATAACGGCTAAATTTCCTGAGGATTTTAAGCCAAAGCCTTTGCTTTGGTCTAAATGGAGTATAAGATTTGGATGGGAGAAGAAAGAAAATGCTGTTTTACTGAGGATAGAGGGTACATATAGTCAGAAGATTGATCAAATACCAGAACCTGCTGTTCATGAATCTCATTCTTTGGCCAGTGGAGGAAATAAGCACTGTTATGACCAGGATGGATTTCCTCTTTTTATTTCTGCTTGTTCTGTTCACTTTCTCTGTTTCCCATGGGTGGGGCTTTTTTCCCTTCAATTCTTCTCTATTCCAACTTTTTAAAAACTTACACCCACACATTCTTCCTTGTTCTTCCTCTGCTTCTTTCTGTCCCTTTATTGCTGCCTTTACTAACAACACATGTACAGGCATCAGGATAGAAGAGTAGGAGTTATCTGCAGCACAGCTTGGTCTGTGTCCGTCTGCAATATGGTAGCTCAATTTTATTCTTTGTTAATCATGGCCCAGAGTAGAAACAGGAGCACTCATCAGAGGGAGAGCAGTGTGAAATGAGTTCAGACATGACCTGACAAAAATTAAGCATGCCAGTAGCAAAAAACACTCAGTAGTGTCCCCATTCTTTCTTTCCCCCAACCCCAAAATGCTGTTTGGAGCACCTTTGGAACTATCTTGTGCACTGTGCCCATGGAGATTACAGGCTGTTACTTTGCCAAGTTTTCTTAATTTGTCATAAACCTGAGAAGAGGGCAACTGAACCATAGACCAAGTGGAAATAGCAATTTCATTAGGAGCTTTTTTTGTAGCATATGCTTCTTTGAAATTAAAGTCTATGCTCAATTGTTTTTTTCAGGAATTTTGCCCCTGGATTCTGAAGAGTCAGGTCTTTGTGAAGTTATTCTAGTTCATGAGCATTATTTGGGTATGTAGTTCATATATTTTACTAATATTTGTATTTACTATATCTTCAGACTTCAGCTTTTCTAATAGGCAGCTAATTAACTTGGACCTCTGGGCAAACTTGTTCTTTATAGCTTGTTCTGAAAAAAAAAATATATATATACACATATATATTCAGACATTCTGTTTACTTAACCTGTTCATAGAAGCTTTGAATACTGTGTACTCTTCAAGGGCTTTTTCTTTGCTGTTACTGTTTAATGGGTTATGTTTTGCCTGCACCACACAACCACCATCACCACCCCCTTCCGTTGTTGTTGTGTCATTGTCTTTCTACTTTTTCCTCATTTCATCTCTCACAAAACTAAATGAGGAAAAAAGCAACTTTTTCCTCATTTTGACTCAATCCAGGAGCATCAGTTGTGACCAGACTAACAGATGGGATAAAATTAGCAGACTAGAAGCTGTAGAAAAGAACTTTCAGGGTATAAGAATCAGGGAAAACCTGGCATTGAAATATTCTTTTCAATTGGGAGTTTCCAGTTTGCCCTTTCTGGGCATAGAGTGCTTTAATATGTAGAATACTACATTTTGGAATCTCTGTGCCTCTCCCAGTAGTTCATTGTGTTACTTGGAGTAAACTACTCTTTTGCTCAAATGAGTTTGTATTGTGTTTCTGTGACTGTCCATGAATTCAGCCTGTGTAGTTATGAGGTGACTCCTTCAAATCTGTTTATACCAAAACTGAATATCTAATTCTATTGCATAAAATATGATAAAATATCCTCTTCGTGTATTTTTAATATATATGAGAAGTAAACGAGTATTATTTATATTGACTTGTTTGAAGGTGAAATCTTCCTGACTAGCTATGACAGTTTTTGCAAACTAAGTCATGGACTCATGGAGAAAGAAAAAATAAGGCTTATTCTTTCTAACACTTAAAAGTACAAATCAAGCAAAATGAAATCTAGAGGTCTCTGCTGCCTTATCACTAGTTACAGTAACTATAGGCAGTAAATATCTCTGACTTTATATTACCTGCAGTAGCTTACTTCGTACTAAGTAGTATGAAGTGGCACACAAAGTGATGACCCCTAGAATTCATTTGCAGCACACTGATAAACGATTGCATTGCTTATGTTGTTTTATAGCTTCCCTGATTCAAGCTAAACTGCCAATTCTTATGCTTAAAGGGACAGACCAAACTTTTCCAGTCTTTCCTTTCTAGTGTGCCTCAAGAGGATTGCGCTTACTTACTGTGGTTCTGTGCTAGACTTTCAGCTGGGCTGTGATGATTTTCTAGCTTAATATCAAGGTCTATGCTAAATGATGTAAATGGCTTACATTAAAAATGGTGTTTGAGCTTCTGATTTCTAGTTAACAGAATACTTCATTAACATTACCTCCCTTTTAAGCCCATGAATCGAATGGGAAAACAAGTGTCTTCTATGTAGAGACAACAGAAAACAGATGACAAATAATGTTATCTTGATCTTTATCTCTCTTAAAATGTTGTATAACCTTCTGAAGCTGTTCATACCAATGGATTATGAAGTAGAAGATTCTAATTTATAGAGAAAGAGAATAAGCAACTCATGGGTTGGAACCCACGTTGTGTGCTCTTGTCAGAATTATCTTGGTGAAAAGGAGAAGAGCTCTTCAGATCTTTTCTGTCAGGAGGTTATGGTAGGGAGTGTGTGTCTCTTTTTTTTTTTTTATACTTTTATACAGTTTAAATACTGTACTTGTATTTGAACTTGCTCACAAGAATGGTGCAGAAGTGAACTGATTATTCTTGCAATGATTGCTTTTTCCATTTTGACTCTATGTAGCTGACCTAACACTGCCATGAGCCACAACATTGAAGTATTGCCTGTGTGAACTAGATTATAATTACACCTGTAGACTATTTGATTTGTATAATTTTATTTCGTTTTAGAAATTGGTGAAGTCTAAAAAACAGTGAAATGTCAGCGGCTTGCTGCTATTTTTTTCCCCATCTGTTTTGTTTGTTTATTTGTTTTTTCCCCTAAACTTAGTTCGTAAACCAGAAAAAGTTTGTTGGGTTGAAGCAGCCGGGACTGTTCGTGATGGTGTCCGAGCATACACAGCTTTACACTACCTTTCCCAAGTCTCTCCTGGAAAAACTGTCCTTGTAATGGATGGAGCAAGTGTAGGTAACAACTGTGCAGTAATAATTTCAGAACAGAAAGATTACCTCTGCCATAAATAACTGTCTTATCACCAGAACAATTGGATTTCTTACAACATGCTACACTTAAGTCTTGTATTTTATTCCTGGCAGCACACTTATGCTTATATGGATTAATAGGAAGGGCCCTCCCATGTAAGATACTGAGCCAAGAATACAGTCCTTTACATGTTGTGCGGGTAGTGAAGAGAGGTAATTCTTTTCTGGTGTTTTACATTGACATAGTTCTACCTTAAGCCCTCAGGTATAACTGAAGGAAAGTGCCTTGATTTTCTTATTCCTTTCCCACCACTGCTTTTTAACTTCTCTTAGATATAAATAATTTCATTTGCATTACTGCAATCTTTATTGCTAATGAAGATGTGGAGCTTGCCCTAGCCAAGATTCGTTAATGTAAATGTTGCTGGGGCTTTTTCCTTGGTAGCACTTCTTCCTTCAACAAGCAAGCCCCCAAGCTCCAAGTTACAATTGCAGTTATGGTACTTGCATTATTGAAAGTAGAATCTGAGCTCTTTTGTTGAAAAGGAGAACTAGTTAATTACTAAAAGATTGTTCAGAGCTTCCCAGTTAATGAAAAGACTTTTTTTGGCTTTACTTAGAGCAGAAGCAGATCTGTGAATATCCAAATCCTTGGTTCAGATGTGTTTTGTTGAAGGACTAAGTTTATTTCTGGATACTCTCCTGAGTTCTCCTGAATGTCCCTTGCAATATAATCTTTCTTAATTGGCATCATGTTGTTGCTGTAAATAAATTCATCTACCTTTTTTCCTCTGCAGCCTTTTGGTACAATAGCTATTCAATTAGCACAACATAGAGGAGCTAAAGTAATCTCTACTGCATACAGTCTTGAAGATAAGCAATACCTGGAGAGGCTTAGACCTCCTGTGGGTAAGTTACATTCTTCAGTGCTAAAGTTTACACTAAAGAGTGTCTCAAAATATTTTTTTTTTCTTTTTAGTCTAGAGATGTATTTCAGTAGCTGAAAACTGAAATACAAATCTATAAATAGTCTAAATAGTTTTAAAACTTGCTCTGTACTCCATAGGTATTTAATTTCTGGTTTAGGTGTATTTAATGGCATTTTTATTCTTCATTTAAATTGTTACAATTTAATTGACTGTCTCTTGGTACTTTCCAATAGTGCTTGAGTGCTGGCTTTTGGCCCAACTACTCAAGATGTCTCTTCATTTTATAAAACTGTTGCTTGTGAACAAGAAAGCATTACTAAATCACCAATATGTCACAGTATGTGATCTAGGTACCTGAGAAAGAGTTCAGGTGTAATCACACACTTGAGATAACAGTATTCATCAGACTCAAATTAGTTCTAATAGTATTTTGTCAAGCTGCGTGGCAGCCCAGTTTCAAGTACTGTCATAACTAGCTGGATGTCCAAATGCTCTTCATTTTCCTATTTCCTAAATGAGCTTTGCATTAGACTTAATACTTGCATTTATCTATGACTTCTTCCATCTCTTTGATACTTAAGTCTTTGGGGATTTTTCCCTGGAAGTAACAATGCTGTTTGAACTGTGGCAAAGTACTCTATGTTGAAGCTACTAGCATCTTTCCCAATCAAACATTTTCTTATTTCAGTGTTGCAAAGTGGAGGAAAGTAGAATATTTCTTTATTATTATTTTAAAATAAAGGATGGCATTGCAAAGTCCTGTTTTATTGCAGTCTGTGAACTTTGCTGTACGGTGAACAAAAGGTTAAAACCAGTGTCTGATATTTCCTCCTCAAAATGCAAAGACTGTCACAGTATAATCATCAAGTTTATTTTTCAGTGTATTATTTTTTTATTGTCATTCAAAGAAGTATATGTAAGAGTAGCTGGGTCTCTTGTAAGACTGCCTTTGTGGGAGAAATAATTGTGTAGTCGTTATCACATCTACATATATTACAGTCATATCAGCCAAAATATATATGCATTAAGATGAGATCTGATTAAAAAGATAATGTCAAAGTTAACTGTCTGACTCTGACTCCTTTCTCCTTTGTTATTTTGCATAGTAATATTGTTAGCAATCTTGGCTTTCCAAATTGAGAACTAGAGCAGTTTTCAAATCTCTCTTGATCTTGGTGACTCACTAAAACCAGGCATTGCTGATATGCAGGTGCACATAGTATTGTCCTTGTGTTCTCCCGGCTGACTCAAGAATAGTAAACTAGCAGAGGGATGAAATAAGCCAGAGAGCTGCTCTTTAGACACAGAGAGAACAGAGTTCTTGTGAATTTTGATTCCTTTCTGGCTCCCAAGAACAGAACTGGCAGTGGAAGCACAGAGACAACACAGTGTGCATGTGCATTCTGGGGCTGCACGTTCACACACATCTGCAGTGCTGGGGAGTGATTCACTTCCAGCCTACCAAGTGAGTATTTAGCTCTTCAGTAGTGGCTTTGCAGTGCTGATAATGCAGCAGGAAGTGGAGTGTCGTGCAGAGAGGTTATTACACAAGAGCAGGGAGAAAGGCGTTTCTTCTGCTGCCTGAACTTAATGATCTTCAACAGGGAACTGCAAAGTGTTGTGTTGGGAACATAATCATTTCTTCTAAGACGCGGCAGGCCTATTTCTCTAGATTTTTATATTGTCTCCACAAAAAAAGCTGGTTTTCTGTTTTCTTATTTCAAAAGTCTTTGTTTAGCGTATAAATAGACATTACAGACATAAGAACATAAAGCATTTTTGTGAATGCGGCTGATGCGTAGAGATTTGTTATGCCAGCTGTTACAGGGTGAAAGGAGTAAATACAAAAGACCTAAAACTTCACTTTGTAATGTTTTATGGGTGTATTTTGCAAAGGATATGAAAACTTAACTATTAGCTAAGAAAGGACTTTGCAATTAATGTTATTCCTGTCAGCCCATACGCCAAGGAACCCAAAGTCATATTTATATTTACTTTTTGGTGCTGTTTTGAAGTTATATGAATGTTAATATAAAATAAATGCACTAAGTAAACCAAGTGTAGGTAGCTATATCTAAGCTGGTTTCTAATGTCTATGGGTGGAGGTTTTTTCAATTTTGTACTTGTTTAGTGGGTTTTGTTTAGTTTTTTTATCAGTTGTCACTGAGCAGCAATTTGTGTTATCAGTGTATGGCATAACTAGCTGCTTCATAAAATAGCTGAAATAGCCATCTCTTGCACTGAAAAGGCCATTGCTTATATGGGGGGAAAAAATTTAATTGCAGCCTCAAATAAAGAGCTATCACCTGGGTACAGTACTAAAAAGAGAAAACAGGGTTAAAACAAAAAGGCACTGGTTTTGCATTTTCGGGTTTTTCATTGTTGTTGGGAAGTTGTGGGATTTTTTTGGTTGTTTTGTGTTTTGTTGTGTTTTAGTTTTTAATAAATATGATTCCAGTGCCTGAAGTAGAAGTTCTTGTTAATGTTTAAGGATTCATATTCAGACCAACAGCATGGGGTCTTTGCATATCTTCAGTAATCTCTGGAGTAAATATAATAATAATATGAAGGAGGGGTTTATAACAAATTTTGAAATTTTAATGCCCACATTTCAAACTAGAGACAGACTATTATATAAACAATGGGATGAGTTTCTGTTAGAGAACAGAAGAAAAAAATAGATATATTTCTCCCGTTCTCTAGATTACCTCCTTATTTTTTTTGTTTGAGGTTTTCTGGGGTTTGGGGTTTTGGATTTTTAGGTTTTTTGGTTTCTTGTGGGTTTTTTATTCTTCAAAACCAATGCAGAGCTTTCAGTGGATACATTGCTGGTAAGAACTCATCAGTGATCTCATGGCTTTTGAGCATATTCAATAAACCAAATAGCAGATCTTTTGTATGACAGTTTTTAAATTTTTGTAGCTGAATTTACTGCGTAAGAGTAAACTCTGGTAGCTGTGGAAATACTGGTATTTCTACTTCTCACCAAGAGTGAAAGGAGAGAGAAACCAAAGCCTTTGTGCCAATCAGAATAATGTTACTTTAGAAGTTGTGCAAGTCACAGAAGAAGAAACTGAACTAATTTACAAATGTTTTGTGAGAAATTTTGAATAAATGACAAAGGGTTATATAAAATTATAATTTGATGCTCTGCCTTTTCCACAGTGGAGAGAAATTGTTACAGCAATTTGCTAGGAAAGAAAGTGAAGAGGATTTTTAAGAGTACTGTAATAACTATTGTATTAAGTAGCAAAACTGGAAATGTTTGCTAAACAGAAGATAGTCAAACTGATTATACTGTTGCCTTTCTTTTTGATAGTCAGGCTTTGAGTCTATTAAATCAGGATTATTCTCAAAAAGTAAAACTATTTGCAGAAATTTTATACCATGTCAAATTGCCCTGTTAAGAAAAACCTTTTAACTTTTTGACTGAAGAAACTAATAAGAAAAGGATATTATGGGATTTTATTTGCATATAGGGAATATGACTATCATTATTAATTTAATGTGACATCTCTATTAAATTGCAACCGTGTGTGTTCTCTTTAGCCAGATAATTTGACTTCAGTGAAAAAATTAAATGGTTGACCTAGGAATCTGAATGCATCTTGTGATTTGATTGGAAGGAAAAAAAAAAAAAAAACCAACCCCAAAGCATTAACTGAGTATTTCTTCTTAATGACCATTTTCTTGCAATTTTTCTTCTCTCCTTCTTTCCCTGCGATTGAACTCAAGAAGGTATACGGCAGCCTTTAGTGGGTAAGTACACATTGCAAATTTGAGTTTAATCTGTTATGCTTTGGAAATATGACTTCAGATTTATTTGACATTATTTCAGTTACCGTTTTGCTGAGAAGTCTTTGGCCTCTTTAGTTTCTAAATGTTTATTCTACCTCGTAATTATGAAACAAAGCTAAAACCCTTAGCTGCTACTTCTCTGCCCTAGTTATTCCTGATTCTGTGATTTATCTTTATAACCATCTATAAATATATCATCACAGATACAAGAAGAAAATGTATTAGTGACTTCAGAACTATTTCAAGAACAGATGTAAATACTTCTGTCTAACTATTTAATGATGCAGAGAGCCATTTAGAGGTTAAAAACATCATGTAGAAAGTAATACAAGTTTATCTGGGCTGTGGATTAGTAACAAGGTTACTAAGCATTCTTTTAAAGAAAAAAATGGATTTGACTTGCTGGAATCATAAGAAAATTCAAGTCAGTGCTTCATAATTCACTGAATTTGTGTTTTTACATGTTAACTTCTGACTTGCGCTGGGAGACAGAGCTCCATGTCAGGGAGAATAGGTTTTTGTTTCCCTCGATGTGGAACTAAGAGAAAGGCTCTGCAAGGGACTGGAAGGAAGTGGTTATTTCTATGTCAAGTAAGGGAAGAAAGCTATGCTTGGAAAACTCTCCCAATACATGACTGCTACGGTTATTTGATTGGTAATTGCAAAGTAGGGAGATGTGAAATAAGGTGTCTTCTTATGTTTTGGCCACTCTTTTTTTGCTTCAGTAACATGGCTAGTCACTCCAGAACTTGCTAGTTTTGAAGGTGCTTTCGGAAAAGTAGAATAGTAAAGAATGAACTTTACAGAAGGATTTCTAATTCTTACAGTGGCATAGTTTATCCTTTTTGGCCTACACAGACTTGTCAGTTTTAGTTCTGCATCAGTATAAAGTTCATACATATTTTTTGGTGTTGATCTTGCACTGCATTGGAAAATTAAAAAAAACCCTGACTATTGGCTAGGTTTTTTGACTTAGCTGCAAACTTGCTTATGTAATACTTCCAGAAACGAGAAACTCTCTGTTCAGTTCTGCATCTAAGCTCTACATTTTTATTGTGGTTAACCAAATGTACTGCTCTTTCTAGCTCGGGTGATAGATGTGTCAAATGGGAAGATAGATGTGGCAGAAAGCTGCTTGGAAGAAACTGGGGGCCTGGGAGTGGATATTGTTTTAGATGCTGGAGGTATGTAATTGAAGAAAATCTGGTCTTCAGAGCACCATTGGGGGGGGGAGTTTATTATTATTTCTAGGTAATATAGGTGAAGGATCATCACCTCAAAAGATAGCATTTAGTTGCCTGTTCGCATGCAATTTTATGTATCATCTCTTCAATAGATCTCCTCAAGCAAGATCTTTTTAAGATCTCCTCATGTCACCCTCTAGTGGAAGCATCTAATACTGTTAGTCATCTGCTAAATTTATCTGAAATTTTCCTGTTTAAAACTGAAAAGAAACAATGTGTTTGAAGAGTAGAGCTGTGACATCAATGTTACATCAATTACGGTACCTTATTTTAATATAAAAATTATGCCGTAATAGCCAGTACCATCAACCTGTATTCTCAAACAATCATAATAGTAGTAAACTCTGAAATTACTATTTTTAGCTGAAGTAACTGAGGAACTTCTTAAAGTTCTGCTGAATTAAAAGAAATATATATTGAATTTCCTAAATCTTCTACTTGAAGATTTACTTGAAGATCTACTTTCCTAAATCTTCTCATGTGACCAACAGCAAAATTTAGTTGTAGTGCTGTTCCAAACAGCCACCTTTCGTTGTGTGTATTCATATGCATACATTGCAACTTGTTTGTATCTGAAGACATAGGACTGTGAAGAATCCCAAGATAATGTGGGTTTCAGTACAGGAAGAGATGGATTTTTCATTCTGAATAGAGTTTTCTTCTGAGCTCAAATTAAATTTCTTCTCCCATGTTTCTTCCCCCAGTGAAATTATATAGTGCTGAAGATGAATCAACTTCAAAATCACAGTTTCTGCCTCATAAGCATGATATCATTACCCTTCTTGGTGTTGGGGGACACTGGATAACAACAGAAAAAAATCTTCAGGTAAAGATCTTGTGTGAGTAAGGTTAGTTTGCACCACCATATATTTATGGATGTGTCTGTGAGCTTCTGCTGTGGCCAAATGGTTCCTCACTGTTAAACAGTATCAGTTTTAAATAAAAAAATTCACATCCAGAAAATGGGAAGTATACAGCATTAATACTAAATGTTTTTATTTTCCTTTTGGACAATTTTGGGGCTCTCTTCTCTGAGATGATAGTAAGTTATGTTAATAGCCTGGCTGTACTGACAAATTTTAAAGGACCTATTTTGTCTAGCTTGGGGTATTAACCTGTTTGACAAGACAGAAAAATACTTAAAGCTGTAAATATTACAAGTTCGCTAAGTTTTAATGGACAGGAGATGGTTTTTTGTTTGTTTTAACCATCTATATAAAATAACCATTAAACCTTTATTTTTGGGTAGGAAAGTGTAAATAACGTTTTTCTTCTATTTGTTTAAGCTGGATCCTCCAGATAGCCGTTCCTTGTTTCTTAAAGGAGCCACAGTCTCCTTTCTGAATGATGAGATATGGAACTTGTCCAATATACAGCAAGGGAAGTATCTCTATATCCTTTCAATGGACATTTTGAATACTGACAGCTAATGTATGGAAATGCAACTGAGAAACCAACTAATAAAATTGTTCTTTTCTACTCAGTTATGTAACCACGGGCTCAAAGGTCAGCACGGTTAAGCATACAGCATAACTAAAATTTAACAATGCACTCATGTTTTACTTAAGCTAGTCTCCACATGCCTTCTAAATACATGTCTACATACTTCGTTAAAAGCAGTGCTGAAACAGAAAAAACACGTTCTGGAGAAAATGCAGTGTTTTGGTTCAAGACTGAACCAATTAATTGAAGATTTAATTCTTCTAAGTTTTTATATTATGCATTTGATGTCTGGGGAATTATTTTTTGTTCTTTTGGGCAGTAGATGGATCATCTGTAAATCTTAATGCTATCGGTTTAACCATAAAAGTTACAATATTTTGGCTTCATAACCTCTTCATCATTTGCAATGTTGCATACATAAAATTTATTAGGCAAATATGTGGGTGTGGGAAGAGGAATGCCTCCTTCATTATTTGCATTACCTACGTTTGGTCTTAGCAGCTAGACTCTGAGCTTTGTACTAATGTGACAGTTTTCCGTGGACCACTTCAGGTAATGGAAGGTTTGTCTGTTTATGGCTTTAAGGACTCTCCCTGTTCTCTACTGCACTGCAGATCGAGATCTGCTGAATCACTTTTGCAGTTTAACAGAACAGCAGAGGCAGGTGAGGATTAAGTCATTATACTTGTGAAACGACTAACTGTGCTGCCAGGAAGTCCTCCCCTCCTCCACTGAACTGCAAAGTAGATTAGGCAAGGTCAGGAATACTAAGGAAATATTTATGGGATGCCGGTTATCATGAATCATTGTATAGTTTGGTATTTTGGTTGAATGCTTACTGAGTAGTTGTCCACATAAAAAGTAAGCTGACTAAACAAGTAAGATTCTTCTGTTGTCTCCTGGGGTATCTCTAATAACAACAGCATGTTTTAGCACAACAGGCTTTAAAGTTGAAAGGAAAAATCTGGTTTGATTTGGCTTTTTTTTTTTTTTAATCTGTATATCTTGTGAAATTCTTGAGCATATGGCATTAATATCATCTGAAGAAATCACAAGGGTGACCACTTTCAAAATTAATTGAGCTTCAAATATTAACCAGATTGCTCTTAAAATGAAGGAATATTATTTTTTAGGTTTCATTTAAAGAGACTAAATACAGCCTCATCTGTTGCATTGACATGAATGCTAGTCATTAACGCAAAGATCCCTTATAGATGCACAGTAGTGCTCCAAGAATTTACAGACTCAGCTGTATTCCCAACTTTGTTTTGATTTTTACTTGAGATGTCTGTCTGAATGGTAGGGATAGTTAACTGGTACCGAAGTCTGTCATCATCATTCTGTACAAAAAATACAATTACCATTCTCACTAATTAATGTTGTACTAGTGTGGGCTGCACTTGTTGATCTTAACCCTTTTGCCTTATTTTTCCAAACTCCATTTTTCATATTTCATTTCTACTTACTGATGCAGGAAAGGACATTTTTGATATATATAAAAGTGCATAAATCTGATCTAAAGATTGAAATTAAGGTTAATTTTCATTTTGCATATTGTATCAGTACAGGGCTATTGCCAGCAAACGTGATTATAGAAGGATTTATCTGTAAATACATTGTTACCTTGACAATCCTTTTAGATACCCATCTTAGAAGATATCATGGAGAAATTATCAAGTAGCATTTTCAGGTGAGAGATGTGATTATTATTGGTTTTTAATTATTATTGTTTATTTACATTTCTAAAGTTGAATTAAAAAAATTCTTGCGAGCACTGTGCTACAAATTTCTATTGGGATGCTTAGGAAAAGATGCCTCACAGTTTCTGTGGAACTGTTTATGGTCTATTTCTGGTTTTAATATAGCAGGCTAAGCACAAGGAAATTTGCTAACCCCACGATTATGCTGTATGTCAAAATTTAATAGAGGCAGCACATTCTTTTCTTGGTGGAGGAAGAGCATATATCTGGCTGCTCAGCAGTGTATCTGAGAAACGGTGTTGGCTGTAAAAGATGGTATTGTCTAATATTCCGCTAAGAGTGACGGCTTCACTAGATACAAAGATTCCCGTAATAATGTGGGAATGGAAGATCCTTTCTCTAATGCAGGATAGCTGTACTGCTGTTGAGCAAAAACCTCACCATCTGGGTGGTTTTTTCCTCCCATAAGAAGGGGATCTTTTAATTAACTTCTGTTTCCTGTTTGCTGTAGGGCTCTTCCCTTGTTCTGTGAACGAAGCAAAGCTGTAGAAGTTTTATTCTGTTTAAAGAGTAAAGTTTACATACTGAAAGTAAAGTCTATAGCAGTAGTCCTGCAATATTTCTGTTTATCTGAGCAAGCTCACCAGATGCTTCTGACATACTATTCCATTTTAGGCCTCAACTGGATGAACCGATCCCATTGTATGAAGCCAAGGTTTCTATGGAAATAGTTCAGAAGAATCAAGCAAGAAAAAGACAAGTCATCCAGTTCTGACACAAAATTTTCTGATTTCTAAGCCTGTGGAAGACAAAGAAACGTAATGTATTTGAAAAGTAAATTAGTGTACATTTTCAAATAGTTCTGTAACCAGAATTTAAAGATCTTTGTACCTCAACACAAATGGTTTCTGAAGCTCCGGTGACTTCAGGGTTGGGGTTTTTTTGATCCACTTGAGCAGAATGTTCCCATCAGCAACTTCTAAAGAAGCAGTCTTGACTTAGAAATTTTGTCTGCCCTGCCTCAATTACAAATGTCAGTAACATCTACAGGCAAACTCAGTTGCTGTTGTTTTTCAACTGTAAGAAATTAAAGGAAAAAAAATAATTTTCTGGTGTTTTTTATTAGTCCTCCCTTCTCCAGCCCCCCTACCAATAGTCACCTTTACCTTTTTGTTTTTGACTGCATTGAGACTGAGTGCTCTCTGCCATACTCTTAAAGTATTTAATCCACATTTTAAATTGTTATTTAATTGAAAGACAGGCGAAACCATCAGAATTGGCAAGGATGCTAGAGGGGAAGGATAAGGTACTGACTGTAGGAGTTCTGCCCCCAAGCTGATTTTCTTCATTTTAGCAACCAGGCAGTAAACCTAGTAAATCTAGAGTCCATAAGCCAATACGATCATGTCATTGAGATGTTTGAGGCACTTTATGTATCTTGTTACTGTAATGTTATCTTTGAAATCTTTCCAGTAAGACCTTCCTACACTCTGCACTTCCACTTCCCCTTTTCCAGCCTCAGTCCTATGCCTAGCACGGCTCAAATCTGTTTATCCAACATTCTCTATTACTGACATCTGCTAATCAGCAGTAGGGAAGGAACTGCTGTTTTTCTTTCTTCAAAGCATGTGGCTTCAAACTTGCTCTTACTTGAGAGCAAAAATATTTCTATTCAGCTGTGCTATTCATTTTCACTGTGTGGATGGCTCAAACAGATACTAACACTTTAAACCAGTGTAAGAAGTTGGAATATTTGAGTGCAAATAGATTATTTAGAAGCATGATTAATCTATCTTCTGTTATTCAGAGAACTTGTAGTAGGTTCTTGATAAATGATACAAGGGAAGCATATAAAAGCATGAGTAAATCTTATTTTACTACTGTGATGTAATGCAGCCTTGAAGATAAGCAGTGCTCTTATGTGTGTACACACACATACGAAGCACGTGAATCTTCTTAGTTAGCTGAAGCCTTCTACCCAACCACTTATTTTTTACTGATTATGTTCATTTTAGCTGAAATGTTTGCAAAATGAAGTCGATCAGAGCAAATAGGTTAAAAAATAAGGTTTAATAAAACAGAAACACTGACAAAACTGCAAAAGTAAGATTTTTATCGTACAGTTTTTATTTTATGAGATCTTTTGTCAGTAGCTGTGTTGCTCCTAACTACATGTATAAATGCCTTTTGAACCCTGTGGTACCATAGACCACTTCAGCAATAGCTAGCCTTAGTTTAAGTCTTTCAGCTGGATCAAGTTATGAAGCAAGTGTCTCTGCACGGTTGGGTGTTAAGTGGCCTATGGGTGCATTTAGCTGCCTGAGATGTCTCAGCATTTTGTAATGTTCTTCAATGATGCTAGCTTTAGGTTTGTATGTGCTTGAACAGGAAGGATTCACGAGGCTGCCTAAGCGATTACTTCCTCTTTCCTACATCCCCTGATGAAAGAAAGCAGAAACTAGTTTTGAATGTGAGCAAGGCTTCCCGGCTGTGGGGGTAAAGGCTGCCAGCTACTTGCCTGTTCCTTCATAGCTTGGACAAGGCACATGTGCATCACTGTTACCTGTACACTGCTGTGAGAGCCCAGTGGAAGGCTGCCTGTGGTCTGTCATAGTGCTAATAATGTCGAGAGGCATGCTAGGAGCTGCACCAGCTGAGGCTTTTGACCAGGTTTTGCTGAGGATGCTTCTGCTCTGGTGAGCTCAAGCCCTGCACAACCAGAATGTGCAGGTAATGTGGGTTGCTATTAATGGCAGCCACACGTCTTCAAAAACAGCACTGTGTCTAAATTAGTGCTATAATCTATCATTGCTTTATTTAATGGCCTTCGGAGCTGTTTTGGCAAGGATAATCTGTCTAGTAGCTGAAAACTACTGCCTGTTCTTTGGTGGTGAGAGGATGGGCTTTCTGCAGTTGTCTGAAGTAAAATCCTGCAGCATGGGCCCTAGCCAGTGCCATGAATCGCAGTTAGAACTAGTCTTCTACCCCCAACACACACGGAGTGTGTTTAGTCTCACGTTTCACACAACTGGAACCGCGTTCTACTATCTCCACAGGTGATTTTTGTCCTGGTGCAGCCATGCGGCGATCTCAATACCCGTCTTGAGAAATTCAGGCTGGTTTCAGAATGGACTCCGAAATCTGTTTGTGGGTTTTCGCGGTAAC
Source organism: Falco naumanni (assembly GCF_017639655.2). NCBI lineage: Eukaryota > Metazoa > Chordata > Aves > Falconiformes > Falconidae > Falco > Falco naumanni. The sequence continues at coordinate 76,346,450 of NC_054055.1, read as the reverse complement.
GCTTTTTCTTTTTTTTTTTTTTTTTTTTCCCCCCTCACTTACTAGCCAACGCGGGGTGGAGAGCGGTGTCAGGCGAGCTGCAGAAGGAGTCCGACCCGCCTCACGGAAACGTCGCTTCAGACACCCCGCGGCCGGCAGAAATGGCGGCGGCCGCGTTACCTCAGCTCCGCCCAGGGGCGGTGCTCGGCCCTTTTGGCGCCAAGCTGCGACTGCCGCTCCCGCCCAGCCGCTGCGCCTCGCTCCACGCCGCGGCCATGGCCTCCCCCGCCGTACCCGGCTACTCTCCCGGCTTCAAGAAGCCGCCGGCGATGCTGCGGCTGAAACGCAAACGGCTGCGGAGGTGCGAGCCCGCCGCCCCCGCGAACCCCCGCTGCGGCGCGGCCCCGCGGGCCCCCTCCGCGCCAGCCCGCCGCAACCCTTTCTCCAGCCTGGACAACGCGCCGCGGGCCGGCGGCGCCCCTCAGACGGTGGAGCGGGCCCGGCCGCCGCCGCCGGCTGGAGGGGACCCCTTGATAGCACCGTTCTGGCAGGTAGGACCGACCCCGGCCCCGCGGGGGGTCGCGTTTTCTCTTCCCTGTGGTGAATGGCGGCGGGGAGGTAGGGGCAAGGCCCGCCGTCAGCGCCCACCCTCCGGCCCGGCCGCAGCGTCCGCTGCGGCCGGGCCGGAGGGTGGACGCTGACGGCGGGGACGCGCTTGGTGCCGCCCTCGACGTTTCCCTACCAGGGACGTTTTTTGAAATTATCGACCTAGTTCTTATTTTTCACTGCATCTCACACTCCTGTTCCTGTTCAGCTTTTAGAGCCCGTGGGTGAAGTTGAGCCCCCCAGGAGAGCAGAGCCCTCGGAAACAATGGACATCCTCGCCCTAACCCATGTGAGCTGCTGAAAACTTTTTTAGCCGTTCTCAGTTCACACAAAAAAACACTTTAATATTTGATGACGCGTCTCTGTATAATCAGGAAAATTTCTTAAATTGCCTTAACGTTTACTGAGTGACAGTCTTCTGCCTGACTTTACTGCTGTTGTAGTTCTAAATGACAAAGGTTGTTGTCTTCTGCCAGTTTTATTACCATGCTTACTATAATTCTTCTTTCTTAGTTTTTATGTTTTGTTGAGATAAGGACGTTCTTCAAAGTAATAAATCTTCTGCAGTCTTACTCAGCTACAGAAGGGGAACAAACAACTTCACCAGACACACTGGGAAGAGGGAATACCTGAAGGCCAGTCCTTGCAAGAGGGTTTCAAGCAGGCAACATCTAACGTTATAGGTTCAGAAACTTAAGTTCAAACTAACGTAGCAAAATAGAAAAATGATCTCTCAAAGAGAACAAACTGTCCTAGAGCTCCTCAATGGGTTGTTTTGCATCCTCTAGGAAACGCCTGACATGACAATCACCATGAGAGGATGACGGGAAATAACTGTTTTGGCATGAAAATTCTTGTCTTCATAAAATTCAGGCTGAGTTTTCGGTTTTTTTGAATCATTCATCCTTTTACCCATTCTTAGTTTATGACTTCTGGAAAGACAGCTGTGAACAAAAACCCTCTTTGTGGTTTTGGAAGCAATATAATGCCATATTTCTATTGGAATCCATTACTGATTAAAATAATCAGTTGAGTATAAACTGTGACTTTGGTTAGCCTATGAACAGTCAAACTTCATGTAACTTGGAATCTCCCTGCCAGAGCTATTTTTTTAAGCATGCCTCTTATGCAAGTACTTCCTTAGGATCCGAATGAGCATTATGATCCAAAACTGGCATTTTTGCTGTTGCACTGAACTGGCCAGAAACGTGCAGGAGACAGCAGATTTGTCTTGTCATTTTACAGGCTGCTAAACTCAAGACATTATATATAGTAGTGGTAGTCCAGTATCTGGTCTGCCTGCCACAAAAGTCATGTTAAATTAATATGGGAGGAAAGCTAACCATGCTAAAATATAAATAAGTAGCGACATAGGTGGTTTTGGTGGTTTGGTTTTGTTTTATTTTTTTTAATTTTCTATGAATTAACTGGTGCTGTTTCTGTTTTGTAAGGACCTTCATTTACCTGTTGCTGTACCTGAAATTCCCTCTGCACCAAGACATGAATTTCCTGCAGACTGGAGTATTAAAACACGACTTCTATTTGTGTCTTCCCACCCTTTTACATGGGCAGAACATTTAAAAGCACAAGAGGAAGCTCAAGGATTTGCTCAGCATTGTAGAGCTACAGAAATAAACTTACCACAGAGTGTGCAGGTAATGTGTTGGAGGGTAGCTGTAAGCTCACCTTCAGAAAGGAAAATGTACCTTTGCACCTTTCCTTAAACATGCTGGCAGTGAAGGATTGATTCTTTTTTTATTTTGGTCTTGCATTAAGAATAAGGCTCATTTAGACTACTAACCTAATTCCATCTGTGGTTTGTACCTGAAGTGGCAGACAGTGATAAGTAAGTGGCCGTTCAACTTTAGCTGTGGAGCAGTTGGGGGCAGGGGGGCAGCAGTGGTGTTTAATACTTAGTATTTTTTTAATCTGTCTCTTGCAATGCTGCCTTAAGTAAAGCATTACTGTCCTCATAAAATACTTTTTCTGACTTCTAGGAACCAAAACTGTCAACAGAACTGCGTTGTGCCTTCCAGCAAAGCCTCGTTTACTGGCTTCACCCTTCACTGCCATGGCTGCAGCTGTTCCCTCGGATTGGAGCAGATAGAAAAATAGTTGGAAAGGCTAGTCCTTGGTCACAGGATGAAACTGTGCAACAAGTGCTGATGAGTGACTGGTAAGTGGAAGCAAACAACTAGCGTCTTTAGCAAGAATAAGACAATGGGATTTTATTAATGCACAAGCTCTTTGCAGTTTTATGAGAAAACTTTTTACATGATTTTGGGTGGTTTTTTTCCTCAGCTAGAATCCTCATTATTTTGAGGACCAGGTTAAGGAAATGCAAGATTGAAGCAACCTTCTTGTGTTAAATGCTTGTCTCCAATTCTAGTTTTGGGTAGAATTCTATAAATCCTGTCAGCAGATTGTCTTTGCTTCATGTAAAACCACATGCTGGACAGCAAGTAACACTGGAAAGGCATAGCATTGGCAAACAGGATGCCTTTCGAACCACGTGCTTACAAAGCAAGTACGGTGGAAGAGCACAGCACTGACAAACAGGCTGCATTTCAGAGGAGTGCAGCTTCCTAAATCTTGAGCATGTCTGAAAATCTGGCTAATCATTCAGTGTGCATCACTAACACCCAGCCAAATCCAGTCTGATGTGTCAATAGAGTTGGTTTTTTCTAATTTGCAGGTCTGTCAGCTTTACTTCTCTGTACAATCTGCTCAAAGCCAAACTGTGTCCCTACTTCTATGTATGTACCTACCAGTTCACTGTCCTGTTCCGTGCAGCCGGTCTTGCAGGAAGTGATGTTATCACAGCTGTAATTTCTCCCACAACTAGAGGTTTAAGAGAAGCCATGAAAAATGAAGGTGAGGTGAAACCAGTCTAGCTATGATTTGAATAGCTGATAAAGTGCATTAGCTTTACAATGGTGTTAAAAAACCACCCGTTGCTTTCTTTCCTCCTTTGTTCAAGGCATTGAGTTTTCTTTACCTTTGGTAGAAGAACATAGAACCAGGAAACAGAAAAACTCTGAAGTGAACTTGGAAACAGAAGTTGCCAACAGCCTTGAAGTGGGTAACAGCATGGAAGATGGAGAGTATGTAATAAGTCTTCTACAATGCTAGAATTCAAGGGCATCTACAGACTCCTGTATGTTCCATTTGGAAAACCTTCCTATGCAGTATTGCCTTCTTATTACTGATTCTGTGTTTCCCAGACAACCAGCTCCAAGCGATGATGATGATGATGAAAGTTTCTCTTGGCTTGAGGAGATGGGAGTCCAAGACAAGGTTAAAAAACCAGATGCTATTTCCATTAAGCTGTATCCTTTCTTTGCATGACAAGATGTATGACACTGGAAAACCATGCAGATGTTACCATTTTGCAGTATAGATAGTTTTATATAGGAGTTTTATAAAAGCTTTTGGGAAATTACTTCCAAGTAATAATCCTCATACTGCTGTGTATTAAGAGACTCTGCATGTCTTTTGGGGTTTCTTTATGACAAGTATTTCTAGATGCTTCTCTTCTTGAAGTAGAAGCCATTGTGAATTGTTAATGTAATTATGTAAGATCCGTTAGGTCACAAATTGATTGTGTCACTTCACATGTAGGCTCACTGGAAAGACTCATTAGACTTTTTTTATATGTTTAAAGAAAAGGGTGTATGTTCATGTAGGCTAGGCTCACACTCGGTAGTAGTGTGGCATAGTGAGGATGCAGCTAGACCAGAACAGCTGTTGCTGAGAACCTGTATGTTTCAGAGGGACTGATTAACTCTGTCTTCCTGTGTTTTCATTTGCACTTGGAGTACCTGAAGTTTTTAATAATGAGATCAGAAGTCAGGTTTAAGATGCTGCTTAACAGCTGAAGAAATAATGTGGATCAGTGTAAAGTTTGGAGGGTTTATTTGGTTTTGTTTGTTTAAATGACTTGATTGGTCAGGGCAGTGGCAAGGGGGTGATTTGTGGATTTGCACTGCTCCAGTTCTTCCTGTGATGCATTGATGCTTTTCACTTCCCTCATGGTTGTCCTTTGACTCCAGTCAATACAGGCATAAGGAGAAGCACGAGGTGCAGATGGATCACAAACCCGAATCCCTTGCATTAGTCAAAGGAACAAACACATTCACCTTGCTGAACTTCTTGATAAACTGCAAGAGCCTCGTGGCTGTTGCGGGTCCACAAACAGGGCTTCCACCAACTTTGCTGTCCCCTGTCGCTTTCCGAGGTGGTACAATGCAAACACTCAAAGTAAGTAACAACCGTCTCCCATTTTCTCATAAGGAAAAGAAAGTTGTTTCTTTGGCCCGTAGATTTAGACACTGACTTGGTATAGTTTCCCTTGGGTACTGCAGAGTAATTTTTGTTGCTATAGCCTGAGTTAGCGTTTTGACTGCAACTCATCTCTATCCACATAATATGTGCTGCTAAACTGAAATCCCAGTACTTCCATCCTTCTCACCCTGAGACGTAAAGAGGTTAAACAGACTTCCTAGATACTAAAATGGTTCTTAAGAGACTCTCCTGAGATCATACGGGGTCTCAAACCATCACAGCTACTTGCAATGAGGGAACCTTGGAACTGTGGCTTGCCAGCTGTTACTGTAAGGAGGTGGTGGATGCTCAAGGGTACGCTGTTAATACAGGTAGCGCGGCAGTCTTCCACCGGAGTAGTTGTTTGTATTGTTCTTCTGCAGTTAACTTTCTTAGTACTACCCAGCATTCCTGTGTATGGCAGTCAGTACATTTTAGAGTTGTTCCAAAGTCGGTAAACCCATCAAAATAACCATGTATTGACCAGTAAGTTGACAATGTTGAAAAGTATTTTGAATTTTTAATGGGACGTGGCACTGCAGTGTTAAAGTACGTGAGAATTAGGGGTTGATGTAGTGTGTCAAAATGTAATCCTATGTCATCTTGTCTTCAGGCTAGAAGTATAAATGCCAAAGCCAGAGTTCACTTGGTGTACGAGGACCGGTTCAGTTTGGAGGTTGTAGGCCCTGTCATGCCTCATTCCCTGCATGCATTGACCATGCTGCTTGGGTCCGCACAGAGGGGAGCGTTCTCAGCTGTGCTATACACACACGAGCCAACTGCGGTGTTTAACACAAATCTTGACAGCGCAAGCCCCGCCTTAAATAAGGTAAGGGAACTAGCAGCAGCAGTCTCCCCTGTTAGGAAGAGTATCTTATTACAGACCATAGGACACTGAGTGGCACAAAACTTTCCCTTAATGGGTTTACACCCAGTTACTGTGATCCTGCCTGGCAGTCCTCATGGCTTGTCATTCCCTTGGAAATGGAAAAATCAGAAAACTATATCCAGGAATTCCCCAGAGGTACACAAATGAGCGTTAAGAACTAGAGGCACTTCAAACAGAAATACCTATTCCCCGTCTCTCTTCATGTGAATTTCTGCAGGAAACCGCATACAAAGATCTTCCTATGTATGGACTGCATCCTAAGACTTTGGATCAACTGAGGCAGTGTCCAACACTGGGGAAGTCTTCCATCCGGTCTTTGGAAATGAAGGATTATGCTTACACCTGGAAGTCCTAGGTATGCTTGTTCCATTTAATGGAAAACACTACTCTCTAGTGTGCTGGCGCTGTACTACAGGGGCAGCACCTACGCGGTACTGGCGGGGATTGCACATCACAGACAACTATTGCATGCCACCTGTCAAAAAACACTTCAAAGGACTTTTGGAGGAAAAGGTCTTGGAAATCTCCTTTTGTATTTTAGAAAGCTTTTTTCAAATAAAACTTGATAAAACACAATTACCTGTTTTATTGGTCTGACTTGGGTCCAGAAGGTTGTATTTCTCACACACATGCAAATTTGATTCTGAAGTACAAAATTCCTGCTGCTGCTCTGTGCAGTAACTCATAACTACATTGGTTTTTCCAAGAATTCCACCCCTCCCCTTTCAAAACTGCTTCCAGCACCTTGCGAGAAGCTTGATAGCTGCAGCTTGGTATGTTGCACCTCTTGGTTTAGTTGGCTCTGACCTCCACAAAGATAGATGAAAGTCAGCTGGACACAAGCAGAGTTCTGGCTGCAGCCGACTCAGACTAAAAGGTTAAGATTCCTCGGAACAGCTGGGCATAGCTGTCTAGCATTCCCATACCCATACTTAACATTAAAATGAGCCGAACTTTTAAAAAGCTATTGGTACAAACCATGACTTGAATCAGACCAAACTGGGAAAAATAGAATAGTTGCACCACGTGATTGGAGATGTGGAATGTGAGAGGCAGCGGGGTCTGCTCATCCAATGCTGCATGTTCACAGCAATAGCGAAGCCTATTGACAGGTTTAATCGAGTCTGTTTCACTTCAGGTTGAGTAGTCAAAGCTGTTCTTTTGGAGGTGTGTACGCTGCCTTTTAGAGGATCAGACTCCTGCAGCAGCAAACGCTGCATCTGAAGAGCAACATGTAGAATACTGTCACACTGGTGTACTCCAGCAAGATTCTCAGTTTGGCCAGTATTTTGCACAGAAACAAAGCAGTGCTCACACCACACGGTCACCGTTACTACAGGGCCATTTGCCTGCCCTCTCAGAATCCACCTGTGATTCTGAAACAGTAGGAGATCAGAACCAGGTCTTGAAGAAACAACTGGTAAACTTTAAAATGTGGGCAGGTGAAGAAGTTACTGTGGATTGAGGCATGGCCTCCCAGTTACTTTGTATGGACACCACTTGAAGTATCCTACCCCAAGAATACAGTGTGTATACAATTACACTGGAATACCTCATGTTAGTATTTCTTACTTGACAGTAACTACCATGACACTGTCCACCTTGTGGTACACTGAACAGGACATCTAGAAAAGCTCAAGGAAAGCCCCTCTCTTTTGATGGAAAAAGGCACCTTAGAATATTAAGTACTTTGATAATGTCAAATACTTTTGTTTCCAGTGGAGTTCAGGGTAGTGAAATCCATTAAATCTTTACACTTCTAACTAATCAAAAAGGGAATTACTCAACTTTTCCCCTTTGATTAGTATCAGACACCAAGAGTGAAAATTCAGTGCTAAGGGCATCATGAGGAACACCAGAAGACCAGATTTCTGAAGTGGCTGGTGTGTTAACACTCCTTTCCAGTCACTTTTTATGAGCAGTAGCCGTCAACTCGATGCCTTTTTTATCTGGCTTGTCTGCCTCCATCAGTCACAGCCTCTGCTGCTGGGTTCTGCAGTCTGCTGTAAACGCACCGTTAGCCCAGCGCTACGGGTCACCAAGAGCAGTTCCCAAAGCAACCACGTTCTGCTGCACTGAACAGACAGCAGCTTCCCTGGCTGTTGTAGGTGTGAGCCCCCCCCTCCCACCCCAAGAGCTGCTCACGGCCCCAGAGCCCACCACCCCGGTTCTGAAACGGGCACCACCTCCCAGGTGCACCTGAGGAACAGGCCTGCTCATAGCGTGTTAGCACATGGGACAGGTGAACTGAAAGCAACAGGAAAGCAATTTTAATCAAGTTAATAACCATTCTGGTCTGGGGACTCAAGCCCGTTTCTAGGAAATACTTTTTTCTATTAATTTCACTTCCAGTTTCTATTTTCACATCTAGCCTGTGAGAGTGCCAGAGGGACACTAACACCAAGGAATAGCTTGCAGTCATTAAAAAACAAATTTGAATTGCAATTACATTCTTGTAGTCTAGAACTGTAATTTCAGAAATGCGCCACCAAATTCTTTACCAGATGCTCTGCACCATCACCTGAGCTGTAGCAGCTCCTTGCACTGTAAACTGTGCGCACTGGGTTTAAGTCACAGCTTTACCTGTGATTCAGTGCTCCCCTTGACGCATACTTGGCTCCCGTGGGTGAACTTTCCCTCTAAAGCTACAGCACCGCACTAGCCAGCCTGCTGCTCTTCCACCTACATTTGCAGTAGGTATTACCATTATTCCAGATGCTCTTAGAGCATTAAGTTTTATTTAAACCCGTCTGAATGGCTGAGTATTCATCACAACTATGATTTGTTTGGGCCGATTGGGACTTAATAGAGGTTTTTGCACTTCAAGAAGCAATTTCAAATTTTCCAAGACAGAAGAACTACCCCTTCCTGCTCCTCCAGTCCTAACTATGAAAAACCTACAACTTAGAAGACTGCCAAAAAAATAGTTCTGGTGGAAGCTGGCTGCAAGTTCTCAGGCACCTGTTTCAAAATGCTCCTCCCCTGCATGACGGGGAAGTAAGAAGCACTTTCAACAAGGTTACTTCTAGGAAAATAATTCTGCAGCAAAAGGAAATCAAACGGCCAAACAGATCACACCTTCCATCAGCAGGAGTCACAGACTATTCACCTTTAAGACAGCTGAAGTGCTGCATAAATAACCAGGTTCCAAGAGAGTGTTTCCTAGTTGTTCTTTTTAATATATCACTACTTATCTATTCCTGCATGCAAAGGACACTCAAACCAATTCAAATTTACATATTTAACAGAAACACATTGCTGCACTAGCTTTAGATTCATGTATCATTCTAAACAACAAGGAATGAAACTAAAACAGAAACCTCAAAATCAAGAACTGTCATAATTAGGGCATTACAGACCTTAATTATTTTTTTTTTTTTACAAGTCTTCCTTAAGACCAAAGATTAAATCCACATACAGTACCACATCTTTAAGGCATGAAATCCAGAACTTTCCTAAATAGTTATTTTTTAAATGGAGTCTTCAATGGGACTGAATTCATATCTGCTCCTTGCTGCTGTGAGATAACATGTATCTTTACATTATACATGGGGAATACAGACCAAGAAAAAAAGAACAAAACAACAAGTACAAGAGATTGTATGTTCCCAGATTTGATACTGTACAGCTGTGAGACCAGCGCTGACATGGACGCCACAGACTAAAAAGAATGATCAACATCTCTGGTGTTGCAGCTCTATCAAACCAGACATTTAAGCACGAGGCTAACTGGGAGCTGCTCCCACATCCCGAGTTAATTACTTTGAGTTGTACATCAAAAAGCCAGACTTCAGCTATGACCCCAGTTCTCCCCAGAGTAGATCTTCCCATCACTGTACCCTATTTACTTTTGGCTTTTTAGACACACCTTCCAACTAGTTCGGCAAGCAAGGCAAGGAGATCTTCAAATATTTAGTCAGAGACTGAAGGCGAGAAGCCAAAGGGAAAAAAGTTTAATTCAAGACAACTATGTCCATGAAAATTGAGATTAACTTAAGCATTTCTAGAGCACTTTGACAGACTAGTAAGGGGCTTTGTTCCTTGGAAGTGTGTGTGGAGAAACAAATACCATTTCTCTGCTGTACACAACATGAGACATCGATCCTCGTCCCTTCAGGGTAAAGACAAGACACCTTGTTCGTAACAGTTGACAAAATACACACAAGTCACCTTTGTGGAAGAAAAGGTACTAGTCGTTCTTCACCTCCATGTTCCTACCACCCTTGCAAAGATCATTGGCTTTAGGCCTGAGCGCAGCCTGACTGTGGACAAACTGTTTTGTTCCTGTCCCAGATGAAGCTCTGGTCAGTAGGTGATACAGGAGACCTCAAAAAGACTTCTGAAATAAGCACCTGAACTACTAGAATCCGTAAATCCTGGCAACACACTCGTAACTCAGACAAATCTGGCAAGAGGTGTACAATGCCTTTTCCAATTCAAAGTGCACATAGCTAAAGTACTAATACTTCTTAAATTAAAAAGAAAAAAAGGGAAGGGGGGAAAGGAAGGAAAAGCTCTCGACATCCTCCCCCTTGTCAAACTGCCAAAACTCTGGATCAGGCCGTCTCCTTGAAGGCAGAGTACCATTACACAAAATTTAAGCCCAAGGAGTTAATTTGGTAATCATCCAAAGCAACCAAGAATGACTAAAACTGATTCTGCAACCCTAACAGCTGCTGGTGATCTTCAGAATACTTTTATACTGTGCGTCTCTTCAAAAAGTTGTTTTGGCATACATTTTAATTACTGCTTACTGACCAGTGATTAAGATTATGAACTTGTGCTGCTTTATTGACCAAGTTGGGTACAACAATTTAAGCGTCATTCTACCCCCTCCCTCCCCCCCCAAATCCAGTTGTAGATCTGTTAGAGTTTAAAATTCACATTAACCACAAATTCATACAATCAACATCAGGCAGTGTGTTAATTTGTTTGGAATAGACAACTCCATCATCCCCCTTCTTAGAACATGCAGGGAGAGTCACCTTTACATTGCAAGTCTGATCGGTTCCATTGCTGGACTTTCTGCCATCCCTTTGAAAGCAAGTCTTTTTGCCTAATCACGTATGTCCTAGAGTATGGGCTGTATGGCCAGTTGCAGTGCACCGCCAAGTTAAACCCCCGAGCAAAATTCAAAGAGAAGCCGCAGCGTTAACGCTGTACAACAGGGCTAGCGCCGCACGCTCTCGCAGGGGTCACAGTACTGGCCCGGTATCTGTCCAGCAGTACACGCCAGCCTCGACTAGACTAAGGTAAGCCGCACGACCTTTTACCCGCTGTAGGCAAAAGTGCACGAGTAGCTTTACCGAGACCAGGGAAAACTGCAGCATAGTACAAAACAGTATGAAAGTGTTAACATTCCGTATTGAAGAGAAATTGCATGAGTTTTAAAACAAGGGTTTAGATTACTGATGCCTCCAGAGTCTGTCGTCTGATTTAGTCATTTAAGAAATAATTACATCACTAATGTAAACAATATAAACATACCAAAAACTAAGTATGATTTAAATACATTTTGATGGTACAAAAGAAAAACCTGAAGGTGTCTGTACAGTTTTTACAACGTGGGAATTGCCAATGTATTTACAACATGAAAGGGCAAATACCATTTTTTGTGCAGAGTAAAATTATCTGAAATAATGTCAATATAAAAAACAATATCTAGCGGTGTGAGGCACTCCTAAACATGGTGGTATTAACCATGCTTTCCTTTGGTACAAGTCCCATCGCTTGGAGAGCCGCAGTTGCTGCTGTGGCTTTAGCATGCTTCTTATTAAGGCTGGCAAAAGTAGGCCTATATTCATTTCCATTGACTCTCACCTGTTTGGGAAAGAGGGAGGAAAGAAGAAAGTGTCAGCAAGTGCCTCTCCGCTTCTGTTCTGAGCCAGCCCTGCACAGCTCCTTTAAGCACATTCTCTACACAATTCCTCTCTAGCGGTAGACAAAATCCACACCTGGTTTGGAAGCAGAATTGTTTCCAAAAAGTAACTGCTAATACAAGATACTATGTGAAAAAGAAAGCCCGCGTCTTAAGGTAAAACTGAAGGACAAAGAACAACTACATTTTGCTCATTACCTTTACAACAGTAAGACTTAACATCACACCTGCAAGAATATGACACCACATCGGTTAATCATTTTATTAAGAAGTGAAATGGTGTGTTTCTTGACAGATTTTCAGGTTAATGTGCTCAAGAGCACTGATTTGGCCTGCACAGAAACAGGACTTAGCATCGAGACAGTGCTTAGCAGTCCTCAGCCACCCCCGAGATGGCTCACATGTTTGTATACAAACACAAATTTGGAAGCCAACAGCAAACGAGGAAACTCAAAACGTACCTTAAAGATAAAATGTTTGCGATGATCAGGCCCACTATCATCCACCAACACAAATTCAGGTGGTGACCATCTTCTTTTGTTACAGATCTCCATCAATGCAGAAACTGGGTGTTTACCTTAAAGATAAAATGTATTTGAAATTTCAATGCCACTATCAAAGCGGTCATTTTAAATGAGTTTAATTTTAGATGAGTAAGAATCTTACCTGAAAGATCCTTCATCACAACGTAATGTCCAGATCTCTTTTGTGCCTTCTCTCCCACAGCAACAAGCCCTAAACAAAACACAATACATTTACATTTACGATTCACACCTGATTTCTGTATTCTCATCACTAAAGCACTAACATGTATCAGTGGAGATGAAACCTGGAGACACCATACAACTATCTTTTCAGAAGTCTTTCAAACCTCCCTTTCATCCAGCATTTTTTCCCCCTCCGTACTACACAACATTCTTCTCAACTGCTCTAGTCAGACTCTTAACAAACCAGGTAGTAGTAAACTTTAATTGACCTTATGCAAGTCAGGAAACACCCAGCTTTCAGTGCCCTCTTTGGAGAAACACTGAACAAAGAGATACACCTAAAAAAAATTCTCTCGCAGTATTTGTTCTGTGCAACCCAAAATTCATCCACTACCTTAACAGTTTGCCTCTTACATGCTAAGCATTTACATTATGTCCATTGAACAGTAAAAAGCGTACCTAGTATGTTCTTTTGCGATACGACTGATACAGTGTTCTTGTAACATTCCCTTTTTACTTAATGGTATTCATATACTTATCCTTTATGTACAAGTTCACAGCCCAATTACCGTAATCTCAATCACATCTGAATACAAAGCATCCGACTGGGCCTCAAGTCAGTACAAAGAGCACAAGTTCCAGTGGAAGTCACTGTGAAACATGGAAGCTGGACATTTTTCTTCTTAAAATCTTACAAGAGTAAGAAATAAAATGTAGTAATTGCCAAAAATGTATCACATGCCAGTAACCATGCCATGCGTAGGAAGCAACTCAATTTTATCTCCATTCATTTTCCCTTCATCTTAAATACACATGAACAAAATACCTGTCCTTTTTTTCAGAGTTTCTTGGACTTCAATCCTTCAATATTACTTTTGTTTCTTACCTCAATTTGTTTCTGTTCCTGGTGTGAATAAAGACAGGGAGATACTGCAATTTTTCCAGTTTCTTCCTGTTCCTTCATCTTTGGTTGGCATTTTGATTTGTTTTGCTTTACAAGAAAATCCTCCCCTCCTTACCGGATTTTCATCCTAATATTCACGCAGCTCCTAATTAGGGACTTTTCAAGTGGTATGAAACCCTCACAGACAACAATCATTGAAACAAAGTTGTTGGTTTTTTCCTTACAGAATCTTATATCCAAAATAAACAGAAGACTTCCACCAAAGAAAAAGCTCTCATGTCATTCTTCACATTAATACTGTGTCCCACTCACTCTAAGTTGCTGACACTTGTCTTCCACACCTGGTACCTGGTACCTCAAAAGGTATTTTCAAAAAAGCTGCAATGGACTCTGACAAGCTTTGCTGACGGACCAAGATTCTTTGAACACGGACAACCAACAATTTACTGGCTGACAGCAAAGGTCAAGGAGAGTTTGTTTTCAGTGCTGCCTGCGAGAGAACTACAGGTCTCACTCAGCATCTGGAAAAAACAGTCTAAGGGAAAGCTATGGCAAAGGCAGACAACCTTGCGGTTCACCTCTTAGTGCAGCCTGTTGAGTAACTCCTCAGCAAACTGCCAGCTCCTCTATCTAGAAACAGTATTTTATTTGCGGGTAAGTTCTAAAAACGTGTGTAAAACCCTTACAAAACAATACTTAGTAACAGACTTAGTAACAGTTACTTCATAGCAGATACTCCTTACAGTCTTACTTAATAACAGACTCCTTGTATAAATTTCTGCATTTTCCTTAAACCTCTACACAGAACTTTAAAAAAATAGAACTGACTTTTTATATATTTAAGCATCAAAAAACACTAATGTTTGAATAACCTTTTCAGCTACCCATCATATGTGTACGGTCACTATTCAGTTGCTTCTTTGTAACGCATGAAACATGCATGCTGCCTCTTCATAGTGCAAGCTGTCTCCCTATATTATAGACTTGGTTGGCTCAACATGAAAGATTATTCTTTATCAACACAGAACACCTCTATATTATTTGTGGAAATTATGGGATAAGGCTGCATATACGATAGTAATATTTAAGAACTACTGAAATTATGCAAAGCCTGGCCATCACTAGGGTTATCAGTATTTTCAGATAAATCTGTCACATGCCAGGGAGAGGCATCCTTTAACTCCATCTAACATTTTCAATTGTTATTGAAGACCGAGCATTCTGAAGCAGAAAGAGAAAACTCTGTTACAGAATGCCTAGCAAATTGAGGACTGGATCCTGTCTCAGGCCTTAGGGCTTGACGCTTGAAACTTCAGTATCAAATTCTGCAGACATTAAGGAAATTTGTATCAGAAACCACATGAGAATCCCAGGGCACACTTCTAGAACTGGAAACCTGAGCTGTGACACAGGTGTGTATCACCAAAATGTTTTGAATGTTCAAAACAATCACAGGTTGTATAGCAACATGGTCTCTTTCCTATGATGTGACAAGAAGCAAGCAACATAATGAACAGAGCTAACTCTTTCCTCCTCACCACAAAAATCCTGCTGGAGAAAATAATACTGAAATTGACTGTTTTCCATTTCTTCCCTCTGACTAATATTAATCAAGCTAAATTGATGGAACTCTTACCAGCAGTGAGAACTTTACAAGACAACATCTACAAAGATCACAGTAACTTAATAACAGGAACAAAATGTTTTTCAAAAGTTTTCTTGGCAATCATTCTGTCATGAAGTATCTTTTTTTTTTTTTTGTTCCCTCTCCTTTCTTTAAACAGAAAGGTTGCACACAGAAGAAAAACAGCTGAAAAGCAAATTTGGTCATTGTTCATATAAAACAAAGTCGTCTGTATTATTGTGTTCTGTACTCTGAGACTGTTGCACTTCTCCATTTATAAATGCTAGGAGGTCTTCAGAATTTAGAAAGCCATGAGTATTTTCATAACCTAGGCTTGTTTTCTCATTTTCTACCTCTTCGCATTTAATATTGAACTGTTTAAATTATACTTTCACCACTAGCTTGGTCACCAGAGCAGTACTGAACTACCTCTGTGTTAAGATCTAGCCATTTTGACAGCTAAAGATTCCTTCAAATCCAACAGTATCTCTGCAAACGGACTTCAGAACATGTGCATTTACATGCACTGTTTTCTTCTGAGCTCAATTACGAGCACTGAAAAAAGCTAACACAGACTCATAATTCAAAGTATTTTCATGCACTGATATTAGATGTGACCTATTTAATATAGTAATAAATTCCCAGTTTTATAAAAATATTTAGGAGAACAATAGTAAGAATTTGTTTTCCTGCAAACAGTGTTGTTGATTTTGGTAACATGCATAATAGAACAATTAAATTATAAATCTTGACTGTTGAAATTCTGCATCTTGTATTTAAAATGGTTAGAACTTGTATAGGTATTTCAGATAGAAAATGTTCGTAAACATTCACTCTGAAAACAGAACTCTTGCTACATGTGCTGGCAAGATGGCCAATCATACAAACCATGCTGCCCCAGCTTAAGCGGCAGCACGCTGCCTTAATTAAAAGGACAGTTCTTTTGAATCAAGTGAGACAAGTGCAACAGTTCTCCATCTGTGGCCATGGACTATACAAAAAAGAAAAAAAACAGCAAACCCACAACAAAATCAGAAGAGGAGGGAACTGCTAAAGCAATCTTTGGAAACAATCAGAGAAACATCACTGTAGCTGAGCAGAGGTGCTTGCCTGCAGCTGGATCAAACTAGGAGATGGAACAGCAGTGAGATCAGATGGACAAAAAAGGAAACAATCCATTTCTAAGACCTAAAACCATCGATATGTCAGCCTGTTCATGTCAGGACTTCAGCTGAAAGGCAGCAGGAACTCAACTCTAGCTCTCACCTCTGTCCTTCACCCCAGTTGAGAACCAACTGAACCACTCTGTCTCCTATGCCGCCCCATTCCTGGCTTCAGCCACTTTCTCCAAAACAACCATGGCAACTTTTCCACAATTCACTTCCCTGTCTGTGCATTCTCCATACATCCAACTAAACCACATCTCTAATTAAAGGACCACTGAGAAGCACTTTTGAAAATGGAAAGTGAAAGTTAGGAAAGGCACAGAATGTCTGGAAGAGTTCACAGGTGTAAGGACAAAGCCTATATATATAATCCAGGGCTTGAAAAAACTAGTACCAAAATCATCTGCATCATTCTGTTAACTTTTACAGTGAAGCTGTACCCAGAAAAAGCTTACTATTTCAAAGTTATTTTGCCTACCTCCAAAACACACATGGTAAGTTTATACTGCCGTAAGACATTTAAGGAAGGGCTTACCTTTTCGATCTGTCTTAAAATCAACCATTATCGGCTCAACGCTGCCTTCTTTGTTTTTCCCAAGCCCTTCTCCTTCTCTCCAGCCCATTTTTCTCATCAGTTGAGCTCCCATTCCTCCAGTTACAGGGGCTGCTCTTAAGAACTGATCCTATCCAGAAAAAGAAAAGTAAAACAAGTCCTAAAGTTAGCACTGGGATTGTAAAAAATAAGTGGGAGCTTCCAAAAAAATGTTTCTAACAACCTTTCACAGATTCAATTAAAAAAAAATACACCTTAGCTTTATATACATTAACATTTTGTATAAACCAGAATTCACGCAGACACACGAGACAAATCAATGTTTTCAAAAAAGAACAACTTAAGAAAATTCTAATGCAATCCAAAAGTGGCAAGTGACCGTTGCAGACATATGTATTTAATAAAATGATAACCGTCCGTTTTTAAACACGCTACTTTGGTTCCAATGCATCTCTTCTCATCTTGTGAAAGGAGGCAGTGTTAACTGTTTAACTGGCAACACGTGTGCCAAGTGTACCTAGTTATTGAACAAAATACAAGCACATTTAGCAATGACATTCACATAGTGTTTAGGCATATTTTAAATATAAAAAAAACCTTCCCCATTTTATTACACAGCAGTTGCACATTCAAGTTCTACTCTGAAAATCCACATGAAACATACAGGTTTCTCTTTTTTTAAAAAAAAAGGAAAAAAAGGCGCTTAGCCACACAGTTTAGCAGCAGCAGTCTTCACATTCTTTCAAATCATCATTAACATAATAGTTGTTAAATGGTGAAAGCTTATAAACAGAAATTTTAAAAATCTGTTTTGATGTAAAGAACTTTAAAAACTCCTTAAATGTTTACGTACCTAGGCCTCGATGGCCGCAGTGTTGTGAATAGTAGGGCTGGCATTGACCGTGGCAAGAAGGCAGCTACAAGGATTTGACCCTGAAACAAGTTTCCATATAGAGGGGTGAAAGTTCACAGGTTATTCTGTGAACTATCATCTCTCTTCTGCCCCCCCCACTGACCCAATAAGTAAGTCAATCATTTCCATCACAGCAAAAAATTGCTTGCCTTAAAATATACAAGTTTACACACTGGCACTGATAAGTCCATCAGTTATTTTGCATAGTAGGTTAGATGATACAATGCCTAGTAGTTTTGTGAAAATTTTACTTACTATCAAAGCAAATTAATAGAACATTTTTTTTTTCCTCCTTTACTTTGAGTTGTGGTTGCAAAAGTAAGCATTTCCCAGATTTGGACAAAGGACTGAGGTCCTTGGTTTTGATTTGTACGTAAACAAAACCAGAAGTCTTACTTTTGCAGAGACTAAGGATAATGTATTTTTAAGGGGATTTCAAATTGGCAACTGACACACACTAATGGTGCATGTGTGTAATCCCCACCATACGTGGTGTTAAAAAATTCTAAAAATTCTAAAAAAAAAAGTAGTTGTTGAAGATTGTGGTAGGACTCCTCCAAATATTTATCTATTAAACAGTAAATACCTATCAATCATGCAACTGGATGCTGCACTTAGTAACAAAGTGGTCTGATGGAAGAGTAGAGGCTAAGTGCACCTCTCCAGTTCAACTTTTTTTCTGACTGGTGCAGACCATGCAGTGTGTGTGTACACAGAGATAATCAGTTTCTTTGATATGAACTGCCTCGATCTATACACCTAAAATGACTTTTACTTACTTCCATTTTCATCCTCCCCTCTCTTTTCCAGGAACCTCTCATTAGAAAAGGGCAACCATGCCGAGAATGATACAAACCCCAGTCAATGTCACCCTGGGTTCCGATTCCTCTTTTGTACCTGCTTTGCAATGATAGAATTTTCAAAATAAACATCTGTTTCGTTATCACCAGTGTGTATTCAGTTCACAAACGACAAGAGTGCAATTTCTTGATGAGGTCATTTTAATGTTACACAGCCTTCTCACCACACCTGGAAACGCACTGATGTGGGGTTAGGATTGGTGTAGGAAGAATGGAACCAAAATACTACTATTTGTAGTTAAAAATCAAAGCCCTGAGCTCCTGTATAGGGATTACCAGAGCCTGAACAAATTCCAAATACTGTAAATAGAGTTCTACATTCCGAAGTGCACTTTACTAAAAACACCTCTTCTAATGTGTGAATTTAGAATCCTATCTGGTAACTTTAGTGTGAATTTTTTACACTATGCTGACTCTCAAACACATACAGCAGAACCAAGACAACAAGGAATTAGAAAGGTAAGTTTTGTTTCTTTACAGAAAAGCTGTACTTGTGCATCACACTAGAAGGCTAACTGAAGTAACTCTGGTACCAACATGAAAGGAGCCAGGAGAAGCCTACTTCGATTCAGTTTACTGAAGAAGCAGAGAAGACCAGCAGCAGGGGAAAAAGTTCATCTTTCCATTCTGGTTTTGGTTTTTTGGTTGTTTGGGGTCTTTTTAAATAATAAACTGAATATAAATTCTAATGTCACCTGCACTATTATATTGTCTAACTACTTTTTTATAATTTAATGACATACTTCACCCAGCCCATGACTTACTACAGTATGGGTAAGAACTAGTGCTGTATTTGTAATTCCATTTGAAAACATAGAAATAGTAGAAACGTTAACAAGAGCAGGGAAGACACACGTTTCTTTTCAGTTTTAAAAATCATAAAAGGCCAAGTCTTGCAGAACTACTTACAAGCTATGTATCCTTGCAGATCTGGCCCATAAGGAGGATATAAAATTGAAAAGTATGTAATACAATAAACCCCCAGGTTTCTAAGTTATTTGGTTACTGTTGCCAGAATCAACTAATTATTCACAAAACAACTGTTTTCTTTCATTCATTGATCTCAATTTGAGTAAGCCTGCATGAGAATTTAATACAATTTTTCTCATCTTTTGATCTCTAAAATCCATGAAAGGTCTGCCAAATAAAGCACACTTCCATTCTGCCAGCAGATGGACACAACTAAGCAAGCCACACTCTTGTGTCAACACTTATTCTTTAACAAGAAGGCTACAGAGTAAAACCAATCGCTTAAGAGAGTTTTAAATGAACTTTAATTAAGACCATTCCTCTTTTAGACCTATGTGAGGGCAACAAATCTGGGAGGACATGAATGCCTGAATTAGCATTTAAGGGTTCAAACAAGCAAATAATAATAATAAAAAAAAAAAATCACACCTCAACAATGATTTTACAGGGTTTTTTTCTGGAACACAAGTTGGACAGTCACAGTTATTAACTGCAACAGCAGTCTTCAATGCTGTACGCTGTCCTTTCCCCAAACTTAACAATCTAACAGCACCCGCAACATCCAAAACATTAAAGCCATAATTATGTAAGAGATCTTGAAATACATCATCAGTTTCTGCTCTCTGAAAAGAAAATACCCATTCCTTCTCAAAATGCTGACATGGCTCTAAAACTTAAGTTCTGTCAGAAGGAAGGTTTATTTCTTTTGAGCAATAATTTATTAAGCAAAAGACAACAAAGCCTTAAAGGCACTAGGTGGACAGTTTCAGCTAAAGCAGAATGGGCTGTCTTAAAGATTACTTTAAGACTAACTCCAAAGAATTTCTCCAAGTCAAGTACCAGGAACAAGCATCTATCTTGGCAAAACTGCAAAGTAACTGAATTTTCCATAAAATAAACTGGCACTTTAAGCAGCAGCCACATTCCTTCCCCCATATAAGAGGAAGAATACCTTTCTGAAGAATCCCATCAAATGCCTCACAAAGCCTACGCTCACCATCAGCTTCAGGAGCTTCTGTTCACAGCTTGTACATACAATCAGCAGAAATTAAGCTGAGGATAGCTGGAGGAAAAAACATTTTGAGTACTGAACAGGGAGCCAGTCCAACATCACATCAAGTTGATTTGCCTTGCCGTGTGGCCTTCATTTCCAAGAAAAGCTCATTGTGTTGTATAAGGCAGTGAAAATACAAGTGGCCTTGTCAGAAGGTCAGCAGTCCTTCTCCAAGTGACAACCACAAGACTTAGTTTTACCTCCATGATTAGCATGCGTTTTACTCATCTGCTATGGCTGTGAATAACGGAAGGAACGCTTTAACTCCTCAGAACCTACTACACAAAGCAGAGCATTCTAATGTGCCATACATGGCACAACTGTGTTGTGCTTTAGCACAACACTAAATGAAACTGATCCTGAGGCATTACCCTGTGCACATAAAATGTTGCAGAAACCTTGTTTTGGAGAGCAAGTTTAGGCTATAGAACTACTAGGCTGATAAATCCAGAACAGAAGTGGTGAGTCTGGGAAAGTCTGAGTAAGTAGACCTCAACAGAATTTGCTTGAGAAAAAAAAAAAATTGACCACTTCCTCTGATCTGACGTTTATTCAGCGGCATAGTGTATTTGTAAGAAACAAGGAAAGAAACAAAAGAAGCAACCTCCAGAGTAAATAAGTAGTATTTGTGAACTGATTACACCAATGATGATAAACTGAAACAGAAACCACTTTTCAAAAGAAAAAGATAATACTGTTCATAAGTCTGTTTTAATGATACAGGAAACCTAACAGCATTATTATGCCTTTATAAATACTGCTCAGAACCCTAGGCATAAACATTAAGAATAAGCACATTACTTAGAAAAATAAACCATACTTCTAATTGGTATGCCGATCATTCAAGAATGCCACATTAACCACTTCAGTAACTAAATCCCTCAAAAATTACATTGAGATAAAACTGAAACTGCAGGCATATTTTGGTTTGAGTACATATTACCTCTCCAGAGTAATTTTTAAAGTACAAAAAAAGAGCTGAAATCCAAGAAATGCAAAGTGAAGACAGCGCTTATCAAACAGGTTCCTCAAGTACTTCAGTTTTCCTCCTCTCCTGACAGCACTCTTTTGTTACATCTATCCAGTTTTGTGCCAATCACAATGTCTGCACATGTTCTTTGTTTAATGATACACAAATAACTAGCTGACACGGGCTCTGTTTCTGCTAAACCGTGCTTGACCACAAGTCCTCTTATGGGAATCGCTTAAGGTAATTGCCAACACACAATGCCTTAATGGCAAATACCTACAGTCAGAAAACTGCACTAATTTACACATACAAAACAGCCCAAGAAACTCCACAGCCCTACTAGCAAATGAAAAATAAAAAAAAAAATTTTTTTTTAAAAAACATTAAAACGCATTTTCCTAGGACAAAAAAGGGGGTACGAATCCGACTTCAGTGCTACACTGTGTAATTAACAGGAACGAAGTTATACAACTTCAAGTGCCTAAGTAGAATACAACCTGTGCTTTGCATTTCATGGTTAGTTTGCATTCGTATCACTGAGAAAGATAACATGCATTCATAACCCATTATCCCTACTTCACTTTTTTTTCTGTGAAATTACTCTCTAACCACAGTAAGTGACTCATTAGGTTCATCAAACCTAGGTTTTGTGAAGGCTTTCACAGACCCCACCATCCTAAAAAAGCCAGGTTGAGTCTTGTGTAGCCCCTAATGCATTCTGTAGAGGGCGCATGACTATCACTACTTATCATTTCATGAGTTTGATGGAATGTGTGTGCAAATATGGAACCTGGAAAGAGCAAAAGAAGTCAAGCTGAGGAATGCCAGAGCAGGAAAAAAGAGGACTGTGTCCTCATCTTCTTCACCCAACAACTCTTCTTGTTTCCAGTAGCAGCCTCCTTTCTGACAAACCACATGACGCTTGCTAGGGAGGATGCCTACTACTGCAAACCTCTGCGTTTTTACAGCTATGGGAAGGACAGAAGTGCTTCTGCTGGCTCACTCTTATTTCTAGATTCAACAAAACGTTCCAATATGCTTCTGCTCCTCACAGTAGTCATGTCCACAACCCAAAGACCAGACTCTTCTCTCATTTTCCCCATACAAAGCATTTTGTTGATTTTTTTTGTTTTGTTTGTTTTTTAAAGTAGATCAAAGAATGACGTTGAAAGACCGAGGAAAACACACTTGTCTTCTCCACTTATTTTTTGTTAGTGGACACTCCCGTTACTGTAAGGCACAGAAAAACACCACAGAACCTCAAAGAATGAAAGTGAGGTGAAGAGGCTTGGGGAAGAGATAATCAGAGATGCTCCCTTTCCACTGCCTTGGGAACTCACCCAAGGAAGGGAGAACCCTCGTAGGCTTGCTGATCCCTTTCACAAGCCTCGTGGTAGAAAAGCTCTTCTTTTCTCACCAATACATCCCTGCCGAGTGCTTTGTATTTCTAAGTTCCTCTACCAGGGACGATTATTGCAATCATCAAAGCCAACATTCTGTTACCATCTCAGAAATTAGTAATTGTTAAAATAAGACTTTATCATGTAGGCTTTGTATTAATACTGAGCAGAGCTCAAAAGATTCCCATCTAGCAAGTAACTTGGATGTCTGTGTTGCCTGGCTCTCTGTATTGCCTGGCTATATAAAGTGGAAAAACAAGTTAGTGAATCTTGGCAAAAATATTTCTATTTTTAGGATGTTGTAATTCCAGACTTCTGTGTTCAGTTTACACCAAGTTTTATGGAAAATTCTACCCTAAGCCTCAAATCTAACCTACCAGTTTTGAGGGTTGTCTTAACGCTACGTTCTGGAAGGATAAGCAGATACAGCATATACTCAACTATATTACTAGTTAAGACTGACCACCATAATTAATTATTCTTTTTGTCTGAAAGGTGGATATTGCTTGAATTCCTCAGTTCTACTTCTTGAAGAGAACCAGTTCAGTATTCATTTTCAAAGATGAATCATGAATTATTAAACTTATAAAACGCATGTATGTATGACGCACCACACCCCAAAAATAAGCCAGTATTACCCTGGAGTAAGAGGTAACTACTTCACTGTAGGATGACATTAAACTTATTAACCCAACTGCAACTCCTGGTTCAATACTCCAAATCTTTGGCTCCCAGAAAACCCTGGTGATACAAATAGAGGCAAAGTAGCGATCAGGTAGAACCAAGTCAAACAAAATGGCAGTTCAGGACTTGGTTCACTGAAGTTGATGCCAAAACATCACTGACTTCAACAACATCAGGATCAAACCTTGCCTGATCTGTTCCAATACCACAAAAGTAGTGATGGACCTACCACTGCAACCATACCAGAATCATGAATGTCATTTCAGTGTAAGGTAACAGTATATATGAACCAATCTGACTCAAATACCAGACGCACACCTTATCGAAGTACTCTGCCATGAGCAACACCTTAATGCACAACAAAATGGACACAGCAGGAGCAAGTATCTAAATTGATCAAAGACAATGATTTAACTCAACCTGTTGTACTTGACACATGCATTACCATAGGTTTTTAAGGCACATTTTTTGCATTTTCCGATACTTCCACTGCTATTTAAAATGTGACAGTTAGACAAGTATGTCTGCGTAACTTCTACCTTTCTAATCCATGCTTGGGGACCACTGTTGGTCAGCTCATCTGAGGACAGTATCTGTGCTCCAGTACTTCCTGTGAACTGGCCAGGTATGGAGTTTGATTGAGCCCAGGCGTCAATCTACAAAATAAAAATCGAATGTAAGACCAAAATAGAAATTTTCCATATTTTTCCTTTGCAATTCTCTGTTGCTTCTCAATAATTTTCATGACGATGCCTCACTGATGTTTAGTGCTGTGTCCATTAACACTCATTTATAAGCAGATGCTCCAGAAAGCAGAGCATCTTTGTAAGTTAACCCTAAAGCCTGAGCAGAAAGTCTAGCAAGTTTATGGTTCATGGTTTGCTTATCCTCAAAATCACTGTTATGAAGTGCAAACTGAAAGGTAGAATTCTTCAACAAGTACCTATAAACTGGGCTTCCAAAAAGGTGTACTTAAAATACCTTAAGAAAAATCAGCTGGTATGAATGGTAAATATTTACTTTGCTTAAGTTCATCAAAATGCTGATGAAAATTTTCAACATACCTGTTCCTGTGCACGATTTAACATGCACATGGCCTCTAAATCAAATGTGTTTTCATTAAGCCTTTTCTGAGCCACGGCTCGATCATTCATAGCTGTAGTTATGTCCACACCCTAGGAAGAAAAAGATTATTTTTAGAAATACATCAGACCACAATAACATTCATTTGATCTGGAAAATGCTGTTGTAGAATAAATGCTACAAATGCTACAAAGTTATTTTACACATCAAATGGTTAGTTTGATATACAATTAGGTAACACTGAAAAAAATCCTGGGACTATTTGTTAAGTATATACAATACAGGCTTTCCTAAACAAATACAACATCTGAAATTAAATTATAACACCCTGATAATTTAGCATCACCTGTACAGACAAAATACCAGAAAAATTATTTTCAAAGAACTGCTTTGGGCACCAAAAGTTCTGGTGTGTAATACTTAAATAGAGAAGCACATTATTGTCCAACAGAATCTTATTAACCAACAGAATTAAATGTAATTTAGTTATTAAAAAAAAAAATGCCTTCAGAGAGCTGTTCACATGAGCACTCTACCATTAAGTCACACTTAAGCTTCAAAGTTGTAGGTACAAAAAAATTACAGCAAGAATCAGACGTATGCCATGATCTTGGCTTTAGTGTTTCAAATCCTAAATCTTCAGCCTGAAGTAAAACCAGACTCAAAAATTTGACTGATTTGGTAAGGATTATTTAGATCTGTGCTGCTAAAGTATAATGAAGTTTAAAGAAAAAGAGATTTGAAACTGTCTCGCACATACTAATCAGAATCACTTGTGTAAAAAAATACAGAGCAAATCAAGAAGCTCCATGCAAACCTCTACTCTGTGTGCACAGCAATCAAAAGAGAAATCCAAAACATTTGGGGGTATAAAGATGTAATAAATTATGGCTAGTATAGAGGTATTCTGTAAAATTACTTGTGCCTTGTTCTTCAGAAGATACACATTTTACAGATCATTCTGTTTTGAAAGGACAAAAAGAACAGTGCTCAGAAACAAGTGACATCTCTTTGGAGATGAGCATGTTAAGGAGACAAAGGGCTGGAACTGTTTGAGGTAGGGAAGAAAAATCAGAACAGCAGGCGGCATATAGACATAAAGTTCATCATTTCACTGTTTTTATCGTTTTACGAAAGACTTCTACCTTTTGTTAGTCGCTACCTCATAACCTTAGCCTCTCACACATTATACTACAGAGGCAGCAGAAAAAACTGAAAAGAATTTAAAATTGACTGCTAAACAGAAAAATACAGTTAATCCGCAATACCTCTGTATCGAAAACCAGGTCAAGATTTTAGAAAATACTGGAAAACAGTAAGGGACAGACCTGAATATCTGCAACTGCATGAAACAGAGTAATTGGTTTTGTGCTCTATTAAATCTTCACGTAAGATGGGGGATTTTTTAGTATTTTTACTGTTCAGGAGAAAAATTATTTCTGTTAGGAGGATCATTGCTGAAACATCTGGCACTGACCAAGACAGACTTAAAATCCAGGAAGTCCTGTATGTCTGTGAAACAGAGGTTCAGTGTTTATTTATTGTCCCAGCTGACAAAAACACAATCATAAACAAGGCACAAGAAGAAGTAAAAGGCTTTCTAACAATCACCTAAAGCGATGGTCACATACGTAAAAGAATGCCTGTTTAAAATACATACTTTCTGGAGTTACTAAGCTTCCCTTACATATTAAAGAATTATTTTAACTGTTTGTTTGTAAAACTGGTTCAGGAGATAAATAAAAGTTATTCTACTCACCAAAAAGCTTCAATCCAGCAATACACATAGGCATGCAAGTAGTCCACTGAAACCACATTGGGACCACTCACATACTTAAACATACATGTGTACTTTAGTGCTTTACCGGACTGGGGCCTATTAGTAGATACCCTGGTTAGTTAGAATTCCCATACACTTTCCCCACATAGTCAGTCACCATTTTGGAGACCATCGTGGCTTTGTATTATGTCAAGACACTCGATGGCAGCTTTGGATCTTGAAAAAAAAAAAAATCTCTGCTTGAAGTATGAAAAGTTGTTATTATAAAGTCAAGTAAAACAGTTCCAAGTTCAGCATGCTATTCTCTGTAAGAGTTCTGCCTTTCCGATCCTGACTTTTAATAACATTTCCCCACAGACACAAATCACGAAATTGAAGCAAGAAGAGACTAACAATAGAAAGCAGACATTTTTGACCATGCTGGGTAGATCCACTGATACACCAAATGCATCTACCACATTTTTAGACCACGGCGGCTTCTCTGCAAAACAGTCACGTGTGTATACTCCAAACTTAAATACAATACTTCAACTCTGTACTCAAACTTTCAAATACAGCTTCTTTCTCATAGGTTTCTCTGCCTTCTAGAGACATGCTGATACTTGAGATTACTCAAGACTTTTTCCTCTATCTCCTACTACCCCAAACAACTGTATCAAGAGCATAATGTTTTATTAAAACAATCTCTAATGTATTAGCTGGGCCGTTTCAGACTGCTTATTCCCATAGCTAATTCTGTGACTTGAATAAAAACGTAACAATAAAACCAATTATGTATTTTTTAATGCCAATATAGACTTGCATCAGAGTTGTCACAATCAGATTTCGAAGTTAGCAACAATGAATGGAGGCAAATTGTATGTCAAACTTCCTGAGGATCCAAGCACACTCCCCCTCTACCCTACTGCAACAGCAAGGGAGCTTATCTGACTTCTTTTGCTCAAAGGAAGCCATTTAATCCACAAAGAGTCCTTATAACCATTTGAAAAAAACAAGCAGAGAAGCACTCTGTTGCCTTTCAGACTCCGTGAAGAAACATACAGGGATCCTGCTACTACAAGAGTATTTCTTATTTCAAAATTAAGGATTGTCAAACCCAAGGGGATGGTATGCTCTGCTGTCAGCTAACAACCCTTGAAATCACCCTTAACACAAACCAAGTTAAGGTAAATGCAAATAAAAATATTTATTTACAAAATATAAAAACAGACAACATTGTTACAAGCATTTATAATGATACAAGTGACAAAAAGGAAAGTTGTTAAATATATTTACTCCAATATCCATCTTTAAGGCCTCTTCTACAAAATCAGTACACAAACCATTAGCGCTTAGGTAACCCAATTTGTGAAAACACAAGTCTAGTGTCATTGGCAACCTGGATGCAGACATCTACAGAGCCTGCCTGAACTATGAGCATTATCGTTAATTATTTGAAGGACAAGACTTTTTACCACCTGGCAAAAACATGGCCAGATGTTAGTATACAATGTTTCTATGCTCTGGACTTTTTACATATACACTAGTAGCTGGGAATGACATTTTGCACAAACATTTTCAAATGTTTGTCTTATTAGTGGTTCATGACAAAGACCAAACAGCAGTTACCATCTACACTGAGAGAACAATGAACTGGGTGCCTGACTGTCAAACAGGTATACCAAGAAAATGTCTGTTGAGTAAGTTATATTCGCTGTGCTTTTGGTGCTGTAGAAGACCCAGAAGAAAGTACCTTCTGTGTTTCAGGAAATGAACTGCACAATCTCAGAAAGTTCTTGAAAGACAAAACTCACCAAGTGAAAAGATTGTTTCATCAGAAATTGATGCCAAGGTTTTTTTGTTTAGTTGCTTTGAAAGGTATGAGAACAAGCCTTCAGGTAAGAGTAAGGTAACAACAACTTGAAAAAAATTAACATCTGTCTTAAATACTTAATTTACGTAATTACAACCCCCCCAGAAAATATCCTTTTGAAGACATTTCAAGGGGAAAAACAGTTGCTTGCTTTTTTCTTTCCCCCTTCCCATTTTATTATACATATAATTCATTTTTTTTCCTTTGGAAGGCCACACGGAAGACAACTATGTCAGAAAATGTGACTGTAAAGCTAAAAATTCTGTAGATACAACCAGATGAAATAGCAGTTTCAGAAACTACGATCATATCTGTTTTTAATGTATTACATTTCAATTTGATGTTATTGCTCTAAGATTGGTAGGATGATTTCCATTATTATTAAAGGCATTATTATGAAAGTCTTAACTTAGGGTATTAACCTCTGCAGGAAACTGGACAAGAAATTTGCTTTTCATCTTCAAGCTACAGTTTAAATTCTATTGAGACAAAGACGACACTAGTTGACAAAAGTATGGGTGTACGTTGCTTTCATCGTGGCCCATGTGAGCATGGCAATGAAACTTGAAGACCCCAGAGGTTCAGATAAGTAGCTTATTAAAGTGTTAGATATTATCTATTTAAGCTTTTTTTTTTTTTTTTTCTTTTTTTTCCCCACAGACTGCAATTTGATACCAGACTGATCAGATAACGGTTTTGGTTTTCTTATATGATATGCTTTCCTTCCCTTCCTTACCTCGATGGATGGTTTGGGGAAAACATCATCCTTGCTATCTTCTTTGCCTTTTTCAACTGGAACCCATTCTCCATAGACACTATCTGCTTCCTTCTTCCTATGTTGAGACCCAGATGAAACAGGAAATTCCTTTGACAGGCTGACCTGATTTTTTGGTTGTGGTGGTGGTGCTGGTTTTATGCTGGGAGTCTTAAAGAAATAAAATTATAGAGTTAAAACTTGAAGAAAAAAAAAATACATGTCTTTCAGAAACAATTTATTGCATACACTCAGTATTACATTTTTATTAAGTTATCCTTCTTACTAACATCAAACCAAAAGCTTATCACAAATAATTTTAGCACAGTGCTAAAAACACCCAAGTGAGCAACAAATTGCAGTATAACAGAAGGTGAAACACCTAGAAGCTAAAAAAATCACTTAAATCAGCTTCAGCAGCCAAAAATATGCAAAACTTCTCTCTTGTAATTAACCTGCTTGCTTTCCCTCCACCCCATCATAAAGAGAACAATCTTAATCTGTCACACATCTGTTTTTCTATGGAAAGCTCCAAAACAAAAATCCTGGGCAATAAAAAACATCAGCTGTGATATCCACATCATGACAAAAAGCTCTATATTACTATGCATAGAGAAAAAAGTTTTCAACATTTTGTTTTCTAGGTTTTGATTATTTTTAATAGCAGCATGAATCTCAAAGTAGATTAAGTCTATGAGCTTGTTTTCCTTGGAACAGCATTACTAAATATTAAGAGTGCAGAAATCTCCAACAGGTACCTCTTCCAAGACACAAATGAAACCAAGACAGCTCACAATGTTAGGCAAGCTTCTACTATCAAAGGAACATGGATGGGAATAGTAGTAAGACTAGAATCCAGGAAGAATGCTAAGAATGATACTAGAAGAGTCAAAGCTGTGGAGAACAGGCAGAGCAGCCCACAACTACTAAAGAACATTCCTCTTCAGAGCCTTTAAGACTCCCAGGGTCTCATGATTTTCATTCTTACCACTTTCTAACAGTACAACATAGAATGTAGATCTACTTCTACCTTACATCTTATATAAATATGTATTACTGCTAATTTTGTGTGTGCCACAACCTATACATATTTTTCCATAAAAATATAAACACTATATATTTTCACTTAGCATATTAGTACTTCTATAGCACTTTATACCCTGCAAAATCAGAGCACTTTCATGAGCACAAAGAAATCCCAAGATACTGTAAAAAACCACCACCAAACTACAAAACAAAAAACAACCCAAAAACTACCCCCCAAAAAAAACCACAAACAGAAAACCTAGACAAATTCTAATCCACACCTGAAAGCATATGAAACCCAGACGCATTTAAAGGAACACTCCCTCATTTTATTCCTCCCAACATGCTCACACCAGAAAGTGTTAACACCAGCTCTGACAGAGTGGAAAAAAAAAAAAAAAAAAAAGAAAGAGTCCCCCAAGGAGGGGGTTTAATGGGACATTTAGATCCTCTTAGTAAAAGGCAACATCACTGATCCTCACTCTTAACACAGCATTTACTTCTCTATTGGTTAATCTCAAAACTAACAATTTTTTTTTTCTTTAGCAAGCACTTAATATCTACTGAAGAAGCAAACATACAAGACTTGGAGTCTGCACAAAGCTGATGCCATCATCTTATTCAGAACACCTCAAAATTATTTTAGAATTTTGCTGGGGGTATTTTGTTTGTGCTTTAGAAGAAAAACAGTGCCATTCCAAAAGCATTTTCCAATTCCAATGTTGTTGGCAAATTCATACTGTTATTTTTGAAATGAAAATGTGATCCTCTTTATGTTACTGAAGCTCTAAAAGCTGTACAGACATTAATAAAATTAAGTTTCAATCCAATTATGGGAACTACCACAATTTCAGACTGCAGGTGAGTTTCTTATTGCAGCAAGAGCACTTTTAATAACATCCCAGTGCAATTCCACCAAGATTATCAATCCCTGTTTAAATTCTGTAAAATTACTTGCATTATTTAAAAATTGTCACAATTTAAAATACTGAAAATTAAAGTACTCACACTTAAATTGAAAAAAATAGGTTTGGGTTCACTGAGCTTAAAAGGATGATTGTAGAAAGGACGTTCTTCCTCCTCTTCATCAGAAACATGAGGTTTGTTAACTATCACATCATCTGTGCTTTGAGCAATCTTCTTACATTTCTAAAAAAAAAAAAAAAAAGGGGGGGGGCACACAACAGAACATGATGGCCATGAAAAACATTGGGACTTTGAACCAAAACGTACAAAAACCACATTTTTACAATTTTTCTTTTCTAAAGCAGGATGTATAAACTACGAAAATCTTTCAGCAATGTCATCAACGTATGTACTTCTGACATTTTACACGCATTATCAATCACCTACCTAGACCTACCTAGGTTTGCTAGGCACTCATGCAGTGAATAATTTCAGAGACCCAGGATTTCAGCAGCATGCTGCAAAACCTGCCACACAGTGCTCATTGCAGAACGTGCGTCTAAGGCTGCAAATGTTCCAGAGCAGGAACTCACTGGCTATTTGGTATCAAATGTAACTAGTATATTGCAATCTGACAGAAACGTCAATCTAACTCACTAAAGCACTGCACAGGAAAATCTAACAATTAATAGTCACTAATTTTAAGTGCACTGGTAGTGCACGGACCTTGTCAGAAGCAATGGCTCCAAAAGATTGCAAATTTCTTCTGAAATATTTTTGATGTTGGCCAGGTACACAAGACACCCCCCATTTTGTATTCAACAGAAGCTGAATATAAAACATATAGGTGCTATGGGGATACTCTAGTCAAATGGAAAGAGAGCCTCCAGAGAAAAAACAAAACAAAACACACGTTCTAGAGAGGCTAGAATTTTATAATGAAAAAATGCTTTACTAATCATGGTTATCTGCACAGACTGTTTATCAGCAGCAATTATAACTTGTCAGTCCAAAACACATTTGAGAATAATATAGTCTAGTATCATGCTTCTATTATGTCCCCATTCATGAAAAGTACACTTACAAGACATCTGAGGACATAATATTTGAGGAAATAATACTAGCATAAGTGCCATCACCTGATGTGGTTCTTGTTCCAATTCATACCATTGTAAATCACATCTGTTTGATGACCTGACTTGGCATATAAGGAGCAAACAGGTAGCTCCATCACTAAAACCCAAGACACTCTGACACCTTTAAAAAGTGACTCAAGCACATTCTTTAGGCAACAGGAAAAGGCTGCACTATTTCGAGAGCTACTCAACAAGATGTATTATCTATACTTATTAGCTGGCTCCCAACTAACTGGAAGCAGTTTGTCCAGTTTGCAGGCTACACTGCAGAGAGCAAAGACAATACAGCTAGTTTTGCAAGAAGCTGAACAGGCTCTGCAAGGGTTCTCCACTGGGGCACACTACCATATCGCTATGGCCTGGGCTGCTTCTGTGGCCCATTTTAATTCAACAGAACAGGAACATCATCCAACAGATTCTCACAGTTAGAAAGGGCAACAAAGGGGCAGATTTCGGGCTTCCAGATTAGCACTAGCTACACTGGATCTTGGTCAGGTTACATAAAAACCCATTTAAGATGTCTGCACAGTGTATCTGCACAATCTCAGCTTTTTCACTAACAAGTACTGCTGCTTCCACTAGCCCACACACAACTACAGGATTACTTTTCAGCAGTCTGACATTGCTTAATTTCAGGATGTTACTGCCATAAACAGGTATTTCAGAACTGTGACGCTAATGATGCCATTTAAAAAAAAAAATTTAAAAATCCCCAAAGCACTTTTTTTTAATCCATTCCACATTTTCTCCAGTTTCAGGGGGGGGTGTGGGGGTGGAACTTGGAGAGAAATCAGCAAATTGAACAAGGCGACATTACTGCAGCAAAAGGACAACTCGCAATTTTTTCCCCAAAATCAGAACAAAAAACATCCCATTTGTAGACTTCAATTGCAATGCAATAGAATTGCAACAATAATCCTCTGAAAGTACCTTGGGAGTATGTATTAAAATATATAGAACTATATCAAGTGGGCACTAGATTTTTAACCCAGAGGTAACATTCAACAATGTGAAATTCACTAACTAAACTAAGTATATAAGTAACTAACAACAACAAAACCGAAAATGTGACGAGAAAGCTTTGGGTTTTATTAACAGGGCTGCAAGGAGAACTACCAATTCGTACAAAATTAGAACAGAATCAAAACAAACAAAAAAAGAAAAATAAACGGATTTCATGCACTTCCATTGAATTAAAAAGCCTGTTTTCATGACTTAAAACATTGCAGAGAGTAAGGGCTCAAACCACAAGCCAGCTTAGACATGAACCAAGAACACAGAATGACAGCTGGCCTAGAAGTCACAAAAGACCAACTGGCTTATTTTCAGACTTTATACTATTGCTCTCACTTACCTCAGTGAGCTCCTTCAGTGTATCTCTTGATGACTTTTGATTGGCTTTGTCATCTTTCTTTTGAGATAACAAAGGCATCAGGCTCGGTGGTAAGGGAACACCAGACTTAGCACACATGGCGGCTGCATTAGCTTTGGCTATTTCAAGTAGCTGGGCCTTGTCTAAAAAGTTTTTTAAGAAAAATCATTATTTTTACAGATTCTTGTTTTAATAATAAATATGCATTTCTGGCAGACTAAACAAATTACTAAAAGAAAACACAATATTTTGCCCATTTTTTCTATTCTGTGAAAATAACTAGAACTGTACTTCATTGCTCTGGACTTTCTAAAATTTGGTCTACCCAACAGATGAGCGAAATTGCAAATTTAACACAAAGTACAGGGACTCCAAATTACAGCACTCGAAACCCTCCAAATCCCAGAAGTTCTGATGCCCATTTTACTTCACCAATTCATTCCACTTTTGGAAATACCGAGTCATTTCAACACAAATTCCAAAGTCTAACTCCTAGCCATCTCTGAAAAGCATTCAAAGCTCTTGAGGAAGTTCCCCTCAAGCCCCCCAGTACATAGCCTAAAAGCTACTTACAACCAACCAAAAGAAAAACATAAGCACTGAACAAAATGTGCATTTGCATAAAATGCAGTTACATACAACACTGTTCCTAAAACAGTATTGCTTTACTAAGGAAAAAAGCACAGAAACAGGGAATGAAAATAAACTACACATTAACTGATCTGCCAGTCTGCAAGTAATTAGTTACTACTATCTCTGGAAGCATACAGCTTTACAAAAATCCTGTAAGGCCAACATTCCTTTACTTCTTAAGCAGTAAGTGTATAAATACACACTTGCTGCATAATCAAAGCATGAAGACAGATTTAAGGATGCTCATCAATTCTCATGGTCTCTACAAAAATACTTCTCTGGTAGAGGCGATTCCATGGTAACTTTACGAGACAAGACTAAAAAGGTCAGAACGCAAGGTCCACAAAAAGACACTTCCTCACACACTGCACAACAGCTTGTCACTCAAAATTAGAACCTTATTTCTCCTTATGTTAACTTACTAACTAAAAAAACTACCAGGCCTCTCTTTCTCCACTCACAGAGGCAAGATGCAGTTCACTAGGATCTTTTTATTTTCCTAGCAGCTAGGTCCAGGAGTATTTCATGAACCAGTCTCGTTCTCATTAAGTTCTTACTGCGGGGAACAGGCAAGACAGAATAATGAATAAAAAGCATTACAGCCGACAACAGAGCTAAGAACTCCAGCTGGCACTTACTTTCAAATGTTCTTTCATGCCCTCATTCTCAGGAAAACTAGAAATTCTTAAGTTTCTTACAGAGTATTTGGTCTTTACCAACTATTACAATGGACAGGGTTCATCAAGACTGTACCATACTACTTTTGTATAAAAGCTCCATAACCGAGATACGATCTCCTCTAAATACACCACCTAAATGATAAGCACTGATTTAGCTCCAACATAAAAGCTCCTAGTGGAAGTCAATACTTCTACTAAAAGTAACGCACACAACTTCTAAGAAATTCCTTATGAATACTATTGAGATATGTTAAAATAAGACTATATAAACAAACACAGTATCACCTAACCATGGAACTACTGAAAATAAAAATATCACTTACCCAAGTCTGTAAGACGTTTAGGCGACCTGCTTGAAAATCGTTCTGATGACCTTGACCTACGACGATCAGGTGATCTGCTGTATCTTCTTCTCCCTGAAGATCTTGATCGCCGTAGTCGAATTGGTGACCTACTAGAGCTCCGTCTTCTTCCCCTTGACCTTGATCGCCTTTGACGAATAGGTGTTCGACTCCTGCTCCGTAACCTGAGTGATATTCTACGATCTCTTGAATCTGATCTTTTTCTTCTTCTGTCAGTAGATCTTGATCTGTTTCTCTGAGATCTCTTACGCCTATCTCTCGATAAAGAACGCCGCCTTCTTGATGCTGACCTTGACCTACTTCTCCTTCTGTGCCTTGAACGCGACAACGAACTAGATCGAGAGCGACGATTAGATTTTGATCTTGATGCTCTTCTCCGTGTTACTGATCTGGAGCGATTCCGTCTAGAGCGAG
This sequence comes from Falco naumanni, assembly GCF_017639655.2. Lineage (NCBI taxonomy): Eukaryota > Metazoa > Chordata > Aves > Falconiformes > Falconidae > Falco > Falco naumanni. Next base: position 76,310,973 of record NC_054055.1, on the reverse strand, counting down.
ACTCTGTATCATATCTCTGGGACCTACGCTGAGAAGACCTGGAGCGTCTGCTTCTAGATCTCCGTGAAGATTCTTTGTCTGCTGTTTTATCAACAGATTTGGATCGACTCCTTTGGCGAGCAGCGGACCTGGAGCGTCTTCGTCTAGACCTCCGCGAAGACTCTTTGTCTGCTGCTTTTTCAACAGACGTCGATCGACTCCTTTGGCGAACAGTGGACCTGGAGCGTCTACGCCTAGACCTCCGTGAAGATTCTTTGTCTGCTGTTTTTTCAACAGATGTTGATCTACTCTTCTGGTGAGCTGTAGATCTGGACCGTCTACGTCTAGACCTCCGTGAAGATTCTTTGTCTGCCGTTTTTTCAACAGATGTGGATCGGCTCTTTTGGCGAGTAGGAGATTTTGAGTGTCTACTTATAGATCTTCGTGAAGACTCTTTGTCAGATATTTTATCAACAGATCTGGACCTAGATTTTTCACCTTCAGAAGACTCAGAATGCCTACTTTCAGGTATAAAGGAAGAGTCCTGTTCCTCCAGCCTCTCAAGAGGCATGGAATCCTGTTTATCTTCATCTGCCAAAGAGGGCTCCATATCCTCACCCTCTTCACCAGTGGTAGACCTTGACTCATGCTCATCTGATGATGTGGAGTCTCTTCGTTCAGCTGTCAAGGAGGGCTCCACATCATCTACTTCTTCACCAGTTGTAGACCTCGATTCACGCCCATCAGGGGATGTGGAACGTCTGTGTTCAGCTGTCAAAGAGGGTTCCATATCCTCTACTTCTTCACCGGTGGTAGACCTTGACTCATGCTCATCTGATGATGTGGAATCTCTTCGTTCAGCTGTCAAGGAGGGTTCCATATCCTCCACGTCTTCACCAGTAGTAGACCTTGACTCACGGTCATCAGAGGATGTGGAGTGTCTACGTTCAGCTGTCAAGGAGGGCTCTTGGTCCTCTGCTTCTTCACCAGTGGTTGACCTTGACTCACAACCATCAGGAGACACAGAGCGTCTATGTTCAGCTGTCAAAGAGGGTTCCAAATCATCTATTTCTTCACCGGTTGTAGACCTTGACTCACGGTCATCAGACGACGTGGAGTGTCTGCGTTCAGCTGTCAAAGAGGGCTCCCCATCTTCTATATCTTCACCAGCGGTAGACCTCGACTCATGCTCATCAGAAGATGTGGAGTCTCTTCGTTCAGCTGTCAAGGACGGTTCTGCATCCTCTACCTCTTCACCAGTAGTAGATCTTGACTCATGTTCATCAGAAGACACAGAACATCTACGTTCTGATCTCAAAGGCTGCTCCAGATACTCTGCTTCTTCACCAATGCTAGATGATCTTGACTCATGTTCATCAGGGGATGTGGAGCGCCTATGTTCCGATGTCAAAGAGGGTTCCAGATCATCGATCTCTTCATCTACTGTAGATTTCTGGTCATGGCCCTCAGGGGACACAGATCTTCTATGTTCAGAAGTCAAACAGCACTCTAGACCCTCTTCCTCCATGGGAGAATTTGGCTCATGACCTTCCTGATACGAGGATGTGGAATGTCTACGTTCAGGTATCAAAGAGGGCTCGAGATCCCCTGTTTCTTCACCAGGGCCAGATTTCACACTGTAGCCATCAGGGGACATAGAACACCTACTTTCAGGCATTAAAGAAGGCATTGCATCATCCATTTTTTCAACAGGGATGGATTTCAAGTCACTGTCATCAGGGGACATGGAAGCTCCATCATTTAGCACCAACGGTTCAACACTACCTACTCTTCCATCAGTGGGGAATCTCAAATCCTGGCCATCAGGGGATGCTGCAAGTTCATTTTCAGGTGCTGGAGAAAGCTCTCGTCCATCTGTGTTTTGTACAGAGGTGAATCTTACCTCCTGGCTCTCAAAAGACAAAACATGGTCATTTTCAGATGTCAAAGAAGAATCCATATCCTCTGTTTTCTCAGCATGAGTCAATCTTGATTCATACTCTTCAGGGGACAGGGCATGTTCATTTTCAGATGTCAGAGAAGGTTCCTTAGCTTCTACTTTTTCAGCAGGGCTAGACTGCAGCTCCTGACCTTCAGGGGACATGGCACATTCACCTTCAGACATCAAAGACAACTCCTGCACCTCTGTTTTTCCAGTAACAGCAGACTGCAACTCCTGGCTATCAGTGGACACTGAACTTTCACTTTCAGATGTTTCAGAAGGTTCCTCTATTTCTTCTTTTTCAACAGGACTGGATCTCAAATCACGGCCTTCTGGGGACACATCATACTCATTTTCAGACAACAGAGAACACTCCTGCACCTCTGCTTTTTCAGTTAGAACAGAAAGCAACACCTGCCGTTCAGGGGACACATCATGTTGGCTGTCTGATATTAGTAAAGGCTCCTGCACCACTGATTTTTCAGCAAGAGTAGACTGTAATCCTTGGCCTTCATCAAAGACGACATATTCACTGTCAGACATCAGAGGAGGTTCCTGCACTTCCTTTTCAGCAGGGCTGGCTATCACCTCCTGGGCCTCAGGAGATACAGCATATTCATTTTCAGATAGCAGAGAACACTCCTGTACCTCTGTTCTTTCAGCAAGGGAAGATGGCAAATCATGATCTTCAGAAGACACAGCATATTCATTGTCAGGTACTACACAAGCCTCCTGCATGTCTGCCTTTTCAGGAGAGCTAGATGTCAAATGCTGGCCCTCCCAAGGTACAGCATATTCATTTTCAGATGCCAGATCAGGCTCTTGCACTTCTACCTTATCAACAGAGGGTGACTGCAACTCCTGGCTCTCAACGGACACCGAACATCTTTCTTCAGATATCCGATAAAGATGTCTCATCTCTGTTTTTTCAGCAGGGGTTGAAGTCAATTCTGGGCCATCAAGCCCTATTATGTATTCATTTTCAGATATTTGACAAGGCTCCTCTACCTCAGCTTTTTCAAAAGGGGTGGGTGTCAACTCATGACCATCAGAGGAAACAGAACCTCTGCTTTCCAGTATCAGAGGTGGCTCCTGCACCTGTATTTCTTCATCATAGGCAGATCTCAACTTGTGGCCATCAGGGGATGCAATGCATTTCAGTTCAGATGATTTTTCCACCTCTGCTTTTTCAGCAGGGACACCTCTCAATTCATGACTATCAGGCAACAGGAAAAGCCCACCTTCAGATGTCAGAGAAGTCACTGGGGCCTTAGGTTTTTCAGATGCGCTTACTGATTCACAAACATCAGCAGAGTTGGAGAACCCACTTTCCAGTGGGAGAGGCAGCTTCTGGATCTCCATTTTTTCAACTGCAGTGGATGCCAATTCATAGCCTTCAGGGAAGACAGAATGCCTAAGTTCAGGCGCCAGCAACAGTTCTGCACCTTCTGTTTTCTCAAAGTAATTGTGTTTTGATTTATGGCCATCATGGCACACAGGAATTCCACTTTTAGATATCAAAAAAGATCCTGTACCCTCCATTTTTGCAGCAGGCAGGTATCTTGATTCATGCATTTCAGAAGATTCAGAGCAGTCAATTTCAAGTACTTGTGAAAGTGCTGGACCATCCAAGTCTTTGTCAACAGGTGTTCTGGACTCATGAACTTCAGAAGACTTAAAGCTTTGTCCTACAGTTGTCAGTACAACTTCCTGCCTTTTTTCAAAACATGCTGCTGAAATGACACCACCCGAGATTGTAACAGGACCGTATTCAGATGTCAGGGAAACATCCAGGGCCTTGACTTTTTCAACAGATAAAGATCTTTGTTCATTTCCATCAGCTGATTTAAAGGACCCACCTTCAGACATCAATGGAAGCTCTTCTACTTGTGCAGCAAAGCTGGATCCTGATTCATGTCCATCAGGAGACTTGAAGCATCCGCTGTCAGAAGCCAGACAAGGCTCCTGCATCTGGCCCTTTTCAACAGCCGAGGCGGCTGACTCACAGACATCAGGGAACATAGAGCATGTAACTTCAGGTGCTAGAAAAGATTTTTGAGCCTCTGGTGTTTCAAAAGATAGTGACCTTGACTCAGGGCTGTCAGCTAAATTGGAAGATTCACTTCCAGGTACGTGCAAAAAATTCTGAAGCTCTGTTTTTTCAACTGGGATATGTCTCACCTCATGACCATCTGCCAAGTCAGAGGGTGTATTTTCAGACATCAGAGAAGACCCCTGAACCTCCATTTTTCCAGGGGATGAGGAGGTTGTCTTGTAATCATCAGAAGATGCAGAGCATCCACTTTCAAGTGTCAGAAGAGGCTCTGGACCCTCTATTTCTTTGAGGGAAGTAGATCTCGACTCTTCATGGGATGCAGAGAGCTGAAATTCTGTTACCAAAGAAGTTTCTGGATCTCCCCTTTTTTCAACAGATGAGCATCTTGACTCAGATGTGGAGTATGTAACTTCAGGTAGCGTTGAAGACTCCAGAGCCACTGCTTTTTCAGCTGATCCGTTTTCAGATGTCACAGAAAGCTCTGAAACCTGTGCTTTTCCCACAGATGTGGATCTCAGTTCCTGGTCACCTGCAGTTTTGGAGTTATCAAATTCAGACATCACAGAAGACTGCAGACCTGTTGTTTTTTCAGTAGATGAGGAGCTTTCCGCAAGACTGTCAGAAGTTTTGGAAAACCCACTTTCAGATGCTGGAGGCAGCTCTGGACCATTTATTCCTTCAGCAGACAAAGCTATAGACATGGGACCATTAGAGGATTTTGAAGAGCTTCCTTCACTGGCCAAAGAAGGTTCAGGAACTTCTTTTTCAAGACATATGGTTGACTCCTGAAGTTCAGAAGACTCCATATGCTTGCTACTGCCCTTTACTGAGGATAACTTACTCTCTCTTTTTTCTGTGGATTTGGATCTTGACTTAATACTATCAGAGGACTTGGAACGTTTCCGTTTGGATTTTTTTGAAGACTCCTTGCGTTTTTTTTCAACAGACCTAGACCGTGACTTGTAACGGTCAGAAGATTTTGAGCGGCGACGCTTAGATTTTCGTGAGGACTCCTTCTTTTTTTCCACTGATTTGGATCTAGACTTGTAACGGTCAGAGGACTTTGAGCGCTGACGTTTAGACTTCCGTGATGACTGCTTTCGATCTCTTTTTTCTACTGATCTGGACCTAGACTTGTAACGGTCAGAAGACTTTGAGCGCTGACGTTTAGACCTCCGTAGAGATGCCTTCCGACCTCTCTTCTCAACAGATCTTGACCTAGATTTTGAACGATCAGAGGAACCAGACCCTCTATGTCTGAACCTCCATGAGTATTCTTTGCCTCCTCTCTTTTCTGAAGACCTGGATCTAGATTTAGAACGGTCAGAGGACCTGGAACGTCTGCGGCGGGATCTCCAGGAAGACAACCTGCTCCCCCTCTTTTCCACTGACCTGGACTTGGATCTGTAGCGGTCAGAAGACCTGGAACGTCTGCGCCCAGACCTTCGGGAGGACAGTCGCTTTTCCACTGACCTGGACTTAGATCTGTAGCGGTCAGAAGACCTGGAACGTCTGCGCCCAGACCTTCGGGAAGACAGTCGCTTTTCCACTGACCTGGACTTAGATCTGTAGCGGTCAGAAGACCTGGAACGTCTGCGCCCAGACCTTCGGGAAGACAGTCGCTTTTCCACTGACCTGGACTTAGATCTGTAGCGGTCAGAAGACCTGGAACGTCTGCGCCCAGACCTTCGAGAGGAAAGTCGCTTTTCCACTGACCTGGACTTAGACCTGTAGCGATCAGAAGACCTGGAACGTCTACGTCTGGACCTTCGGGAAGACAGTCGCTTTTCCACTGATCTGGATTTAGACCTGTAGTGGTCAGATGACCTGGAACGTCTACGTCTGGACCTCCCAGAGGACAATCTGCTCCCCCTTTTTTCTGCTGATCTGGATTTAGACCTGTAACGGTCAGATGACCTGGAACGTCTGCGCCTGGACCTCCGGGAAGACACTCTTCTCTCTCTCTTCTCCACAGATCGGGACCTAGATTTGGAATGCTTTTTTCTGGAAACTGAATAGTTTCTGCTCCTAGAACGTGCTCTTTTAGATGTCAAACGCCTGGAAGTAGAACGTGACCTGGATTTTTTCTTCCGCTTCCTAGACCTGGACTGAGACTTGGAGCGACTCCTTTTTTGTTTCTTTGCATCATGTTTTTTATCACTGCTTCTATGGCTACTTTTCTCAATAACTTTCTCAAGTCTCATCAGAGTCTCCCTCATTCGTGCTGCCACATCAGGCTGCACATCAGATGTTTCTGAATCTCTTTTCTCTGACTCCTGTTCTGGAGTTGCTTCTTTGACAGCCTCAGCCTGTGGAATGACTCCTGACTGGCCTGCCTCTGCCACAAGTACCGGAACTCCTTCTGTAACAGTCTCGGGTACTGGAGCTGCTTCCAAATCTTTTGCCTCTGCCTCCAACCCCACAGCTGCTTCTGCATCTTTCAGCTCTACAACAGTCTCAGGAAGAGGAGCTATTTTCAAATCTTTTGTTTCTGCCACATCAGCCGGAGCTGCTTCCAACTGGTTTGTGTCTCCGATTATTTCACACTCAGAAGCCCCTGCTGAATCTTTTTCATCTGCTGTATGTGAAGAACTGAAAACTGTTTCTGCTATTGCTTTGGCTTGAGTTTGCTCTGTATCTTTCTTCTCAAGCAGCATCTCCCATTCCTGAGCTTGACCTGGAACTCTCACATCCTCAATTTGTTGACCCTGCACCCCTTCTGCATATTGTACTTCTGCTGCAACTTCATGTTGCTGTGTTGTTTCCAAATCTTTCACATCCCCTGGTTTTGGAATTGCTTCAGAGAATTTCATTTCAGCAGCACTCAAGATCTCTGGAGCCCCTTCTGTACTCTTCCATTCTGCAGCAGTTTTTGCTTCTAGAACTGCCTGCAGATGTTCTTCCCTTTCAGTGTGCAAAGGTTCTGGAACAGCTTCTGAAGCATCTTCTAGAACATTCATTATCCCTACACTTTCAGTCTTCTGGGAAGTTTCCAAACCTTGGATATCCATGCGTACCTCAGGCTCTTCAACTGTTTCAGAATCTCTCACTTCTGCTGTTGCAGGCTCTTTCATATGTTCCAACAACCTCGCTTCTCTAACTTCTGATGCTGGCTCCAAATATTTTGCTTCCATTGCTTTCTCCATTTCTGAAGCATCCTCCAAATCTTTTACGTTGATAAGCGAGGGCTCATTTCTTTTTGTGCTTGTCCTCCTTGTTGCAATTATATATTCTACAGTAGGTCCCTGAGTTCTCGGATCTGTTGAAATCAGATTTCTCACTTCTGTCACTATCTCTGATGCCATAGTTTTTTCTTCCGCTCTGGACAAAGGCTCTAATACTGCTTCTGAATGACCTACTATTTGTTCCTGGTCAGATTTTGAACTTGTTTCTGAAGTTTGCACAGGTTCTAGTATTGCTTCTTTGCTCCTTGCCTTCGATTTGTTTGGATCTTCTGCAGCAACTTCAGAATGTCCCACTTCTCTAACCACGTCAGATGCCAACATCCTTCCCAAGCCTTGCGTTAGCGTCCTTGTTTCAGATCCCACAACCATTTCCAAATTTTTCATCTGTGTTAAGTGTGAAGTTTCTGATCTCGCTTCCACATCTTTTATCTCTGCAACTGCCTCAACTTCTGACAAGTTGTCTAAGCCTCTCGCTTCTACACTGGCAGAACTGGTAGCTACTTCAGTATCTTTTATCTCCCCTACACCCTCAGTCTGTAAGGTTCTTGTATGCGTCATGACCTGGGACTGCGAGATGATGGAACTCTTTGTTTTGTTTGCACCAAGAGGTTCTGCAACTGTTTCTGCATGTTTTGGTTCTCTCTGTGCTGTGGTTTTCAAATGCATCCTCCCTGCTAATGCCTCAGACTCTGTAACTGGTTCCATGCTTGCACATGCAACCACAGATTCAGGAGTTCTTTCTGACCTTTCTTCTGAGGCAAGAAGTCCTGGACTCGCTTCCAAGACTCTGCTACACATTTTGGCTTCAAAACACACATTTTCTCCTAATCCCTTTGCCACTGCAAAGGTTCCAGGCTGCAAGACTGTTTCCAAAGCTTGTACATTTGCCCTACCTACAGATGCTGGATCTCCTAAGTCTCTCACAACTTTGGTGTAGAGCTGTGATGCAGATGTCTCCATCTCTGTCCCAGCCCTGTCACGGTCTGCTTCTGAATCTTTCCTTTCTATATCTGCCACAGGTCCTGTAGTTGTTTCCAAACTTTTCACTGGTCTCACAGATCCGACTTTCATTGCTAGGAGACCGGTATCCGAACCTGCTTCTAGATTTATTTCTGAACCTTTAGACACCACTGTTGAATCTAGTGCTGCTCTGGCCACAGTCCCACAATGCGCAGCTCCTTCTGAAGCTTTCACACCTTCCATTTGCCAAGACAGTGAGGCTGTTTTCAAAGTTTTTGCTTCCACCACGACCATTGGTCTTAGGACCCCTCCTGGACTTTTCACATCATCTTTCTGCAAAGAAAGGGAAGTTGCTTCCAAACCTCTCACATTTGGTTGAGTCTCAGACTTTGATTCTCTTATCTCCTCTGGTTGTCTAAGTAATGAAGTACCTTCTGAATCTTTTGCCTCTGTTACAGCTACAGGCTTGAGAGTAGGTTCTGAAATTTTTGATGCATTAGTACTCTCCAGTTGCAGAGTAGCTTGATTTGTTTCTTGATCTTTTACTCCTGATAGTGCTGCAACTTCCATGGTTGCTTGTAGACCTTTAAAACCCTCTACCATCTGGATTTCTGGAGTTGTTTGGGGAACAAAGGTCTGCACAACTGCTACAGGTTCTGAAGTAGCTTTTAAACCTTTCGCATCTGCAACTACATTAACACCTGTCAATTCTGCCAGACGTGCAGGTTCCTGGGTTCTATCCACACTCCTTGTTTCTATCAAGACTTTATGTTGTAGGAACATTGCTGGTGCACTCGGCACTGTTGCAGGATCAGTGGTACCTTCTACACCTTTGACTACTTCAGCCTGCAGACCTCCTTGAGCTGCTTTGACATCTTTTGCTGTAACACCCACAGGTTCTATGATTGTTTCCAAAGCTTTGGGCTTTCCTACAGCAGTTGGTTGCAGAGCTTCCTCCAAAGCTTTCACGTTTTCCATATGTGCAGAGCTTCTAGCTGGTTCAATATCCTTCACTTTTGTAACAGCTCCTGATCCCAGGGGTACTTCAGCACTTCTTATTTCCACCTGGGTCACAGCACTTGCTGCAGGTATTTTTAAAGAATGCTGCAAAGATACATCTGCCTTCAAGACACTTGAACCCTCCATGGGGCTGCACTGCATCACTCTCGAATTACCAGATATAACTGAGGGCTTCAGGGCTGGCTCCAAAGGTCTGCTCACATCCCCTAATTCCAAAGATCTTTCCACATTTCCCACATGCAGAGATTTTTCCATTGCTTCTGGAATTTTCACTTCTTCCATGGCTATAGGCATGTGAGCTACCTTCACAGTATTCATATCTGCCTGATTAGCAGTTTTAGGAATTGCTGTCACATCCCTTGCCAAAGACACAGATTCTGAAGCTGCTTCTACCTCTTTTGCTCCCTCCTGTGCCACAGATTGTAGAGATGCTTCATGATACTTCAACACCTCCCTGGTCTCAGACCCAAGAGCTGTATCCAAAGCTTTTAATTCCCCAATGTCTTTAGATTTCAAAGTAACTTCTGAATCTTTCAGTGCTTGTATTACTTCTGAAGCTAGAGTTGCTGCTGAATCTTTCTGAATTTCAGATCTATTGGCAACTCCAGATGGGATGCTAGAAAAAGTATCATTTCCAGTATCAACAAGAACACCCTTTTCACTCACATCAACAGCTGTAGGATAAATATTTTCATGAGACTGTTTAATTTGTTCTTCTCTAGTGCAAATTTGAGTTATACTAGCATTTTCTTGGATATCAGATTGACTGCTTTCTAAATTAAATGGAGGATTTGTTGCACACAAAGTCCCCTTCTCACTTCCAAGATTTTCTGTAGATTGCTGAGAATCAGTTCTTGAATGAGAAACAAGTCCTAAAGCTTGTCTATCAAGCTCCTCACTTGCTTTTAAGCACAGTTCTGGCTGCACGTGGACAGCCAGATTCACATCTCCAAACCCTCCATGCTGTACACTCAACGTGGAGCTCGGTTTCTCTGGCATCAAGTGGGAAGCAGGCTGCAAGTCTGCATGTTCTCCATGACGCGTACTCAACTTTGACTCCTTTGGCTGCTTTTTATGCTTCTTCTCTTTCTTCCTTTTCTTCTTCTTTTTCTTCTTCTTCTTACTTTTGTGTTTCTTGTTCTTCTTTGATTTTTTCCTTGGAATTTCATCTTCACCAGTAGAGCTTCTTTTTGTAGACTGAGTACTATTTTTCACAGTATTTTTGTCTACATCTAGAAAAAATGATATTTTCCTTGTAAACGTTATTAAGACTACATTTTACAAATTCTTTTAGGCTAGTTACCAAATACACAGGGACAAAAAATTTAAACTTGAAACCCATGCTTTCTTCACTACCATACACAAATAGCACACACTCCCTTCTGAGTCCTCTTACTCTCCCCCTCAGGGGTCACTAAGTAAAAAAAACTCTAATTCTGCTTTCAAAAAGTTAACCAAATCATCTTGGTCAGCTCCAGTGGGAACAAGACTCTTTCCAAGAAGTAGTTGGATATACTTCTACCTACATTCAATTGGGCAGTGCACTCTTCCAAGAGGCTGGAAATGCGCTCTTAAACCACACCAAGCTGCATATGGAAGTGAAACAAGAACTCCCATTTTCCAGACTAATTACCTAAGCAGTGGTATGCTTACTGTATAAAAAAGTGGCTAACCCATTATCCCCTGCTATGCTTTAACTTGTGAGTGAGCCCAATACTACTACTGTGTTGACATTATCTAAGCATATTTAGTGATTAAGTTCCTTACCAAGTTCTTCAAACAAATTTAGGGAAACAGCATCTACTTTCCCAATCCCAAACAAGCTTTGAGGCACTACAGGCAACCAGCTGCTCAGACTGGACTGCAGCTGCCACAAAAAAGTACCTAATAGAGCTTTTGCTTCAAACAGGAAAGTAACTAATAAATTCAGGTGACTGCAAGGACAAGCAATCACTGAGGGGTCAAGAAAAGAGGAACACTGAGGTTCTTAAGGCGAGTGAAGGTTCTCAAGGGGACTGCAGTGATCACCTTCTTTTAATTCTATACCTCATTTACCCTTGAATTTAACCTGTATTAGGTTCTTACCCTTCTCTAGAACTACTGCTATCTTTTCATGAGAAAGGCACTTCTATAAGGCAACTTGTTCTAAATTCTGTCAAAGACGAGCTATGTATTCAAATCCACTTGCATGTTACCTCCAACGACCATATTTATACTGGCCAGTGCAGCAATAAGGATTCTCCAATTATAATCTGGCCACAATTACAAAGCATACTCTTTCAAGTGAACAATGCAAAACGATCAAAAAAATGTTAGTTAATTGCAATACTACTAAATGAACGTGACTTAGAAGTTCATAAACAAGTACCTTAAGGGGGGTTTAAACACACACATTTTTACTGAATAAACAAAGAAAAAAGTGTTTCCACCAACACTGTTGTGAATGCAATTAAAAAGTACAATGAAGCAGAGTCAAATGACAGCATTTTCAGATAATATCTGTTGATCAACAGCTACACTAACTCCTTTCCAGATATAAACAGTGAGAACATTTATCATAGGTTAAGTTTATTAACTTCCAGGTTAATAGGTCTTACTTATTTATTACGTTAGCTTGCCTCATTCTTCCACACCAGAAAAACACAACTAAAAAAAACCCCAAAACCCAACCAAAACACCCACCCAACACCCCCACCCCCCAGATTCCAGCCCAAAGTGCTGCAGATAAATTAAAGACTGTTGAAAATGCTCAAGGTAAAGAAGCTGCTGTGCATAAAAAAGAAAAAGCAATTCCAGAACCTTGCAAACAATCTCTGAAATAGTTTCCTACACTGCTTCTTGAAGAAAAAAATAAAACAAACAAAAATAAATCACTCTGGAACTATACTTACCAAGCACACAGATGTTTCAACTCCAAAAAATTAGAAAAATACAGGAATTATGCCTTCATCTCACTAAATGTCCCACTTCAGAATTTTTACAGAAAAGACTAGTTCCATGAGAAGTCATACTCATATGCAACTTTTGGCATAATTAATCCAGTAATTTATTGAAGTTATGAGATGGCTACATAAAAATTTCTTAACCTTTGGAAGACTGCAATTTGAGTATCTACATTTTAAAGATAAGTGCATTATTCATTTTAAAACAACAATATATCTTACTCTGACAGAGCAGTAAATCATACAGTTCTGAATTCTAGTAAGTGACTTTTGGAAACCATCTTGCAAACCAATCCAAGACAACACAAAAAATAATGCTTCTATCCATCAGTAACAGCTGTAAGAACTGCTCACCGAGACCCTGAAATAAGTATATACAAAATAAAGCACGATTTTATATATAGATAGCTATTATTTATATGTTTTAGCATTATTGTAATGGAAAGAAAAATTAACTATTTTGCACACTAAAGTAATGCTTTCATACAATAACTAGCTTAAATTTTTACATTATGTATTTCTCTGTCCATCTATGGTTGTAAATCACAATAGACAAAAAAAACCCTTAAACATTACAATAAACATACAACTTGTCAGATGAAGCTTGGTGAGAGGAGCAGTACTGAGAAGTACTTTCCCATCTCTGTAAAACTGATTCAGTTTTAAGCACTATGACAACCTTCTTAAACAAGAACATATTTGCCAAATGTATTTTCATTTACCTGATTTGCACTGCAGCTCTGTATCAAGGGCTCCAGAGAGCACTTCCTCTATTTTCTGCACTATCTGATCATTCTGACGACTCCCAGCACCAGCAACAGTGTCATCTGAAGGGTTGGCTTGCTCAGCTGGGACTGTGTCACCATTGGGCTGGCCTTCTACCTTTCCACTAACCAAAAAAAATATCAACATAATACAAGCAATTTTGAGCCTTTTTTGACCTTTTTTTAAATTCATAAGCATTTATTATACTCAACCCTTCAAAACATTATTTTAGCCTCCTGAACAAGCCATGCTTTCAGTGAAACATCTATCTTTTGATTAACTTTCACTTATTCACAACAGAACTATGAGGCACAAAGGAGGAAAACAGGTTCTTGAATGTGCCAGTCCCCATGCTTTATGCAAGAACTTTTATAGGCTCCCCTCACAAAATAAGCACCCATCACTCACTCTTCTCCAATAAGTTTTGTCTGCTTTCTGAGATAAGGCTGCGAAAAACTAGGCCAGCTTAAAAGTGGCAAGATCAAAAAGACAAATCGCCGAGACGCTCACCCGTTCTCCTCTTGCCCCAGTACAAGATACCAACACAGAAAACCCATGAGTGAAAATGGGTGCTCGTTCGCCAGGAGACGACGCGTGCGTCCGTCGCCCTCCCCTCCCCCGCACTCCACCCCCACCCACCCCCCCTGCCGTATTTTCCCTCAAGGCGCTCGCCAGGGCGCGAGCCCCCGGGCCCCGCCATGTTGACGCCGAAACGATCCGCAAGAGCCCTAGGCCCCGGCCCGTCTCCCTCCGTCCTGAGGCGGGGCCCGCGCACTTCCCCTCCCTCCTCCAGTACACCCCTCCTCTCCCCCCGCGCTAGGCCGCGCCGCCACTGCGTCGGCTCCCCGGGTAGGCTCGTTACCCGCCGTGCTGCTGCTCTTCCTGGATCTCCCGGTATCTGCTAACCGCAAAGGACCGAAAGATCTGCTCGATATTAGTCGCCATGACAGCCCTGCCGCACTGCTCCCCCCCCCGCGCTCCGCTTTCCTTCCTGCCGAGACGCGAGGCCTCCAATATCCCACAAGGCACCGCCGCGACTAGAGGCCGAGGGCCGCTGCTGACGTCCGCGCTATAAACCCTCTCGCGATTGGCCGCCCTCTACCGGGTGACGTAGCGGAGGGGGGAGGGGGCAACCCGGGCCTCCGGACGGCCGCTCTAGCGCCCAGCAAGAGCTACGGAGCGCCAGCCTCGGCTGCTTCCGGCGGGGGGGGCGGGGGCACGTCTCGTGTCTCGGAGAGGTTCGCCGTCCCCCCTCCCCCCGCAGGAGCGCGCCGCGCCGCCATGTTGTTACACTCACCCCCACCCCACCGGCCGCGCGCCCACAAGCAGGCGGCCGCGCGCCTCCCCACCCCCACCCCCTCCGACCGGCAAAGCCCCGGCTGGCTGCCCTGCCCCCCACCCCCCGCCGCCCCCTCCCCCCCGTTACAAACGTTAACGGCAGTTTTGCCCCCACCCCCAACCCCCCCGCCATTATCGGCCCCTCTCGCGCCCCGTACACCGAAGGGCTGCGCCTGAGCCCCCGGGAGCGCGGGGAGGGGAGGCCAGGCCAGGAAGGGGGAGTCGGTGGAGGGCACCATGGTGGCCGGTGGCCGCCGGGCCCTGCGGCCCTGCGCCCGTCCCGTGCCCCCCACACGCACACACACGCACCCTTCCCCCCCGCTTCCCTCGCCGCGACCGCGGCCGTCTCCGGCGGCCAGCAGGGCCCGGAGCCGCCCGGGCCTCCGCGGAGAAGCTCGGCGGCCAGCACTCACCTCGCAGCGGGCGGGAGCGGCGGCGGCGGCGGCGGGGCCATGGTGGGCTGAAGCGTGCGGCTGTGCGTGGCGGCGGGCTCGGGGCCGCTGGGGGTGGGTGGGAGCGATGCCATTGGTCTCCATGGAGCGGGGCCAAGCCCCGCGTCTCCGCCGCCCCGTGTGCCGAGCGCAGGCAGCGCCTAGCAGGGGGGCCTGCCCGCACACGAGTGCTGCATCACAGGCCCGGCGCTGCGCTGCCCTCAGCTGCCGAGCGGCTCCATGCGAAAGGCGCCCTCCCCCTCCGCCGTGCGAGCAGGCAGCCCGGCTGTGACACGCACATGTGCTCCGGGGGCTGTCTGCGGGGCCGGGCGGCGCAGGCGGGCGCCCCGCGAGATGGGGGAAAGTTAAAGGAACAAAGGAAGAGGAGGAAAACGCCGCCGCTGCCGTGAATAAATAAATGACACCTGAGTGAAAGCCGGCCCCGGCCTCAGCCCACTTGCAAAGCCGTGCCTTCTCTGGGGTGTTTTAGCTGGGACGCGCTAAAATCAGTTTGTCCTGGCTGCAGGCACCCTGGGGATCCCCTTCATGCTGCCCCAAAACCGATTCTCAGGGGGTGTATACATGTCCAAATGCGACTTTTCACCTTCAGTCCTGTAAAACTGGGTAATCCTACAGCTGGAAGACTCTTTGCCCACCCCCACCCCCAGTTTCTTCTGGTGTCATGAAGTAGTAACTTGGGGGGGAGTTGACATGTAATAAATTTTAAATACCTCAGAAACTAGGTATAACCTGCAACATCAGCCTCAAATTCAGTGTGGTTTAATAACCAATTTCAAGACCCTTCAAAAGCAGCATGGGTCTTTACTGCGTATTGCTGGGAGGCAGTCTGCCTTAAATATTAACTTTGCAAAAATAATGGATCTGATACTTGGATCAATTTGCTTACTTTTGTACCATAGTGAATTCATTACATTTAAAATAGAAAGTGGTTATATTTAAGAGGCAATTTCACAAATAACCTGTACCTTTCATGCCATGCCAACACTGATATATTTTAGATCTTACTAGTAGAATACTGTATGTAATTTCTGGTGTTCAGTGAGCAAAAGAATGAAAATGTTTCACTTCAACAATTTCAGACATATTGAGGTTCCCCTGATGCAAACAGCCTTGTCTAGACCAGGCATGCTTTTACCCAGAAACAAGTAGTGATAATCTACATAGGCATAAGTTTGCTAGTAGGGGCCTGGATGTAACAACAAAGCTGCAAAGGCTTTCAGCATGGTATAATGGTAACTCACCCATTCAAAAAAAAAACCCAAAAAAACAAACAAACAACCAAAAAAACCAGCTGTAACCAAAAGAACAGCAGGTTTGACTCGTGTAACTTGGCCTGTGTTAGGGGCTTCAGACAGAAAAGGTGTTCCAGTTAGGAACACAGGTTTGATGCAGGCCACAGGGAACCCACATCACGAAACTGCCCTTAGGAAAGAGACCCTTTTCAACTGCAGTTAATTCATTCAAAGTAACTTAACTACACAGATATCCCTGCCAGTGTAGGCCTCCATCTATGCAAGGAAATCCGTGAGGAAAGCTACAAAAAAAGCCAGAGGCATGTGCTGCATATTTCCCTCCCGGTCTTTAAAAAAGGAACACAAAGCAGTAACTACAAAAGTCACCACTCATACAAATGAGGATCCACAGCCCCACTGTGACAGGAGAATAACTATTCTTGCTCTCCCTTCCCATCTCTGCTTGCTGTATAAAAACCCCTTTAGTCAAACTATTTTATTCGGGTAGGTGTTACGTAGTTTTCAGATTAATTCAACGACGTCTTTTACTTTGACCTTGCCAAGACCAGTGATTGTTGCCAATACATTTAGTGTTCAATTTGTAAACATAGTATTATGGGACTTTAGTAATAGCAGTTCTGCTGCAATCATAAATATTCACGACTGTTCCCTCTTAAAGCAAGAGTCAATGGTGTGCTTAAATATGGAAATAATATTATTAAACCTGTATTTCATAAGCCAATTTATGAAGAACAGTGAGGTTTTCACATTATAGCTCTTGGGGGTGGTGGGGGTGGTGTGTGTATAACAAAACCATGGATCAAATCTGGTTTTATTAACAGTATTGTTGCACAACTGTAATGCCAAATTGAACTACACGTTGCCCAGTACTCTTTGGTTTCATAAAGTAGAAAGTGCGATGTGGTAGAAACTAAGGAGTTGCTTCTACCCAGTACTTAAAGATCCATAAAAGCATTTCCCCCTGAGAGGGCACAGAAACAGAACCAATCTTTGTGCAGTCCTGCCCAGCCAACTTCATCAACCATCACCTTCACTCTCTGGGGTGATACTCTACTTCCTAGATAAAAGTAAAAACAATAACCTACATATAGATAAGGTTTTTCAGCTGGTTCTAGCACCTTCGCGGCCCGGCTCAGCACGCTCCCCAGACAGCAGCCACCCCCAGCGGAAGATATTTCGAGACTTGAGGAATTACGTGCAAAAGCCAATTAGTGAGTCTCCGAGATGAGACATCGATTACCCTTCCTTCCTTCCTGCCTGCCTGCCTTCTTCCCTCCCTTCCTTCCTTCCTTCCCTCCTTCCCGCCCTGCTTCCCGGCCCCCGCCCCCGGGCTGACCCGCCGCCATGTCGCGGCGCCCGCTGGGTACTGTAGTTTTCGGCGCGGCACGGCGGAGGATGCTTTCCCGCTCCTTAAAATCCCCCTGAAGGAAAGTAAGTTTTTCTTTCGCTGTGGAGAATGGCGTGCCCCACGGGCCGCTCTGTGCCGGTGCCCGTAGCCAACCTCCCGCGGCCGGGCTTCTCGGCGGCGGCGCGGGAGGGGCGAGGCGGCGGCGGGGCCACATGCTCCCCGCTGCCCGCGCGGTAAAATGGCGGGGCGGGGCGGTGCGGCCCGCGGCCTTCCCCTGCGCCCGGGCGGCTGCGGGCAGCGGGGCCTTGCCTGGAGGTCCGGGAGGCGCCGGTGTGGCCCGCGGCCCGTTCTGAGCCGATGAAGGGGCGTGTGGAGACGGGTTGCTAACGGGCTTATTCATATGAATACTTTTTTTTTTTTTTTTTAACTGTGGGACTCCTGCTCAGATTTGCTTCTGGGGAGCTTGATGTGTAGCGTTTTTAAATGTACTGCATTTTAAAAGATTTTTAAATGCACATGGCTTTTATTCTTACGAGTTTGTTTTTTTTTTCCCCTCAGCTCTGTTTGGCTTTGAAAAAGTGGTGAAATATTTGCTTTAAAGTAAACATTAAACTTATAACCTCTCATGTTTTGGACTTTGACTCACTTTGATTCTTTGTCTGCTGTTTGCAGAGTTGGGGGTTTACCAACGTTAACATCGGCCCCCTCTTTTATTTTTTTTTTTAATCTACCCCCTTGAAATTAACGAGCAGAGTTAACACTTACTTCACCGTGTGTGTAAAACTGCAATAGTGACACAGAGAGGGTGTTATCATTCCCTGTCCTCCCTAATCACACACACACACACACACCCCTATTCTGGTAGTAGCTTCTGCTGAGGCATCCATCGATGGTTAAAGACACTGAGCACTTCCAGCTTCCTAGGTAGAACCTGACGTGTCAAAATTTAGTACTTTGAGGGTGGCTGTAAAACTTTTATGATCCTGTTTATTTTTAGCAATGAAACTTCAGGTAATGTTTTGCCCAGGAAATGCACAACCTGGCTGTGTGGAAGATTGCACCAGAAGGCAAGGTGCGTGTCTTGCAGAGCCTCAGTTTAACCCATGAAAGACATGTGTTCTATTCTCATCTGTGATTCAGGCCTTCAGTGTGATGCTCCGCTTTCTGCAGGGGTGAAACACAGATAATAATGACTTTTCTTTGTTTATTTTGTTTTATAAAGTGATCTGATATACCACACTATATGGCCAGGTGAGAGAGGAATTAGTCCTAAATAAAACACATGAGCAGAAGAAGCTTGTTTAAACCCAAAGCTATAACTAAAAACTGTAATTGCCACCTGATTCTGGAGGCCTCTGAACTCCTTAATTAATTCTTCATGATATTGAAACCTTGTAGAAATTAAAAGTTATCTAAGGCCATGTTTTCTTTCAGGATGAGCCTGACACAGCCCTAGCTTAAACTTGCAGTTCTGTCATCATATTTTAGCCGTTTTGCCACTTTGGGTGCCATGGCTGTTTGTTTGTACCTTAAGTTGCACCAGCCAAGCTGCCTGCGCAATTGGCACGTTGAATTCCCTCTGGAAACCGATCCACATAGGAAAAAGACATGACAAGGCATGGAACTCTTACTGTCCCCAGCCCTTATTTGATTCTCTGATCCAGCCTGCTCTGTGACTGTAAACAGGCTGAGGCAAAAGGTAGGAATGAGTAGTTGGGTGAGAAGGTAAATTGTGAAGCAGCATTTGCCACTGATTGCATTACAGTCTCTGGATCAATCAAAATGATCTGAGGGTGGCATTGCACAGGACAGCTGGTCTGGCAAGCAGTTTGCTGTGGCATAACCAAGCTCTTTTCACCTTCTCTGGCTGCCTGCTGCTGCTGCTTCCCTCATACTCTCTGTGGTGATTACTTCATCCCTCAGGAAGTTAGTTTAGCTCACTAAGCTGACAGAAAACTACTTCCTTTATATGTGCATATAGATATCATTTACTTTACTGACTTGGTTGCTGTTGTAGTGTTGGCTTTCCAGCATTTATTGTCTTGCTGATTCAAGTGACTGCACACCCTTGGCACACATGGGAGGGAGAGGGAAGGAGAGACTGGAGGTGGAGAAGTTGGTGGAACCAATGGGAAGCTGCACCAGCAAAGGGCAGCACAAGCCAGTTGTGAAACACCAGTCAATGAACCTGCAGTTTGCACATTTCAGCCCCCCAGTTCATCTCCAAGCTTGGATGGTGTCCAGCAGTTGGCAGAGGTTCACCGAGAAGGCCAGCCTGGAGCTCACTTCACGTGTACTGAGATCTGTGCGTACTCATAATGTGCAGCAGACTCAAGAAGTTACTCGGCCTGATGATTAGAGTGTTAATTCAGAAAGCAAAAGAGCTGGATTCAGCCTGAGAGGGTTTGGGACCATGGGACCTGGCTGCTGGTGAGTTCAGCAGCCAAGGAAAGGATGGCTAGTTCCTGGGAGGGAGTACAGCAGCAGCCTAGCTGTTGAATTTGGGAGGAGGAAGTTCTAGGTTTTGACTTCTTCTCCAGTCCGTTCTTTCAAATTTTGTAACCCGTTACAGGTCTATGAAAAAACCACATAAATGGTCCTGACTGCTAGGGCTAGAAACTAATACTACACTCGATGGGGTGGTGGCAGAATTGCACAGCCTCCCCAGTTTTGTGTTTTTTTTCTGTCCACTGTGAGTCTTCTTTTCTTTTTCATCTCCTGCCTAACTTCAAGAAGAAGAGTGAACCTTCTCCTTTGGTACAAAAGCCAAGTGATAAGAGTTCTTTTCCAGGGATGGGTGTGTGTGTGGGTCTGAACCTTCTCAGTGACTCTGGGCTTGGGTTCTCTGTGTTTGGGGTAAGTGCTGCCACTGCTGGGCCGTTTTGTAGACTAAGCTCTAGGAAAAGTAGGAGTTAAGGTGCTCTGAGCAAGGACCATATCTTTTGTATAAAGAAACTTACATGTCTGCATCAGGTTTCCTAAATCCCAGTGTTAGGAAGCTAAGGTATTTCAGCTTTCAAATAGGCTGCAGCAAATATTAGATGTTACATGTTGCAGCGATACAGTAGATTGTTGCTGCCTGAAAGGCAGGTCTTGCCCTCAAATTCTTCTGCTCAGCTCTGTTGTCTCATCCATTCATTTTTAGTGTCTCTAGACCTTGGCTGATTGCACTTCAAGCTAGTTGAGCTTAAAGAAATCTGGTTTGGGTTTTTTTTTTTTCCCCACTTAGGTTAGTTCTATGAAGTCTCAATTAATTGACTATGCTCAAGTCAGCACCAGAGCTAGTACAAGGAAGGGGAAAGTGTATCTGAGTTCATGACATCCCCTTTCAATGACAGTCAAGGTATATAAATGGATCCAACATGGGTAAATTTTTGCTGCAAAGTGTAAACCTGTTTGATCAGCAAATAGATTTTAGTGAAGGGCTGCAGCGCTTTGGATGCTAGACAGTACAACATTTTAAATATATCTATATGTCCCATTGTCCCTCCACCCTTGTTGCAGCACTCTCCAAACTAACCAGGTGCAACAAGGTCTTTTACCATCTCATACCAACATACTCTTCATGCCAGTCCCTCTGCTGCCTCTCCTAGTCTCTCCTCATCCTGGACATGCATTCTCTCTGCTTCTTCCTCCCCTCTCTTCCTCAGCTGCTTCCTCTTCATTTGTTGCCCAACCTCTTAACAGAACAGCCACGGCTGCACCTGTTCTACACCAGCCAACCCACCGCCCCTGAAGCCAGCCCACAGCTGTATATTATCAATGCTAATTAACCCAGCTTCATTCTTCTACACACCCTCAGCTCATATTTTTTTGAAAGTAAGACACTACAAAGTCTCTTCTTATACTACTTTGTTTTGTGGCACCTTTTTCACACATGTTGTCAATATTTGGCATAGTTGTGTCACCTAAGCAAAACACACTCCACCCAGGTCTTTCAATCAAGGAGCACAGAGAAAACCAACAGCACTGGAGCTTAATTTAAAAAAAATAAAAAAGACACTATCTGAAGCAGTGAGCTGCCACTAGTCATACCCTTTACTGTCTGTACTATATTGCATAGATCTTATTTTAATTGTGCCTTTTTTTACTGCTTTAGTTAGGGGGTGATGTAATAAGGCAATAATTTAGTATGAGATTCCACTTAGCTGAGATAAAATATTTCAATAACTTGCACCACACGCTTATGACGTGAAACTGAAACTTGGGAAAAAATCGCTTAAGTTTACATTTTCTTATAGAGTTATCTTTGTAAATGCAACCAAGGAGCTGAGTTTAACTCCCAAGGCTGTGTACAGGATCAGTTCAAGAAAAAGTCAGTGACTCCTGTCCCTTCCCTGTTAGTTTGTCACCTCATCTCACTTCTACCTGTACTTAAAATCGCATAGTGCCTTGTGGAGGAGTCAGGATGGGGAAAGCTATCAGATACTGTTGGGTTTGCCTTCCTTATTTTATTTTCTCTGCTCCACAGGCCCTGACCTAGTGGAAGAGTTGCCCAGCTTCTTGGTGAGCCATACCTTTTGTGGAGGATAAAGGTCTCTAGGCTGATGCTCTTCCAGTAAGGCTGGTGACTTACTACTGGCAACTTCAGGGATAGGCTCTGGGAATTGACTTGTCTTCACTCCATTTTTGTCCTCTTCTTGGATACACAAAGTGATTAGCTTGTTTCTGCTTTCCTGTTCCTACTTCATATAAGGACCTAGTAATAGACCCTTGCCTGAAATGCCACTTGTCTTTCCTTTAAAACATCTTTTAAGCAAACATATCTTCCTTGTTTACAATAGCAGACAAAGGTTGCTGAAGGTAATTTCGTACCATGTTTTGGAATCTTTAAGGATTTCACCTATTGCTTCCAAAAAACCTGAGTGCGTGATAATCCTCACAGAAGAAATCATCTACCTTGTGAATGGCTTTAGGTCTTTTGAGAACAATTTTTTGACTCCTGGATTAGTGACAAAATAAAAAGAAAAGTCACTTCTCGGAATTTTTATTTTTAATGCAAGATCTTGCTGGGCAGCAGAGGGCCTACACAACATCTTTCTATGTTAGTGTGAAAAAGAAATGCTGCCACTGCTAGATTTGAGCCTCCTAAACTGGGACTGCCACCAGAAGTTCTCAAGCTACATCTCTCAATAAAAGTTGCTAGGATACCATTTGCGGGATGCACAAGTAACACTGAGTTTCAAAACAAATGATTGAAACTTGGTTTTTACTCACATGTTGTTATAAATGGTTACATTTTATTTGAACGTATGATACACAGCTTGTTCTATTTACTTGTTCCATATAAAACTATGCTATATATTATTCTTTTTTTTTTTTTTTCCAGCTGACAGTACTATTAGAATATGTTACTTCAGGCAAAAAAAGGAAGTGATTCTTTGACTAAATTGCCAGCATGGTGAATTAATTTAGCTGGCAAGGTGTCACTGGATCTTCAAGCCTGTCCTACTATTTTTAAGCAGTAGGCTTAATGGAGCATGAATATGCACCATGCACCTTGTTCTTTCATACTGTTGATATGCAAAGGACCATGCATAGCCTCATTTTTATGCACAGCAAAAACGCATGGCCTCTTTTTTAGATAAAAAAAGAATGTTTACAATCTTCTTAGTAGATGGTTTTTAGCTGCAAAAAATATCTGGATTGGTACAGAATTTATTTTGCACGTTTAGAAACAACAGGATGTGTTGCTTCTGCTCCGCAAAGTTTTTGCTCCTCACTCCTAAACCATTTGTTTGTAACTTTCTGTCCCCTCTTCCCAGCTGGAATAGCAGGACTTTCCTGTTCATTGGCTAGCGGCAGGGTGTCGTCAATGGGGCGGTAATGATGGAACACGGTACTACATTTTAACCAGAGGCTGCTTATCTCCATTCTCTTTGCGCATCTGAACTCTTGAATACTACTTTCCAGCACATAGGAGAGAGTAAGTTTGTTCTTTCTTTGTGTTTAAATCTCTACACTCAGTTCTG
This sequence comes from Falco naumanni, assembly GCF_017639655.2. Taxonomy (NCBI): domain Eukaryota; kingdom Metazoa; phylum Chordata; class Aves; order Falconiformes; family Falconidae; genus Falco; species Falco naumanni. Next base: position 76,287,761 of record NC_054055.1, on the reverse strand, counting down.
AGGTACCTGTAAGAAAAATACGCAATGTGTATAGTTCAAGCTCTTATTGACAAAATCTGTCTTAAAAATTACTATTTAATGATGACTGTCTCTGGATAGCGCTGTGAAACATGCTCCTTTGGTTTAACTTTAGTGTAGGAGATAGCTGCCTGATACATCATAAATGTGTATTCTTTTATATTGCATTCTTTTGTCCTTGGTTACTGTCTTCATCTAATTCATCCCTTTGTTGTAGCCAGTCCTTTATTGTTATCTTTTCTTTTTGCTTGAATTGTAATATAAAAGACGTTTAGCATAAATTGGTGTCCCAAATATGTATATCATAACTCATAATTTTTACCCCAACGTAGTTTTTTGGTTTGTAAGTAATCCTGGAGTTTTGTAATTAAAACATCTCTGCAACATGTACATTTTGTCTAACACTTTGACTAAAAAAGCTGCTGGTCTCCCCCAGCCTGAAACTACAATCAAATTTTAACTCCAGTGTGTTTAGTTCATAGTTAACAACTCTGTGCTAATTTTCTGTATTTTATCCTTCTATTCATGTGTATTTTGTCTTTATTCTGACTGGATGTTTTGCCTAAAAGTATCGCTCTGAACAAATCCTTCCTTCCTTAATGGATTAAAATACATTAGCAAATGGCATAGGAATACCTTCTAAAACACGTGAGCTCTTTCTGTCTGAAGTTTATTACAGAGGGCTTGGATTTAAAAATTAGGGTCACTATATGCATTGCATAGTGCCTTCAGAGCAGAAGCTTTTTCCTGCGTAGTCCAGGTCCTCAGGAAGGCAGGTTTCTCCAGGGTCACAGCTATCTGAACAGCTTTAAAGTCAGGCTGTAGCGGCTGATGTGAGGGAGAGGCACGTGCCCCTGACATATCAGTTGGCTGAAAATTTGCCTTCTATCATGTCTTTTTGCTTTTCCCTTAGAAATCTGTTGAGGTTTTTTTTTTTCCTTTTATTTAAGATGTGTTTTGTGCTAGTTGTCTCTCTGTCCTCCCACAAAGGAGAGGACTGCAGAGGAGATCTGACTTTTTGCTGCTTTTGGAAATGGAGCTGTCACCTGTGTGTATTCAAGCTGCATTTTGTGTCAGGGGTTTTTCTCTGAGCTGGCCTTGGGAGGCACTGTACACATGGGCAAGCACAGGTCAAGGACCAGGTGCTTAATGGAAGAAGCACAGGGAGCGACCAAGGGTTGTGTGTTACGTGTGCTGGGATTACAACAGGGACACTGGTTGTTCCGTTTGACTAAAACTCTTATCTGGACTGCGTTCCTCCTCCTGATGAATGGGAGGTGATTTGTATAGCAGATGGACACATCATTCCTCTTCACTGGCTGTGCAAAGGCCTTTGAACAAATTGTGCCCTTTTCAGCACAAACCTGTTCTTGTTTATTCTGATTACATAACAGTTTAAGCCATTTTTATAGGTTTCGATTGTTATTTTGCATATGCTAAGATTTAAAGTTTTTAGATGATTTTTTGCAAGTAGTGCATGTCGCACTTGGGCTTAGGACCACCTGTCAAATTGTAGCTGCTTGCTTTCTGCTTTGTTGAACAGGTTCTTCAGGGACCATTTGACTTCTGTGAATAAAACTCTTACTTTAACCAGTGCAGTGGCGTCATTTGTATATGTAATTTATATATGGCTGGACTAATGTGACTCTAACAGCTTATTCTTTGAATAGCTTAGGAAGCTAGCCTTTGCTTTTCAATGAACTCCACAAATAAAGACGTATGTACTTATTTTATAAATTATGTACCTACTTTATTTCTTTATTTACTGTTTTCTGAATTCCAGTAGTTTTTTTCAGTGTAAGTGAAAGTGTTAGCTGTGTGGTATCATTGTTGGGATAGCAATTCTGAGGTGACATACATCAGCAAATATGTAGAGAATATGCATAGAAGTGAATATATCTTAAAAAGCAAAGGCTAACTTTCAAAGCTGCTCAAAGGAAAAAATGTAATCTTGATGTCAGTCCAATATGTGTAAGTTATGTGTACACACAGAGATAACGACATAGGGAGGGCAAAACAGAGTTCATTTCATTTTTGTGACCATTTTGTTTCCAAACTGCTGGAAAGGTTTTGGACAGTTTAAAATTGTAATGAAATTGTGGCCTTTGTTCATACACCTACTTTCTGCAGGCCAAAGGAGTGTTAATGTGTTTTTGTAAAACTCAGTAGAACGGGAGGGAGGAGTGGATGTCCAGCAGTACCTTCCCAGAGTGAGCTCCTTTATTAGTGACACCTGGTCTTCCCTGTTGTTTGCCTCGTGGTTATTCTCTCCTAAGGAAAGCTAGAGCTGGAAGTTGATTTCCCTCTCCCGTTGCTCGTAGCCTTTCCTTCTCATAAAGTATTTAGAGCTCTTTCAGATATTGCCTCTAAAAACTCTTGAGTGGCCCCATTCAGCGTTTACCACAGTAATACTGTGTTCATATAGTTAGTTCATCAGAAAGGCTTTGCCCTTTGCAGACTTGGATTCTCCAGGAATTTCTGTAGGCCACAAATCACAGCCTGGTCACTCGTAAGGGGTTTTCCTATATCACAGCCTTCTGAATGACTTAGAGCAATTGCCAATCTGACTAAAGGAAAACCAGGACAGATTGCCCTGTGGGTTAATTCTGTGTTCTGGAGCGTTTCAGTCTTTGACATTTAGTTTATATCTGATTAAGTCAGATACCCATTTTCATGTACATATCTCTCTCTTTTGTTTTTTGATCAACAAAACCCTTATAGAAATACTGTTGCCTGAAACTAAGTGACTTTCACCTCTGTTGTGAGTTGTGTTGCACCCAGCACTTAAAACCAAGGTCTGTGAAGCTCTTGCTTTCCTAACCTCACGCAGCTAATTCTGGCTGTTCCGCTTGTGTTCTGGTTTTATGCAGACTAATGGCTGACCGAGTGCTTGTGATTGGCAGTGGAGGGAGAGAGCATGCGCTGGCCTGGAAGTTGGCCCAGTCCCCACATGTGAAACATGTTTTTGTTGCTCCAGGAAATGCAGGAACAGCTGACAATGGAAAAATTTCAAATTCAGGTAAAACCAAAAAAAACATACCGTTTTAAAATTTTTTAACCAGTAAGTTCTCTAGTCATCAATCTGAAATCACAACTGTTAATGTGGAAGGATTATTATTACTATTTTTTAAGGGTTTGGACATGTGAAATAGATTATACAGATGCAGTTAAGAAGAGCAAAGCCTTGTGCAACAGCCATTCATTTTATATGATCTCAGTTGTGATACTTAATTCTTTAGGCTTGGAGGATGCAGCTAAAACTGTCTGCTGCATGTTCCTCCAGGAATACAGCTCGGGATAGCTGCTCCAGTTCCCGCCTCCCAGCAGCCTAGCAGGGAAGGGGTGGTGGTTTCTTTGTACACACTGAAGATCAACAACTTTGGTTGGTGAGCAGCTGAAAAGTGCCTGAAGCAAATGCCAGCACCTAAAGTACTAAATTCACTACTGTATTTTCAGAAGTGCATTGAAGCCCTGTGATCCCTGCAGCCTTTGATGGGAATACTTTCTCACCTGAAATGTGCAACCAGAAAAAAAAAAATCATGCCTTTGTCTTAGTGACCTTAAGAAGTTAAGGCTATTTTCAAATCTTTCTCTCTTTGTGCTGTAACTGCCTGTTTTGAGATTCTAGCTTAATATGTTAAGCTCTGACTACCTGTAGTTGAAACTATTAATAGTTAATAATTTTGAGAAATCAAGCTTAAGGTATTTCAAATTGAGCATCCAAAATTACGTGCTGCATTTAAAAAAAAATACTGGTCTAAGGTGCTTGCCTGGAGGCACACAGTGAATCAGTACAAACCCGGGGGGATTACTCAGATATTCCTGTGTTGTGTCCTTTATATAACAGATCCTGAATTAGGTACTTTAAAGCAAGCAACTTAAGTTTCCACTTCAAAACATGTGATAACATACAGAATTAAAGTTAACATAGTATGCATATGAGCATGAATTATATACATTATCTTTCTGCATTCCTATTTGTGAGTAAAATCTTTTTTTTGTTACCATCTCATGTGGAAACATGAATCCTGTTAGATCTTTGTACAGCAGGTAATTATTGTATTTAATTCCATTGGAATGCTTAATTACAGGCTGTTTGTCCTTAATTTCTTTGACTAGTCACAGTATCGTATTTTTTTTGTTCTATTTGGCCTCTGAGGAGAGGGCCCAAGGGAAGAGCATGACAGAAAAGTCATACATTTCCTTCTCATCCCAGAAAGTCAAAGATTTTTACCCTTGTGCTAAATGGAGTCAATGCCAGCCTGTATGGCTTGCAGAATGTTCATTTCAGCATTTTTTTGCAAGTGGTGTCTTTTAAAAACTGCTGCACTTTTCTCTCACCTTGTTATTTCATAAAAAATACTGAACCCTCGACTGGAAAATATTTGAGCATGCTTGAGCCAGGTCCATGAAATCTACCATATGTACTAAAATATTTTTTTCTAGAATATGGGCTCACATGTACTTTGGGAGAGAAATCCTCAGCCAACTAGGAGGTGGGAAGAATCTAAAATTTGTGAAGTGTTTGACTTCTTTGGTTTTTAATATCTGCTCAGGCATTTTAGTCCTACCACTGGGGTTTAGATTTTAAGTCAGGGGAGAAAATGGAAAACAGCTTTATAGAAGCCCTGTTATGTTGTGTGAGCCTGGGCAGCAACATCTGTGAAACTGCTACCATTGTTTCTGGGTTTTTTGGTATAATCAAGATTTGACTTTGCAAGTTCATCCTCCCTTCATGGTTGATGAGATTGCCTTTAATTAGCATTGCAACTCTAGTTCTCAGATGATTTCTGAGACATATAAAGGTGAGCTTAAAATTATAAATAACCTTACATTTTCAAAACTTGCCTGTATCTAAGTAAAAAAAAAAAAAGTTTTATGGTTAATTTGAGTCAGTAATCATTTCTGACAATAAAGGCAGATTTAAGTTAAGTGACTAGTTTTATAGTCAACTTATATGTAATTAGCAGGGCAATTTTGGTGCCAGAAGCCCACAGAATGGCCTGATGAACCCAGAGATAGACATATGAATGTCTGTGAATGGACTTTACTGGCCTGACACCTCCTTCCATCACATTTTAGCTCTCCATGTAACGTACACTCTTAACTTTAAGCTCTAGCTTTGTAAACCTTGATCCAAGGTCCTTCTGTCTGGTTCAAAAGGAGTGTTCAGCTGTCATTTTGAGAAATGAAACACAGCTACAAAAATGTCCCCTTTCTGTCTACATCCTGAGGAAAATGATGTTTGGGGGCAACATTGAAATTATGTATTAACAATGTGATTTATTCCTTTCTGTTTGTTACTAGGACATTTCCACGTCATATAAATCCTCTGCCATATTCACTGTTCATATCACTAGTAGATCAGATCTGTGGCAAGACAATTTGGGTTGAAAAGCGCAATTACCTTACAGACTCATTCCTTTCCCTGCTCCCCTTTGCATGGATAGATCTCATGGGTAACAGAGATCATCCCTCTGCAGTTGCCCACCAGAGCTCCCGCTGTCTTTGGTTGGGATCTCCTGTTCTCCAGCAGCTTTCACAACAGCCCCATGGGACTGAAAGACAATTGACCTTCATGTTAATCAGTACTTTAAAGCCAAGTGTGTTATGCCTTTGGTTTTGCTCTGTTTTGAGCCAGAAGTTAACTGGCATAAATTGCTCCCAGAAGTCAAAGGCCTTGGCTTCTTACAAATATTGGTGAAACAAAATAATTGAACTGTTAAATGAGTATCAAGGAGAAACTTTTTATTAGTGTTCAGTCTGGTTTTTTCCCCCACTCCACCTGAATAGGGTAAATCTATAACCAAAATGTAGGTTTCTGACAGTTGCTTTTATGACATCTCTTAGGCAGAAATAGCTGTTTCTCTTGTGGAAGGAGGCAATTTACTCATGCAGGATGGCAGGAGCACAGTGGGTACCGACACAAGATATGTCTGTCCAGCAGAAACTGCTGAATCACAGCCTCTCCCTTCTCTTTTATCACTTCCCAGGAAACCAGTTGGAAGAGACCATCAGCTCCCGGCATGCTTGCCAGTACAGTCACTAACAGGAGATCACAGGCAAAACTTAAAGCAAAGTATTTCAGCTGCAAGGAGGGTCTGTGCTGTGCTGTACTGTGCTCCTTTTGCCAACTTCAGGCCCTGATGTGTTAGTCCCCTTCCTGCAGGGTCAGCCAGTCCACCCCGGGTTGTGCTCACCACTTTTTTGGCTCTCTCTGGGATCGTGTTCCCATCCTCTGTAGACCTTGGCTTTATTTATTCTTGATAAAAGCAGTGGAATTGCATTGCCTTTGCGTAAACTTTTTATCATGAGACTTGACATTATTGTCTTTTGTGCAAGCTTTTTCTTCTGTTTACACAGGTTTTGGCATCCCAAGTACCGTCATATTAAATGTTTGTCTATGGAAAGCCTTATGCTCGGTCATAAAAGCCTAAGACCAAATATCCTTACCTGTAATTACAACACCTGCCCTTATTAAGTTTAGCCTACAGCAAAAAAATGTTCAGATTCCCCTTTGTTTCAGTAGGGTCCATTTAGTGTGGCAATTTTTAGCTGGTGCTACAGAAAGAAGGAAAAAAGAAAGCAGTTGCAGTCTCACCACCAGCCACTCATTCCTGTCCCCTACACTGTGCTGGCACAAGCATGTGTAAAGCTTCATTTATGGTGACCCTACTCAGGGAGAAGAGTGGCTGAAAAATGCATATATATATATATATATATATATATACACACACATATAAAAATATGTAATTTTGCTTGTGAGTTATTTTCCACTTGTATCCTTCACAATGATTCTTGGGCTTGGAAACAGGATGTTCCTAGATATGAGATCAGTTTACTGCATAGCCCCAAACTTTTTTTCCTCACCTTCAAGAGAAGGTGGGTTGACAATGCATATCAAACCACAGCCTTTGCTTGAGGGTTTGGTGGTGCATTTTGTTCTAAGCCTTGTGTGCAAGTCTGTATATCAGTGTGCGCCTCACTATTCCAGATTCACAGTGACCTGCCGTTCCAGAGTATGCGACTGGTGAAAATGCTGCTTCAGTGTTATGTGATAAATAAGTGCTAAACAACAGTAATTAATACAGTCTTACCGCCCTTTTGTATCTTCAACAGCTGTTTCAGTCAGCAATCATGCTGCACTTGCCCAGTTCTGCAGAGATCAGGACATCAAGCTGGTTGTGGTTGGTCCAGAGGTTCCTCTTGCTGCTGGTAAGAGAAAACAAACAAAAAATCATAGCCTTCATAATTTAGGAAGAAAATAGATTTTAGTCCCTATCTTCTGTGCACCACTCAACAGTGTCTCGGTGTCTTCAATAGGAATGGAAACAGCTCCTCCATGGCAGTTTGCCTGAAATGCAGCATTGTGCTGTGATGAAAATTAATTTTTGAAGGGTATTGTGTGAGCAATATAACAGTTAAAATATCCTTAAATGTTCAGTTTCTTTTTAAATGTTTGTGATTAGTAAAAGAGGTGTCAAAGTGTTTCCGTATAGGAACCTTAACTAGAATTTTGATTTTCCTATGGAGTTTTCATTTTTTGAAATAATAATAATTTGAGACTTGGTAAGAAAACCCCACATTTATAAACATGCTGGTAAGTTTTCTATTTTAACCTTTTACGTGATCAACAACTGTCATCTTCACAAAAGACTAATGTTGACCTTTTAGCTAAAAGCTATATAAACAAGGGGGAATTGTCATCAAATGCAGCAGATCTTTTTAGCCCAGAATGCTGCAGAGTTACCTGCTCCTGTTTACAGTGAACAATGCATGTAACGCCCGTTTGGTAAAACAGGCACATAGGTATGTATGGCGTACTTTTCCTGAAATACTTGTTCCAACAAATCAGTATCTGTAGACTTGGACTATCTTACTCACTCCTATAAATCATCTGGTGATTTATAAAATTATTTTGTGTTGTCATTTTTAGGAATTGTTGATGACTTGACAGCAGCTGGAGTAAGGTGTTTTGGTCCAACAGCAAAGGCAGCTCAGCTGGAGTCCAGTAAGAGCTTTACCAAAGCCTTTTTGGATCGTCATGGGATCCCAACTGCAAGATGGAAATCTTTTACTGATCCTAAAGCAGCATGTAGCTTTATTAATAGGTAAAATTACCGTAATTTTAGAAATATTTTTGTTTACAGCAATGCATGGTGTGCTAGGTATCCAAAACAATCACATGATTACTAATGTATCAAAGCTTTTGGCTGTGATAGAACATCTTTAAAGGTTTTGAAGGATAGTCTAACATGACACTATCACACTGCAGTAAGTCTGATAATTAAATGGTTCTTATTTACTGCTCTAAAATGAAAATAAATTCAGTGTTCAGTTCACAGGAGAATATAGGGCAAGCTTTCTTTTTTTTTCGAATTGCCTGCTGTGGAAACCCAGCTTGCAGTCTGATAGTCATATGTTCTGCCTTCTTTGTACCTTTTCCACAAATATAAATTCTGCATTGGAGACTGACTCAGCAACCGCTGATCAGAATACAATCCAGGTGACTCAAAAATGATACAACAGTAAATTATTAAAAAGAAAGCAACCTTACAGAACAGCAATGAAATTCAGTGGTGGGGAAAAAAACAAGAAGCAGAAACTCTTCGCAGGCATAGCATAACAAGAGAAGCCTGGTGTTTGTGTGTTATTCAACAAAGTAGAATGGTTGCTATGAAAACTGACAAGTATTTTGATCTTTCAGCTGTTGAAATGTTCAAAATGTCTACAGAATATATTTGCAATACAGAGTGTTTACTGTTGAATCTCTCTCCTCTGTCTTTGAAGTGCAAACTTCCCTGCTTTAGTTGTAAAAGCTAGTGGCCTGGCAGCTGGCAAAGGAGTAATTGTGGCTTCCAACAAGGAAGAGGCCTGCAAAGCTGTTACTGAAATCATGCAGGTGAGTAGAAATGTCACACACTAACTGAAGGAGTTCTCACAAAAAGTTATTAACCATCTCAGAGTCCAAAGATACTAATTTCTATGTAATAGGAACTTGGCTAAAAGATATCAAATCTTTTACCCATTATTTGGACAGTTATGAAGCTCCGTCATATTTATTGCTTGGGGCAGGGTACTCTTTTTAGGCATAGTTCCTGTAGGCTAAAATAAAAGAATTCTGAATGAAAACCCATGCTTATTTCCATATGGTTTGGTGGTTGGGTTTTTTTGGTTTTGGTTTTTTACCATTTGAAACCTCTGCAGCCAAACAGGTACTACAATGCTGTAATATTAGCACGGTAATTGAGCTGGATCTTGACAAGCAACATCAGCTTTAGGATTCTAGTCACACAGCGCTTAAATGTGTAGTGAAATTCCAGTGGAATGATTGCAAGTTAAGTATACATGTAGGTAGGATATTCAACAAATAATTAGGACCTTCAAAATCTGAAGAGAAGCAAAAAGAAGCAATTTCATCTGAACAGTTAAGACCATGGAGCTGGAAAATAAGGCATATACAGTCCAGGTCCTCAGCTGGTGCCAGCAGCACAGCATCTTACAATTCAGGGGAGCTATGCTGATTCATAGGAGATGTTATCTGACACTCTTGTACTTCAAGAATCAAGAATATAGGGTCTGCACTCACACTTTGCTGTATGTGTGTGTGTATGGTTTATGGACAAATACATGTCTTAACATGTGGCCCAATGTCTTGAACAAAAAAATGTATATTAGAGTCTTACAGACCCACAAAATCATCTTGTCAGTGTGGGTTCGATGTTCTTAATTGTCTAAATATGCAGTCAGTGTTCAGACATTGCACTGGAATATGAAAATATTGCCCCTTTCCAATGTATTCTATAGAATTGCACTTTCTTACAAAGTAAATGTTCAGATTATGGACTTGACAGCCATTGCTATTAGTCTCAGTATCATGGGCGCATACTAAAGAAAGTAGAGCATGAGGGATTGCTAAGTCATAAATATCATCTGCAATTTAAAAATGTTCAAGCATAAAACTGCATTTATTTAAGAATAAACAGAAAAGAGGAGCAAAGATTATACCATTGCTAACATACGCAGGGTGGAGAATGGATTAATAGTCTTAAAATTGTGCTGCGTTTTTCTTGCTGTATGAAAAATTTATTTTCTTGTTATTTTTTTAAGTAGTATAACTGAAACAGAACTAAAGAGCTTTTGTTTTTACTGTAGGATAAGACTTTTGGCACAGCTGGGGAAACTGTTGTTGTTGAAGAACTTCTTGAAGGAGAAGAAGTTTCTGTAAGTGTGCATCTCAGTGTGTAACACTTTGATTATATCTGTTCTAAACTATTTAGGAAACACTCTGTAAGTACCTACAGCAGGGATGTGTAGGATTTTATTACTTAAATTAAAAAGTTTACCTGTTTATAAATAAAGTTGTATTAATTAGGCAGCTGTGTTAAGAATCAAATTTCCTGCAGTCTGTTAAAATAATTCAAATTATGTAAAAATAACTCCAACAGTCATCAGTGGTTGTTGCCACATGGGAAAAAAAAAACACCTTAAAATAAAAATTTTGAATGTCATTGAGCATGTAGTTCTGTGTTATGATTTCTCTGACAGCAAAGACAGTATAAGGTGTCCCTTCCCTTCCCCTTTGCTACTTCTTCACTGCTGTTTGCTTTTGATAGTTCAGTTATACTAGTTAGCTGTTTGTGAAGCTACAAGCTAAAGACCTTTTTTCAAAGAAATCAACACCACCACCTTGCTTCTTTTCTGTGTTCTGGTTTAGAGCCCAGTGCCATTTGAATCATATGAGTAACAGGATGGTGAAGTGCAGATCAAGGCAGGGAGTGGCTGGGAGTAAAGGAGGATGGAGACTTTCTTTAATCAGCTTTGCTGAGGAAGGGAAAACGTTGAACTGCATTGTGAGGGAGCAGTAGACTTCTTTGGAGCAAGAGAACAATCATCTCAAGACAGGCGCAGGCAGGATCCTCTAACCAGTTTCATTGCCAGAGATACTGCAACTTGGAAGTGCACCCGGGGACAAAGGACCTGGAACTGTTAAATGGCTGTAGAATGTGTTGATGTGCTCTGCAGATGTAGAGAGAACATTTCCTTCATTTTAAGCTGATTCAGTCCTTTGTTTAAAAAAGTGTATCTGATTTAATTAGCAGAGTGTGAAGGAGAAAAGGAGAATTAGAGCCTAGACTTTGAGGTGGCAGGGCAACTTGACACCTGCATCACACAAAGTAGAACAGCCAAGCACCAGCTCAGGTTCCTGGGTCCTGGAGCTGGAATTGACTTATGCTGAATGTTGTAAACATTCATCTTGGAGGTGGTGGTATTTATAAAGTAAGCGATCATCTTGAACTGTTGCCAATCTTTGCATAGTCTGGTTTCCTGCCCAATATGAAGAAATTAGATGTACAGATACTGGTCTTGTAATGCTTATTCCTTCCTGGACGGCTTGACCTTTTTAGGAACTAAGGGGTTATCCAGATCTTAATTTTCTGGTGGAAAAACTGTAATGCTCTTAATTAGTTTTTAGAATGCTAGCAGGCTTACTGTAATATAACACAATAATATAAACGTGCAGTTTAAAAGGTTTTTATTCTATGATGACTGACAACAATGAAGGAAACATACTGCTTGCCTTGCCTGTCAAAATAATTCACATTCCACAAATGACTGGAGTTTTTAACTTATTAGTATTTTGGCATTTTCAGGTTTTGTAGCAGAATCCTTGCTTGTTTTTTAATTAGCATTATAAAATGTTTTTGAGTACTGCTAGCAGTAGTCTGCACAGTGAACATCATCATCCAGTTACAGAAGATGCCAGCAGGCTTGTTATTATGAAGATATTGAGGATAAAAGCATTTGCTATATAAGTAATTTATTAATATTTCTAAAGTAAATAGCTTTATCAACAAGGAAAAGGAAATCTTGAAAGGAATGTAATGCCTTCCTTCTGGGGCAGGGGGGAGGAAGAGGGAGGGAAGAAGCAGCTTCCGTTGTGAAGTATTTTAGGGTTTTTTTTAACCTTTTGAGTATCTCTTTTCAGTACAACTACTGATGTTACGTTATTTTTATATGTTATATTAAAGGTAATTTCTGTAGGAAGGTCATACAAAATGAGGCACTGGTCCCTGTGGGTACTGAGGGAAAAGGGAAATGTTTAGTATACTATAGTTTGTTTTATCAGGGAGACAGAATTTATACTCTTAAATATCCACTTGCAACACTGAAAATCAAATATATTTGCACTTTTTGTACTTCAATTTTAATCATACACTGGAGTTTTAATTATTGCCATGTTTTCTAGTGCTTATGTTTCACTGATGGCATCACAATTGCTCCCATGCCACCAGCCCAGGACCACAAGCGATTAATGGACGGAGATGAAGGCCCTAACACTGGAGGGATGGGAGCTTATTCCCCAGCACCTCAGGTAAAAATGTATTGATAAGGAGACATTTCAGTGCAGCTGTACTACAGCTCTAGTATTGAAAGTATATGTGAATTTTTAGTTCCACCGCGAGGAACAGGAGAGAGTGAGTCTTGTGGATGGGAAGAGTTGCTTGAAACACAGTCAAGTCCTTAATAAATCTGTTTCTCTAAAGAGGAGGGTATTACTACTGCATTACTTTTAATTATAAAGGTGGAAGTGCTGTTATTTCTGCAACGTTGTATTTTGATTTGGTTTTGTGCTTGAAACCATGTTTTTATCTTGGGCCAAACTAAGCTAATGACAGATTTTTGCTGTGACTTAAGGTAGTTTGGTTTCTGTGTGGCAAGGAACTTCTGTTTGCAAAAGGACTTACTTTGCTTTCTCTTCACCTATGTCATGGTCAGTGATTTTTATTTTTTTCTTTCAAAAAATATGGTGTTTGTTCCTCAGTAAAGCTATTCTTTTTATTTATTGAATAAAATTCAATCACTGATCACTATACTTTCCAACTGTGATTTTGTCTTTGGGAGGCCTTATCTAAATTCAAGTGTCTGTGCAAATGGTTTGTTCCCGTGAAGGCAGTGGGATTGCTTGCACATGTAGATCTAAGCATGGAAAAGTGTCTGAAGAAATGCAAACAGTTGTTTTAATGCTGTGGTATGTTGTCTGAGGAGAGAGAAATAGCATTGGCTTTTCATTGTATGAAATGTTTTGAAGTGACCATCCAAGTGTTCTGCTTGGCTCTTAAAAATGCTAGCCATCACAGTAGGAAAGATCATGCACTACCTTTTTACAAACATTGTTTTCTAATTCTGTTTTATTAGATTTCTAAAGATTTACTGCAGAAAATAAGAGATTCTGTTCTTCAGAAAACTGTTGATGGCATGAGGAAAGAAGGTGTCCCCTATTTTGGTATGTACAAAAGTCTGGGCTTTTTAATCATAAAGAGAAAGACATATTTTTTCACTTTGTCCTCTTTATGGGCCTAAGTTACACTGTAAGTTAAGGAAGATAACTTCGATATTTTTTCTTTTTGAAACTGCATTTGGTATCAGTGGCTTGATTTAGAGTCCATTGAAATCAATGGATATATATTTTCATTAATGGTGGATAATCATCAAGTAAGGAGGAACAGAAAGGAAAACATTTGAAAATAAGCTGCAAAATTGTAACCACAACTATTTTTGCCTGGTTTATCTTTTTCTCAAGTGTTAACATCCTGCTTTTAAATGAGCACAGGTGTCATCCTTTTAAACAATATTATGAATAGATTAAAAAGAAATTATCTATGCAGCTGCTTAGATAGCTTTTTATAAATTTTTTTATTCTAGGTGTGCTTTACGCTGGATTAATGCTTACCAAAGATGGACCTAAAGTTCTTGAGTTTAACTGCAGATTTGGTGACCCAGAATGTCAGGTAAGTTATTTTGTGTGTAGATACAGTTTGGCATTATGGGAGGAAAAAAGTCTGTTACCATCTACCATTATTCCTAACTAACTTTCAGATCAAGAATTAGCTAATTGCACTGAGTTTTAAAGTATTTGGTTTGTTTATTCAAGACAGAGGTTCTGTTATGAAATGATTCTATTCCAGAGAAGATTTCAGCAGGTCATACTCGAATATGGGCTTTACAAGGGTAAGCTTGAGTGAAACTCAGCACTTTCCTATCTTTTCTGGAATGGAGTTGGATTGGTTTCGGTTTTTTACTTTAATAAAGAGGTGAGCAATTCTTTTCCCCACTCCCTGTTGGCAAATGGAACCAAACACTGAATTTCTATCCTTCAGAACAAAATAGGGTTCTTTGGTTTCTACCTTTTCCCCTCCACATGAGCAGTTCTTTTACCCACAGAAATTAACTTTAAGGAAGAGTATTTTTAAAGGTACATAGATCCTGCACAGTATGTATTTATATGTGAAAATACAGTATATGAACATACTTATTTAATGTTATTTTTACAGTTACATTAGTATTTTTAAAAGCTCAGTGAAGAAAATGTAACAGCGTACATTGTTTTATATAATTTGCTAATCTGTGTTTTTGTAGGTAATTCTTCCACTGTTGAAAAGTGATTTGTATGAAGTTATGCAAGCGGTTATCAATAAAAAGTTGTCTAGTTCCATGCCAGTTTGGTTTGAAGACAGTGCAGCTGTGACAGTGGTCATGGCTAGTGAAGGATATCCAGGAACATATCCCAAGGGTTTGGAAATAACAGGTAAATATAGCAGGAGAAACTGGAAGTCTGATTCCCCTCCTGCTCTCTCTCCTTTCTCTTTTGCTGGATGAAGGTGAGTCACTGGAACTCGGATTCATAGAAACTGTAGATCTTGTGGTTATGGGTCAGCAAGAGACAACTGAATTTTCACACTTCAGAGTTTACTGGTAATACACCTGTCGTGTTTTCAATTCTCTGTACTGTGTTAAGTTCTGTAGCATTTCTTTAATACGTGTTACAGTAAAGTAGTTCTGGGCTGATCACTAATTCTTACATAATCTTGATGCTGGTCTGTTTTGTGGTCTGTATGCCAGTGAAGTATAAAATCCAGCTGGAGTTAGATGTTGTATGCAGATGTTTCAGCCAAATACCTCTTTCTGTGTCTCCGAGCATGCAACTAGCAGACTTGTCTTTCCTCAAAACGTAGTTTTTACAAATTTATTCCTATTTCCCATCATGATAACACTGAATTTGATTGTGGTTTCTAGACACAGTCAATAAGTGCTGAGTATCTATTAATTTGTGATTTAATAGAGAATGTTCTAATAAATTGATTTTTCCTGCATTTATTTTCTTAAACAACAATCACAGGACTTTCTAAGGCTAAGCAACTAGGACTGGAGGTGTTCCATGCAGGCACAGCCCTGAAGGATGGCAAAGTAGTGACTAGTGGAGGAAGAGTCCTTACAGTAACTGCTATTAAAGAGGATCTCATGACAGCACTGCAAGAAGCCAACAAGGGAGTAGCAGCCATATACTTCA
The DNA here is from genome assembly GCF_017639655.2 of Falco naumanni. Classification (NCBI taxonomy): domain Eukaryota; kingdom Metazoa; phylum Chordata; class Aves; order Falconiformes; family Falconidae; genus Falco; species Falco naumanni. The sequence goes on along the minus strand of NC_054055.1, from coordinate 76,272,391 downwards.
AGGGTGCCATTTATAGAAAGGACATTGGTTATCGGGCTATAGCTTTCCTGAGACAATCCAGGTAGATATTTGAAATACTTGAAATGGAAATAACTGGTGTAAAAGGGACTTAAAGACATCACTAGTTTACATTAATAAACTGATGTTTATATTATCTGTAAATCTAGAAAGTTTTAACTACCATCCTTGTAAGCAATCTAAGCAAGACCAGCCAAGGAAGGAACAGGCTGATGGAGCTCTCATCCATGCTCTTATTCTCCCAAGTCTGAGTTAAACTACAGTGACAAGCATATGGGAATAACTTGTACTGTTGCTATCTGTTACGTCTGTGTTAGGGAAGGTGAACTTCTGGTTCTTGGGCTTTAAATCATAGCTTTTGCTCTAGGTTTGTATTGTCCAGAAGTCTATTATTAATATAATGAAATATATATGAAGAAAGTTTCATTATTTGTTCATTTTAGAGTTTTTAGAAATGGTTAAAATGATCTTGGAACACCTACCTTGTTGGCATATGCGTTTTAATGGAATAACTGGCTAACAATGTGGGTAGGATTTATTGCTCCTTCTCATTCTTATGTCTTTTATTGTCACAGTATTCAGTTTAACAGTCTTGAGATTATATGGGTGCAGGGTTTTTTTTAAAGCAATGTGTCCAGCTGTCTCTCTAATGGTATTACTAATGGTAAGAACTTCTTACAGGTTTTTAGACTAATTTTTACCTAATACAAAGCATATCTTCCTGCCTATGCTCCAGTTAGCTCAAAACATAACTTTCGATAACAGGTGATTTTGAGGTCTATGAAGCATATTAGTAAGAGCTCCATTTTTGCTGACAGCGTATACTGATTAGTATATTGTAAAATTATGATCAATAAACTTACTAAATGAACAAGGGTGTTTGTATTTAGTGTTCTTTCTCTCTCAAGTACTGTGCACCTTTTGAGAAATGTATGTGAAAATATGTAATTGGTATCTGTATTGTAGAAAAAAGTCAGGTCAGTGTGTGTGAGGCAAGAGAGTAAGGTACTTTAAATTATAAGGTTCTTGAAAACACTTGAGTTCAGTGGCCATAATCAGCAAGTTTCTTGACTGGAGTGCCTGTATGCTGGGAGGATCCCTGGCTTATGGAGGAGACTCCTGGGACCTGTTTACAATCAGTGCCTGTTTCACTGCCCTTGAGTCTGTACCAACTTTTGCTCAGACGTCCCGAAATTGGAAAAACAGGCAGTCAGGCACATTTCACTGTGGACTCTGTGTTGCACATGCTTAAGGAAGGGTGATGGTTGGCTCTGTAAGTTCGAGGATGCACCTTCTCTTGGCACTTAGCAGGATTTGAGTCCTGTGCATTTCACACTTCATGAAAATATCCGAATATTTATTTAATAAAATATGTTTAAGAAAATCTGAAGAATTAAAGATGCATTTAAAGAATCAAGGTAAATACCATGCTTTTAAAAATAAAGTGAAAATATGGTGAATATTTACCATGTTCAGACTGAAAGGGCCTGACTTTGGTCTCTTACCACAGGCTAGTATTTCCTTGAGTCTTACTCACAGGCTGAACAGCTGCTTCTTATGATTATTTTCCTCTTGCAGATTTTTGAGCAGTGATACGTGTGTGCAGATACCTTTGTATTTTCCTGGTAGCGCCACTCTTTGGCCAGCTGTTTTGCTGTATTTGTCCTTGTTAATCAACAGCGTGTTTCACCCTCAGCATTTAAACTTAACGCTGAACCACATCAATAAGAGACCTAAAATAGGTATGAACCTAAAATAGGAATGCAGCAGGTAGCCTGGTTCATGCCACTCACAGCATAGAAATAACAGTTGCTTAACTGGAGCGAGATATGTTTGGTACAGGTAGTGATGAAAAGTCATTAACTCACTATCTCCAAAATGAAAAGGTTCTTCTGTAAATATGGGATGGTACTTAACGTCCCCAGTCAGTCGTATGGACAGACACCACTTAGTACTAAGTGTGTTTTCTCTGTTGTATGGCTGTATATAAAAAACCACCTGGAGCTTATAGATGTTTCTTTCCAGATTTCTGAAATGGACCTTAGGGACATAGGTCTTTTAAAATAAACTTTAAAATATATACTTTAATAGAAATTCCATTTAAGCAAAAAAGATGTGTTGCTTGTTTTGTGATGGTATCATTCCAGGTGATAAGGAGAGGCAACCTTTAAGCTACAGTTGTAAATCTCAAAGTATCATAGAGGACTATTGATTTATGCGATAATTCTGTTTTGAAAAGCTAACTTGAGCTTGATCCTGCACAGTGCTGAGATGTTCTGATTCAGCAGTGCATTTTTGTATACATTTTGGTTTGAGCATAGGAACTATACTACAGATACCTCAGTACCCAGGCCAGGGATTTGAACCTTGCAAAATCAGATCCATTAGTCCACTTACTTTACCTTGTTGATGGTTTTTTTTCATTTGGTTGGGTTTTATCTTGGTATTTGACTGGGTGATGTATGATACTGATGCTCTGATGCTGTCTTCAAGATACCTGGAACTATTTGGAAAATGCTTATGGCAGACTGTCTGTGGTACAAATCCATGAAGTTTTGTTCCTTAGTTATAATACTCCCTATCTTCAGGTATATGTGTGAGATCGGGTTCCAAACAGGAAAAAAAAATAACCTTTGAACCATTGAACTTGCCTGAAATGAGTACTGCAATACTTAGAAATGTTTTTATTTGAGCAAAGTTACTGTACGTGTGGGAAAATAGTGGTACTTGACAGCAGAATAGGATTCTAAATGGTTAATGCCCATAATGATGCAATAATGTAAAGAAGTAAATATTTTTAAATATATGTTTATGCATTTAGTTATCAATTGCCGTAACATTTTTAACGTTCTTTCAGAGGCCTGACTTACAAAAACAGTGGGGTAGACATTGCAGCAGGGAATACTTTGGTTCAGAAAATTAAACCCCTAGCTGCAGCCACATCAAGGTCAGGTAAGACTTGTATCTTCTACTCTTATTTCAGTCAGTTCATGGCAAGCAATAAAGCTTATAATTTGATCTTGATATGAAAGCTCATATTTATGTGTTCTGTGTGTTTCTAGCTTACACAAGAAGTCTGCAGTAAGCAAATGCCTGTGATTTCTTCAAAACTTACTTTGTTAAATTTACAGATTTGCTTCCCAAAATGACTAATCTGTATCTCCTGAATGTTATGAATGATAGAGCATAGAGTTAAGCACTCTAAAAGGATAAATGCAAGCAGAAATCCTACAATTTAGTGCTATTTTTGATTACATGGATTATTATTTCTTGCAGAGTGAACTAGAGTTTTTGTAGATGGATGTTTAGAAAAGCGTACAAGATGTAGGCTTCCTCAGAGACAGTAATACTTTAGATAGATATGGAAGACACATCTTTTGCTTGGTTAAACCAGAATCAATTAATCCTTTTTTTGTTGTGATCTCAGGCACATCTTGCACTAGCAGGTCCCTGTAATTCTCTTGATAGATTTAAAATATCATTAATTTCTGAAATAACCCTTTTACTTCAAATTAACTGATAACCTTCAAATAATGTCAGAAAAACATGGAGAGAAAAATATAAATACATATACACACACTAGTAAAACTAGTAATTTCTTACCATGCACAGTATTTTTCACTTATGCTTGTTTCACTTCTAGGATTTAACCAATTTTAGTTTTCAGGTTACCATACTTACCTATCACAACCAATTTTAGGAACAAGGAGTCTTAATATGCTGTAAGTAGCAGTATTAACAAAGAGATAAATTTCAGTTGGAAAATGCCTAGTTATCACCTGTTCCCAGGAGGCAGTGGGCTTGAGTCTGTTACCACAATTCACAATTTTTTTGAAAAATACTAAGTGCAAGTGTGAAATATATCAGTCACAGTGATTATTGAATGTTCAATCAAAAAGTTTTGGATTATTAGCCTTAAGTAATAACGAAGAAAAAAGACAAAGCAAACGTAAGAAGATTAGGAGCTCCTGTGCCTCTGTGAAGAGGCTCTAAATGTCAGAGAAGTTTCCTGGTGACAAAGCAAAGTCATGTTGACAAACATCGGAGAGAATTTGTGTTGGAGATCCTAGAGAAACCCATGAAAGTAAAAAATGATTATTTTTTCCTGTTTTCTGGCTGGCAGGCTGCAATGCAGAACTTGGAGGATTTGCTGGCCTCTTTGATTTGAAAGCAGCTGGTTACAAAGATCCGATCTTGGTATCTGGAACTGATGGTGTTGGCACAAAACTCAAGGTAATGTGAAAATTTATGTAAAGGAAGGAAAATAGCATAGAAAGGAAAACGTTTTAACAGAAAACATCAGTTGTCTTCTAGAAATAGCTATTTGTCTTTCTAAAAAGGCAATGAAAAATAAAATTGCCTTCCTTTAGGCAAAAAAAATCAAGAATACATTTGACTTCTGGCATGTAAATAACCATACTTGAAATGATGCTTCAAATAACTAATTTTTAATCTTAATTGTGTAATCAGGGACTCCATTAAGGTAGAATCTCCACCCTCAAAAAGATTACTCATGGGGAAAAACATTTAATTATACGGTTGCTATTGTGTTTATGCAAACTGCAATGAAGCCCTTTCCAGTTCAATCACTTTCCATAAAGTGCCTTTTGTACTTGTCAATTAAGGAAGTAACAGTTCCTAAAATGAAATGTTAGGAGAGGCTCACAGCCGTGATAATAAATTAGGCTGCTCCTCAAAAAGCATCTAGAGGAACAGCATGATTTCAATCCTCTTCCATTGCAGACTCTCTGTTTGTGATTCAGTTTCTCGAAGCTAACCAACAGGTTCTCTTGCTGTGTTTTGCAGATTGCACAAGTGTGTAAGAAACATGACACCATAGGTCAGGACCTGGTTGCCATGTGTGTCAATGACATCTTGGCTCAAGGAGCAGAGCCCCTCTTCTTCCTCGACTATTTTGCCTGTGGCAAACTTGATGTTGAAGTGGCTCAGGGTGTCATTGCAGGAATAGCTGAAGCCTGCAAAAAAGCAGGATGTGCTCTTTTGGGTAAGAACACTTTTCTTTGAAGGATATGAAAAATCTTATCCAATATCTTTATAATTGGTTTTAATGTGTTTGTTTTCTTACTCTGTTGAAGAATCTTAGAAAAAAACCCCAAAGCATCACATGTCTTTGTTTTCAGAGGACATAATCTCTACCCACTTAAAGGAGACAGTACAAATGATGCCATTAGCTCAGGAACTTGCACATAAATGTTCATATTCATTTATTTTCATTTGACTTTGCAACTCTAACAGCTACCTAGAAAACTAGCAATTTGTGTATTTTAATTCTTTGTATTTTTCAAGTAAATTTTAAAACATGCCAAATAGGTTTGTTTATTTTTATCCTTTATCCTGAAGGAAATCCTCAAGCTTTCCTCTAGAAACAAGATTTATATGCGTCACTGTGCATGCACATGTCCTTCTGTGTGTACATAACTAAACTTCGAACCTTTTAGCTGATTTTAACAAAATTGGACAGGAAAGGTAAAGATCTCTCAGTTGTGTTCCCACAAGCTTCATAAAACTAGAAGGCCTGAGAATGTTTTTAAGAATGCAACAAAAGCTTCAGCTGGAGCTCACTACTTCGGATACAGAAGTTAACCACAAGACAGAAACATAAAAGAAACCAGGTTTTGTTAGTTATAAAACTAATACCAAAATTATTTGTCTAGTGAAGACTTGCTGAAGGTTTACTTCACCAAGATGTTAGGACTCAAATTTAAACATTTTCCTTTTCAGACTTATAATACAAGTACTTAATACATTTTACTAACAAATTGTATATGTATTCTGGTATACAGTAATCTAGTTATCCATGAAAATGATACAGTATTTCATGTCTAGAATCTTTAGTTTACATACATAAAGCTTAAAATACAGCTTTAACACTGTTCAACTCAATAAAAATATCTCTAGGTCAGTGAAAAATACATTCTTTTGTATAAGTCTTTAGTTTAGAAAAGAAGTACAACACAGGGTTAAATTTTAAAGCAACGAAACCCAGAAGTTCAGTTTGTTCACATAGGTTTTGTTTTTCCTTCTTTTTGTATAAAAACAGACATGGAGAATTACCATGATTTTTCAAAAAAGACCTTTAAGTTGACACTACAACTGACAGTTGAAGTGTCTTACTTTAGGTACCATTTTATAACTGGTAATACAGTAATTCTGTCCTTTTTTCCAGTTCTGTAAGAAAGCTGGTAACAGAAGTCTTTCCTAAGTGGGAGTGTGTCATTTTGAGGTAGTTTGCAAGCTTTGACCAAGAGGCTATTCATGTTCTCATTTAATTTCTTCTGCATGAACAGTTAGCTTTACATTTGTCTTAAGGTGTTCTCGCAGTTTATCAAATATAATCAAACAATTCATACTTCAGCCTAAGTACATGTTATGTGAAATCTTGCCATGAAATTTCAAGATTTTATTCCCAATTGGAAGACTTTATAACTACAAAGGGCTTTGGGTGTAGTAGAATTTATTATCGGAGAATAGCAAGCTAGGAAAATCACCCTTTCAGACTGCACTCTAATGAGGTCAGCCAGATAAAACATAGTTTTCAGGACGAAGCAAGATGATGTTCTAATAATCAGGATATAAGTTAATAGCCTAGACAACAGTTCAGCTGCATGGATGGGTAGGACAGGCCCTCTTTTACAGTGTTCTCCCAAAACAGTCTATAAACCTCAGATGTTCAAAGTCGGTGTGATAATGATGGCCAGGCCGTGGGCAGGAGTGTCAGGCAAGATAGCGCTATATACAAAATCGTCATGAGGGCAAGACTAATAGCTGTGTGGTTCCTTTGATGCTCTTGTATGAATGTCTTGGTATCTCTTGCACCTTGTAGGTTTTTCATGGAGAATATTAAGCCTGGCAGAAATTTGGAAATATGAACAATTAAATATATGCTTTGTTTTTAAAATGTGAATGCACAGTGATTTGGTACTGGTTGTCAGAGTGAGGGAGGAAGTGTTCTTTCCCAGTCTGCTCTTGCTTGTTCAGTTGAAGGGCCTGTATTAAACACGTTTTTAATTATTTTTAATGTTTATTTATCCAATTAAAAAACCTAATCTGTTAATGCCTTATGAGTTTAAAACTTTGAAAAATTGCATGCCTACTGGTCCCACTGGTTTTCCAACACCCCCTTTCTGTTTCTTTTGGGTTCTCACAGGAGGAGAAACTGCTGAAATGCCAGGCATGTATCTACCTGGAGAGTATGACCTGGCTGGTTTTGCTGTTGGTGCAGTGGAGCGAGGGCAGATGCTGCCCCAGCTGGAGACAATTGCTGATGGAGATCTGGTTATTGGAGTAGCTTCATCTGGGGTTCACAGCAATGGGTACAGCCTTGTGAGGAAGATTGTGGAAAAGTCATCGTTTGATTTCTCTTCTCCAGTTGGTGTCTCCGGTGATCAGACATTAGGTACCACTGATAATGTAGTTTCTTGCATTATAACTTGAACTTCTGAACATCACACTATCGTTTTATCTGTGCCTTTGCTTTTGTAACTTTTCTAAGGTGCTAGAAAAATTACTCCGTTATTTGACATGTTCTCATCTTGGTTTTTCCTGTGAATCACATATGCAGGAAAGAAACTAAGGGAGGGGGATAAATGACAAATTGTATGTTAAAAAAGGTAGATAGAACATTGTGTTTTTCTCCCTGGTACAATGCTCATTAGATTCCAGCAAATTAATATTTTGAGATTTCCTCAATTTAGTATTGATTAACATTTCTTTCTGTGCTGTAACTGGTCTTCTTTCATCTCTTTCCATTTACAGGAGATCTCTTGTTAACCCCAACTAAAATCTACAGTAAGACTCTGTTGCCTGTCCTTCGCTCAGGCCATGTGAAAGCCTATGCCCACATCACTGGAGGGGGCTTGCTGGAAAACATCCCCAGAGTTCTCCCAGAGTCCTTTGGTGTCGTTTTAGGTGAGGTAAAAAGACAAGCTGTGGAAACATGCTCATGTTAATATGGACTGATGTGCAAGCCTGTGTACATGGGGCCATGTCAGCTGACTTGTGCTGTAAGAGGTGGACTTGTCTATCTAGAAATGTTTGCTGAACCTGAGCCAGTCAAAACACTTTGTAGTCTTAAGACTGCTACCCATCAAATTAACTTCCCCTGAAGGTGTTTTGGTTTGGATTTTCTAGGAAACTTTTTCCATGCTTGCAAAAATAAAACAACTTTAAAAGCAATCCAAAATGAGCTGTCATCATTTGCAATAACCTACAGAATTATTGCTAATTAAATGATATTCACAAAGTCTTCAGCATTCAGATATGTTTAATAGCTCAAGTACATCTGGTACTATTCAACATACCTTAATTAATCCTCATCATGAGCTCATCAGGTATGCTAGAAAGAGTATTTCACTTAGGGGGAAAGTGTAGTATGGAAAGGCGAATGACTTACTAGAGGTTATGCAGTGTTCATTGGGTTGTAGAATAAATATTTATTTTAATAATTTAATAAATAAATGTAGAACTAATATTGAGTTTTGCACTCCAGAACTGCATGTAAATCGTTCTCCCACTTGTCCACAGTGGACGCTAGTATAGGTAGATGGGGATAACACCATTTTAAAGATAACACAACAAGAAGGAAGCTTATTGGTTTTGGAATTCCTTTACAGTGGCTTGTCCAGAAGCATTTCTCATGCTGCTGTAAATCATTCTTACCTTATTGGAACTGGGTGTAGTGTGAGACTGTTGTGACAGTTTTTAAGGCTATTGTTTTGGTACAATAGTTTCTCTAGAAGCAGAGTTGTCACCTTTGAGAAGAGTATTTTCCAAAGACTGCCTCAAAGCCCATTTTGAATTACTGATTAACGTATTGCAGTGGAACAATATGATTAATTTCCTCCCAGAGTGACACTTCCTTCTATTCCCAAGTCTTGTTCAGTGAGGAAGGAAAAAACATTGTGTTTCCATGCATGGAAGCTGATTTCACTCAACTTAATGCTGCTGTGGGACTCTGTCTGTGCTTTCCATCCAGATCTTGATACTCTAATAATTGTAGTATTTGTCCATTGGTAGTGATTTCCACGCTTCATTTGTATTTTCAATTTTCTTCAGATGCTCTTACCTGGAAGATTCCTGAAATCTTTTGCTGGCTCCATAAAGAAGGGAACCTCTCTGAAGAGGAAATGACTCGGACATTTAATTGTGGGATTGGTGCTGTCTTGGTAGTTCAGAAGGAGCTAGCTCAGCAGGTCCTCAAGGACATACAGAGACACGAGGCAGCCTGGCTGATTGGGAAAGTTGTCTCCCTGCAAAAAGGTTATTAAATTTTTATTTTCCTTAAAAAAAATATGCAGAGCTAAACTCCTTAGCTGGTGAGTCTCCATGGAGGTTAGCTGGAAATCTCTTAACTGAAACCTCCATGCTTTTTTGCACAGCATATTAGAATGACAGTCCTTACAACTTCTTAGTCCATAGAACACGTGCTTAGCAATGTGAGATGTCACCAGAACTATAAATAAATAATAAGAAGTAAAGCAGTGCCATTAATCTCTTTTCATGGGAACTTTTCTCTCTGTTTCTCCTTTTATTTACATTTTGTTTTGTTGTTGTTGGTTTTTTTCCTCTATGTGTTCAGGCTCTGCCCATGTTAAAGTCCATAATCTGCTTCGAGCCTTGCAAGCCAATAGGTCACTGTCTCTGCACAGTCATATCCAAGGCAAAATCCAAACAAACAAAGTGAAGGTTGCTGTCCTTATCTCTGGAACAGGTGAGAGTTATATTCTTTCCTACAGTGTAAGACAGACTATTGAAAAAGGAACTTCAGCTCAAATTTAAAATCTCTTAAGTCCTTGCAATTCTCCATGGAGGCTCTGGTAGGCTTCTAACAGGCCTTCAGTAACAGGCAGAATATATTTTGATTAATTTCAGTAACAAACGGAATGATCTTTAACCTCTTCTGCAAACTGATAATGAATTGCATCTATGTTCATATTATCTAGAAATTTCTGCACATCTCCAGATTCAGGTAACCACTGTGTTGCACTCCAGGGACAACAGCATTATTTTGCAAAAATATCAGAATTTCTTCTTGCCATATAGGTACTCCTAGGGTTTCCAGTATTCTCACTTGCTAAGAAGTAGACCATCATTCCAATTCCATAAATTGCAGTTTAAAAATGTAATTGCTAGTAAAAGCCCTGTAGCCTCCAGCTGTCAAATTCAAGTCCCAGTAAGATCAATTAAAATAGGACTATTGTTAATGGGTTTTAGATTGGGTCTCACCCACATTGCTGCTTATTTAAAACCTATTCTAGTTGTTAACTGTATTTATTCTCCAGGAACAACTTGATATTCATGAATAGTTTTTTCACTTGTAGGCACAAACCTGGAAGCCCTCATAAATAGCACAAAGAAGCCCACCAGTTTTGCACAAATAGTTCTTGTTGTTTCTAACAAAGCTGGTGTGGAGGGGTTAAGGAAAGCTGAAAGAGCTGGTATTTCTACAAGGGTAAGTATTTCTCATCTTTTTAAAATTAGCCATCATTATCTCTGACTGTAGCAGGAAGGTGCTGTGAGATAGTGAGTTTTGCTAGGGTAGGAGATGGTTTGATAAGGCCTTAGCTTTTCTTTTTTGGTCTGTCCTGAACTTGTGCCTTTGGGCAAACTACCTAGCATGGGAAGCAAAATACTTCCTTTTTTCCTTCTCAGAAATGCTGCCAGCAATCCTGATGGTTTTGGGAGCAGTCATTATATTAAACCAACGCAAAACTTTCACAGTTAGAATTTAAACTTTGCCATTTATTTAGCTGCAGTGCATTTATGCTAAAGTAACAAGCTATTTTATCTGAATTTAATTTTAAAATTACATGCTGAACAGACATGGTAGTTCATTTGAAAGAAATAGAGAGGTCAAACTCAGTGGGACCTTCCACTGACTCCCTGGGCATTGCTTCAGGCTCTCCAGGATTCATTCAAAGCAAACTGTTCCTCTTGTATTACAGATGTGAAATGTTACTGTTCTGACTTAGGAGCATTTTACAGTCACATTTCACTGATAATTACAGACACAGGGAAGATCTGGGCCCAGTGCAAGCTTTGTTATTAACTTGAATAATAGCAGGATCTGAATGTTAGTGCTGCTGTCTCTTATTTGGGAGTACACAAAGATCACAAGTAAAATATGTCCATGGTACACAGGGGAAGAACAAACATATAATGAGGAAAAAATTATAGTCTGGGAGAGCTGATGGTCTCAGTGGTTAAGATGGAGAGTGAATGGTGAAACAGGCACTGAGGAGTACCTGCTGTGCCAGTTACTACCAGGTAGCTCCTGGCAAAGTTCAGCCCAGTCTTGAGCTGGGCTCTGTTCCTAGTGCCCTCTGCCACCTTTTCACCTAACCCGTTCTGTTATTCAAAACTAGTGTGGTAAACCTGGTAGGGATTAACAGGCACTTTTATTTAAAAGACTGTGGATGTTTTAAGTTATGTAGCACTGCCTTCTTCCTGCTTAAATTAGGGGATGTATCCTGGATGAGAAATACATAACTCAAGTATATTGACCTTATGTGGTAGGGGCTGTTTCAGGAGTTTGCGATTAGCCTTTCTTTCAAGGTTTTGTGTTACAATTTTCAGCAAGATTCAACTGCTTACAGCTATCAGAGGCCTTAAATTGTTTGGAATCATTGCAAGGCTTTAGGTTGTCTTAATGACCTACATTTGTACGTTGTTAAATTGTGTCAGAATGCTGGGGCCTGCAGCTATGGGGCAATTAAAAAAAAATCTTGTTTATTCTGATGATTGCTCTTTGGGAATAGGAATAAAGACTGCACGTTTGGCTGTTAGCTGCATGCATTCATGAAATGTTCTTGCTATGGATGTGCACCCAACCTGAGCCACATGTGGAGATTTGCTTGTTTTTTATTACTCCAGGGTACCATTTCACTGTGCTCTTAGGGCTTTTAGATTAAATTGACAGTGTCCAAATTTCTTTGTCTTTTGGGTTATCACAGGTTATTGACCATAAATTGTACGAAAGTCGCACTGAATTTGACAGTGCAGTTGACAAAGTCCTTGAAGAATTCTCAGTTGAACTGATCTGTCTGGCTGGATTTATGCGAATACTGTCAGGTCCTTTTGTCAAAAAATGGGAAGGTAAGCACAGCATAGTAGTGTATGCATTTTAAAAAAAAATATTTTATAGCTTATCCTCAGGAAAAAAAAATGGGAAAAATATAGAAAAGGGACCATGTTATTTCTAGGTTTGCAGGAAACTAGAATGTTCCCATCTTGTGAGGAAAAGGATGAAAAAGAGAAAGGCTGTATTTTTCCCCTTCCCCCTATAATTTCTGCAGAGATTCAAGGAAGCCAAGGGCGAATACAGATCTTGTAGTCTTTGATTTATTAGAAAATATTTTGCAATAAGGCTGTGAAGACTTTAGACCTCTGCATATGTTATGTGCTGGGCAAATTGTTGCCTAGGCAGTAGATGTTGGTTGGGGAGAGGTGAGCCTCCAGCCACTGAGAATTCCTTCTCTGCTTTGGCTGCATATAAAACTGCAAAACTGGCCAGCACTATGCAGTTCCTGTTAAGAAGACCTTGCTAGTCCTCTGGTCTCAAATCCCAGGAGCTGTCTGAATCCAAGGGTGGCACGTTTCACAGGCAGATTCAGCTCTTGTTTGTCCAAAGTGTTCACAGAGTCTCCATTCTGGTCATCTTTTACGATTTTTCCAGGTCTTTGTTAGAGGCAGCCTACTTCACCTCTGCCTACTCTGCTCTCCCTCCCCTAGTTGTTACATTCCTCTTCTTATCTCTTATTGTTTTGTTTAGGGAGTCCTGAATCACACACAGGCAGCTGCTCTTCTCACTGTTTGCGCTGCTTTGGATTCAGTCACGGTTACTTAAACTACTTCTTGCTTATACCAGTTACAGGCTGGTCAGCCAACACATTGCAGCTTTCTGGGCGGCCTTTGTTTTTCACATGGTGACTTTTGAGCTAGCTGGGTGTGTCTGTCACACAGGCCTTTTACACCTGAACTGCTTTTCAAACCTCTTTAAAATCAGGGGAGTAAACAGGCGTTCCTAGGAGGCAATTCGTTTTATGCTATTTCTGTCAGCTAAAGTAAGTCAGATGAACTCTTTTTGGTTTTTTCCATTCATTACAGAGTCCAGAAGATGAAGATGTTGGATGTCTGGTGTAGACAGCTGTAGTTAGGAGAGAGGAATCCCTCACTGCAAGAGATGTGTATTGAGTAGAGTATTCGTGCAGAGGATAGAAAAGAGCTTTCTCTGGTGCAGAGATCTTGTGCAAATGAAGGATGAGCTTAACTCCCACTCATGTAGGGAGGACTTCCAGTGCTGATGATTGCCCTGCACACTGCAGGATTTGTTACATATTTGACTGCCCTGGGAGCAAAAGAAAATATTTTCTTCGGTACAGGATGGGTAACTCATTTTTTAGATGTCCAGAACTGAGCTTGAAAATAGATACCTGCCTGAGCTCTGACCAAGGGTATGCTTCAGCTAGGTCTTAGATATGAGCTCAAACATTCAGTTCAGCTCAGGGATCTGTGCCAGCTAACAGGAGCCTGCTGTAAAACTCTGACCCAGACATGCCTAGGCACTGGCTACCCTAAATTACCCATGGGTAATCAATTCTTGCTTGCTGTTACGTTTTCTTTCTTTCGCAGTCACGAGGACGTAGAGTGTGAAGTTAGTTGTGAAACTCTTGCTTAACGGCCCTGAAACGTTAATTTTGAATCTTAAAATAAAGGACACATGATAACTAAAACAAAACCAAGCAAACAGAAAACCACATTCCTTTAAAGCAGTTTCTGGGAGAATGTAACGAGAAACTGAGGAAACTCAGAAGTGCAGAGCGTTGTTTCCAGCTCACTGTCCCCAGTACCTTTTCACTCAGGCAGCAGACAGGGAGATGCTGATGCTTAAAAAGGGGTATTTTTGAGATACAGTACACATCTGAGATATTGTTGAAGATCAGCTGATAAATTTACCTCTTTAAGTTGCATAGGTCAGTATCTGCACAAGTTATTGCAGTGAGAGTGCAGGTTTCATATGGTGCTGCCAGAAATGGCCTTCACTGCACATTATGAAATCATAAGCCTCTATTTTGGTACACTGCTGCCTCCGCCAGCGTATGTCAGCTCAGTCTCGCTGCTTGGCATTTAGGTGGTGTTCAATGAATCCTGATGACATACAGTCTTCCTAAACAGGAGGCATGCAGACAGCGTGGGTGTAGCATACTGTGGTATAAATAGTATTGATGGCCACTTTTTTTTTATCCTGTAAGGCTTTGTACTGAATCCAAGAGAAGATCTAGGGCTGTCAGGCACCTTTTGACTTCACTCTGGTTCAGAATGGGCAGGAAGAGTTGTCACAGACATATTAGAAGCAGACGGGGAAGTCTGGCAGAAGAAAGAAGGTTTTCTTACCATTTAACCATCGCATTGCTGTAGTGGTAAGACCCTGAGGTCATGGGCAGCCACTCTCACTTACTGTACATCTGGGTAGGAACTCAGGTATATGCTTTCTCTTTTAAGGGCAATGTGTGGTACAGGCTTCCCAGGGTTACAGCCACGGTCACACCTGGTTGAGCATTAGAGGTTACCTTCAGGATCCCCCAGCCAGATTTCTGCGTGGAAAGTAGCAGTGGTAGACAGGTGCTTTTCAGAAGGGCAGAGAGAAGGGCTCCTATGTGAGCAGCTGTTGTCTTTTATTAAGCCGAAACAGGTGTGGAGGAAAAGTCCAGGCTAAAGAATTTTTGCCTTGTCATGGGAGCGGTGAGTGGGGGTGGAGTGTCTGTTACATCATTTTAAACTGCACCAAGTTTCTTCTGGGTGCTGAGTTTGTAAGAAGGAGGATTGTGCTTGTGATCAAAGAAGAGAAGAACAACATGCTGAGGGAAAGGACAGCTACATCAAAAAACTAATTATTATTAGTCGCTGGAGAAATATGCTTTAGCCACGCAATTAATTATAACTGATTGCTGTCTTGATTTTTCTGAAATAGTGAGACATTCTGAAATGCTTTGGGTTGGTTATCTGTCACTGTCATCAAAAAGTGAGCATATGTGAAAGTCATGAAGAATCTTTTTCACAGATTTTTTGTTCTTCTGTTGATTATGGTACATGGAACACTCTGGTAAGGCTGAATGCTGTAAGTAATGCCTCACTTACAATTTTACAGGAAAAATACTGAACATCCACCCGTCTCTACTGCCTTCTTTTAAGGGAGCAAATGCCCACAAATTGGTGTTACAAGCTGGAGTCCGAGTCACAGGCTGTACTGTACACTTTGTAGCTGTAAGTACTTCCTTCTCCCTCCCTTTACAATTTATTAGTCTTAAGATTTTCACCTCAGAGCTTGCTTGAACACCATTATACTATCACATTTGATTACCTTTTCTCCTTTGTTCATAACATTATTAGACAATACAGTGCTTTAGTTTGCTGTCCCTGGAAAAGCAACTGGAGATGAATAATCTATACAACAGTTTAAGCTTCACCTAGGTTAACTTCTTCCCTGAACATCCTACTGCTGCCTTCCATCAGTTGGAGTGGATGTACTAATTCCTATAAGGCCTTGGCTAACCCAAAATATTTACACAGCACCAACAACTTAGATTTTATCAGACAACCTCCTTGTTTGTTGCTCAAAAGAGAAAAAATAAAAAAACAAAATGACACTAGAAATGATACAAGAAGCTTAGTTTTCTTAGGAAATAATCCCGTGTTTGTGGGAAAAGAAAAAATCTTGGCAATTTATGTTAGTCAAAAACTAAGAAAACAAAAGCCAGAGATCTCTTGACTTGGAAGGTGCCCATTTTTATCAGTTCAGGGAGCATTTTTTCCCATCTTGTTCAGTTCTCAGGCTTGACAGTAACCGTTCTCCCTTCCTCTGCTGCATTCTTCAGATTATCTTCCCCTTTTCCACTGCTCCTGAAATCTGTTCTCATGTTTTTTCCTTGATCTTGGAAAAAAAGACAAAAGTTATTTTTCCAGATAGAAGGAAAAATTGCATTCCTTTCTTCATGATACGACTTAAGAGTTTCTTCTATGTGTGGCAGTGTACTGAGAAACAATAACTAAACAGCAGGGATCTGCCTCATTAATATGCAAAAGAAAGATCTGCTGGGTCCCCTAGTCCGGCTCTGTGCCCAGGCTTGGCTAATTCACTCTTCTGAAATGAAATGTCATTGTTTTGTCCAATTTAGCCCATCACGCCTCCTGTTAACATGGCTTTTGTGGTTTTCTGTAGCAGAAATGTTGCTTGCTGGTGTTCTGTCTACCTCCTCTGTTTCTTTGAACCCTACATTTCTGTTAGTTCCTCACAGGCCAGAGTGAGTGCCAGCATCTTTTCTGCATTTCTCACATTAGCCCAAATTCGTGTTTCCTGTAATAACTTAATGACAAACAGATCCCCGAGGCAGCTGGATTACATTCCTTGCCGTACAGCTGGGCCCCCTTCTCTCTCTTCTTTCAACCGTACAGACTTTCTGGCTGTTGCTTTTGCAGGAGGAAGTCGACGCTGGAGCAATCATTTTCCAAGAGGCAGTTCCAGTTAAGGTTGGTGACACAGTGGAGACCCTGTCCGAAAGGGTGAAGGAGGCCGAGCACCGAGCCTTCCCAGCTGCCCTGCAGCTTGTCGCCAGCGGGGCTGTTCAGGTGGGGGAAGCTGGCAAGATCTACTGGAAGTAGGAGCAGCATGTCCATGAACGTCCTCAGATGGGACGGCTGGGGTGCCTTAATTGATCAAAACAGAGATCTCAGACTAATAACATGGACACTATTCTCTTCACAAAGAGTTTTCAACATAGAGTTTACCATGTCATGTTCTCACTCAAATGGCTAAAGATTCAAAGTACAATCTGGAGAAAGCCACAAATGGGAATACTGAGGCAAGGGGGCTGCTGTTCTCAGTAGTTTCAGCAACGGCTCTGTTACATGCTTCCTAACCATGATCACTTCCTTGGCTGACATTTCGGTTCTCAATCACTTTTTTAAAAACAAAAAAAACATTCCTTTGGTTACAGAGAGATCTGAGCATCTCTGAGATTGACTTAGGAACATCAGTATTACCCTCTAACAGACCATACAGGCTGTAACAAGGGTTCCTCTTGTCGTGTGCTGTGAGGAAAAGTAATGGAACTAGTACAATGGAAGAGATGGCTAAAGGCAAAAAACTTTGCTCACCAAAACCTCTAGCCAAAACAAGATAAACCGGCCTCCCAAAACACTATTTCTGCAGATAATGAAATAGACTTTTTTCCATATAATTTCTGGTTTAATGTTGGTAGATCTTGTCTGGCCCAGATTCTCAATATATCCCATGATTTCAAATACTGGATCTGCTGTCAATCAGATGCTAAATAGAATTAAATGTCTGCTGACCATTTGCCTTCAAGCATCCCCATGTGAATTCACATGTGAATTCCCCTCAGAGATTTGTTCAGAGCCAAAGGAGTTGGGTTGGGTTTTTTCTTTCAGTTTTGGGGTTTTTTTATGAATGAGCAGAAAGGGAGTTAGGACTAGATACAAAAATTCTGTTGAAATAAGTGCCTTTATTCTTAAAACATAATACTGATGGAAACACAGTAAATGTTATTCTGAAAGCAAGAATGTTTTTTGCACAGCTCAACTCTTATGAAAAAGCACCTGGTTTTCTTTTAGTGTTTTACTATAGTTGTGAAAACATTTGAAGGTACATACTAAAATCATCAGTTTTCCCCCATACAAACCAGAAGCATCTGACTGAAGCTGATTATGTATGTTTTAGAGCTCCCCTTTAATACAGAGAAAGCTGATTTGTATTCTGTGCACTGATGTCCTTACGGTACTTCTGTGTTGACATAATCTCAATTTGGATTTGAAATAAAGTCTAATAAAGTTAAAAATTTAAATATCAAAATCCTTCCTTGGAATTCCTTTACCCAGGGTATAAGCTGGTTGAGGAGTTTGTGAAACAGAATTTGACTTAGTCTACAGTACAGCAACTGTGAACCAGTTTGTGAGGTTACAGCCATGTGCAATCCTGCTTAAGGTGGTATCCGCCGAGTGTGGTGACCTTACTGTTTCAGTGGCCAGATGGTCCGTGATGAAGTAACTTGCTGGCAGAATATTCCCGCCATTATTTGCCACCGAGGATAAAGCTGAAGCAAATACAGAGGAAAATGACACGGTCAAATTTAATTTGCTTGTAAAAGGCAAAGAATAAAAGATAAGTCTTCATCCCAACTTTTTTCTGTACGAACCTGCCCTCCCACAGCAGGGCCTCCCCCGCGGGCAAACTGCCCACCGAGGCTTGAAATGCAGCCTGTCTCGGAGAATGCAAAAGATGTGGGGAGCGTCCAGCTCTGGCAGGGGTTCAGCCTGCTCGAGTCCAGTGCCTTAGCCATGACAAAGTAAACATTTTACAGGTCAAAAGAAATTGTACTTCAATGAACTCACACATTAGAAGAAGTAGGACTGCTAGGGGTGAAATCGCTACCTGTACAGTTAATAAATGTAATGTCAGTGATAAAAGCCGTTTGATAGCTGCCAGAGAAGCCAACAAGCTGCTGGAAAATCCAACAGCCCATTCCGTCACAGGTGGCTCAAGCAGGGCTCAGGTAATTTGCCACTGGAGGCTGATAACAAATGGGATTTGAGCCCCTAGCTGTATTTCGACAAATGCATAAAAAGAAATTTCATAGTGAACTGGATCTTAGCTGGCTTTACTTCCACTGCCAATCTGTAAAAAAAATAAACAGATTAACAGACTGTCACCACACCCAGCCTCAGAGGGCTGCCAGGAACACAGGTACAGAGTGAGTTGTTCTAGACATGATCATCTGGAGACGGGTCAGAGCACAACAACTAGCACCCTATTCTCTGTTAACATTTTATTTGTTAAGTTTGGAACAATCAGTCATGCGTGCTATGCAATTCAAATAGTATACAACAGGAAGTTACTACAGAGTTACAACAGGCTGAAAGCAAACTCAGCAATGTCTTTAATCAGAAATATTATCTATATATACCAAATATTTGTTAATCTTGCCTTGTTACAGTTCTTCCTATTTCTCCCAGATCATGAAAAATACATGTTCCTTGCTCCAGTTGCTGAAGTGCAAGACACAAATGTAGATTTCTGTACATAAATGGCAGAGCTTTCTGGAGGAAGCTGAATCTTTTCTCCCCTCCCTAACTAGGTACATATATAAAATCACTAGGTAGATATATATAAAAAAAGAAAAATTTAGACTTTTTCACTGGAGCTGACTCATGTGCTTGAACAACCTGATACAGCCAAGAGCGAGACATGCAGTATTTCTGTTTCTAGGACAGTACATGTGATACCAAAACAAAAATACATTTTTTTTCACTGCATTTAATTGCTGTTAGTGATCCCTCCACTAGAAAGTTCAGCGCTGGCTGCTTCTTTTCTAGTCTGTTCAAGTAACTTCTTAGGTAGCTTTCTTCCTCCAATTTGTTACTTGGGTGAAAGTCATTATTCTGGCAGATATAAAATAAGCTTCCACCGATAAAGCTTTTATTTTACAGCAGAACTCTCTGGACCAAGCCAATCACTCAGTCAACAAAGAAAACTGAGATTTTCCTGCTACTGCAAGTTAAGCTGAGGATGCTTTGTTCTGCATATTCTAATGATGAAGGAAGAAAAATGCCTGAAATCTGGTGTTTCTAGTTCCTCTAATCAAATATTCATCCCTCAAGATCCAAATGTTTTAATATGAAATTCCGGGAATGTCTATGCACCACTCCCTTTCAAGGAGTGTGGGCAAGTGCCTAGGTGTCTGTTCGGTATGCACTGTCACATACTGACAATCTGTGAGGGGGGGCTTGTTTCATTTTATTTTGCCCTCTGAAAGTTCCCCACCTTTTTGGCCTTTGGGTCTTCTGCTTGGCAGCTCACTAGTCTCTGGCTCCCACACTGGTGAATGTTTACACATCCTTTTCTCTACCCTGAGGTGCTCCCTCAGTGATGGGGCTCACAAGGACAAGGTCCTCGTAGGCTCCCACCTCCTCTCCCAGAGCAATGCATTCATCCCTAATGCTTGTTCACCCCCAAACCCACGGCTCTGCCCCGACACGTCTGGCCTCTTCCATCCAACAGGAGCTGGTCACCCTCTTGCAGCAGAACGGTTCCTGCTTGTAGCTGCTTTGTGAAGCTGTTTGTGCTCTGCAATGTGATGCAGCCAACAAAAACTGGTACCTCGGACTGATTTCTCTCCAAAGCACTAGACCATTTTTACAGCTTAGGCCCCCTCTTTGATTTGTAACAACAGTATCTCCTTTACAGATGAAAAAACAGAACAAAGAAATTCAAAATCTGAAATAATCGCTTGGCTTCCACTGCCAATTTTGCAAAAGGACTGTAACTAAAGCTGCAAGCTGAGGGAAGAGGATCACAGCCCAGAATGGAAACCTGTGACAGTGATATGTCTGCAGTCAAAGCAAAGCACATCAAGGGCAGGGAGGAGGAGGGAGGAGGGAAAGATGAGCAGAGAGCAAACCACTCAGAAACCTGGCTACACCACATCGTTTTCTGGAGGCTCCAGAGCCACAAGAGGTGGTGTGCAGGCTCTCTTCTCTTCTTGATGGCAAAGACTCTGGCTCTCTTGTTTCCAGCAGGTTTTACCATCAGCTCTCAGCTGCACTGCTCCACTGGCCACCAGCTGCAGGGCAACGGGAAAAGCCCGACACTCGGCTTCTTTAACCTTTTCTGACAGTGTCTCCTCAGTGTCATCTGACTTCACAGATACCAGCTCCTGGTGGATCACTGCTTTTGGACTAGATTCCTCCTAAAATGGGGATATTGGGAGTCTTTTAGAAGAGGCTGGAAGGTTATGGAATGTCTCAAGAAGATTATAGATGATGTGGATGGAGCAGAGAAAGCCTCATGAGAGATCTCGACAAGCACATGTGTAGTTGTGTGCAGGAGGCTTAAAGGATGCCAGGAGAGGCTTGCCACCTCCATTAGGGGCGCCTACATTATGCTAGGGGGTACAGTGTGAAGAGAGACATGGGCTAGAAAATTCACAGAGCAGTTTGCTGAGAGTAGGAGAAACTGGGAAAAAAACCCAACCCCATGCATGATATGAAGGAAGAAGACAGGACCTCGAGAAACCACAAATGCAATGTAACTGCCTCATCTTCCTGTTTTTACTGGTAACAATCCCAATATTTCCACACATTCCTGTTACCTCTTCCTGTTTCTGCCTTCAGAAAGAAAAGAAAAAAGCAAATTCCTTTTCATAACTTACTCAATGTTAGGCAAGAGGACACTTACCAAGACAAAATGCACAGTGCAGCCTGTGACTTTGAATCCACTTTGCAGAGCTTGCTGATGGGCATTTCCATCCTTGACCAGTGGGAAAAGTGATGGGGAAGCATTCAAAATTTTCCCTGGGCATTGGTGTGAGAGGAGGAAAAAAATAGAAAAAAAAAATCAGTTTGAACTGAATTTCCTTTAAAAACGAAAATGAGATGTGATCATCAGTTCCAAACAACAGCACTGAGCACCACTTGGGAGTTTAAATGCTCTCAGCTACTGTCAGAATGTAACAGGGCATGTTCAGATCCAGGTTAAAAAGCAAAATGTATACATGGGGTTACGGATCTCTGCGGAAAGCTGAGGAAGGGCTGCTCTTCCAGAAACACAGGTGATGGCGTGCAGGCTTTGGCAGTAGCCAGGCAAGCATGTTTCAGTTAAGGCCAAGAACCTCATTTGCTTTTGCATCTGTGAATGGACAGACAGGTCAGTCTCTCCCCTCCCAGGTGCCCAGCCCTCGTGCTGCAGATAACGGGCTTAGAAGCAGAGGACTTCACACTGCAACCTCCTGCAGGGCCGCCGGGCAGGTGGAAGTGATTCTCACAGGAAACACCATCCCCAAAGAAGCCTGTACCAGGTGCATAGTGAGGGAGTAACTTCTGAGCAAGGTCTCAGGAGCTGGCACTCGGCATCCAGAGCCAGGAGGAAAGAGGAGTGTGCGTTCCCCCCTCCACTGGCCTGGCACGTATCTAAAGAAAGCACTGCCCTACAGCAGTCGGGGCCTGTAACGGCTGTAGTCCCAGCACACAGTGCAGAGTAGTGCTACGCAGCACAGGCAGGAGGTGAACTGAGGAATCAGCCTCTCACTCGTTTGTTTCTGAGCAACAACTGCAGGAGCATGTTCAGCAGAACTCCCCAGCACAGCTCCTTGACACGGTTAACTCTGCCTGAACTCTTGCCTGCTCCACAGGCATTCCTCCTTCCCAGAAGGAAGGCAGACAGACCAACTCAGTGATTTTTCCCCTCTGCTACTCATTATGCCAACACAAGGTGTTTCTCTGCCAACGCACGGTCAGAATTCTAGCACAGTCCCACTGGCTGGAACAAATTAAAACATAGGGCAGCCCCACTGTCTAACATGCAAACCTCAGTATCAGCAAGGCTGTGAGAGATTTAACCAAACGATAAGAACTGTGACTGTGTAATTCTGGTGAGACCAAGCACCCATATTTTAATTTCTCTTTTACACTTAAGAGTTTCTTACCTTTCCATTTTCTGAGAAAAGGACTGGACAAAATTCTCATAAATCCTGAAAGACATATCAGTTCAACAGCGAATTCTTCAAGAACTCGGTCGATCGTGCTGTCAAATTCAGAGCGACTCCCATATAATTTATGATCAATCACCTAAAACATTAAAACACATCAAAAGCCATATCAAGGAAATAACCATGTGAATGAGAGCAGCTACTTTGGGCAACAAAGAGAAAGCAAACTGGATTCATTCTAGGACACTCGAGGCCTTAAAAAGTTGTAAGTTGGTACATTATTCAGGACATCTGTGATTTTTCATATTTGTATAAACATACCTGGGAACACCTCAATCACTAGCTAACACCGTATCACACAGGATGCTTTCTAGGATGTGTAGAAAATCTGCACAAAGAGAAGCCAACTATGAAAAGGAAAATGTGGTTTAGAGGGAATGCATCAGAAGATATGGGCCTCTTAATCCAGAATGTCTGGCCAAAGACTAAAGTAAAAATAGTAATAACTCATTGCATTGACAATATCACTACCAGTTAGTCTGTAGTGGCTTACTGAAAATCACAAACTTAGCTAAAAAGACCAACAAACTGGCCAGGCATTCTGTGTAAGGGGAGGAGGAGTCAGGAACTTTTCTATTTCTACTCCACCTCTCAGCCTCAGCTCCCATGGTGTCGATTCCTGACTCTGTTTATAAGGACATTCAAATAAGGTGTTAACAAAGCTGTCATGCTCTTGCCTATGAAAATGTGAATGAATTTCAACATAACTTTTTCTCTAGAGATGTGTCTTTACACTGCCAGGAAAAAAAATAACGAGTCCGACCCAGCTGCTGAGGAAGCTTGCTGAAAACTTTTTAATGCATGAAGAGCCTCTAACAGTATTTATTTCCATCTGTGCATAGCTGTACAAACATGGTAACTGCTCAAAATCATTTACCATTAGAAGGAGGAGTTCCTGGTGGTGGGCTCCATTTGAAACCCCAAGTTGTTGAATGTTTTCAAAAGTCATGTTCTATACTTTGACAAATACGATAGCGTGATGGTAGTCCCTTTCTATAGCTTTTTTTATTGAAACGAACCAGTGAAGGTTTCTGTAACACAATGCTACTTTACTGACCACAGGCAGGAGAAAAGACTTGTGGAGTGCTGCTGGAAGTGACTGAGAACAACATGAGACAAAGGTCTTTCTGTAAGAGGGATGAGCCAAGGAGACCACACGTTTACGTGTTTTGCAGAGCATGAAGTCTTACTGATTTCAGTTAAAGCTTGAAGCTCCATGGGCTACAGTCTCAGATTCAAATCATCGAAGCACTTGCAGTTTTAAGTCCCTTCCTAACTCTGGACTGTTGCAGTCACTGAAGAGACGGGGGAGACTCACAGCCTCCTGCGAGCACTGCCCATACAGCTTTTCAGTTCTGCCTTTGCTGATAACTCTGACAGCTTTGTGCTACATGCACTTATCCCCAGTAAAAGTTCTAAACAGAAGCGAAATATGAATTCTTACCAAGCATTTCATAAAGACCTATGGATTCAGAATCTGTGAGTTGGTGACAAAAAGGAAAGGAAATGGGTGTCTTTACCCTGGTGGGAATTCCAGCCCGGGCTGCATTTCGTAGTTCTTCCACACCAGACTTGTTGGAGATGACAAGGACAACTTGAGCACAACTGCCTGGCTCTTTTGCATAACTGATGAGTGCAGCAAGGTTTGTGCCTCAAATGAAGAGAAAGCAAACATTGATGAAATAGATGAGCACCTATGTCATGGGGAATTGGCTCTCAATCCTGTTTATGTAACAAAAATTTTTTTCAACAACTGCACAAATAGAAGAGGACAAAGGAATTCGTGCACTGATAAAGCTTATTTGTTAAGCAGTGCAACTTCTTGATTTCCAGTCAAAATGCAACCTTGGTTTCAGAGGGCTCCACGGACTCTACTGAAAAGAAAGGCAAAGTGGATGCACTTGTATCAGGGCTGAATTCAGTCTCTCCCTTGTAAGGACATTTCTCTGTGTGATGACAAATGAAAGCTCACCTGTTCCAGAGATGAGAACAGCTACTTTAACTTTGCTCTTTCTGGGTTGGTGTTGACTCTCAACAACAGCGTTATTCAGCAGATGCTGGGGGCTGCTCAGCTGCAAAGCTTCTAGAAGATTCTCGACTTCGATGCGAGAACCTCCTCCAAATATGTGAGGAAAATGTTAAAATACTTCAGATTTTACTTTTCCATCTATATTTACTTTGTATAGTTTATTAATCTTGTTTCGATTAAGAGAAAACTTATCTGCAATGAATTTGTGCTAGCACTGACTGAACTGCAAAAACATGTATTTACTAGAACAAACCAACTCACCCTAGTTGTGCTGATCTCTTTTGTGTTACTCACTTGCAGAATTGTTTACAAAGGCCCAGGTATGGGTCTTCTCAAAGGATTTTCCCCATCTTTTATAACCATCTCCCTCTTCCTCTCGTGTTGCAAAATTACACAGACAGAACTGAGGTTGCATTTTGGCTGCCCGAACTGCTCCGTAACCTCTTTGGTTTCCAGTGAGATTTTGGTTCATGTCTTGCTGTATGTCACCCGATGGACATGCCAGAATGAAGACTTATCATATATGACTATACACAGCTGTGCCCTATCCACAGTCTTTACAGGGAATCTGTGTGGAAGGGCTTGGAAAGGAGGTGGGTTGATTACCACAACTGTGGCAAAATATAATCACCTAATGTTTAAGACCTTACAGAGAGTCATCAGAGTGATTTACTCAAGTCTCAAGCAGGTACCTAAGTAAGACATTATTCAAGTACTGTCACTCTGAAAACAAGACATTCACTTCTCACTTCATTTAATAGTGAAATCTAGATGTGAAGGTGTCAAGCAGCCTCCAGCCTAGTGAAACCACAGGAAGAAGATGTGAATTACACAACTTTGCAATAGGGAGTCTCCTCAGTGCCTACAGAACTGAGGACAAGAGGACAACTGGTGCCTCCCGGGAGATGCTCAGCACTTCATAGAAGCACACTGTATCAACTTAAAAATTAAATAGCACATCCTTAAGTGGAAGCCCCTCTAAAGTGAGACAGATGAATTTGCTACACTTTGAATCAAACCATAGTCTGTTTCATTTTGTGTCTTAATTTCCCATCACCTGCTAACCTGTGTGACAAGGGGCAACAACTTTCCCAATCAGCCAAGCTTCTTCACGTCTCTGTATATCCTTGAGAACATGCTGACCCAGGTCCTTCTGCACAACCAGGACTGCACCAATCCCACAATTAAATGTCTGAGCCATCTCCTCCACAGAGAGGTTTCCCTCTTTGTAAAGCCAGCAAAAAAATTCAGGAATCTTCCAACTGAGAGCATCTGAAAATGATTGAAATATGTATACGGTCAGCACAAATGTTTGCTACCCATCTTTTATTATATAGAATGACAGTGGTACATTACGAAAGCTAGTAAGAAAACAATTCTTGCTGTTCTAAGAATACTGTTGAAGTATATGAAGGACACTGACCCAGGTTCCAGTCAACTTTATAGCTGCTGTTTAGCTAGAGGTTTCTAGCCGTAATTTGTGTAAGCCAAGGCCTCTCTAGGCTTTCTAATGAGAAAATGTAGGGAATGATGGCAAATTAAAATTTATTCATCCCCCATTGGCCACAGGGAAAAAGCTACAGATGACTTACATCTCTTCCATAAGAGATAAAGGAGCTGTGGGACAAATCGTCTTCTGGCTTTTTTGGACTACTTAAGCAGATCCTGGGTTTCAGTTTCAAAGAATCAATAATTAGCTAAGAGTGTATATTTAATTATGTTGATGAGCAGACTGGAACAGGGCTGACTGTTCAACACATGGATGGGAAACATGGATGGACTTTCACAGTGATCCTACTCCACAGACATGGTCTTAGGTGGCCTGTGAAAAGCTTAATGGTGCAGGCTTGCCATATGGACTTCATTTTAGAGAACTAAAAATCCCTTGGGCTTGTTATCTTGTCTGTGGTTCCAGGCACTGGCAAGCAAGCTAGACACCACCTTAGTAAGCCAAGTTTGTTTTTTTCCTTTCTAATTTTATTTTAAAGAAATACAGACAGGCACACAGACGCCTTCCTCCCCCTCTCCTCATCTCCACAATATTTTTGGACTCACATGAATACGGTTTTCTTCAGTATTTTGAACTTTTTAATACTTTGCCCAATTTTGGCTTCAAAAGAAGTTCTACCTTACTTACAGATGTCAAATACTAGGCTGTTGTGGGGAAGCTACCACCTACCATAATACTGCATTAAATATGTTTGTGTGTGTGTGTACATGTACTGTGGAGAAAATCATGCAAATTAAGTCTCTCAACAAGCTTCACCATTTTGTCAAAATGTTCAGCATGGAGAGGTGTTTTGCAGAACACACAGTCTTTTCAAACACCTGTTGTCCTAGAGATGAGCTGCCCTCAAACTCTCCTTAAATTTCCCTTGTCCAAAGGGAAAGTGGTACTCATCAGTGATGCTTACTTGAAACAGGAATGCACTTGTTAGGCTCTTTGAAAAGCATGAATGTCAAGTCATTCAGTCTCTAACTGTGTAGACACATACATTTCTGAGTATCTCTATAAGTGAAGCTGAGAAGTCAAGTCCATGCTGTATATAAATTTTGTCAAACAGAAACAGTGATCCTTGATATTTACCTAGGACAGCACTGACATGTTCTGGCAGGATTCTGGAGATCCCTTCCAGCAACCCCTCCTCAGCAATGAAGGCAAAAGTCTTCACGTGCCCTGAGCGAAGGACAGGCAGCAAAGATGGACTGTACATTTTTGCTGGGGTCAGCAATATATCTCCTGCAAACAAAAGTGTCAGTTCAATCAATTTGTTTAGTGGGAATTCTTCTCTGAACAGATTCCCTTCTGGTCTTTGTGGCAGACTACCTTGGAAAGCAATAAAAAGTGCTGGTCCACGCTTCCAAGGCTGTGGATACAAGCCCATATACCTACCCCAAAGATTTATAAACCCTAAGCCACCCTGAAGTAAACAGCCCTTGGCAGCACCTAATTATGAAAATGTCTGAACACAACTAATTTGCAGGTTTGCTTTTGAGAAGAAAGATGTTTTACCTAGAGTCTTGTCACCACAACTGCCAGGTGCTGGTGAGGAGTAGCGTAAGGAGGACATTAAGAGAATCTTCCTTATGACGCTAAAGCCACAGCCGTGAATTCCAGAAGAGGCCAATCCAATAAGAACATCCTCCTCATCAGCCCTCTGCAGCCCCAGAAGCATCTGCCCTCGCTCCACTGCGCCAACCACAAAGCCAACCAGGTCATACTCTCCAGAAGAATACATGCCAGTCACCTCAGCCACCTCCCTGCCTAAGTGGGGAGAGAAAGCAGTCAGCACTAGCTGCGAGTATGTTTTATTGTTAACTTTAAATCTACAGCATCTCCTAAATTAAGCAACATATCCAGGACATCTGTGGAGACATGCAGCTTAAGAAGTGTATTCAGATACATTTTTAAAATCCTTCTTGGTTTCTCACTTCACCTCAAGACTTCAACAAAAGAAGGCTTCTGAGGTTACTGAAAAAATAAACGTTTTAAAAAAATTTCATGCTACTTATCTGGCACCTCCCTGCTATGACTGAGTATCAGAGAGGGAATGAAAACATGTTAAGGCTTCAAGAACGTGAGGCATCCAGTTTTGCTCTCCTTTGTACAAGGATAAATAAGCAAGAATTAGGATCCAAATGCATAATTGTAAAAAACATCCCTCTATGCTGACCCATTTTACAGATATAAGGAAGAGTTTAAGCCCAAATGCTTGATTGTTTTTTCCACCAAACAGAAACTAACAGTTCTAATATCACATACTGCCTCTGTCTACAAAGTTTGTTTCACTAGAAATTGTTTCAACATCAGAATCTTTAAATCTCAGAGGATAGGAGTGTTCATACCCAGGAAAGCGCATCCTGCATCTCTGCAAGCTTCGTCTATTCCTTCTTTGATTGTTTCAGTCACTTCAACATCAAGTTTGCCACAGGCAAAATAACTGAGGAAGAAGAGGGGCTCTGCTCCTTGAGCCAGAATTTCATTGACACACATGGCAACCAGGTCCTGACCTATGGTGTCATGTCTTTTACATACCTGTGCAATCTGCAAAACACAGTGGGAACCAGCAGTGGTGACAAGAAATACACAACACTCAGATATTAATCGGTCAAATGAGCAGAAAACTTGTTTTCCCTGAAAAGAAGCACTATAGAACATGCATGCAGAACATAACCTGGTGCATCATCTAGTCTAAATCAAGAGAAACCAGCTCGTTTTCTTGCAGAGAAGAGAAAGATCTATTTTGATTTTTGAAACAATAATTCAAATTCTAGCTCCAACTACCCAGAAATTGTCATTTTGGGTTGTTGTAGTTTTCTTCTTCTTCTACAAGACCTCAGGGAATGAGATTCTTTACTCTCACCCTCCCCAAGGAGTCTTTTGAACTCAGATATCTCATGTCACAGGCAACAACCTGGGACTGGTCTGTAGGATCCCTTGAAAGACAGGTCTTTCAACAAGCAATAATATGTCTGTCAGGAAGGCTGCTTATTTGGATTTTTAAAAATGTATCAAGGTGTTTACATCCTACAAGTAATGAAACCTGATTCAGGCATCATGGCTTCTATCAAATGGTGACATTTACACTCCTTTATTATAAGCAGATGTTTCTACACTGTCATGGATACACCAGAGCAGTTCTGCCTGTGCCAACTGCTGCTGTAGATGCACAGCACCAGCTCACACAGTGCAATTCATCTCTGTCAGTTGCCACTTCAGGGTCTGAAGCAGGACAAAGATTGCATACGTATGGATAAATTTTCAAGGTAACCACCTTTTACTGATACAGCTGTATCAGTGTAGTTCATACCTGTGCAGAAAAGCTTAGTACAGAAAGATGGACAAGGGAAAAATGCAGATAAATACAATCACTGGCTTCAAAATGGTAACAGATCAGCAGCTAAACACTCTGAGTTTGCATTACACACCGGATTTCTTTCACTGGCTGATGGATTTAGAAGTGCTATGGAAACCAGTCATCCCACGTTCTTTGTTGTATTATAACATTTCCCTCCCACTGATCTAATAACAATTCATATAGGCATCAGCCAACTTTTTTTGGCCAAGGAAGAGTCTTGAGAACAGTCTGTGTAAACACAGTTGGGAATGTCTCTCTGCCAAGCCGTTGGAACAAAGACTCACAAGAGCCAGCACCAATCACTTTTTCATGCTCAGAGGTGTCCAAGGCTGTAAGACTGCAAAAGGCTGGATTATAATGTTCAGTCTCCTGCTGTTGCAGGAAGCCACACCGTATCATCCCATTACTGAAGATAATTACACCAACTTGAAACAAGTTAATTTGCTATGCCTGATCAGTGAAAGGCAGCTTCACACCTCCACTCCTCTGATGGCTGAAAGCCTTCTCATGAATCAATATATAAATATATTCCTGACTCAACTTCTCCTATGCGTTCTTGTGTAATTAGCATTCTCTAATCCCCAGTGCCCTGGCAGAGGTAATTGCACTACCTCTCTGCATACAATTTATTAAGCTAAGTCTGACAGCTATCATTTCAACACTCCCCTGTACTCCTCTGAACTGACCTTTCTCAAAGCCAATGGAGTCTCTATTTTATAGCATAAATTCTGGTTCATGGTTCCTCAAGTGCTCAGCTAAATGCTTTGGGTTAATATCATTTCATCACAAAATATCCAATGCCTACACATTCTCAATAACATATGCTCAGGCCTTGCTCAAATGATCATCCACAGGGTTCAAATGACCATTCCAGTGGACTTGAGATGTATTTATAATGCTCAGAAGGATGCAGATGGTGCTGTTGGCTGTGGCATTTAAAACAGTTTCAGGAGATAACATAAACTTTGCTACAGTCAAGTTGCAAGTTACCTGCAGTTTAGGTCCAAGGCCTTTAGTTTGAGATACCAAGATAGGATCGTCATAGCCAGATGCTTTCAAGTCAAAGAAACCAGCAAAGCCTCCTGCTTCTGAATGACTACCTGCCAAGCACAAATATGTCAAGGATCAAATTTAGGGGAAATAAAAAGACCCAAAACACTCACTGAGGCAAGTACTGAAAATTATGATTTCTTGGAAAAGACAGCACTGTGTCCACTGACAGAAACATGCACAGCTTTATAAAGCATGGACCCCAGAGTCACATATGTCACCGTGTTGTAAAAGATCTTTATTATTCTGTATTTGTGGCCTATGGATTGTGTATAGCAAAGGTTAAACATTTTACCAAAGTGCTAACAGATTGCCTTTTTTCTTTACATAGCTACCTTTGTCTAATGGGAAAAAAAAAAAAAAAACCAGCAAGAAATTTTCCTCAGTAGATCACTGCTAAAAGGACATGGTCTGAGGAGCAAATATCAAGTTTAATGATTGTTAGCCACACTCTAATAACTGTCTGGATATGGTACTCATATATACAGCTAATAGGATCACTTCTATCCAGTGAAGGACAAAACCATTCCATTAATCCAGGAGTTATTCTGTTCACTAGATTAACCTTGGAAAAGTACAATCATCCCCATAGTAAGCCAACTATTTTTTAATTAAGCAAAAGAGGAGTGATGAGAAAGAAATGAGAGTTTTCTTTCTTCACGGTGACCTCTGGGGAAAAAAACAGTTCTGTTCCATTCAGTATACTGAGAAAATTCAAAGATTCTTCCCAATCTTACCTGATCTGGTACCACTTACAATTGATGTTTCTGGCTGATGAAACAGAACATCACCAGTTACAGCTTCCAGGTGTCTCTCTTTGTATATTAGACCCCTGTGGAGAGTAAAGGACATGCTAGCAGCAGTAGCAGCATTTTCCACATAGACTATCATTCATCACACAAATGGGAACAATAGATATAAAGCTTTGGACTAGCATCTGTTTCTGCTAGTGCCTTTGCTTACATACAGAGACTGTTTGAGAAGCCGTATACCCCGATGGCCAATGTCCTTCCTGTAAGTGGCACCCTTGAAACGAATGGCTGCTACACCCCTGTTGGCTTCTCCCAGTGCTTTCATCAGGTCCTCCTTCACAGCAGTAATGGAGAGGACTCTGCCACCACTTGTCACCACTCTGCCATCCTTCAGCGTTGTGCCAGCATGGAACACCTGCAGCCCTAACTCTTTGGCTTGCAGCAGCCCTACAAAAGCAAAAGGAATTCTCTGAGTATTTTAAATCACATACTGTGTTGGCAAAGCAGTGAAGATTGAAGTCGTTTCTTCAGTCAAGGGAGAAAAGCCCTAAAACTACCCACCTTACCTTTCTTCTGAGAAATAGCATTACCAGTGGAGAGCATCCCACTCCGCTGGCCCTAAGGCTCCCCTTCTGAGATGTCCAGTAAGGACACAGATCACACAGGAACAGAAATAAGGGATCCAGGAGCCATAACAGGACATATAACTACCCTGTGACAGGGCAAAGCTGTGCTATATATTGTAACTGAATAGTCTTGCAGGGCTTTCCTGTATGAAATCACAATTCATAGCAGTTTACTGTCTGGTTTCTCCCCTCTCCCCGACACTAAACCATTAATGCTAACTTTACTGCAGCACTCCCCTAACTATTTGGCCGTGCGCACTCCTCACAGTTCCCTACCCTGCCTGCTCCACAAACACTCACAGGTGGCTGTCCAATAGCTAAAACACAAGTGATGTATTTTGTTCTTTTCGTTTGTCTCCATGTATTTTCCTGTTAGAGGAAAGCAAAATTGTTTAGGGGTTTTTTAGATTTGTATTTTGAGGAGAAAAGGATAAGGGAAAAGGAGGAACTGCTGCCATCACCTGGAAAAAGCAAAACAAAAAACGGTTTTCTCTTTGCTATCAGCTAGATAGATTTTATAAACGAGTAAAAAGGACATTTATACTTGCTGAAGGCAGTGTGTGCTACATTGCCACAGCACTGCCCCAGCAAGGTCGAAGCTAAGCCCCAGCTGTCCTTGCTGCAATGGAAACCTAACCCCTTCCCATCGTGTTTTAAGGAATACTCCAGAATAAAATGTTTGCTAAGCCATTAAAATGTGGGAATCAAGATGAAAAAGAGGAAAAAACTAATAAACCCCACACAACTCCTGAGGCTGGATTATATAATAATAAAATAATGGATTGAATTTCATTGTTTTGACTATCTTTTTTTGTGATTAACAAGCAAGGGGGTCATACCATCTCACTCCTAAAGGTATGATATCAGTTTGAAAAAAGTTAAGCTCCCAAATCTGACTAGTGAAAGGTAGCTCACTAGAAGGATTCATTCAGTTATGTTGTTTGGATTTTTGCAGTTACAGAAATGTGGAGTTCTACAGAATATCACTGATGAAAAAAAATAAATGCAGTGAGGGAACTGGAAGAGGAGGGTGGGTGCGGAGAATGTGACAGCAGAAATCTTGACAAAGGGAAAAAGCAATATAACATGACCTTCTCCCTGGGTGATGTAGGGTAGCTGGAGTTCTGACAAAAATAAGGTGGCCTTGATACAAGACCAGTTGTCTGGTTAGCTTTACACAGGGCATGGTGTTGGACTGGCACAGCAGTAGCTAAGGGGGAATGAAACAGTCTGCAACACTTCCTTCTGTTTTTAAACATTTTAAAAATCTTAATGAGGTAATAAAGCACAAGAATTTTAACACATAAAATTAATATTGATCTAAAGCCCATGTGCCCACCTTTCCAAAAACCCTTCAAGCCCCATGAAGAAGAGGTCCTCGTTAGTACTACACAGCAATGACCCTGGCTGGCTTTCACAAGGGAAGGAACCATGCTGATGGTGGAGGCTTGCACTGCTCCAATTTTAAAGGCCAGAGGTTCTCAAGTCTCACCCTTATCACTTGGTCAGGCATTAGCTAAGATAATGTGACCTCCTGATAAAAGACCAAAGCTAGGAAAAAGCAATCATGTACTGAGAACATTGTGGTCCATATTTCCAGCACAATTTGCAGAAGTACTCCACATGGATGCACCAGAGTTGTTCCAGGAGGACGTAATTCCCCATCACCTTCTTATCTCAGCACCCAGCTACAGGCAGAGCTTTATAGAATGAAGTAACTTTAAACATTTAGCCCCTGTGCTACTTTGGACAGGCATACACTCTAGTTTGAAGATCTTACTGAACAGCTATCCCTTCCATAGGGACAAGGAGTGACAGACGAAGGCAGACTCTGTTAGGGTGTGAGGGGTGGGGTGGACAAAAGTTATACAGATCTCTGGAAGACAAGGTAAGTGCAAACCTACTGGAGTATTACGCTGAAATTAAGTAGTACTCAACCTACTGCAGTTACCTGTTACTTCCATGCCTTTGTCATAGTCTCCTGGATATCCTGGACTTGCCATGACCACACACACAGCTGTACTATTTTCTGACCAGGCTGGCATGAAGCTGCAGAGTTTGCCATCAATTGTTGCTTGAATCACTTCGTAAAAATCATTTTTAAGCAGTGGAAGAATTACCTGCAGAAAAATTTCATAGTGATAGTAGTTAATTTTTATTTTGTTGACTTGTTCAAATTCCACTTAGGGAAAATTAAATTAATAGAGTAAAATCTGTACCTGCCAAACTCAAATCACTGTATTTGCTTATACTGGTAGATTTGGAAACTATAGGTGACTATTAACTTGCAGCATCTTTTTGCAAGTCATAAATTTACAAACATGAGATGTGAGATTATGTAGAAGGAACAGGAATTTAGGCTCCTCCCATTCTGCTTCTATCCAGAAAAATAAAATCTGAGGAACAGCTCTTTAATTTAAAATCTTTAACTGATAATTTACAGAAGCTGACTAGCCAAAATGTTATGTCATACATTGTCTAAGAAATTCACATTCAAATCTGCATGTTCAGGGGAAGGAAGACATAAATCCAAATATAGCATGCAGATTTCCCTAGAGGTAAGCTAGGACAGTCAGAGTAAATCAATGAAGCATATTTAAGTTTTCAGTATCTTTTACTCACCTGGCACTGGGGATCACCAAACTGACATTTAAAGTTTAAAATTTTCACACCATCTTTGGTAAGCATTAAACCTGTTTGCAGCACACCTGAACAGAAAGAACACAGCCAAGCAAATGAATTTTAACCATTATTTTTCAAGAACTCCTTTAAATGCAACACAGTATTTTGGAATGAGGGATGCATTTCTGCAAATCATAAGGAATTAGGAGCAGGGATTCTGCAAGCACTTATACACAAGTCATAGTAACGACACAAAAAACAACAAAGTGGCAAGCAGCAGTGTGAGGAACATCGCACTGCATTTTATATTGAACACAACAGAAAGCAACAGATCACTGGATCAGAAAGTCAAGTTCTGCCTTTTGCTATAGCTCTCTAGATGCAGGTGTTCAAAGACCAGAAGGAATTGACAGGATGAAAAAAACCCCAACCAGTTCCCATAAACCCCTATTCATTACACAGACTTTGTGATTTTCTTACCATTAACTGTGCTATTGTTATGCATAAATATAGATGTATAACTCTCTATTTCAGGCAAAAATACCAAACCACAATTCGCTACTGCTACTAACAAACAAAAACTTCCTGAGGTTGGTATTGGGTAATTTCTACTGCAACGCATATATATGCACGTGGCTACCCAAAGCAGACCTTTCCTTGTATAATCAGAAAACCAATCCCCAAAGAATAACAAGTGTTAAATTTAAAACCCACAAAGCATCAGGTCCTCCAGCATCATCACAAAAATGCTCAGCACCCGCTACATTCTTACTGTGGATTTGAGCATTGTAAAAAAATTACCAAATAGCAGAGAATACATCACAGACCAGAACCCAACTCTTTACACGTATGTGATCTAGACATTCTTCGGTACCAAAAGCAGCCGTTGGCATTAAGTGACAGCTGTAAGCATCACCTTTCTTCTTCAAAAGTCTTAAGACAAAGATCTTAAGAAAACTTACACTGTCGTATACAGAACTGAACAGTACAACTGAATTTAAGTATATATTATACCCTGAACTACAAAGAGTCTGGTTGCAACTGTTTTAATAAAAAATATTTAATAAAAATACAGTATGTTTTATGAAGAAAAGACAAAACTTTTCTCCAAAGGAAGAGCTATAAACCAAACAAGTAAGGCTTAATATGACATGAAAAATCAACCACTATTTTTTTTTTTAAAATATTATTTGGAATTCAAAAGGACTTTCTAACAATGAAAATAACCTTGCTAAGACTTTACCTTGTTTTTCAGTTGAATGCCCACTTACCTACATAGGCTGTTCCTTCTTGTCTCATACTATCAACAACATGCTGAAGGATAGCATCATTGATTTTCTCTAGAAGAACTTCTGGAACCTGACGATCAACATCAAACTTATTGAGACAGTGATGACATTTGCTGGACTAGCTCATAGGACCTGGAAGGACTGGGGTAAGTAAATGCCTCAGCTGTTTTCTGCTCTCCCACCCTCAACCAGTATGCTTTCTCCATTAGGGCGCTGCTGCCTGAAGGACAGATACACTGATCTGTCTCCCAAGATTTTTTGTTCGGTTCTTTCTTTAAAAGGCCAGTTTTAAGGAGGTTTGAGACACTGCCAACCTGGGCTGCATACAGTAAGAATGTTTCTGTACTTAGAGAAAAAAAACACTCCTAACGTACTCGAGTAGCATATTTAGAATGATGCAGTGTGCTTTAAGAATCAACAACAAGAAACCCAAAGTTATGTTCAAGACACAAAGACTCCAGGCATACAGGGAATTTTGCAAGGACATTGCAGGTGATGCTAGTTAGGAGCAGAGAAATATAAAGTTTAGGAAAAATGGAAAAGGTAAAAGAGAGATCATTCCTCAGAACACTGGCTCATTAAATACCAAAGAATGACTACTAAAGTTTGAGCCCTGTATTGCACTTACACAAGCAAAGCATCAATCAATTCCAGGAGAAATTGGGCCTATGTGGTAGAAGTAAGATTGAGCCCAAAGGGAGACCTATCAACCACAGATGTGATCAGCCATATTGCAGGCTGAGGAGGAGAACTGCTATACCTGAGGAACTGGGCAATAGGCTCCCATCCCTCCAGTGTTTGGACCCTGGTCACCATCCAATAATCGTTTGTGGGCCTGGGCTGGGGGCATTGAAGCAACAGTGACACCATCCGTGAAGCACAAGCACTGTTAAGAGATGCACACAACATAGGAACACTGACAAAGTTCTGTCCTAAGGGAAGTTAACACTGCTGGACACAAGCTGAGGCTCAGTTCTGCCAGGAAAATTTAGGAATCAAAGACAGAAATCAGTAAAACCCATTTATTCTGCTGCAAGCAGACTGTCCCAAAGGATTCACTGAGCTTTCATTCCCATTTTTAAATAATCAAGAGAAATGGTGGCCCTCATAACAATTCCTTTCTGATGAATTAGATTTTGACCTGTTAGTCATGCGGACATAAGCTTACCTTAAGGCATGTGAATAGTCTTTATTGGCTTGACAGAATTATTCATATACTTCAAGTCAAACCTGTGTGCTTGCAGATCTGGGGCCTGAATGAGTGTGAAGTATTCTCAGTGCAGGACAAACCTTGCACAAAGAAATAATTTTCAGTTTTCATGTGGCGTATAATATACATGCTTAAGTTTTATCCTGCCACTGAGTAATAATCCATGGTAAGGGAACTATTAAAACAGGCACTACATATTAGCACAAAATTACTGATGTAACAAGAATTACCAATACAAAGTCCATACCAACATGGTTTATGTCACCTTAGGAAAAAAAAGATAATTTTCTACCTACAAAGATCACCATAACTGCAATTTTATGCCTAATGTAGAAGAAAATTCTACTGAAAACATACATTGATGAGTATGACATCAAATTGCCTAGACTGCATATTTATTTAAGTGCAAATAAAACAAGAAGCCTATTTGAAACAATAAACTTGTATGTTTATGCATAGAGCATAGCAATAATGGCAAAGAATAAAAGGATATAACCACACCATTGATCACATACAGAAAGTTCTTCTCCTTGAAGAAGTTCTTCAATAACAACCATATCTCCAAACATTCTGTCCTGTACCAAAAAAAAAAAATTCTGCAGTTAGCAAACATGACATCTACTGGCTAAATCCTCTCTTTATTTTCTTCTAACAGAAAAAACAATGTATATGAAAAGTACAAGCTTGCTTGAATTTCTGGTATGTTGAGCAAAGCCAACAAAATCTCATTTGGAAATAAGGAAGACTTTGAAATGCACCTTATCAGACCCTGGGAACCAATGAAAAATGGAAAAAGTCAGGGGGGGAGGGCAGCAGGACTCAGTGCTGGTACAAGAGCTCAGTCACAAACTCTACAAAGCCCCACTTGCCTGTCTGAAGGAAGGATGAGGAATCTGAGGATAATACCCAGAGAAATTCCCAAGTTGAATGGGCAGATTTCTCCTGAAAATGCTTGCCTCCTGTGGCCGAAATTAGAAACTCATAGGCTACAGAACATCGAGAATTGCATTCCTACTGGTCAATTAAAGGTTTAATCACCTGCATAATATCTTGGACAGCTCTGCAGGCTTCCTCTTTGCTGGCTGCAATAGTCACTTCTTTTCTAGCAGCAGGACCCCTTGCCCGTACGACTCGTGCAGGAAAGTCTGTGCTTTAAATGAAAGCAAAGGTGAAATTCAAGCATCCCTACTGCATCCAGTGAAATTATAATTTTTAAGCTGAGTGCCTCCCGCATTCTTCTTTGTTTTCTGAACAGTTGAAAAGTATCACATCAGAAAAATGCATTCCCTGCTAGCCTATCTGTCATAGAGGTGAAGGGACTCTTATAGCACCCAGCACCGGATTGTGAACCAGAAATCTATGAATTCTGTTGTTGGTTCTGACTCAATGTATATCTTTGGACAAATCACTGAACTTTAACACCTTACAGTTTCTTCCTCTTTTCCCTGAGCTAGGTTACTATTTATGCCTGTCATAGGTTTGGAAAGATGAACTCATTGATGATGTATAGTTTTGCAAAACCAGATTACAGTACATAATCCTATAAACCACTATGGAAGTTCTGTTTAGAGTTGTAAGGTTAGGACTGAGTTAGGTCTTGCACAAAAAGGACATGGTAGAACAAGTGTATTAACACTGTACCCCCAGAATTGCTCCACTTGGTCTTAAACACAAGCTAAATATAGAAGGAAAAAAAAAAAAACCCAACCACAAAACAAAACAGCATAACAACATATTCTAACTACACTTTGCCCATTCACCTCTCTCTGGCTTGTGGACAGTCAAACAAAATGTTCCTTTTGAAGAGCTGATTCTACACACTACTAGCCTGTTTTCTGAAACAACATCTCATTTCTCCTTTCCACTTTATGATTTATACCAGGATAAATCTCAACTCTAGATTTATACAAGCAGCCAAAGCAGGCTCACACAAGGCCCCCTTTCTCCACATCTCAGTGTGCTGACCTGAGACAGCTTTCCTTTTCAAGTCTTAGGCGTGCTTATAGACATAGAAGTTGTTGGTCTGCTTCTATACATGGCAGTAATACAGACTAAATGCTGTTGCAGAGTGAAGTCAGTGAAAAGGCTGGTTTTATTTAGAAAAAAAAAAAGTTCCACTAGATCATACCATGTGTAGCATGTGACAGCAAAGACAAAAAGTCTGTGAAACCAACACACAGCCACAGACCAGCACAGTTGAACACAGCAGCTGCTGTGAGACTGGACCAAAATAGCCACAGTGGTAGGTTACTCTCCCAAAGGATCCTCAATGACTTCAGAGGCATTACTGCTCAAAGCAATTGCAGTTACATTTCTCTCTCCATGTAAGAGAGATGCTGTCCGGCCTTGAAGAAGTAAGAGTATCCTCCTTAAGTAATGAGCGTTTGACCAGTCCCAAATCACTCCACAGATAGCATTTTCCTGGTATCTGTCTGTGTATAAATTATTCTTACTCTTACAGAAAGATTGATTGAAATACTTTGTCACAATTTGTTTGTCTTTTAAATGGCTAACTAGCATCCTGAAGAAGCTGATCAAAGGGAAGAAGAGCTGTGATCTGTGAACAGAAAAATCAACTTGTTAAAGTTCCCTGCACCTTCATCATCCGTCTCTAATTACAAAACTGATTCATTCAGTAGCTATTTGAGAAGAACAACAGTTGAAAAATTACCGAGTTCTAGGTAACTGTCTCGGGTGAAGGCCAAATGCATAGATAACTGAAGAGAGATGCTTCCGGTATCAAAATATTTACCTGATAATAAACCTACAAGCTTCCTGGGGATTGGTGAAGGCTTTCCATCTTGCTGTTGGGATCCCATGTCGATCCAGAAAGGCTTTGGCAAAACTGGTGTTGGATGCCAGCTGAGCTGCTTTTGCAGATGGTCCAAAACACCTAACTCCTGCTGCTCTCAAGTCATCAACAATCCCTAGTTATCAAAAATGGCAAAGGAACCAAATTGTTTCTTTGGAAACATCAAGTAATTTTGACAAAAGGAAAACCACACAACCATTCTGGCACTCTGTTACACTTTTCCTTGTCCCAAACAGCCAATTCATCCTTAAAATAAGGTTCTGCATATCTAATGACCCGTTTCATTATTTAGTTTTAAGAGGTCTTTAGCTCTTTACATTACTAAGCACTGTCACAGTTACCAGCCCATAACTATGTTAGGACTCTCTGGTACTTCTGTTCACTGTTTAAGAGGTAGATATCTTACTGTGCCACATTACAATAAATGCACGTGATGGTCTGAGTACTGTTGCATACAGCAACAATGTTAGGACTACTGCAAGAAAACTCTTTATATAAAGGAAAACAGAGGAGAAGACACAAGAGTACTTATAACCATTACTGATTCTCGATCCTGCGTGATCTTCCCTGCTGATTTCTAACATACAGCTACGAAGCCAAACATTTTAAGTGACTACAATTTACATTTACAAGATAATCCAAAGTGTCTTGCTCTTCAGTTTAATTAAGTCAGTGTGTGTCCTAAGAGCCAAATGAGGTCATTTTAAAGCAGAATACAAGGTGCTGATTTTTACTGTGAAGTTAATTTATTTCAGCCTTACCAGCTGCCAAAAGAGCTTCTTGTCCAACTAACACAAGTCCAATGTTATGATCTTTGCAGAACTGGGTAACAATAGTGTGATTGCTCACTAATACAGCTGAAAAGGAAATATACTGAAGTTACTACTGTAAAGCCTAAATAAGAGATGGGATATGATAATGTCATTGTTCCATCTCCCTAAGAAGTATGATTGAAATAATGAAACAGCCCATGAAGGGTGAAGTAAAACAAACACTGTAATAATAGCAGAGTCCAGAAAGAACAGTAAACATTTCCAGTTTGCAGTACTGTTTTTAATACACATCTGCTAACTCATTAAATTCATTTTATTTGCTATATGTAAGCAATATAATTATCATAACAGAATAAAACTGTTTAAAAAACCCAACCTCTAAGTTTACAAGGAAACTCAATTTCCACACCTGAGCAAAGATTTACTCAATGCTTGTGCATGATGTAGCTAAATTTAGCTGAGCAGCCTGGGCAGACACCAGAGAAGTTTCTAGCCAGAAGTTAATAACTCTGAGCCTTCTATTCCTCTGTTAAGTTTTGCTGAAATTGGTCAGTGAATTCAAGCATAACAGTGGGAAGAAAGAGATGAGGTGTAGAAATACAGTCTCACATAAGCCTCACTGTCTTAAGAAGCTAGGCTAAAAATAGGTACAGTATGATGTTTTATTAGGCAGTTCTAAAATTCAGAAACAAAACATACAGAAAAAATAAATATGTGCCTTACATAATCTGTGGTACCAGTCAAAGAAAAAAGTAATTGTTATCTCCTACCAACTCAATACAAATGTGGTCAGTTTTGTTTCAGTTCCAACACCTGTATTACTGATTGCTTGGCACAATAATTAATTTTTTCCCCACTTTTTACCTGAATTTGAAATTTTTCCATTGTCAGCTGTTCCTGCATTTCCTGGAGCAACAAACACATGTTTCACATGTGGGGACTGGGCCAACTTCCAGGCCAGCGCATGCTCTCTCCCTCCACTGCCAATCACAAGCACTCGGTCAGCCATTAACCTGTGCAAACCCAGAATTATCATATATAGTACTACTTACTTATTTCACAAACCTATGTAAAAATAAGCAAAAAATACATAAATTATATCTCTCACTTATAGTTGACAAGTAATATCAATCCAGCTTGTATTAGAAAGGTACCTATAAGACATCTTAACAAAGTGACTGTACCAGTAGTGTCACTGGATGGATGAATCATTCACATTTGGTTTCAATACTGTCAACAATGGAGTAACTGAGAATCTTTTCCACTTGTTTCAGCATAGTCAAGATTTCCGCTTTTATGTATCCAGACTGAAATAATCTTGTCATGAGAAGGTCACATCAAGCTCTTTGCACAACTACACAGGGCGGGAACAAAAGTTTCACACAAGTGCTCTGGGTAACTTACCAGATAAATATATTCCATACTGAACACTCAGATCAACCTAGGAACTTTTATGAGTGTAAACATTCTCAGTAATAAATGGCAGAGACAATTTTCAGAACAGATTTTATACTTTGAAAATTGCTAAGAGGGCAACTTCAGCAGAACAGCATGCTCAATAAAAGAACAACTGTTAATTTCAGTAGCACACTGACATTTAAAACAGATCCTCAGTAATATTTCTTGGCAAATTAGTTTTGATTTATTTCAGAAATATTATCATACTCAGCATAGGTCACATCTGCCAAACTTAATTTTTCAGTATGTGCTGAATGTGGACAAATGTCAGAAAGAAAAAACACCCCAGAACATGACCTTTAAGGACAATGTTAATGGTGTAAACCAGTCCTTACCCAGGAAATAGACAATAAATTAAAGATAACATAAACCACCAGCTTTGCAAGAAGCATGTCAGCAGTCTTTTCCCAAGAAATCATAACCATTGGTTTGAATTCATTACATAATTTCCAAAGAAAAACAGAAGCTACGTGGTGGCACTGAAGTATAATATTTCAGAAAAGATATTCATAGAACACATTGATAAATCAATAATTATGTTTAGATTTCCTGAGACAGTATTAAGATGCCTTAACCTAATACCAACAAAATAGAATTTAACTATATATATTTTCATAATTATTAAATTGTCCAAGTACAATGTAACTACCTTAAGTAGCATGTCCCTGGGGAATAGAGACCATTATGGATTATCTAAGAGGCTAATTTTGAGTTTTAGGTATTGTGCTCTGGATGTACAAACACAGAGTATATGCTTAATGCTCTATCAATCACCAGATTGTTTTTCCTTGCAAAAGACTTTTCTAGATGTTTATACCATATAACTATCCAATATGTCAGACTTTGTCTTTCCTTTTGTCACTGCTTGACAAATAATTCTGAACTTGCTAGGAGCTTAAAAGTAAAGGGTTACAACTGCTTTATCTCAAACAAAAACATCAACATGCTGTCCAAAAAGCTTCATTAGGCATGGCTATCCAACCATTATTAACAAGAAGTGAAGTTCTTTTTAAAAGCAAAATTATTTTTTCCCTTAAATATCATTTCACAATTCACTGAAGTTTTCTAAGGCAGAATAAATTAAAGTTAGTGACTGGGAAGACAGTGAAACCAAGCAGTGCCTCCTACCCTATGGAAATAATGCAATTTTCATTCCACAACATAGTGAGGACACTAAAGACATTTTTTGCAAAGCAATTCAAAAGTGTGTTGAAAGAAAAGACAGCTGGTAAGACAGTTGGTCCTGGAGGAAAGGCTATAGAAGGGGACTGATCACTTGAATTGTCTTCCCTTACCTTTGTCAGACACTGCTGTTTGCCTACACAAAAGGCTGAGAAGTCCTCCTGAACCAGTCCAAGTTCTTCCTTCAGCTCCTGCTTCAGATCCAAATGATTTCTGATCTCCTAAGGCCAAGTATAAGGGTGAGAGGGTGAAAGAAGCAGACAGACCTGCATGCTGCCCTGTCCCCTTTTATCTTCCTATCTACCAGGAGGATCCCCAGCAAGATCCCCGTAATGCCACCCGCCCTTCAAAACAGACCCTCCCCACAGGCTTCAGCAGTGTGGACCATTCTCCTGTCTTCTCATTTTTCCTCAGCTAACAGCAAAAAGAACTCCTCCCCACCCATCGGTCCTACAAGTATTCAACCTTTGGGGAAAAAAAAAAAAGCAAAAAAAAAAAAAAAGCTACAATGTGGTATCAAAAAGCTGACATCCTTGTTCAGTTCAGATGTTAAGACCAATTTTGTATCCTATGACAAGTAAAGGATCTTAAAGACGACTTACAAAAATATAGCTGAGCAGAAACACTCTACTTAAAACCTGCACACATATCTCCCACAGACCTATTCTTCGTAGTGGAACACATCCTTAGATGTATATATAAAGGTTATTTTACTACCTAGCACACACTGAAATTGTGTCCCCCTTAATTACTACCCTTTTTACTTTTTGAAGAAATTTAATACAAGCAATGCCAGAGATACAATGTATGTAGTAAGTGTTATTTTATTCTCCCCTGGTTACTGCACCATCCTCCTCAACAGCCTAATCCTCTCATGACAGCATCTGAAATGCTCTGGTTAACATTAGGCAAGCATGCAATGCTACTGCTCTACTGAAAACAACGCACCTCAACACAGCACCGAGCAGAATCTGTGTCTTGAAAGTCAGGCAGTGAGAAATAATAAAATACATTAATAAAAACACAAGAGTATCCCTTTCACACCACTGAACAATTATTAAAGGAAATCTGCAACGTTTGTTTAAAACTATGGAATTAATGGGTTGTGTACTGTTGAACAGATGCTGTACTTGAACCTCCTGGTTTAAGGAGACTTGCCTGCTACAATGTTAAGCATCTCTTACCACGCATCCATAGCCTGCCTTCCTTAGAT
Organism: Falco naumanni; assembly: GCF_017639655.2. Classification (NCBI taxonomy): domain Eukaryota; kingdom Metazoa; phylum Chordata; class Aves; order Falconiformes; family Falconidae; genus Falco; species Falco naumanni. The sequence goes on along the minus strand of NC_054055.1, from coordinate 76,227,921 downwards.
TTGCAAAGTCACAGTTCTACATTTTCTACCTGTGACTGAACAGCAAACGACCACGTGCAAAGAAGAGTCCTATTTCTTACAAGATTATAAACTTCCTCTCTTTTACAGCTGTTTCGCATTTTATTCTCCTCATCAGGAGGCTGTGACAAATAAAGTCAGAAACAGAACTCGCGCAGCCCTGAAACGTCTCTCTGCTACCTAACTTGCCAGAAGAAGATAATTTAAACTTGCATTCATTCCAGCAGGTCAATTTGTATTGCAATTATTTAACCTCTTCTTTTTTTTTTTTTTTTTTTCTTAGGTGATGAAGTGAATACGCAGCAGAGAAAGACAATATACATGGTAACTTTCAAAACCAAAAGCTGACTTTTACAGAAAGTAAGTCTGAAATAAAAAAATAAATGCAGAAAACCATCGCCTAGTGAATAGAAGAGAAAATCTCTGTGAAACGATGTATTTTAGTGTTGTTTATTCCCAAAGATAGCATACCCCCAAAGCCGTTACAGGACGAGCAGTCAGAATATAATACTGGAAGCTGTAAACCAAAGGAGGCTGCTCAGTGTGGCTGTTGCTGCCTTTCAGGCATCAGTGCCACCGTGCCACTGGCTGGGTGCGCAGCACGCCCCGTCACACCAAGTACCATATAGAAAACACAAGGGGTGGGTTGGTTGGTTGGTTGGTTTTTAATAATGCACACTGGTGTTTGGGGAGGAAACAAGCTTTTGTTTCACTTGCTGGGCCTTTAGTCACGCACCTGGGCCCTCCGCTCCAGGCTGAGGACCAGAACGGTTTCAGGGCTTGGGGGCAGCCCCGCGGCCGCAGGAAACCCACCAGGAGTCAGCCCCCCGCAGCAACGGGGCCGAGGACAGGAGTTCCGGGCCACCGCAGGTCTGGCACTGCTGTTTGGGTGAGCTCAGGCACTCGCAGCTCACCCTGCCCCCGGCACGGCGGCGCCCCGAGAACCGCGGCGGGGGCAGCGGCGAGCGCGCGCACGAGGCCTTGGTGGGGGCGGGGCGCCGGCAGGCAGCGGGGCTCGCGCCCGCTGGGGCGGAATCCACCCGGACAGGGGCGAACAAGCCAGTACGGGCGACGCGGGTGCGCATCCGTTCGAAGGGGGGATGGGGACAGCTGCGCCTCCCGCACGGCCGGGGGGCGCTGAGCCACCGCCCCGGCGCCACGTCACACGCCACCGAGCCGCGCGCCGGCCCGCCCCGCCGCCCCGGCCCCGCCGCGGTCACGGCGGGCCTCGGGCGCCCCCTGGCGGCGAGCGGCACGGACCGCCCCCCCGCCGCAGGGGCAGCGCGCCCGTCCTTGAGCGAAGGGTGCAGGCGGCCGCCCCGCCTCTTCCGCCGCTCCCGGCCCGCTGCCCCTCGGCCGGCGTCCGCCGCGCCCCCGGGCCCGCGCCGCTGCGTAGGCGGGGGAAGGGGAGGGGAAGGGGAGGGGAAGGGGAGGGCGGGAGGCGGGAACAGGTGAGGCAGCGGTGCGGGGCAGGGGGCTCGGGGCGGACGAGCGCGCGTCGCGCTGCGGGAGCCTCCCCCGCCCTCCGTAACCGCCCGGGGAGGGGAGGGGAGGGGAGGGGGCCCGGGGGTCCGGCGTGCCGCCAGCGGCTCTGCTCCGCCCGCCTGCGCCGAGCGCGGCCTTGTCCCCGCAGCCCGCGGGAGGGGGCGGCCCGGGCCGGCCTGCTGGGCCCCGCGGCGGGCCGGGGCAAGGCGTGCGGGGCCGCCGCCCTCCTCGGCCTTGCGGGGGGCTCGGGTTTGGCACCCCTCCCTCAGCCCCGCCGCGGGGAGCTGGACTCCAACGGCGGGGGAATACCAGTCCCCCGGCAGCCGGCACCCTTCGGTGCGGGGGGGGTGGGTGCCATACGTACAGCTTGGTACGGTTTTTAAGCACAAATATATTGAAATCGAGTCTACAGTTGTGCGAAAGTCTGCGCTTCTGATCAGTGCATGGAATTTCAAAAGTGATTAAGTGCATCCGTTGATCTTTTCCATGTAAGTACTAGTTACGTGGATTTTTATGGCCACGCGGAACTAAGTAAGCATCCTTGCCAACTGCCTAGAAGGAAAGAAATCGCTATATATCATACATGAGAAGCTTTAACGTGTTAATCAGGTCCATTTATAATAACTACTCAGGTACATTATAATAACTACAAGCTGATGATTTAATGTATTACCTGGATCAAAATCAATTGAAAACATGCAGGATTGATCCATTCGGGCCAAAGTACAGCTCCTTTCCCCTCCCTTTTCAGATGGGTTAGGGCAGAAGGACAGTTTGTTACACGCGGAACATGAAAACACTCTTGATTCCTTAAGCTTGGTTTAGCCTAGTTTTTTGTTTGGAAAGGAAGCCAGCAAAGGATATATTTCAGTCACTGGTGAATCTATGAGACTCCTTAGCACCGTGTACGCGGTGTTTGTCTTAGGATTTTCATTAATAAAAAGAGATTAGCTGATGCGTAAATTGTGTGTGCAGTTTCTATGGTATTTTTCTACTTTTGATTTTACATGAAGACTTACTTATGTCGTAGTTTGCTAAAGGTGTTCCTTCTGCTGTTTCCCAAAGTAATTCAGAAGCACTGGTATTCCTGACAGGATGATATACTGTCTGCTGTTAATTTGTTCTGAATTCCAGATTTATAACCTTACCTGGCACAAATGAAGGAGATTGGCCACTAGGATGTGATCACCCTGCTGGGATACAAGAGTTAATCCAAATGAATCTGTAACACCAAAAGGGTACTGTAATGAAATCCTTTGAGAATGTACCAGGGAGTAGATCTTGAGGCAAGGATGTATGTAAATAGAAAATTCAGTTGATGACTGAATGTAAGTGTATAGAGGAAAAGGGAGAGGTTTGTTTCAGCAGTTACCACTCAACACACAATCACAGAATCGTCTATAAAGTATTACGCTGCATGGAGTTTGCAGAAAGGCAGTAAAGCTTTGGCCTTTCGGGAATTCTGCAGTGCAGAACAAAGCTATGCTACTGTTGCTATACCAGGAGAAAAGTATATTGTGAATTAATTTTAATTCATATTATAATACTTCAATAGAAATTAATAAGAAATGCCGATTTCAATATCAATCTCTAAAAGAAAAGAACATTGCATACTGTTCTGAAATTTTGTAGGGGTTTCTTTAAATAACAAGTTAAAGATCAAACAAATCATTTAAGTTCTTTTAAAAAGCATATTTAACAATTTTTATAAAAATGTGTTTATAGGTCATTGTTTATAATGTAGCTGCATCTGAAGAAACATAAAGTGGCTTTCTGTCATGCTGACTAACAACATAGGGCATCACTTAATGGTACGCCAAGCAATGATTCCAAGAAACCTGAAGCCGTTTCCCTATGTTTGTTGCACCAGAATGTTGTCAGGTTACAAACCTAAAAGCAACATCAAGGACTCTTACAAAATTCTTGAGCTTGAGGAAGGATGTTCCCTTGACGATATCAGAAACTCTTATCGAAGTCTTGCCAAAAAATACCATCCAGACAGTGGTTCTGCCACAGCTGATTCCGAAGCATTTATGAAAGTAGAACAAGCATACAGAGTCGTGCTCAGTGATGTGGCAACTAGAAAGAAATCAAAGGAGAACAATGAAGAGGAGGAAGATCCATTCAAATTAAAAGCACCACAGCATAGACATTACTTGAGTTTTGAAGGTGTGGGTTTGGGAACACCAAGCCAAAGAGAAAAGCAATACATGCAATTTCGAGTAGACCGTGCTACTGAGCAAGTGTTGGAGTACCGGAAGCAGAGACTTGAAAGCCAGTATACTGTGACTGACCTAATGAAAGCCAAAGATGTGAAGCAGAGCAAAAAGGTGAAAATAACTCAGGCAGTTGAACGGTTGGTTGAGGACCTCATCCAGGAATCGATGGCGAAAGGAGACTTTGACAACCTCAGCGGCAAAGGAAAACCTTTGCAGAAATTTTCAGACTGTCCACATATCGACCCTATGACTCACAATTTGAACAGGATTCTGATAGACAATGGATACCAGCCAGAGTGGATCCTGATGCAGAAAGAAATACGGGAAACTATCGAGCGGTTAAGGAAGAGTATAGTGGCGTCTAGATGTAAGCTTGGAGGGCCAATGACACCATATACGCAAAAGCAATGGAATCGTATTTGTGAGCAATTTATAGAAGATATCAAGAAATTAAACAAAAGAATTGACAACTTCAACTTAGTTGTTCCTATTCTGAGCAGACAAATGGTGCACTTCAGTGCAGACAAAGAAATTGTTCGAGCACAAAAGACTTACGAAGCTTTGATGGAAAACAGAGAGGCTTCTAATTCAGACACAAAGGAAAATGAAGCAGAAAATGTTAAAAGGTTTGGGTGGAAGTCTTCTCTATTGAAGTGGTTAAACCTTACACTGAAATAAGATAATACAAATTCATCTGTCTTGTCAAGATTTTGAATGCACTTTATTAATGAAACTTGTAGCACTGGAGAATTTTCATGTACACTGAAAATGTAAAATTGAGCTTTCCACTGTTACACCAACTAAAAGGAATTGGGTTGTTTGATGTGCATTTGCATGTCCTTAATCAATTTGTTTGTGAATATTGTTAAGAAACTGTGCTGGTTTTGACTGGGGTAGAGATAAATTTCATCATAGTAGCTAGTGTGGGGCTGTGTTTTGGATTTGTGCTGGAAACAGTGTTCATAACACAGGGATATTTTCGTTACTGCTGAGCAGTGCTTACACAGAGCCAAGGTCTTTTCAGCTTCTCACACTACGCCACCAGCAAGTGGGCTGCGGGTACACAAGAAGTTGGGAGGAGACACAACTGGAAGAGCTGACCCCAGCTGACCAAAGGGATGTTCCATGCCGTATGATGTCATGCTCAGCATATAAAGCTGGGGGAAGAAGAAGGAAGAGGGGGATGTGCAGAGTTATATAACATTTTGTCTTCCCAAGTAACAGTTACACATGATGAAGCCCAGTTTTCCTGGACATGGCTGAACACCTGCCTACTGATGGGAAGCGGTGAATGAATTCCTTGTTTTGCTTTGCTTGCGTGCGCGGCTTTTGCTTTACCTATTAAACCATCTTTATCTCAACCCACAAGTTTTCTCACTTTTACCCTTTCGATTCTCTCCCCATCCCATTGTGGAGGGAGTGTGAGCAGCTGTGTGGGGCTCAGTTGCTGGCTGGGGTTAAACCACAACAGCAACAAATTGGTTATCCTCTTGCATCTCATTTTACTTCTGCTTAAATCAAAAGTAATGCTTCACTTTCGCATAATCACTCTCACGGTTTCAAAAGGTGAAACTGAGGCATAACAAAAACATTAAGGACAAAGTGGAGGAAAAAGTCTTGCTGTGCCCTGTTCGACCTTTATCCTTTCTTATTTAAATGCTTACAGCTAGTTCATAAATTGTTGGCAGGTTTCATGCATTTTTTTTTAAAGTACATTTGTCTCTTCAAGGTTAAATTAAATGGGAATGAAGGGAGGGTTCTGGATGTCTGGGCTTGGACTGTGCATCCTGCAGAAGTCCATTTTTGGACCTGGCTTTTGACACTGAGGGAGGTTTCAAAAAGCATCTGAGCAAATAAGTAAGAGTGGCCAAAACTGTACCCTTCTCTAGTTGGAGTCGAGAGAAGGGAATATTCATTTTCAAAAGTAATTGCACCATTTAAGTATTTTAGGATACTGGCATCAAAGCACCTACTGTGAAATATTGCTGTACTATTAAAGTTTCTGTGCAGTGGCTTGGAGGGTGGGAAAATCTCCATGATGCCAAAGATTTATTTATCTTTAGTAACCTCTCTGCTCCCCACACCATCTGGTTTTCCTGGAGGACTCTGCCTTTGAAAAGGTGTCACTGGATATATCAGTATCTGTGTGGGCCCCTTCCTCACTCATGCCTCTGTGACTCAGCCTGTCACTGTCTCCACCCATGCAAGAGTTGTGCTGTGCCCTGCCAGTCTAACCACAGGCTCTGGTATGCAACGGAGGGGGAATTTACATTCTTAGAGTTTCAGAAATGAAAGCTAGATGATGATGATGGTGATGATGATCACAACCATCCTTTGGCAGATGCCCCAGTGCTGGCAGTCTGGCTTAATGTGTTCGCTTTTGGGTGGATAATGCTGCATGTGCTCCTTTTGGTCTTTGTGCTCTTGCTCATCTAGATGAGTCCTTAACATGCAGGCAGAACATTATTTATATTTGTTGGTAGAATGAATTAATTGAACCATCATTTGTCAGAGGGTATTATATAATCTAGTAATATAACTGAATATAGTTTATTTATTGGTAAACACTATAGGTCTTTCAAACCTTTATGTTACAGCGAATAAATAATAATGGCAAGATTTTTTTCATGTTTTAGGACATAGGGCTAATCTCGGCTTCCTTTAACATACCTTTTTGTAAGAATGAAGGTGGCAGAAGTAAGAAGAAGGGCATTATGTGCCGATGGATCTGTTGCCCCCAGGTCATGCCACTGGGAAGCTTGTGCTGTGCTGTGCCCTGGCGCTAGCTGAAAGGGTTAGATTGTGGCTATTCGTTCCTTTCCGCTGAGATTCCGTTGGGAGGCAGGGGTACACTAGGAGCGTGCATCGGTTGTGCCAGCCAGTAATTAATGTACTCTTCAGTGGCTCTCCCAAGTTTGCAAAGATGGTGAGAAATAATGTCTGTCTTGCGTATTAGGAGTGAAGTGTTACACAGTGGTCAAGTGGGAACAAAATGTGCATGTGGCCTTGATCTGCAATATCAGTAGCCTCATTCTAAATGCTGGGAGAGAGCAATCAGGTTACACGGCAGTCCTCTGTTTCTGGGGGCTTGATAAGAGTTCAGATTGCTGTCCTTTCCTTCTCTCCTTTGTGGTACGGATACGACTCATTGAGATGGTGGTGTTAGACCAGGGGATACCAGAAATCTTTGACTTCATGAGCTCCTCACTCATTTTAGCAGGCATGTGTATGAATGTTTGTTCATTTCAATAACTTATCTATGCATTCTTGCTTTTAACGGAAACTGTAAATTCAGCATACTTTTATGGAAGTGTTTTGACACAGTACTCTTAAAAAGATCAGATTTTGATTCTCATTATGATCTATAGGAATTGGATCTGAATTGCTGTTTAAACTAATCCAGTGACAGATTTAAAAAGAGCTAATTGCAAACTGAATTCATTGTACAAAAGTAAGTAGAAACCAGATTGCAGTAAGTCCAGCTTTAATGGCACCCACTTTGGCTCACAATGAAGATAAGTATCAGCAGTTTAAATATTTAAATTGCCATAATGGATGAGTCAACATACTGAGTGAATTTTATGTTCCTTTTAAAACGACTTGGTTTTAAATAGAGCAGATGTGACCTGACTCTCAGCACTTTAAGTCAGCCTTACATTGTTGTCATGAAAAATTGCCAGGCACAAAAATCTACTTCAGCACTTACGGCAATGATGATGAAAAAAATTATCTAAATTTTTATTTTCCCCAGGTGTGTGGAGGAGTATATTTTTGCAGGGCTGGTCTATTTTTTTGTTGCACTGAGCTCACAAAATCTTAAGAGCAGAATTTAGTCATTAGTCCTAGGAAAAGTAATACCAAGTTCTTGCATACAAATTGGAAAAACCCAGGAGAGAATGACCTTCAGAAGTAATTTTTCTGTCTGACACTAGACCGTTAATTTGAATTTTATAAATGTTATCTTATTACTGACCTCAAAAGGATAAAATCACTGCTGATTCCAGATACAAATACATGTTGCTTATTCCCAGAACTCCCTATGTGTTTGTCTAATTACCATACAGCTTATCTAGATGACATCTGAATACAAAGGCAAAATATTATTTATATGCATTATTAGGATATATTAAGTGAGGTATCAGGTTTTCTCAGGGTGAGGAATCTGTTTCTTGCCCAACAATCTGATGGCTCTTTCAAGCACTATTAGCAAGCTCTACAATTATACATGTTAGTGCTTTCCAATTAAAGGAAAAGACCTATAGCTGTAGGCTGTCTGAAATGATGTCTCAGGCTGTCCTATAAACTCAAGAGTTTCGATGTATGCTGTAAGTGTTGAGGCCTGCTGAATATCCTTCTGTTTCAGAGCAAGAATGCCTCTCAGGATGCACCTAGAGTTTCAGAGAAGGCTCTGAGGAGAAGAAATAAAAGTCACGAGAAGCAAGAGCAGGGCATGCTGTAAGAGACAAAGACAAGCGGTAAATCTTTGTTCTTAGTGGGAGAAACTCCCTCCATGAGGGAGAAGGGGATGTGTGGTGTCTCCCTTGCAGTTATTTCCCTACCAGTTGTGTTTCCCTGGATGTGGCAATCACACAGTTTACCTTTCCACAGCTGAGATCAGCTGTTGGGAAAACAGAAACGTGTGTGTGCACGCACTGGGGGTGGGAGGGGTGATAGGAAGGACCTGGAAAGGAGAAGAGATTAGGGGGAAAGTAAACTGCACGTAATGCTTCCAGATGAGAGTGAGAAGATGGTGGCACATACTTTAACAGGTATAGAGATTGGAGAGTAGGCATGTGTGAATAACAAAAAAAAAAAAAAAAAATAAAAAAAAATAAAAAAAAATGGCTGTGATCCTTCTCAGTGAACAGCAAGGCAAGAGTTTTGTTACAAAGTTTTTTCTTCATGGTATGGTTCTGAGCATCATGAGTAAGAAACAACTGTTCCCATTGATGCTGTGTGCAGCAGAGAGCCTCTTCTCTGGGTTGGATAAAGTGAGAAAGGATGAGCTGCTTCGAGGGAAGACTGTGGCTTAGCTCCAGCGCTGGTGGAACACAGTGAGCACATGTAACTGAAGGCAAAAAGGAGGAGAGGCTTTGAGTACAGCTTTTACCTTTTAGTGGGATTTCATGGGGTGACAGCTTAACTGCCTTTTCACAAGAAACCATTTGGTAGCATCAGTAGGCCTTGCTCCCCGGGCTCCTCTTCGTAGTGCCCCATATTGCTCTTCCTTGCTGGTGAGCAATATCCTTGAAATGCCTTCCTCTTTTTTCTTTTGTTTATCCTTGTCGTACTCTTTAATTTCTACTTCACACTTTTCAGATTGATTCTGTACTTTTTTATCTTACCACAGCGTGAATTTTCAAGACTAATCACTTTCCTAACTTCAATACTTAAATTAATTCAGTTGCAGCGTTTTCCCTTGGTATCTTGACATCAAATCTTTTATAATGGGCAACTGTGTGTGCTTTACAAGATCTTTCTTAAGGCACCTCTGGTGCTGCTGTGGCCTTTCCAATGCTTTGGAAAGCAATGGGCTGGAAAGCCAGGCAAAAAGAACCGATCCCGTCTGTGGGAAGCGTGAAGGGAATTTACCCAGAGTCTAAAGCCTGGGGTGGGTTAGCACGGCTCGGGCACGTTCAGCGCCGCGGTGCCGGCAGACGTCAGCTCACGGCCGTCGGGCGCTGAAACGGGTAGATAGCCCCTCGGCTCTCCCCGGCCGCGGCGGGTGCGGAGAGATCCGGGGCGAGCAGCGCCGCTCAGGGCTCCCCACGGGCTCGGCCCCGGGTCCTGCTCGCTTGCGGGCTCCGGGGAACGGCGGCGGGGCCGCTGCTGCCGGCGCCGGGCGGGAGGCGGCTCGGGAAGGCGGAAAGCGGCGATGGAGCCGCTTCCTCCCGGGGGCTGCGGGAGGGACACGGGGTTCGTTAACGTTATTGTTTGGGTTTATCACGGCGGGCTAAGGCCGAACAGCGTCCGGCGGCGAAGTGCGTACGCTCCCATACGGATGAGCAGCGGCAAGGTTAGCGCGCCGTGCCGCACCGTGAGACGGCCCGCGGCGCTCCGGGGGGTGGCACCCGCACCCGCGGGCTGGGCGGGGCGCTCCCCGGGCGGGGGGCGGGTCTTGCGCCGGCCCCGCCTCCCGTCTCCGCTCCGGTCTCTGACGTGCCCCGCCGCGTCGGCCAACCGCGGCGCCCCGTCCTCACCCAGCCTCCGGTGACGCGCGGCCCTCGCTGCCGATTGGCGGGCGGCCCCGTCGCTCGCGGGTCTCTCAGCCCCCCTCTCCCACGCCCGCGCGCCGCCGGCGGAAGGCTCTCGCCCTGGACGGGGGGTACGTGCGGGCGCCGCGTTCCTGCCGCGTCGCTGGGGGCGAGGGGCGGGGGGGCTGCGCGCGCCGGAGCCGGGGGCGGCGGCGGGCGGGAGGGCCCGCGGGACGCCCCTGTCCGAGCCTGCGGCGGCGCGCGCCCGCCAGCCTCCCCCGGCCAGCGGCCCTCGCGCGTCCCGGTGCCGCCTCGCCCGGAGCGCGGGACCCGCCGCCGCCCGCCCCGCCGCGAGGAGAGGCGGCCCGTCCCTCCGCCTGCGCCCCAGCCCGGGGCGGCGCCGTCGGTCCGGCCCGGCGCCCCTGCGCAGCGCTCCGTGCCGGTCGCGGGCAGCGAAGGGGTCTGCGCGCCGCGGGCTCGGGGCGGGGGCGGCCGCCCCCTGCCCCTCCGCCGGAGCCGTGAGGTAGAGCCGTAGCGCCGCCCCGCCGCGGGCGGTCAGGGCCTCTCCGGGGGGCGGCAGGGCCTGTCCCTCCCCTCTGCAGGGCCGCTGCCATCGGCCGCGCACCCGGGAGCGGTGGGACCGCGCGGGGAGCTGGCGGGCCGCGGGGGAAGTTAAAAGCAACAACAAAAACATTAACTTATTTTTTCCCAAGCGATGCTGCCCTCGGTAGAGCCGTCGCTGTCGGGGCCGCGGCTCTGGGGTGCTGCCTCATAGTGCCCCGTCACGGCCTGAGCCCGTGCGAGCGGCACCGGTGCACGCAGCGCGGTTAGGGGCGCCGGGCCTGTGGGTAACTGCAGGACCGAGGCGGTTTATTCCTCTCTCAAGTCCTCAAACTTCAGTCGCACTCACAGAATACCTGCTGCAGGCAGCAGTCACGCTGCTCTGGGGCTGATCTGTGCGAAGTGGTTACCTCTTGAGTAATTTTGCCACGCAGCCTTGTTTTTGTATAAGCCCATTTGAGAAGTTCCTTTCTTTCCTTCTTCTGTCTTTCTGTAATACTTGAACTAGACTATAGATACATCATAGTGCTGTGGTGTGGGGGAAACTGAAAGTGAAACTGCATGTAATTACTGAAATGAGTGAGTGTCTGAAGATCCCCCTTTAAAAAATCCAGTGGGCTTAGTAGAAATGTTCAGGTAAGCTGCTTACAGTCTTTTCATAGTATATGCATATGGGGAAAGTATGTGACTTCAAGCATATTCTGATCGGTTGCTTGTGGAAGTTGTTGTCTTGTTTGAGGAAAATAGGGTTTTCTTCTTGACTTTAAATTTCTCCTCTTCGTGTCTATCTTTTACTTTCTTCTTTGAAAAGAGGAGGTTCCATTCTTTGCTAACCTGATGGTATTCTAGGGCCCTAGCACGGCTTAAGACAGATTCCTTTTGGCGGATTCTTTTTGTATTTTTTTGTAACTGCTCTTAATATTTTGTTCAAGTGAAATCAGTTCATTTGGGGAGGGAGAAACTGATTTTCTGATGAAAATTTTGATCTCCGATTCTTGGGTTTTCATTTCACCTGCCTGAATAATATCCTAGTTGTTTTAACCTGAGTGCTAGCGCCTACCAGGTATTATTTTTACAGTATGTATAACTGTCTCCAGCCTCCGGTTTGTTCTTGCAAGCGTTCTTGTGTTTCTGTTTATTGGACATGAGTGATAAATGTTTCCCGAGAACAGTGGGAGAACCTGTCTGCCCTTGGAAAAGGGGAGGAGATAGATTGTAGGAAGGGCGTTGAAGGACAGCTAATGTAAGGAGTTTTACCTGTTTCCTTGCTGTGAAGTATGTGGATGTAAAAGTTTAAACCAAGAGAGTGAGTGTTGTACATTTACTCAGATGAGAAAGTCCAGCTGAAAGCATCAGAATCTTCTGGCTAATAGGACACAATTGGGCTAAAACCTAGGTAGGTGTCCATATGAGGGTAAACTTTAGCCCAGCTCTTGTGATCTCGGTGGATACTCAGATTCACAATGTCACTGGTCTTTCACAGTTGAAATACAGCTTATTATTTTCTTCCTCCTTTGCTAGGCATGTTGAGAACTGCATATATATGGAATGTTATCATAGAGTCACAGAATGATTTGGGTTGGAAGGGATGTTCAGAGATTATCTAGTCCAAGCCCCCTGCCGTGGGCAGGGACACCTGCCACCAGACCAGGCTGCTCCAAGCCCCATCCAGCCTGGCCTTGGACACCTCCAGGGATGGGGCATCCACAGCTGCTCTGGGCAACCTGTGCCAGTGTCTTGCCACCCTTGTAAAAAATGTGTTCCTCACACCCAATCTAAACCTACCCATTTCAGTTTGAAACTGTTGTCTCTTGTCCTGGCACTACATGCCCTGGTAAAAAGTGTTTCTCGAATTTTCTTGTAAGCCCCTGTTGTGGCTTAACCCCAGCCTGCAACTAAGTACCAACCCCTCCCCCAAAGGATGAGGAGGGGAGTTGGGAAAAAGGTAAAACCTGTGGGTTAAGATAAGAACAATTTAATAATTAAAATATAAAAATAACAGTTGTAATGAAAAGAAAGAGAGTGAGAAATAAAATCCAAAAGGGAAAAAACCCACGTGATGCTCAATACAGTTGCTTACCACCCACTGCCGGATGCCCAGCCAGTCCCACAGCAGCGGTCGGCGGGCCCTGGCCAGCTCCCCCCAGTTTATACACTGAGTGTGATGTTCTGCGGTGTGGCGTAGTCCTTTGGCTAGTTCGAGTCAGCTGTCCTGGCTCTGCTCCCTCCCAGCCTCTTGTGCCCCTCTAGCCACCTTTCTGGCAGGGTCTTAGAAGAGTCCCTGACTTAATATAAACATTACCTAGCAACAACTAAAACATCAGCATGTTATCAACATTATTCTCATGCTAAATCCAAAACCCAGCATTGTATCAGCCGTAAAAAAACCGTAACAATCCCAGCTGAACCCAGGACAGCCCCTTTTATATAGTGAAAGGCCACAATAAAGGTCTCCCTAGAACTCCTCCGGGCTGAACAACCCCAACTCTCTCAGCCAGTCTTCATAGGCGAGGTGTTCCAGCCCTCCCAGATGGGAGGCCCCATTTTTGTGGCCCTTCTTTGGACCCACTCTAACAGGTCCGTGTCTGTCTTGTGCTGGGGACCCCAGAGCTGGATGCAGCACTTCAGGTGGGGTCTAGCAAGAGCAGAGCAGGAGAATCACCTCCCTTGACTTGCTTCTTTTTATGCAGCCCGGGACACAGTTGGCTTTCTGGACTGCAAGTGTGAATTGCAGGCTTGCATCCTTTTTTCCACAGGGCTGCTCTCATTCCATTTGTCCCAAAGTCCGTATTGATATTGAGGTTTGTCCCAAGCCAGGTGCAGGACCTTGTACTTTTGTTGAACTTCATGTTGTTTGCATGCGCCCACACCTCAAGCTTGTCGAGGTCCCTCTGGATGGCAGCCCTTCCCTCTAGCATATTAATACCAATACTGTATAGTAGCTAACTGTTTATTTAGCAGCTTGTGAGAGGATGGCCAACCTGTTGCATTTGGGTTGGCTCTGTACATCCTTCCAGTAAGTCTGATGGGCACTGTGCCTACTTTTTAAATGAGAGCACGGGAAAATAGTTGGTTGAACTTCAGGCTGGATGAATTGTTCCAGCATTGTGCAGTCTGCTTCTTGCCATCCTTTGTTTTTTGGAAACCGCATGGCCCTTATTTGTCGTGCCCTCTGCGTGTGGGAGCCCTCGATCAGGTGTGTGTTTGATCAGAGTTGGCATTGTCCTCTCATAGAAAGAGGAGTATCTGCATGTTGGTCACAGAACATAGGCACGTTCAGTAAGGCTGGGAGAAACGGTGTATCACTGCTTTTTAGTCATGTGTCCTGTACACATGGAGCTATGCCAGTGGTGAGAGATATCTTTAATTATTTCTAGTGTTAAGTGGGGCTCTCTTGAAATACCTCTAAGAAAGACTCCTTTCCAGAATTCTGAATGGCATTGATTAATGTTTAGATTGTCTTAGAAAAGGGCAGCCACATCAGCACCTCCGTTTCCTTTTACTGCTGATAGAGCTGACATGCAAGAACACTATCACCAAGCTTTCTTTGTGAAATCGAAGCTAGTTTCTGCCATTAGGCACATGTAGAAATAATTCTAGCCTTCTTGTCTGTGTTCTGCTGCAAATTCTCTGCAACTTGTTTCTTCATGTTTGTCACTTATTCCAGTGAAACAGGAGAATTGTGTTGTCAGTCACTGGTTCTTGCTGTAGAAAGACTGCCACCTATTCACATATTCATTATGGGTGCTTCTCTTCTGAATGCAAAGATAAGGTTAAAACAAAGTGCAGGTTTGTGAGCCTGTATTAAGCACCAAAAATACAATTTCTGGTAAAATAATATGCTTTGGCAGAAGGCTGCTCTGTATCTTAGAAGGTATTAAAAAAAAAAAGTAAAAATCAGCCTTCCGGTCTCCCTAGCTTCACTCATTTGTCACTAATGCAGCTGTGAAAACTCCATTTGATATCCAGTAAAGTATTGGGAGAGGTTTTGTCTCAAGTTTCTGTTGTAAGTGAAATGCCTCTGGTTTGTCACCTAATGTTTAAAAAACAATTAATTATTAAGACAGGGTTTTGTGCAGTGTATGGCATCCATAATGTTTATCATTACTGACTTTGTGAAGTTGAAAGAGTTTTGCTGGAATAAACGCTACTCAGCATTGTATTTGAAGTGGGTTTAATTATACTAGCTGACAAAACAAACTATATATACCCTTTAAGCCATAGAAGGGAATGATTTTTTTCATTTTGTTTCAGCCTTTTGAACTAGAGCAATTTTGTAGAAGTAAGAAGATTTCTTTCATTGTCATCCAAGGATTTAACAGGCTATTTCTTAATTTTCACAGACTGGTTGAGGTTGGAAGGCACCTTTGGAGGGCACCTGGTCCACTCCCCCCTGCTCAGGCAGGGCCACCCACAGCCAGTTGAGCAGGGCCATGTCCAGATGGCTTTTGAGTATCTCCAGGGATGGAGGCTTCACAGCCCCCCTGGGCAGCCCCGCTGTAGAAAAGTGTTTCCTGATGTTCAGAGGGAACCAGCCTCCTGTGTTTCGCTTTGGGCCCATTGCCTCAGGTCCGACTGGGCACCACTGATAAGAGTCTGGCTGTGTCTTCTTTGCACCCTCCCTCCAGGTGTTTATATCCATTGATAAGATCGCCCTGAGCCTTCTCTTCTCCAGGCTAAACAGCCCCAGCTCTCGCGGTCCTTCCTCACAGGATGGATGCTACAGTCCACCATCTTTGTGGCCCTTCGCTGGGCTCTCTGCAGTGTGTCCATGCCTCTCTTTACTGGGGAGCCCAGAACTGGACACACTACTGCAGGCCTGGCCACAGGAGCACTGAGTAAAGGGGAAGAATCGCCACCTTCAACCTGCTGGCAACACTCCTGATGCAGCCCAGGCTACCATTCACCCTCTTTGCTACGAGGGCACATTGCTGGCTCATGCTCAACTTGGTGCCCACTGGGACCCCCAGGTCTTTTTCTGCCAAGCTGCTTTCCAGCTGGGTGGCCCCAGCACATACTGGTGGGTGGGGTTGTTTCTGGGTGCAAGAGCTGGCACTTCCCCTTGCTGAACTTCATGAGGTTCCTGTGGGCGCATTTCTCCAGCCTGTTGAGGCACCTCTGGATGGCATCCAAGTAGAGGGTGAAAAATAATTTCTATTGTTGTTGTTGCCATATTTGAAATAACTTTTTTCCTGTGGCTTTGCTTGACCTCCTCTCTGAATTGCAGTCGTACTTTAAGTTACGCTTGAAGGAGGTGATTTTATTTAGAGATGTTAATATTATTTAGATGGTCCATTATGGGGAAAAAGATCTGAAGGAAAATATAGCTATGAAGAAATATGCCTTCAGTCATTCAAAAAATGACTGAAACTGTATTTGCAGGCGAAGTCATAACTTTTGTAGATTTGACGTAACCACCATCGTGTTCAGTGGGGAGGAGTAGTGCAGTGTGTTAGCTTACTCCTACCTGCGGCCAGCCACCCCACAGGGTGAGAACCCTCTAGCCTGTAGTAGCTGCAGCAGTGGGAACCACGAGCTGTGTTCCAGTGCGGGTGGGCGAGGGGCTGGGACGGGAAGGGGGGCATTGCTGCAGGATGAGGAAGAGACACATTCATGGTTTGAAGAGGAACAGATAAAGTACAGATGGAACCATTTTAAAAGTGGAAAAGAAGGAAGGGCTGTTGGAGCAGTTGTAAAGCTGAGACAGCTCTGCACAGCAATTTTGTGCGAAGGTTGCAGAAAAAATAGGGATCTAGAAATTGCTGGGTAGAAGTATAATCTAGGAAAATAACTATATGGTTGAGCCCAGATACTATAAAAAAGTAAAATACTTTTGGAATTGAGGCATTGATTTTAATGCTTTAAGGTATCATAAATAGGGATGGATTTCTGGAACTAGATTCAGGAGGGCAAACTTTCTTATCTTATTCATAGGAGATGGCCTGTGTTTGTAGTGTAGGCAAACTCTATTTATTATTTATTTATTATCATTTAACTTCTTAGCGTATTTACTTAGCTAATTACTGTTATTAACCAGAAAATGTTCTGTATCATCCTGTTCTGTAATACAATTGTAAAGGACATTTGGCTGTTGTTAGCCTTTAGCAAATATCTGGAAATTATTTATGGCAGGTTGGGAAAATACGGAAGCTGACAATACTGAAACAGGACAGAACAGCATTAAGAATGGCTGTGAGTCACTGCTGAACAGAAGACGAGTAAACGTTCTAACTTCTGACGCTCAAACTATATATGCTAATCCTCTTACAGTGTGAGAGTAGATGTAGTGTAGTGCAGAACCCTTTGTAGCTACTCGCTCACCAAACTGATGGAGAACTGTGTTGTTTCAGTAGTCACTTTGTAATACTAATTAACCTTGCGTTCCTCTTCATGTATTTAAAGTTCTGTGTGATCCTCTCTTTGTGAAGCAGGACATTCTTTACCCTTGTCATTAGTTGATTCACTGAGCTGATCCCTTTTCCCCTGTGTTAGAAAGGCACTATTTTATCGATCTTATTTGGAGACTGGAAATACAGGTATCTTATGCAAGATTCCATGGCCTGACTGAAAGACCCAAGTTCTGGTCTGTATATGAAGCCCCGTTGTATGTATCTTACTTTTTCTAACTGCTAATGCCAGAGAGAGCATTACGGTTTGAAGATGAAACTTATTTTGCTCCTGGTTTTTGCTTGCTTTTATTTTTGTGTTTCATACAGTTGAACAAACAATATATTCTATTTAATTTCTTTTGTTTCAGATATGATGATTTATATGTAATACATAAGTTTTTGACTTGTGTGATGATTTTATTTTGTAATTCTGTTTGCAAGGTTGGTTGTTTTTTAAAATATAGCTCAATATAGAATCCATAGAGTAAATGGAATACTTTATTCTGTAAAAAAAAACCCACAAGCCCACATGGTAAAAATTCCTCATGAGAGTTGTCAAGCATCTCAAGATTTTGCTACTGTGTATTAAATGCAACTTTGGCTGTGTTTCAGGTATTTAGGGCACAGTTGTTAATGGGAAAATTAATGTGTAAGTACAAAACCAGAAGAGCAGTCTAATCTCTGAGGAAATGGCAGGATTCCTAGACAACTTCAGGTGGCCAGAATGTGAGTGTATTGACTGGAGTGAAAGAAGAAATGCCATCGCTTCAATCGTTGCAGGTGTATTGGTAAGTTTTAAGACAAGGTAAATCATAACTGTGTTGAAAAATTTGGAAGTACCACAGTTACATTTTTGTTTCAGATTTTGTGAAGTTTCACTCCTAACTGCAGTTCAATCCAGTATATTTCTTTAAAAAATTTTGTAAAGTGTAATTATTAGACAGCTCTTTTAAGAGTCACATAACTTTACGTCATTATCAGAGAAAACACACCATTTCTGCTATCTCTTCTTTATAAAAGATTGATTTTCCTAGTGGATGAATCTCATGTGTTTAGACCCTGCATTCTTGTTCTTAAAGCTGTACAGAGAATTTAACCATACATTGATACTTAATTTGAATAGAAAATGTGACTGATTTTCAAGTGCTCCTCTGAAAACGTTGTTAAGGTTTATGCAGAGCTTGCATATCAAACAGATTTAGAGTCTGACTTGAAGCTAATGACTTTCTAGAATAGTTTGTAATTGTTAAAAGACAATTAAACAAATGGTTTGCATGAACATTTGCCACTTTTTGTCTCTGTACCCTTCCAGCCTCATAATAATGGTCTATTTAATTTCTAGTTTTTCACAGGTTGGTGGATAATGATAGATGCTGCAGTAGTTTACCCTAAGCCAGAACAAATGAACCATGCGTTCCATACCTGTGGGGTGTTTTCAACACTAGCTTTTTTCATGTAAGTGTATACAAAGGGAGTTCTTATAAAACAAACATGAGCTGTTAAACACAGTTTTTACTAGACAATATGATATATGATAAAACTTTGAATAACTTTGTTATAAATTACTTATAAATAATCTTCTTGTACTTTTTTGCATGGCAATGAAAGCCCTTTTTACCTTTTACCTGTGACCTTTGTTTCTGATTGTGGTCTGTTCATTCATTGATTCATTGTTCTGCTCCCCGCCCCCCCCCCCCCCCCCCCCCCAATCTGTTTAGGGTAAATTGCTTTTCCTATGTACTTCGGCTGAACATAAAGCAGACCCTCTTTTGTGCAAGTGGCTTTCTATAATAAGTAGTTAGATTCCTAGATGAAAATTAATGTAATGTTGCCCAGTTACTTACCTCAATATAAAACATTTTCCCTGCTTTTAAAATAATTTTTACAGCTGTCTCTGGCCCAAGACCTCTTCAAATAAGAGAGGTGGTAGTATTCTAGCTATTGTTACAAAGATGTAAATATGGCAGGCTTGAAGAAGTAATATTTTTTATTGAATTGTACAGCATTGGTGAGAAAAAAGGATGCATTTAAATACATAAAACCTTCTTGACACTTGGTGTCTGAAAGTTTCTGATTTTATTTCCTCAGCAGTGTAACTCTTTTTAAGAAAATACATTGGCCCTCACTTGAATACTTAGGGTGTTCATTGTGAAGGAAAGCAACTTGTATCATAATCATGAGAGCACAGTGTTAATGGCTATTATTATTCCTGTGAAGTGGCTTTAGATAGTTTAAAAACTTAAACAGCCAGAAAGTGACCAGGAATATTTCAGTCACTACAAAGGGCAATTCTTTTGTTTTACAGGTCTGTTAATGTAAAAATTGAAGTAAAACTTACGAACAAATATGGGATTTGCTTGAAATCCAGTTGAAATCCTTCCATTAAGGGACATGTAATAACATGTTACTAGACAGAATGCCAAATAATTTTCCCAGAATTTGTTGCATCTTAAAAAAAGCTAGCTGTTTACTTATAACTTCAAATTTATTTTCTAATAATCTGAAGTGTATACACGTTTTTTTGTTCCTAGGATAAATGCTGTATCAAATGCACAGGTGAGAGGAGACAGCTACAGTGACGGATGTTTAGGAAGAACAGGTAAACTAACTAAAAATCAGGCTGAGTTGAATGAATGATTATTTTGGTGCTGGGTGGTTTTTTCCAAGTGGTAGTTAAACAAATCATAATCGTAAGTTAAGGAGTAGGAGAGAACTTCTGTGAAGGTAATTTCTTTACAAAATTAACACTTGGAGATAAGTATTGTCTAAAAGATGAACTTAGAAAAACTCGACATCTGTATATCTTGAATACCTAAGCTTTCTTCTGCGAATCCCCCATAGCTGTTGGCAGAAATTTATTTCTGCCTTGTGGTAGGCTATGGAGCAGACATTCCTTCAGAATGTCTTCTTTTAGAAGGTATCACAAGCATTCAGTTTCCATTGTATGTCACCTACTGTTTGGTGTCTGTGGACCTGCTGTCCTCTCTCTGCTTTCATTCATAATTCCTTTACTGTTTCTCATGCAGATGCCAGCATCTGTGTTCGTGTGATTTGTAGAATGCTGGAAATCTGGTAGGATTTACTGAGTTTTGAACTAGCGTATGAGGCTTTTCTGTGTGTCATTCACAAGTCAGCTCGAGAGAATCTTTGCATAGAAGTATTATTCCTTTCCCATGAGTGAGCAGGTTGATTATTTTTGAGTGTCATCTTCCTTTTTCAGCAGACAATATCTAGTAGCTATGGTAGATGTTGCCCGTCTGAATATATCTTTCTGAAGTAAACACAGGAAGTATTTGCTTTATGTAACCTATTGAAATGCCATCTTTAGCTCAGAAACACTATAGTTTTGGCAAAGTACCTCATCATTAGTCACTCCAAGTTGTGTTAAATAATACTATAAGCATTCCCTACAGATAAGGGTAAATTTATGGTAGTTGTATCTGTTCTCTAAAATAAGGGGAATCCAAGCTACTATGTGCTTTACTAGAGAAGGCAAATTTGGTTTATCTTGTCCATGATACAAGGGTTTAACCCTTTCCCTTTGTGCCTTCAGCAAGATAACATATTGTATCATAATAGAGTCATAGCTTGGATCATCTGTCCCCATGGATAACAGTCTACATGGCTCTCAGAGGTTTTAATATTTCCTGCAGGTGCTCGTATCTGGCTCTTCATTGGCTTTATGTTGATGTTCGGTTCACTTATTGCTTCAATGTGGATTCTTTTTGGAGCGTACGTTACACAGAGTAAGTTCATTTATTTTCACATATAGAAAAGTGCTTTTGCTGTCAGCCAAAAGGCAGAAACCCCAGTAGAACGGAAATGTGCGGTCTGTTCTTGGCAGAGCTGTACCATCTAGTTTTGTAGACAGAGAATGATAGTATGAATAGTGTTTTAAATACACCTTCCAATACAAAAGAACTTAATATTTCCTTTGTTACTTACTTTGCAGACACTAATGTTTACCCTGGATTAGCAGTGTTTTTCCAAAATGCATTGATATTTTTCAGGTAAGTTGTCTCAGCAAATTTCCCTCCTTCCAAGGGGGTATATGACCTACCTGCTTCCATGCACATTGATACTCCTGGAAAAGAAGTTCTGAAAGCTGGAGGCTGACTCCAGGCTTGGACCTTCCACAGCATGGAGTTTGCTGCTGTCAGTGCAGGACCCTTCGTATTTCACTTTATTACCCACCCTGGCCTTTATTTGAGGATGGTGGCATGTAAGTCAAAGGGACCCCTTAGGTCGCTGAGTAAACTGACATTGTCCAGAGAACTGAGGTGATATTCAATGCCTTGACTGATGAAACTGTTTCTTAAAAACGCTTTTCTTTTTTTTTTTTTTTTTTATTCCCCACTCTGCTACTTTTTACTACTCCCTTTGCTCCAGTGCTTAGAAACAATGTTTTATTTGCCCCTTCTCAGCCCAGGAAAGGCTCTTCAGTCCCCCTTGTGCTCTTTCTGATCTCACTGAATTTACAGCTCTAGAGTGTGGATGACCAAGAATATAGACAGTGTTCTGGGTGAGATACTGGCAATGTCTTTGGATGATGGCAATAATGCTTTCATCCCTGTATTACAAATACTTTGGCATATGTCCTAACAGCACTAGGCAGGAGATCCTATTGCCCTTTTCCTGACTGTTTCATACCAATGGCTCAGTTATCTGATAATTGATACACCTAGATTTGTTTCTACTGGATGAGCTCTCAGTTATTAAGAGGGATAATTTATTTTTTCTAAGAGCATGATGTGGTACATTTTGTAATATTACACTTAAATCAATTTCTTTTATGTAGCTTAATTTCATTAAGTATATCGTATGACACTTTGAACATATCTGTTCTGTAATGACTCTTTTTATATGTATAATGCATTCTGCAATCCATAAATTTAATTAATAAAAGACAATGAAAGCATCAAATAGTGTAAGTTCCCAGATCAGTCACTGAAAAAGTTCACATAACCTCCTCTTTTGCAAGTTCTTCCCCACTTAAATTACTGAGCTAGCAATTTTCCTTCTAGGACCATATCAAATTCTCTGCTAGTGACCTAGATTGACTGGCTCCACTGTGCTTCCCTGTTTGGAGTTATGTTCTTGCAGAAAATAGCAGTTCCTAAATCTCTTCTGCTCTTTTGTACCCGATTGAAATGGGATACTGAGGAAGGCTGACTTTTGAGAATAGTTTCACCATGCCTGAAATCTTTAGTCTTATTTCAGTAGTTGAACTTACGAAGCTGCTTTCTGTTTCTGAAAGTGTCTTTCCTTGTTTTCTATTTTACTGCATATGTAGATTTATTTTAGGTTTATTTTTCTTTTTGTCTAAAACTTGTTTTCTAGGTATGCACTATGAAAGGACAACCTTTTTATTAAAACAAACAAAAAAATGCCTCTTTTTTTTTTTTTTTTTTTTCTCGCTTTGCACTTTAGGCAGTAACGTTTGCTAAGGCCATCTATTGCCACAGACTCCTTTCCTTAGACCAAACCCGGGTCAATCAGCAATGCCCTTCGCAATGTCCTTATCCAAAACTTTTGTTTTGATTGAATCTGGTTCTCTTCCATCGGTGTTGTTCCCTAATGTCTGTATTCCCTGAACCATGTGTCCCCTTCAGGACTTGTGCTTCAGCCCTGGTTGTTACTCCACCAGTTTTTTTAACTTGGTTTAACATGCTGTATTAGTAGTTCTTTTCTCTAGTTAATCGCTCAGGTGTCTAGCTTGTTTTACTTATCATTGCTTGTTATTGTTCTCAGTGTCAGTGTTTCTCATTTCCCTCCCTTTTCATTCTGTTAAGATTTAGTATGACTGTGCCCTTCTTTACTGCCTGTTTGTTGGCTGTAAGAAAAAAAAAAATAGGGGGAGCAATAAGGAAATTATGCTTGGTTTTGTTCCCATAACATTTTTTTAATTTGTGACAATATATAATTGCATCCAACTTTATAAAAGGAGTTTGGGAAATCAAATTGCAATCTGGATCTCACTTATCCACCACAGGATCAATATTCTTTTTGATTTGCTCATAAAAATGTAAGTGCTTAGATTCCATCCTAGCATGATGAGTTATGTTCAGCTGATTGTCAGATGCTGGATGAGGCTTGCTGCTCTGTAACTGTGTATTGGTCCTAGAATCTCTTATATACTGGAATTTTTTCCTTCAGAAGGGCAGATGCTTTTACTGTGAGAATGGTTGCTTTTTGAGCAGTTGCTTCAGCTGGATCTCGTAGGTTTAGCACTGCATCGTAAATGAAATGTAAGTACAAACCCCAGATAATGACTTGTATAAAAGTTAAGGTTACTGGAGTGCTGTTGATTTGCAGTGTACGTAGTAGATGATTATAAGGATACTATTAAAATTACCTTTTCCATCTTATGTATGGTCTGATTTGTTAAATTTTTTTTTTCCTCTTTAGTACTCTGATCTACAAGTTTGGAAGAACAGAAGAGTTATGGGGATGAGAGATCACGTATAGTGTTGTCTATTCCATAGTTGCTATGTCGTACTATGTATGTAGAAATATTTACATTTATTTGTTCTTGTTTTGCTTTCTAAACTGTATGAACTGAGACAAATTACAGGTTCTGTAATAAGCTCCCTCTTTTCACAGGATGGATTTGTGAATATGTACATACAACTGTATATATCTTAAAAAGGGAATGTCGGGCTTTCTTTCTGAAATCTTCAGGTATATTTCTTCTAACATGTGGGTTTCCGTCAGCTCCCAGGACCTGATCTTCCAAACCTTCCCATGTGTCAGAGACTTCAGTGGAACTGTTAGTGAACAAGCAGGATAAAGCCCGTGCCCTGTAAAAGGGGTTATTAATTTTATGCTTAGGTGAGCTAGAGCCAGTTTTGCAAGGGCTGGCAGCAAGGGCTGCCTGTGGAACCTGAAGCAGTAGTCAGCGCGTGGAAGTGACGCAGCTAAACCTGTATTTAACGAGGGCAGATTCTGTTGTGTGCTGAGGTAAGAGCTGCTTTTAAGAATTTTGTATAACTGTTCAGAAAAATACAAAGTAGCTATTTTTTTGTAAAAGGTTATGAATTTTTAACAAGGCCCTATATTAAGCAGGTTCTGCATGGCAAATCAAACCGTTCTTGACTTCTCATTGCTAGCACAAATTACATTTGGCAGCACCACAGTTCTTAGAATTAATTTCATGCTGTTGAGCGTAATAGATACCAATTAGTATTTAATGTATTTACTGATACTAGACTAAAAAACCCAACAAACTGATGCCAGTCATACTTAAGGAATGTAAAGAATAAATGAGTCAGACTACTATCTTTAAAATTATGCTAGCATAATTTTCTTCAGGGGAAGCTTTTTGCGGACAAATGAACAGTTATCCTGCTACCTATTATCTTTTCTATTTAAAAGGCGAGCATTTCAAGTGGGGATATAGTAGATGTATTTATTGCTCACAAACTTACCTTGAAATAATTGCCAGTTTTAGGACTGCCATTTGCCCCAGTTAAAAATGTATTTATCTCCTAAATTTCATGGGCACTTTATGGGAATGCTTCCGTTATTAAAATCCAGTTTCTTCTAGCTGGAGTATACAGAAAGGAAGAATAGCGATGTTTTATAGCTTTGGACTGATCTTGTATATTCATCTTGCTGTTGATTTAGGAGTTCTATGTGGTTTTTAAAGCATTTGAATCTTTGTGTTTAAAAGCTTTTATAACTTTCCATGTATCAAGATTGCTGACCAAATAGTATTAAACTGCAGAATGTAACTTCTGTGCATGATTACCATATACTGTTAGTCATCTAATTGCTCCCTTGTGGGAATCTCTCCAGTGGACAGAATATGAAGCAAATACTGCAGCTGAAATTGTGCTACTGGCTAGACTAACTTTATCCTGATTTTGCCATCCTGCAGTGAGTTACAATATATTCACTGGTGTTGATCATAGCTTTGTACATAAGTTGTCTTGGCTGTAATTTCAGAAAACTGCAATAAACTTTTATGTTCTCAAAATAGTGAATTTCACAAGGTAATTGTACAGCAGTACTCTCTGTACCAGGCCGGTAGTACTGACTTTCAGCAAGCCTTACACCAGCTATTAAGTAAAAGCAAGGTTTTTGTTTTCAGACTGGTTGATTTCTTGCTTAGGAGATTGGGAACATTTGTTGGCTTTTTTACTAAGTGAGAAACAAGTGTGGCCTGTAACTCATACCATTTACAGTATCTTGTACCTGACACTTGAACAGCATAAGCTGAGGGTTTGACTCTTAACAGCGTGCTTTAACTCAAGTTCCCGGTTAAGAAAAGAGTTTTCTTAAGAGCAGGGCAAGAGCTTCTTTCTGAGGTTACCTGTATTTTCTACCAGAAGTTTGCTTTCTTCCAAGTATTTTTTAGCCATCCCTTCTGGTTTTAGAGAACCGGAATGGTTGTGCTCTCTCTAAAGCTGCCAAGGGGAGAAAAGAAACAGCTTTGAACATGTATATATGCAAGTATTGCTTCTGGAGATACTCAAAGCCCACCAGGATGTGATCCTGTGCAGCTGCCTCTAGGTGTACCAGCTAGGTGGACTAGATCTCCAGAGGTCCCGTCCAACCCCAACCGTTCTATGATTCTGTGTGTCTTTTCTGCTAGCTGAGGCTGAAAATGGGCATAGTGCAAGAACCAGGCAGGCTCCATTCACAATAGCCTAAGGTCTGCTTCTACACCACGGGTAGTTCCAGCACAGGCCAGAGTGGATAAGGATGGCTCATTTTAGGTAATGCCTTGGCCTGCTACAACTGGCAGTTGTGAAAATAACCCTTGAATTATCTTCAACAAAAGGTTTTTAACTTTGGCCTATTTGTGTAAAAAATATTTAGTTAACAACTATCTCTAACAGAAGTCTTGTGTAAGGCTTATTCAGGAAGTTGTATTGCTAAATACTCACAGGAGGAGTCTCAACTGTCTTCTCTTTTACACCCTCTGTTATGCAGCTAGGTTGTTCCTTTTGTAAGCCTGTCATTCTTCGTTTGTTTATAGCACCGTATATAAAAAAGAACACGGATGAACTTAAAAGTAGGTATTATGCAGCTTGTGGCCAACTTTAAAATTCTTGCCAGACTTCAAGTATCACTAAGTCTTCAGATAACTACATTTGTTAGTGTGTTGCCTGATCACAAGTGACTAGATTAGTTCTATGAGAAAACAACCTCATAAAGCTTTTGGAAAAAAAAGTTACTGATTTTACATGCAGTCCTGTATATTCCTGGAAGGGGTGGAACAGCATTACCTCAGCTAACCCACAGCTCTGACAGTGACCAGGTTTCATTAAGAGACCTAGGTAACTTGAACAAGTCATTTGCAAATAAACAAGCGTATTTATGCTTGGATTTTTCTTTTTCCCCCCAAAATAACTTGTATCAAACCCAGGAAAAAAGTCAAACAAATAAAAACAATCTTTCTAGTACAGAAGTGGTTAATTTGTGCTTTATTAGATACCTTCCAGACCCCACAGGCTTGTGATGTGAGGGTTAACAACTTCTGCTTCTGCAACCAGAACCCTCAGTCAACTTCCATTTGCAGGATAATCTGATAGTCAACAAGTGATTTTAGTGTCTGATAATTATTGATACATGTTATATAAATTCTGAGCGAAGTTATCTTAAAAGTTTGTTTTGCTGTGGAGAGTGACTGTCTCACTGCAGGAGCAGAAGATTAATGCTTCTCATGAATGTGTTAGGAGGCAGACATTAGGAAGTCCTTCTTGGAGCAGTTCTTTGCACAGGTTCATGTTGAGGGAAGTACTATAAAAATGACAGCCTAACGAAATTTTATCTGGAGGGAAGAAGCTGCCACAGAAAACTGCATGTACTTAAAATGATTCAGAAAAGCATACTAGGGTGGATATAATATATGTTGAGTGCTAACAGACTGCACAAATATGGCAACAAAAGCCATTATAAAAATAATTCATGGTGCAATTATTCACTCACTGAAAAATTTTAGGTTGTTCTATATCCTACCATAAAGTGCCATTACTTCTCAAAGCTTCATTTCAATTTGAGCTGGGAAATATGATGATGTCAATATAACAGTTTTAAAACCGTCTGTTTGTAGGCAATTTAGTGTTCATTTCCCTTTCATGCTCCACCTTTGAAGTCCGTTTGGCAGAACACAGCTGCTGTTGTAGCTCTGCAAAAGCCATTTAAACAAAGGCTCCGCGCTAGTCTCAGGAAGCAGCATCTCACTCAGGATTTGTCAGTGGCCGTATTTTGTCCAGAGCTCATCATCTGTCCTGCCAGCAGCCACACGGCATCGCTCACAGGCAGGAGTTTCTGCAAAGGTGTGGTACAGCACTCTCACGAGGGTGCAGCTTAGGTGACTTCACTGCCACTGCAGACACTTTGTGAATGATGAGCTCGACCATCCAAACTGCTGCCACAGGCTTGGCTTCCTTCTCCACAAGATACAACAGATAAGGAATCGTGGGGATCATCCTCGGCATAATTGTCCAACCCCTCTAAAACAGGCATGCTAGGGTCCTTCAAATACTGGAAAAAGCCAGAAACAACAGTTTAGGTATCTATCCACAAAACAGATGTATTAGAAATTACA
Source organism: Falco naumanni (assembly GCF_017639655.2). Lineage (NCBI taxonomy): Eukaryota > Metazoa > Chordata > Aves > Falconiformes > Falconidae > Falco > Falco naumanni. Next base: position 76,200,497 of record NC_054055.1, on the reverse strand, counting down.
AAGACAGAGCAGGTATCACCACCTATAGGCAAACTGCTTCAGACCAGAATTCACAGTGAAAATTAAAAATACCTTATTTTTGTGGGGGGGGGGGGGGGAAAAAAACAGTTGTGCAAGCATCCATTTAAGTGAGTTAAAGCAGCCTGCATTTCCTTTTTTTTTTTTTAATTATTTTTTTTTTTTACTAAATTTTGGCTAATACTCTTTTCACGTTTAAGCAAATTTCCACTTGTTAAGAACAAACCATAGAGAAAACTCTTCTCTATTACACAGCTGGGGACATAATCCTCCAACTGCAGGAATCTAGCGACTGACAGCTTGGCTAAAGCACTAACAGAGCAAACGAGATCTAAGATTCTGCTTTGTTCAGTGTCAGACAAGTCCAGTCTGCATCTGTTACTGTTACCAGAAAACTCCAGTGGCATTCTTCTCTTATAGTTACTTTTTGCTTTGACTTCCTCTGCTCCCCTTTCCTCCAGAATTAAGTCCTCAGCTTTACAATGAGTGCATAATCAAAGAAAGGAGCATTAGAATAAGATGTAGGCCACAGCTTTCTGTTCTTTCTGCCCCCCCCCCCCCCTCCTTATCACCAAGCTGATCTTGTGTTTCACTGGGAATTTAAGCCATGTACTGAAAAACTTCATGTACTGAAAAACAACAACAACAAAAAATCATCTGCCACCACTCTTCCCTTGATTTGAAAAAATAAAATGTCTGGAACACAGACACTTTCGCACTGGTAAGAGACTGATGTCGCTTGTAATTTTACTCAAAAGCTTGTTCTGTACTGCAGGAGGTTCATAATCTGGCTGAGACAGGACTGCAGCTCGACTTGAGCTGTTGTGGGATAAAATTAGCCTTAGTTTCGATTAAGGCACCACTTCCTCTGTAACCATAGCAAGGCTAATGAGCAACAGGATTATTTTTTCAGGCATCTTAAATGTTTCATATGGGAACTCAAAAACATCCACTTCAGCAAATTCAAGACACTATGTGGCTTTGCTATGTGAAGGCGTTTCTGCAGAACTGCTCCCTGTAACTCAGGCACCAGAAGCTTAGATCCTTTTGTAAAAGAAGGAAGCATGTGGGTTTTTTCTGAAAATCTAAAAGAGTACATATGATATTACCTTAAAATAATCAGTGTTTTAAGAGGAGAACCCCCAAGCTGGTTGATCCTCTTCTGAAACACGTATATCTTATTTTAAAATCAAAATAAATGTTTTGCCCAAAAGCAGGCTCACCATTGTTCAAAGAGTACCTGCTCTTGCTGCATGTTTTCTAGATTAATACAATTAACTCCAGAACACAATGACAGACTCTATTCTTGCAAGTCCTTTGCATGAAATGCTGCACTATTTTAATACACTGTACAAGGATTGCTTGATATGCGATACAGCTGTCTCCAATGAGCCTCCATGAAACGGAAGCTGTGTAAGCATGAAGAAAGAAAATTTACTCAAGGCTCTGCAGAAAGTCTGGGTTCATTCACCCATACATCTGTAAAAGTCTGGAAAAACAGCTCCACAATCACAGAACTACCAGAATACATAGACTACTCTGACATGCAGGTATATACAGAGAAATACACCTAAAAAACCTGCAAACAAATACAAGCTTTTAAAAATATGGAATGTTTACTGAACAAGAACTTTTAAATCAACAACTTCACTAAAGACTACTTCCTGTTTTAAAAGAGGAAGATGAACAGGACTGAAACAACTGTTTAGTACAGAAATGTGTGAGCTATAAAGGAAAAAAAAAAAAATCCCAGGATGACTTTTTCATCTGAGTATTGCTTAACCTACAAGGAAAAAAAAAAAGCCCAAGAACATTCTCCTAGGTGGTCCATCATCTTCAAGTCAGTCCTTGCAATTAATCAGTATTTGCTTTTCCATATTCGATTTCCAATCAGAGACCTAGGTTCCAAGTACATGTTCTGCAGCACAAAAAAGCTTTTTTCTTAAAGTGAGCAACTGTTTCAGGCCTGATGACTTAGATAAGCAAAGAAAGGGGTGGACAAGGGGTAGTCAAGGAACAGAGAATCTTACTCCAGTTTCATAACAGGATTACGACAGCATTTGTATCTTAGTGCAGAGAAAAACAAATCTGTTGAGTAAGAGAGGAACAAAGTGGGAGATCATAGGTGAGAAAAGAACAGTTTACACTGAGTCAACAATTGTTTGTATCTATTTCTGTTACGTAACAACTAGCTTTGTTCATATTCACTCCAAGACCATTGCTGTCTTTTATAGGGGGAGTGGGGCAGGAGGAAAGAAACAAAAAATGTCTACACATACCTCTTCAAAGTGTGATGGGATTTCTAGAGGTGGCTGAGAACAATATTTAATTGTTTTGTGGTATTTCCACAGAAGAAGCAAACCAACTGCCACCAGACTTACAAAAAGCAACACCAACAGAAGTACTAGTATACTATACCCAGCTCTGGTTGCCTCTGAAAAAGAAAAAAAAAACCAACAAACAAAACCCACAAAAAACCCCATGTATGTACATATGGTAGGTTCATATTTATACATCATCAAATGTAAAACAACATACAGCAAGCTGACATTTACACTTAGATTACCAAGTATAGTAATTCCCAAGGCTAAGATCACAACCCTACTACAGATGCACTCTGAACACCGGTGTTCAGAAGTAGCTTGTTTTGTGACTCCACGTTGAAGTCACCAGCTCCCACGAGCTTCCTTCCACCCCTTAATCACGCAGCCTAAGGCAAGCTTCTACTGTACATGCTAGCAGGGCAAATGCAGAGCTCGAGGAATCGCCGCTGGAGGAAAACAGCTCAGGGGCTTGTGATCAAGTACTTGGTCAACACTACCCAGGAGGTCAGCTCCTGTGGGGCTTCCGAAACTGCATCAGCATGTTTCACCTACACATCTTCAAGCGTGTTCAAAGCATGCTAACAATCGGTTGTACCTGTGTGCTGGCGATCACACAGAGAGATTCAAGAGAGGGACAAACTCCCATTACCTTGCACACACCCTCTCCTCCCCTCACCCTCTCTATCTTGGACAAAAACAAGGAGCTTTAAATGTCGGAGGAGGAAGCAGGTGAAAGAGGAGAGGGACATTCCTGTCCTGCAGGAGGCATTTCATGAGGGAAAGGATTTGCAAGAGTAATACCATCTTCTCCATCAATGACCTCCTCCAAAGACCAAGTATGTGTATTTTCTTTCTTTGCGTATTTCTAGAAAGTAATACCCATTACCCATAGCAGTATTTATGAAGGAAAAGGACAAGGGGAAAGAGTACAACACAGACCCTCAATTAACGATTAAAAAATTCCTTATTATTTTGCCATTAGTGACAATGGTGAACTACTATTGGCGGCGCTCTCTTAGCACTCCTGACAAATACGGGTGTGCAAGTGCCCAGTTAAATGATCTAAGACTCATGGTCTACACTCACCCCACTATATATAAAAAACAACAAAATTTGATTTTTACCACTCATTGTAGTCCTGTAACACTCTGGGACACTTTGCAGCCCAAGCAACTGGAAATCCGAATATGTAATCAATTCTACTTGGATTCTAAAACAATAAAGTGTTAACTCCTTTAGATTTCTGATTTTGAATAGTGTATTGCTTGTCTTTGTCTCCTGTTTAAAAGGCAAGAAAAAAAAAAGTGTTACTGTAAAAACCAGACCTATCTTCAACACAAATCTCCACCCCACACCCCCAGTTTAAGTTACTCATTCAAAAAGCACAGATTTTATTTTTCATAATTCAGTTTTCCCAAACAAGAGAAGCAATGTGCTGCTGGATGCTTTGACATGGCCTCTGTAACAGCTCAGGCAGTGAGCACAATATAGGAAGTGGGAGGGAAAAAATAAGCCATGAGAAGTGCCTCCACCATCAGAGGAGACTGACGGAAGTGTAGTTCAGTGAAAAGCTTCCACCATCTTAGCTCCTTCTACTGAAAACAGCTGATGGGCAGTGCAAAACCTCCACAGTCCCCACACAGCCACCACAGCCTCTTGTGAATTTTTAACCTGTAAGGGACTAAGCTAAGGGCCTCGGTGGAGCCTACAAGCATGACTTCTTGTCTGAATCTCAAGCATGAAGGTATTTTATGTGTGTCAGAAAAATACACATTGGTACAAGAGAGGAAGTAAGTGGTGGTCTTTCAGATTTAGCAAGGTCTTTGAAACAGAAAATTTCTTTAATAAATTATTTTTTTCTGCTTCAGTTTTTCAAACATTTGACTTCAGAACGATGGTTTGGGTTTTTTTTAGTGCAGCTTAAGCCCTCCCTTGCAACACTAGCCTCTCAAGAACACAGTTCCCGGGGCCTCAGACAGCAGCATAAGTGCACAATGAGACCAACACCTCTAAGTCTCAGTATGAACAGGGATAGCTCATTCCAGCTGTGTCCAGCGCATGTTTCTAGCAACTCTGCCTTTCTCTGCCCTAGGAACAGGTGACACGAGGCCAAAGCAGCCTGTCACTGAAGCTACCAGCACAAACAAGCCCAGCGCAGGAAAGGAGGAAGGAGATTTCAGAGTTTTCCAAACTGCCTAAGCAAACTTTGGAATCTAAATGTAAATTTAAAGATATCTTTGACACTTTGTGGATTCTCTCCCTTGAACTGCAATGTGATTTAACCTTTGTTTCAGATGGAGGAAAAGAAGGTGCTTTCAGAAGTTTTGTAATATGTGCAATACTTGTACAAAGACCAAATTAACTTTTTTTTCAAGACACAAAATGGTAGTCTTCACTGCTAGAGAAAAGAGTTAGTTTTCATCCTCCATTTCTGCTGTTTTGCCAAAAGACACTGACTCATCTCTCTTAGTCATGAGGGCACTATGAACAAAATAATTGAGAGAGAATTCTTACTTTTTTAGTAGTACTTGTTGTGTTCTCCCAGTAGGACACATGATACTGAAGAAAGTCACCTGCTTCAGATCCAAAAGGGGATGTGACACTAATGAGAAGCGAGTCAGAGCTTACAATCACGCTGTTCACTTTAGGGGGCCCTATAGTAGCTGAAAATGAACACAGAACAGTGAACCTCTGGGATGCTGAACAGCTCATCATACCACCTCCAGCTTTACTTAGATGCTCTCAGCAAACATGCTAAACATTGACAGCTTTTTCTTAAGAAAGCGAATACATTTTCTCATCTACTTAAAGCATTTAAAATGCCTACTTTACTACAAATCTAAGGAAAGAGACTTGAAAGCCTAAGAAACTAGATAATTAAATACAAAAGTTTCCTGTTAACTTTACCTGGAATATTCAGTAAATATTCACTAGAATGTATCTGAGTTTACCTGCAGTTAATGGTGATAAAATATTGTTTTGTTTGTGTTTTTTTTTTCTTCAAACAGCCTGATACATATTCCTTGTTCTCTAAAAAACACAGTTTGGGTCAATACATTGGAAGAGGAATAACTAGTTTCCCCCTCCTTGCTCTCATGAATCCATCTTTCCTAAATGGTAGAGGTGACGACTTCCTTTTGTGAAGTACTCTGAGGTCTAACCCATGAAAAATGTTATATAAAGTACTGTCAGTCCTAATGCATGAGACTTATGTGATCACAGGTCATATATGGACATCAGTCATTTATCTGTTGTATCTTGACTCCTTTCACCAGTTAAGCTTTGTATTTGTAAAGCACTCCAGGATCTTAAAAAACCCACTCATGCACATACTAGTGTAATTAACAGCTGCTTGCATATTAAAGAGGGGTAACTATAAAGAGTAAAAATCAACCTTGCATGCAAATGTTGCTTATTGTACCTCAAAAAACCTAGCAGAACCTGCTGTCCACTGTTACTTTAGAGAAAACTGGTCCCCATGATCTTTATATTGGTAGAGAAATTTCAGTTTCTTTCTACTTCCTGTTGCTGTACAACTCTAAACACCTTGTTGCGTGCCCTCGCAGATTCCCAAAGCTCCCCTCTTGAGTGGGACTGATCTAAACATTAAAAGAAGAGAATACCCAACTAGTAGTCCATGGTCTCGGTGCCTAGGAACCGATCCCGAGGGCTGTCACACAAGAACGATCACATAACGTTCCTCTTGCTCTCCCAAGGAACAGACACACAAACATCTCTCCCACACCCAGCCTCTGCTTTGTCTTGTATTGCTATTAGCCCAGTGCCTTCCCAACCCCCAAAGCGTGCCACCCCTAAACAGCCCTGCATCACAAGCTACGGATACGTCAGTTGCAAACTTCAATTCAGGATTCAGGCAAGTCCTCACCCCACACTCTCTACTATTAGAGAAAATCCAACTTTTAGAACTGAAGTCCACCAGTCCCCAGGGAATCTGGTCATGATCATAGCAGCAGAGACTACCACTGCTCCTTGAAAGGTATGGGAGAGCTTGAGCTAAAGAGTTAATAAACCCGTTCCTCTGCTCCCTTACCATTTCAGACATATTTTTTAACTCAATATTGACATTCTTCTAATCCTGAAACCAATCACAGCAAGGCAAAGAGCGGACCTTATACAGAACAACAATACGCTTGTTCGCACATGTAACAGGATTTAAAGTGTACTCTTGACCCTTCCACATGTAATCAGGACCATTTATATTTATTAGAAAAGGGATCTCTTCAATTGAAACAGGTACTTTGTACTTAGACTACCACAAATCAAGGGAGTGTATGCGTGCACGTGGCAGTGCTAAGTAGGATATAAGAAAATGGAAAACTACCAAAATAACATTGTATACAAGGCTCAGCCACCCAAGGAAACTCATCTCTTTCAATACCTGTTGAAAGAGCGCATTACTAACCCTAGTACAGAAGAACCAAGTAGTATCAAATTCCTAGTGACACACTGAGGCCTTGCAGTCTTCGTTAACCAAACACCTACAATTCTCTCACTTGGCTTTTGTACATAACAGAGTCAAAAAAGTCTTGAACAGACAACAGATTTTTTTTTTTTTTTTTTAAGAAACGTCCTTTAAGACAGAGACACTGAAATCATCAATAGCACTTACTGTTTCTCTCTGCCACAAATGGATCTGTTTCCACCCAGTCAGAAGTCACGTGCCCTAGCTCAGCCCTCACGCGCAAAACAACAGTCCAGCGCCGCTCTTTAAGTGACCAGGGCAAACGGCATTCAGTCTGGGCGATACGGGTGCAGTTCATCTCATCCCAGTGGTTAAAGGCCCCCCTGCAATGCAAAACAAAGGACAAATAAAGTATCAGCAGAAGAGTGCAACTACCTAAAATACAATCCCTCCCACCTAGACAATTTTTGTAATAAAAGAATGTGTTACAAAGCTACCATTTTCATGCAGGTTTAATTCCACAGCCCTGGAATTTCAGCACCTGCATCTCCTCAATATCTGGGAAAAATTAAAATTAGTGAGTGAGAATTTGGTAAGGCTAAAATTGTACAGGAAACTATGCAACATTTCTGGGTGCTCTTCAGGCCTTCAATCTTTTCGCAGTTTAGTGGACGCATCCCAGGCTAAGAGACTGTCAGTTTTCAGAAGCTGCTTTTGGACACACATAAAAGCATCAGTAACAGACAACCCTTTCATTTCTGTGCTTATTGATTTTTAGGTTTGGGGGGATTGTTTTAAACCAATTGTGTTACTGGATTTGAACAAAATTAGTTTGGTTGTTTTTAGGACTATATACTTACGTTTTAAAATGGACTGTATATAACACCAACCCTCTATCCACTTTAACAGGAGACCACCTCAGCACACTATGAAAGTTATAGGAATAAATCATCACATCCTTTGGTGCCAGTAAATGGGAAGAAGATTCTAAAGTAAGAAGAGGAAACCAAATAATTATTGAAACATTCAACTACACAGTAACTAACTTTTGGTCTCCACATGCTGTCATCATACATTACATTTTCACCATTTTGCGGGCAAAACCATTCCTCCTCGTTCTGTTTCTAGGTGCACTAGTACCAATACATTTAAGTATTGCTGCTACCCACAAAGCACTGAATTGCAACTTATTGCCTTTATTTTTTCCATACAGAACACAGCACTGAAAGTACCAAGTCCAGCACAAAACAATAAACCCCACCCAGCTCCCCCATGAAATTATTAATTAAGGTCTACAGCCACTTGTCATCACAGAAGCTCATCTGTTTCAATGGTCTGCATCTCACATTTTACTGTGTTAACGACTTGCAACATGTTTTCCCTGACCATTTGCCTCCTGCTAAGCTGTTTGAAAATGTTGAGGTCACTTCACTGAAACTTTCAAAGAAACAGGTGAAGGGGGAAAAAAAAGGCATTCTCATACTTAAACATTCACAAATACATGGTGTGCTGTTCCACTTGCAAGCCTAAAGTTTCATCACTTTTGAAATAGAACTCACAAAACAGAGGACAGAAACTTCTGTTAGAGAGTGGCTTCTACTAGTAGGAATGTCCACCCAAATTCGGTCAAGTTATAAACTCCTGGAGGTTAACAAAGACTGCAACCACTCTGAGCAGCTTGGCAGGAGGTCAGCAACACAGAAGCGGAGAGCCAACAGTTGCATCTCCAGTACAGGGGAAGAACCACTCCCCTGCTAGCCCGAGCAGAGCTGAGGAGGAAGTTGTCCATTGGGACTGGAGCACAGCCAAAGGCCAGGCACCGAGCTGGGGGCAGAGGGACAGAAAAACCATATGGAGGGTGGGAGGGCAGATCACCAAAAGGCAGAGAACCAAGGGCTGGGGAAATGGGGGTGGGTGAAGTACAGGAAGGCAGATGAGAAAGAAGTTAAGTGGAAGAGCAGCTGGCGGGAGATGTTAGCTGGCAAACTGGGCAAAACAGCAGGCTGGAGAACCAAAAAACACTGAAAGACAAGGAGACCAACAGCAAGGAATTGGGATAGCCAAAAGAGACTAAGATTAAGAGAAGTAGGCTGAGGCAAGGAATACAGGAAAACACAGTTACCAAAATGCCTTTAAAACCAGAAAAGCCTTGCATTTTTAACCACAGCACTGCAGTCACTCAGGTGGGAAGGCCAGTCCAAGCCCCTGCCCCAAGCAGGGCCAGCTCTGGCATCAAACCAAGCTGCTCAGTTTTCTCCAGGCAGGTCACAGAACCTCCGAGGACAGAGCCTGCACAGCCGTGCTGGGCAACAGCTTCACTGCCTGCCTGCCCTATGAGGGAAAAAGGTTCAGGTTTCCTTCTACACTTGACTTTTATTTCTCCATGTAGTAAACATACTGGGGCAACAGCTGCTGAGCTCAAAACAGACTGTGACAAGAGATTATGTGATATCCAATGTGATAAGATTTCTTTTTTTGTTGTTCTTAAGACAATAAAATATCGTCTGTTTATTTTTACATAAATAAAATCAGAAGATCAAGCGCTTAAGCTAAATTCTGGCCCCATCCTTCTTTCGGAATATGGAGATAATGTTAAAAAGTTTTCTCTTTTATTTCTAGTGCTGTGTAACAAAGCCAGATGTAAAAAGCACACTGATGCTGACAGCACTATCTTTCAGAAGAGGCCTCATGCCAGGCTCTTAACATCCTCCAAGCGCAGGAAAGAGATGATACAAATCTTTATAAACCTGCTTGAACCCTAAGCCCAAAATACAAAATAACTAGCTAAGCTCTCAAAGTTTTAATTACATATTTTACTAATTCCTTAGCTTCACCTTTTAACCAGTGCTCTTAAGTAAACACATATCGCCTTAGGCTACAGGCCAATCATTCAGCTTTGCAAACCTATTTGAGATTCCTTACAGTTACAAAGGCTACCTAAACCACTAATCTCTGATGTATTTTAAAGGCTAACAAGTAGCCTTTTCTTCATTCAAGAAAAGTTTTCACCGTCCAGTCATGCATATTCTTTCTTGCACTCTCACTGCTGGTCTAGCACGTGGCAAGGTATCTCACACCATCAGTAATCTGTGCACTCAGACATCCACTATAAACTAATTTTACAAAATTCAAGAAACCCCTCAGAACAAAACACAAGCACTGGTGTTCTCTTTTCTTCTCTCCCTCTCTCTCTCTCTCTCAAAAAAAAAAAAAAAAAGGAAAAAAATGAAGAATCAGGGTAGCTAGTTCACCTCCTCAGTCAGGCCTACACACTGATTATTTTGCCTTATATTAGCATTCAGAAACATATTATTTCCCCTACCAGTTTCAAAAACACTGCAAATGTTATCAGATCTATGACTGTAGTTGATCCTCAAGATGCTGTGTGCCACAAGGCATTTACTGCTGCACTGAGCATCTGGTCTCATAGCACACCATGGGAAAACATATGTATTTCAGTTAGATATCTCAACCTGGCAAAGGAAGTTACTTACATTTCTGAAATCACAAAATGAACTCCCTAACCAATTTTAGTTTGTATGACCCAAAGTAACAAGATGCACTCTTCAGAAAAAAGCACCTACATATGCAAGTATCCTAGAAAACCAAAACTACCTAGGTCAGGGAAAGGTACAAATGCCTTGTCCTTTGTTTTCATCTGGAAGGTGGTCTTGCTGAACCAGTTCTTCTAAGGCATCTGCCAAACACTGCTCAGATTGTTTTTTCCTGATGCACAGAGTTTCTGACTCTTCAAGCCACAAGTCAAAGCTTCCACATAGCAGAGTGTGAAGCCACAAGTTACACTGAGTGAAAGCTGCTCAGCTTGGTCTAGCCATCAGTTTTGCAGCCTCCATTCCTGCTCCTGAATGGTTACTGATCCCTTCCCCTGCATCTGCCTGAGCACACATCCTTTTCCTAAATGGGCAAAAAAGAAGTCTGGGGTTTTTTTTTGATGTACTTTTGCTGTTCTAGTGCAGCAAACTGGCTTCTTATACTGTCAGACAAGCACCAGAGCCTGCAAAAGGTGAACAGCAGAAGCCTGTGGCTAGGTGGGGACATGCGACGACAGCTGGCTATTCATTTGGCTTTGATTTTAGCATCTCCATTCGCAACAGATGCCTGTGAGAAAGTGCAGAGGGGGAGGGGGCCCCACACTCAAGCCCAACACCGGAATGGCTCCCTGTGAAATCCCACTGATGCCGATGGGATGGGACCGGGCAACACGGACTGCAGCAGGTCCCTCAAACCACCCATGGGCATTCGGGCTCCCAAGTCTGGCCACGGACTGCAGGCCTGGAACCGCAGCTACCCCAGAGAGCCGGGGAGCCTCGCCAGGCTCCCCTGCCAGGCCCTGGCACGCGCGAGGGAGCATGGCAGCAGGCATGCCGAGCTCACGGAGGCACACGCCTGCCCCAGCAAGGACCACGCCGCACACGTACCTCATTCAGAACATGTCACAGCAGCTCTTCCCACTTGCCGGAATACATACAGAAGCCAGGATTATACCCTCTGACTCTGAGACAGCTATAGCTCAGACCTGACCTGAAGAGCAACACACGCACACACACCCCTTACGGCAAGAAATTTACATCGAAGCCTAAAGCCAATCCCACCTAAACTGTCAATTCACAAAACCAAACGGAGGAGGCTGTTGCGCGGGTACCACATCAACAACTTACACCGCACCAGTCCCGCCCGGGGCTGCACCCGGGCCTCTCGCACAGCGGCGCCGGTTCGGGGCCGCGCTGGCTGCAGCCGCCTGCGGGCCGGCCCGGGCGCCGGCGGCAGCCCCGGCGCCGGCTGGACAAAGCCGGCCTTGCTCTGCTCCAGCGGGCCGGGCGAGGAAAGGGGAAACTCGCGGCAGCCCTGTTCGCATCCCCCCCCGCGGCTCCGGCACCCGCCGGGGCTGCTTCAGGCCTCCAGGGCCGCCTCAGCCCGGGCCCTCACCTCACCTCACGGGCCGCCGCCGCCCGGCCGGAAGCCCGTGGGGAGGAGGCGCGGAGAGAGGCGCCGGCTGGGTGGCGGTGGCAGGCGCCAGCCCCCCGCTCCGCAGCACCTACCTGCGCCCGAGGCCCGCAGCAAGCCCAGGAGGAGGAAGAGACGGAGGAGGCAGAGGCGCGGCACCCGACACGGCATGGCCCGGCCGGCAGAGCCCCCCCCGCCCAGCCCCGCTCGCCGCCAGAGGCTGCTCGCCTGAGGCTGGCCCGGCGGCGGGCAGGCCTGGCAGGGCCGCCTCACGCCCGCGGCCCGGCCCCTCGGCTGCGCCTGCTGACGGCGAGCGGGGCGGCCGCTCCCTCCTGGTCCCGCTCCGCCTTCGCCTCCACCACCGCCTACGGGGGGCTGAGCCCGCCCTCGGCGCCGCCTGGCGCGCTGCGGGGGCCGGGGTGGCTGCGGGCGGGTGGCGGCGGTGCCCGCTCCGGGCTGGGCCATGGGCCGCGGCGTGGCCCCGCGGCCTGCTCGGCTCGGCTTGGCCCTGCCCGGCCCGGCCCGGCCCGGCGCGGCGGGGGGTCCTGCTGTCACCTCCGCATGCGGCGGGGCCGGGAGCTGCCTGCGCGGTTATGGAGTGTGGTTGATGTGGAAAAATCTTTCCATTAAAGTGGTTCAAGTTCCCCGGCTTTCTCTGGCTGCGTCTAGCACCAACCCGTGGTTAAGCCTAACCACATACCTTCCACACGGTATTGCGATTAAAAAATGTGGAGGTGATGCCGGGGGACAGTGTTCCTCCCAGATTACTACTATTGTAATAGAACGACTGCTTATTTTAAAATTCACTAGGCAGGGGTCTGTTGTTTTTAAGAGCTTTGACACTACTTCAGACAAGAGTGCCGTAAAGTGGAGGAGTGTTTCATACGTCTCCTGAACAAAGTCAAATACTATTAAACTCTCATATATTAGTACAAGGTTGGGCAGTCATCAGAACTATGACTGGCAGAACCACCAACAGAGGAAACCATGCAGAGTTAGGGTACTTAACGCATCTTTAATTAATATTAATAAAGATGACGTTTGGCCACCTGAAGGCTCCCTGAGCAAAGTTTACACCACTGCTGTTGGATTTCTGACAAAAAGAAAGCAGGCAACTACAGCAAGTGTATCTTGCATTCAGAGCACTAGGTAAGGACTGGGCAGCTTTGATTTCTGAGTAAGATTGGATGAATCACTTGATTTCACTGTAGTTCAGATCTTCCTCAACCAACAGAGAGATTCCTCCCTTTCTCTTAGCCCTTTATGGCCTGCTCTTACCAACTGCAAGCTTTCAGGGCGAAGATCCTCCTTTTGCAGGGAGGTACAGTAATAAAGCTGGTCAGAATCTCAGTCAAAGCTTTTTAACACTGACACAAATGATAAAAGCTAGAAAAGAGTATAAACAAAAGTGGGGGTGGGGGTTGGGAGGAAGCAAATGCTGGAAAGACAACTGGTTGGTTGGTGATTGTCAAAATAACGCAGGCTAGAAGAGGGTGGTAGAGATTAAAGTAATTCAGTTAGAGACCAAGCCTGTTTTCTCTGCACTTAACACGCCTGACCTGTTTTTGAACCCTTCTGGGAAAAGTGACTCAACTCTCTCAGTTGAGCAACTGAGCTCTACCGAAACCCTCCACTCCACAAGCTTCTCTTTGGGATTTCCCCAGTGCCAGGCCTGTGCTGAGACACAGATCCTTTAATAGTGATGTCTGAAAACAGCAGAGGAATTCAGTCACACACTGTTTGCATGATTTGTGAAGCATTTCTGGTGGCAGGTAGCCAAGCAGGTAGCTGGGAAAGCCATTGGCAGTTTCTAAGTATGAAATTTAAATCAGAACAGCATGTCCAGAAGGCATGTTAATTTTGGTGGCATCTCTAATTCACACATTCACAGAGGAAACTTGGTTATGTTAAAGAACAAGTCAAAACATGAATTCTGAAGCGGGGTTCCCCTCTACCCTTGCACTGAAAGACACGTATTTACTGCAACTGTTAGAGAAATCCCATAACCGATCATGTGTGTTTTCCCGTTGCCAAACCAGACAGGAAGCTTGCAGGCTTTTAGTTTTGCTCCAGCTGATCTCTCTCTTAGCTGAAGCTTCCTAGTAAGTCAAAGCCCAAAAAATTACTGTCTTACAGTCTAGCAGGCTGTTGGGAGGGAAGTAGAAATGACTGGTTGTGCCTTCATGGAAAAAGGTTATGAAATACATGGTTTTCGCCATCAGTGGACAAAGGATGACTTCTTAAGACTGGTAGCTTAAGGAGAGCTGAAGAGAGAAGGGAGAGAACGGAGAACAAACGCTAATTTAATGAAGACAGAGAGAAGATAGAATTGGAGTAAATGCAACATCTGATCCTATCAATTGGCTCCAAAAGAAAAAAAAATCATTAACCCGGGAAATCTGTACCTACAGGGGTTCAGAGATAATTATTTATATTGTTTTCTTTTCTTTGAGCTTAGGGAGCAAAAAACAAAGTTAATGTCAAATTAGAAAGTAAGGGATAAATTATTTTTTCTTGCAGATCCCTTTCCCTCACTAAAAACTATCAATATAAGAAAGTGGAAGCTAGCAAATGAAGGTAGAAGGAAATATATTTTGAAGGAGAAATAGCTCCATCTATCACTGCAAGTTACAGTCTTTTAAAATCACTGAAAAGTCTTATATGCAGAAAAAAAAATACATTGTGGCACATAACTGCAATAAACTGGCATAGTAAGTACTTTTGGGTGTATTTTTCTATTTGCTACTCTAAAATCCCAGCCTGGCTGATTATTATATGTGGACACTTGAGTTCACCCTTGTAAAACTGAAACCAGCTCATCCATAAGAAGACAGCTAATCAGTATCAAGCCAATAATTTTCCTGCAGCCAAATTTCTGGCACATTTGAATCCACAAAAGATAAGGAATTTCTCCAAAAATAACACATAGATAGAGGTGAAATGCATGCACTGTAAGATTCAGGGACACTCATACATCAGTTAGTGATTGGTAGGTGAACAATTCTGGGGCTGCAGTGATCAAGCAACTTCCTTGTGTTCCTCCATTACCCCTCTTCTAGGCATCTTATGTAAAGAACCATGGCTAACTCAGTTAAGAAACCAGAAAAAGGAAGAAGATAAAAAGAAGAATCCCCCCTCCTCCCCAGTTTGTAAATAACAAAAAATTTTTAACAGGCACTGGAATTCATCTGTGGTATTTACCCTGCCAATATTTTGAGTAGTACGAATTGACACTTGCAAGACATGTCATTAATGTGCAAGAAACAACACAAATGTACTGAGAACAGGAAACAAGCATCAACACACACAAGAAAGCCCACTGCTATTCAAACTATACTTCAGCAAGCCTTAAACAAATTAAAGACTTTGACAAAAGCTAGCTCTTCAAACTCTTCCCTCCTTGCTTCCAACTCATGGTGTTTGCTGCTATGATTTTTAATCTTACTGGAAGAGAAATGTAATTAACTTGTTTGATACTTACCTAACATGAAAAAAAAAAACAAACCAAACCCCAGATCTTATAGAAAAACTGTACTGGTCTGTTCAGATACAAAGCTTCTTCCCCCTGCAAAATTTGCTGTGGTAGCTCTGCTGACTTGTGGGAGAAAACTGGAATGATCTGGACCCTCCTCTGCAACCTGGGTCCTTTTGGAGGCAGATGGAAGGGTATTTAGGCATATAAAGGGGCATCTCCAATTTAGCAAGACATCTTCATTCTCTTAAAAGTTCTATTCCCTCTGGAACTTTCAATAACTAAAACGTTCTGGTCCCCAGCACCTGACAGAGTAAGCCTTCTGCAGCCCACTTCTGTTCGCAAGGGGTTTGTAATGGGAAACATCATTGCATAGCTAATGGATGAAGACATTGAGCTCTTTACCTTCCCATGCTCTTATTTCCAGCCTGTAAAGGCAGAGGTGCTATCATCAAATAGCTCAAAAGTTAAGAACAAATCACAATATTAAAAAAATGCTCCTAATATCTTGATATTTGAGATAAAGATTATATTGCATTGTTGCATTCAGGCACATGCCATATATACCACCCTCTGTCTTTGAATGTTTGAGAGTGAACAAGTGTTACCATCTACTCACAAATGCATGGAAAGAGGTCATTTGGGGTGGTGCTAGAGAGCTAATAAACATCTGTTTATTCTCTTTCTGTTGTCCCTTGATACAGCCACCTAAGTCTTGGTCCCCTGTGCAACAGCTCTCTTCCCTGTCAGTTGCTCTTTAGCATCCACACCTCTTCTGCTCTTCCAGCTGTGTTTATGCTCCTCCAGCTGCTGCAGGATCCATTTCTGACGCTTCTTCTTGAAAAAGGTGAGGAAGAGCAAAGAAGAAAAAATCCAAAACTGGGAAAGAGGAGCCAGGAACACAACTGGGAGAAAAAACATGCACAAACTGCTGCACAGCCATGGCAAGTGGGCTATAGCAATGCCTGTTCTCAGAAAGAAATGCTGGGTAGCACAGACTTCACCCTGCAAGGAGACATGAGCCCCCACAGCTACCAGCAGTGTCTGACCCTGCTCCTGCCTCGAGGAGTGTCAGGAATACTTGAGTTTGCATGTGACCCCACAAACTTGGTGTTCTGGTGACTGGGGGTGTGTGTTGATGAGGCCCCTGGTAAAGCAGGCAAGTGAGCACAGGTTTTCCAGGCCAGCACCTGGAGGACTCTTGCCAGCTCTTTGCTGAGCCTGATACTCTTCATCATCTCTCAGAAATCAGCAGCTCCAGCAGTAAGGTAGATGCACACTGGTTTGGGAATTCATTGGTTCAGTGCCACCACGGAGGAAGGCTCTGCTGCTGGCTGAAGGGGATTCCCACAGCGTCACACAACCAGAAAACACCCGAGTCATGTGAAGTGAGGTTTCAAAGATCAGCCCTCTCCTTGGGGGAAAAAAGTTACTTTATTTCTCTGAGATGTTCTGAGCTAAGTTTATAAAGTGAAAAAGAGAGTTAAGGAAGTTATGTCTTACTACATTTGCTTTAGATAGTTTTTGAGTTTTAATTGGAAAGTTGGTGCTGTCATGCTTTGCCTTTCAATCTTGTAGCACAGGGAAGTGTTTTTAATCGCAGGACGTATCAGTTAGTTCATATCCAGGCAAAAGGTAGGAAATATTTTTGTTTAGTATTTAATATAAATATATTACAGTGGGAGCTTGGCCCCACTAAACTCTCTCCAGGTTGTCTTCTCCCACTCACAGGTGCAGCAGCAACCTGTATTCCTGTGAGACTCAGGTTCTACCGTTTGTGCCTCTCAAAAGGAGAGAAGACTAAGAGATCAGGAAGAAAAAAAAGAAACGCCTCCCTCCCTTGATTTTTTTTGCATATTCTGGATGAGAGCATTATTTAGGGTGTTTACTGGTGAACTGAGAGCTAGAATAGGCTTTCCTAGAGGCCAGTGGATTTGAGCCCATTGCGGTGTGTGCATTTCAGCACGCTGTGGTGCTTAAATTTTTTTACAATTCATTCCAGTAACAGTCTAATGAAATAAAGTCTCCTAGAAACAAAGAGGAAGTATAATCAGTTAGTCATGGCATGCCTACTTAGAGCAGTTGTAATCAGCAAAAACAGAGATGTGCTTACGTGACTAGGTAAACACCCCGTATCTGCTACAGATAAACTTGTATTCCAGATCATTACTTCTAAAACAAGGCATGTCCTGATGTCTGAAACTGATCATGAATTTAAGATGCCTGGGCATGTTGTTGATAGTTGTAGGTAGTTGTATTAACAGAAAGATCACAGTGACAGAAAAAAACCAAGTTCTTCAAATATTGATGTTTAGATGCAGAATTGTTCAGAAGGTACAACTTTTGGTGTGGGAATTTTCATGGGGACGGGATGGGAGGTTAAAACAGGTTAATTTCATAAGTCATTCTTCTCTGAAGAGCACACCCTAAGGAACATTACTTCATCAAATATTATTTCTGGTAATGGAAGGCTTGCAGCACTGGGAGGTGACTTACAAAAGCACCTCTGGAAAACATGACTGTCCCAAACAGTTGCATGTAAATAACTCCTCTTTCTCCTCTGAGTTCTTGTCTAACATATAGATTTATACTATAGGCAAGTACAGGCAGTGACCACATTAAAATGCCTGGGAGAAATCCCCGACTTCCTACCCAAACAAAAGCCAAGCCAGCCGCACAGTCATCTGCACTGTAAAGAGGAGGCTGTGCCCCTTCTCTGGCTCATGGCCCTGGTCTGGCCCGCTGGCCTGGCTGATTTGACACAACTGATGCATCCCAGCACCATGCACTTACTAGATCCAACATGAGGCAGTGAGGAAGGAGTTGGGAGAGGAAAGCTTGAGGCTGGCGTAAAAGAGAAGCAAGACTCATCCAGTCCAACAGCTGTAAAACTAGCTCTTCTGTAAGGTTAAATCTCAACCTGCAGGACTACCTTACCCTTAGCAACATCCCTCTTTGATGCCTGAACTAGACCATAATGCTTGCTGAAAAGCACAAGTGGAGATCTATGGCACGACCTTCTGGATCTCACCTATTACTGGAATTTCAAATGGATGTTGCCACCACTGCTCAGGTTCTTGATGAAAAAAGTCCTGATCAGATTTTGAGACTCTGCCTTGGCTCCCTCAAAAGTTTTCAGAAGCAGCTTTCCCCTGGGGCATCCTTCTCTGGGAACAGCCTGGGATGGTTAAATCATCTTGTGTTCAAGCTAGGACAAAGCATGTCCTGCCTGAAGTAAGGGAAGGCTCAAAAATAGAGCTTTAAATTTCGTAAGACTTCAGAGGAAAACATACGGGTTCACTTAAACCAGATGATTAAATTCTGGCATCACTTTAGGTTCCGTTTGAAATTTGGTATCAGATAATTAGTTCTTAAAATAAAATAGTTCTTAAAATATTTTATAAAAAAAAAAAACAAAGGAAGAAGAAAAAGACTAACAAGGTTCATCTTTAGGACCTGAATCTCTCCTACCCATTTAATGGAAATAATGGCTACCAAAAAGTCAGACATCATAAATAAAGGTGGAAAGAAGCTGCTCCAAGTGTTTCCTCTTGCAGCATGACTAAGGCCATGCAGCTGCTGGCTGCTATTGCATTACTTCTCTTTCCTTATTTATTCTGGTCATTTTTAGCTGTGTATTAAATAACAGGAAACTATTTGCTTTTGTCAGGTCTGGGTTTTTTGTTTTTTGTTTTTTCCTGCTGGCTTACTGAGCTCTGGTGTGTTGTGATTTAGCCCTGGCTGGCAACCAGGCACCATGCAGCCACTCAGTCACTCCCCCCTCACCCAGAGGGAAGGGGAGGAGAATCGGAAAGGAATGTAAAACTTGAGGGTTGAGATAAGACCAATTTAATAGGTGAAGCAAAAGCTGTGCACACAAGCAAAGCAAAACAAGGAATTCATTCACCGCTTCCCATGGGCAGGCAGGTGTTCGGCCATCCCCAGGGAAGCCGGGTTCCGTCACACGTCATGGTCGCTCGGGAAGACAAACGCCATAATGTCGGATGTCCCCTCCTTCCTTCTTCTTCCCCCAGTTTATATATTCAGCATAACGTCATATAGTATGGAATACCTCTTTAGCTAGTTCGGATCCTTGTCCTGGCTGTGTCCCCTCCCAGTTTCTCGTGACCCTCCAGCCCTCTGGCTGGCAGGGCTCAAGAACCTGAAAAGTCCTTGACTTGGTATAAACACCCAGCAACAACCAAAAACACCAATGTGCTATCGACATTGTTCTCACACCAAATCCAAGCATTGCACCAGCTACTAAGAAGAAAAATAACTCTATCCCAGCTGAAACCAGGACAGTATCCACCCTTTATTCTATACCATTTACATCATGCCACACTTTCCAATATAACCTCATTAACCACCATCACACTTCACGCCCTTTGATATAATACACAGATATCATTCCCCTAGTCTATGCACCACCCTTGTAAAAATGTCTATAAAATGTCCACAAATGTCCACAAAATGTCCACTGAGTTCATTTAGTCCATGAACACGATCTCTTATGGTGGTGACTCAGGAGAGGAGAGGTTGTGTTTTGTATGGGGTGATCAGGCATCAAAGCCAGCTCAGGTCAAGTCACCGCTGCACTTGCACTGCTTCTTGTAAGGCTTGTCCTCCAGTGGTTCTGGTGGTTCCTGCTATAGTCATTCCTATATCATGAAACTCAAATCATGGCTTACAACAATTTAAAGATAGATCCATTAAAATCTTCACCACGGGTCCCTTTGTACCAGCCCATAGGGTTTAACATTGCAGTGAACTTCTCCCCTTGCCCCTGCTCCGGCTTGGACTTACCCACGGACTGCGGTCCCTTAGGGCTGTACCTGCTCCAAGTGGAGCCTCGGCTACGAGCCACAGTCTCTCCAGGGGTGTACCTGCTGCGGCACAGACTCAGCCACAGCCACAGTCACTTCGAGGTGTACCTGTTCCAACATGGCCTTATCCATGGGCCATCACCACAGACCTGCTCCAGCACGGCCTTACCTACAGCCACAGTCCCTTCAGAAGTAAATCAGCTCCAGCATAGCCTTATCCCTGGCCACAATCCCTTCAAGGCTGTACCTGCTGTGTCGTGGGCTTATCCATGGCCACACACTTTGAGGTGCTCCAGCATGATCTCCTGCACAGCCACTGATGCTACTGCAGCACAGAATTATCCACAGCCACAGATGCTTTGAGGTGTACATTCTCCGATGTGGGCTTGTCCTTGGGCCACAGTTCCTTCAGAGGCATACATGCTGCAGCACAGACAGAGCCATGGCCACAGACACTCCGAGATACACCTGCTCAGGCATGGGCTTATTCATGGACACAGGGGCTTTGGGGTGTCCTGCTCCCACGTGGACTCATCCACAGCTCACAGTCCCCTTGACCCGAGTTCACACTGGAGTTCCAGCCTGTCCAGCACAGAACAGCAGTCATGCCCTGGCCACCTGCCAGCCCAGGCACATCGCCGTGGCTGTTACCAGAACGTTCCCGGGCACAGTGCGGTGAGATGATAAGCAGTGCAGCAGCACAGCAAGCAGCCAAAGCGAGAAGCAGCCACTAATGAGCACTGGGCCCTAATATACAGTAAGGCAAGCAAGCCCCAGGGCCAGCACAGAGACCTGCCCCCCAACAGCTGAACAGCAATAACAGCTGTGAATTTGAACTAGCACATTCCAATCAAATCAGTTGTTATCTCGAATGCTTTGAGCCCACGTTGGGCACCAGAAAGGACTGTCGTGGTTTAACCCCAGCCAGCAACCAAGTACCACGCTGCTGCTGGCTCACTCCCCTCACAGTGGGATGGGGGACAGGA
Organism: Falco naumanni; assembly: GCF_017639655.2. NCBI lineage: Eukaryota > Metazoa > Chordata > Aves > Falconiformes > Falconidae > Falco > Falco naumanni. The sequence continues at coordinate 76,179,483 of NC_054055.1, read as the reverse complement.
TCAGAAGAGTAAAAGTGAGAAAACTCATAGGTTGAGATAAAGACGGTTTAATAGGTAAAGCAAAAGCCCCGCACACAAGCAAAGCAAAGCAAGGAATTCATTCACCACTTCCCATGGGCAGGCAGGTGTTCAGCCACTCCCAGGAAAGCCGGGCTCCATCACGCGTAACGGTTACTTGGGAAGACAAACAACATTGCTCCAAATGTCCCCCCCTTCCTTCTTCTTCCCCCAGTTTATATATTCAGCATGACATCATATGGTATGGAATATCTCTTTGGTTAGTTCAAGTCGGCTGTCCTGGCTGTGTCCCCTCCTAGTTTCCCATGTCCCTCCAGCCCTCTGGCTGGCAGGGCCCAGGAATCTGAAAAGTCTTTGGCTTGGTGTAAACATTAACTAGCACAACCAAAACCATCAATGTGCTATCAGCATTGTTCTTACTCCAAATCCAATCATTGCACCAGCTACTAAGAAGAAAAATAACTTTATCCCAGCTGAAACCAGGACATGAATATATGCTTGATGTTCCTTATCAAAGCAGTAAAAGTCATGGCAGTGGCTGCGCAGGAGAGGAGACCCTTCCGCCACAAGAAACATGTCTACAGGCAGCCAGAGTTTCAGAGCAGTTCACAGAACCCATGCAGAAAAATCAGTATGAAGAGAAAGTGGGGGATGAGGGAAAACTGGTCATAATAGCAAAGTGAATAAGCTTTTAGGAGGTTAAAAAGGGCCTTACAAAAAAATAAGGCTGTTTGCTAGGAAGGCATGAAAGGAAATTTGCTATGACTCAGTCAAGAAATTCAGAAGAACTGAGAGGAGGCACACACTGCTCCTTTTATAAATTTATAGGGTATGTACAGACAGGAATGACTGATGCAGTCATGGTAAAGAGTAGTCTAGCCAGTACAGCATGTACGTGTAGGCTGCTTTCTGTGGTTGCAAATCTAGGTTTGTACTTGAAGGAGAATTTAGATTGTATCCCATTTATACGTTTACAACCTTAATGCCAGCACAAATTAAAAAATTAAAAAAGAACAGGGCACGAGTCCTGCAGACTGAGCTACAGCAAAAAACCTTAGATGACCTGTATACTCAAAGGAAGAAATTGGCTCCTAAAAACTTTCAGTGGAGGAAAAGGCAGATATACTGGTGTATGTATGCATGTACATACACCACACACAGTTATAGAGAGGTAATGGTTTAAGAAAAATCTTTTTGAGCTTCTCATGGAAAGATTTACAAGTTTTGAGGTACCATCATTCCCATAGGGAAAAGACACAAAACTGCTAACATCTGCTATATTTTGCAGCTTTTCAATGATGAAATTTCCTCTGTGTGTTTTACTTTAACACAAAAAGATAAGAAACTGTGTGGTCACTATGATCTTTGTCATATGCAGGAAGGAAGAGATGTGTTATCATACAGAGCTACAAAATTCTTCCCCTCGCTCCCCCCGCCTTTTTCTTCCCCCCTTTTCTAGCCTTTCAACAAAATTCTCAAGTTTCATAGTTGCTTAAGAACACAGGGCTGGGGGGACACAGGTTGACAGTGGGGATGACTGGAGGGTAGCAACTTAGATCCCACCAGGGGTCAAACAGAAGTAGCTCACCTAGCAGGTATTTTTCTGGCAAGGTTATGCATACATTTTCCATGGGTCGTAAAAGACCTTTTGGCTGAAAATGCCAACCGGCATCTTTCTTGGGATATCAAGCAGGGTCTTACAGCTAGACCTTTTCCAGGATTGCTTGTATGACAACCTCCCTCAAATGTGTAGGCATTTAGGAGCTCAGTAGATGTTTGTTCTGTATATTATGAAGTTAATCATCTTCTCAGTGTAAGGTTATATGGAGGGAGAGTGTCTGCTCCTTTAAGGGTATCTGGTCCAGAAGCTGCTCCACCAAAGTTATCTGATCAGGAACCTTGTCAACTAGGAAACAAAGGATAAAAAAGGAAAACCAGAAACAAAGTACACAGAGACAAAGACCTGACAAAACAAACCTTGTCACTCACACTAATAGATGGGCTCTTCAGAAACTACAGGCACTCTCCCAGAACTGGGAAGTCCCAACTTGGAATTTGCAGCTGATTATGACTGTAAAACAGGGAGATCCCAGACACTGGGCTGGGTTGCGTTCAGGAATCAACAGAGCTGTAGAAAGGATACACAGGGGGAAGGGGGAGCAGGAAGGAACAAAGTTGGGGGTAGACAGAAAAGGAGATAAAAGGTGCTGGCTGCATGTAAAACAGCGCTTGTCGCGCTGAGGCCTGGGCCTAATCACTGCAGCCTAGCCTATCTTCCTGTGTCTTATTAAATCTTTTCTTAACTATTTATTTCTCCATGTAATCTCATTGTCTATCTCGTCTGTATATGTAGGGTGAGGACTAAGTGCCGGCTACTGGTGAGAGCTGTGCAAGAGTGGATTTGACACAAGCTCCTGGAGTCAGACGGGGGCTGTGGTGTCAGCTACTGGAATAGGGGTCTTTAACCTCCAGCAGCCACCGGGGCAGGAATGGTATGTGCCCTCAAAACCAGCTCCTTGGGGGGAACAGCAAGAGTGAGACAAGTGAGGGGCTCAGCACCGGCAGCTGGAGCAGGACAGTGAGCCACAGCCTATGTGCCTGGTGTTGGGGGGCAGATGTGACACCGGTCTGTATCTTCCCTGATCACGGTGTGCATGTGTATTCACCAGCAAACTCCAAGCCAGACCAGCCAGCAAGCTGTGGGGCAAGGGTTCTTGCTGGTATCCAGGGAGACTTGGAAATGAATATTTGAGTGTGCTAGCAAACGTGAGGCTGGACTAGCCAAGGAGCAGGAGCGATGAAGGACGTAAGATGGTCTGGGACCAGGGTAGGGGTATACCAACAAGGCAGAGGGGCTGTGCTGGTACTTGGGTGATCAATGCATGGATGTGTGCTTTTGCTAGTAAGCTTCTGTCTCTGCTAGCTGGAGAGGAGGAAAAGGAATTGGCTGTCTATGCTTTATGAGTCCTATACGTAGGCACACCTCATTCATGGTAGTCTGTGTAACCAGCCATGTCAGTGTCCTCTGTGTGTGCCCCTGGGACGCGTGCTCAGCTTCACTACTGGTTGACCCTGCAAACAAGAGACTAGTGGCCACATCCCTCAGCCTGGGCAGAGACTCCAAGTCCCACGGCTGGGCTCCAGCAGCTGGGCAGGAGGGAGTGCTGAGACAGAGCAGCTGGAAAAGGGTTTGGAAAAAAACCCCAAACAAAACAAAAGACAGAAACTGGCAAACCTAAGTGAACTACATACATGAAACCTACTACAGTATTAATGAACACAGAAATTTAATTTCCTTTGTCATACACTATGTGGCACACCAACTCATTTCACAAACACCACCTTTTTTGGAAAAGGACTGCCCTGGGTTTTCTGCAGAAATGCTTATCAGACACCCCACCTCACCCCACACCCAAGGAAATGACAGTGTTGAAGCAAAAGGGCTGAGAAGCGTCTGTAGGTATCAGCTAATATGGATACATACATATCAGTCTAGTTTAAGTGTTTTCAACAATCAGTCTAGTTTAAATGGTATTTCAGGGAGAGTTAATATTAGAATCCTCAATGGATATCCTCAAAGAAACAATGCTAGAGCATCCATTAATGAGTCAAAAGTCTTAAGAGACAGATACAAATTGGCAAGACGTGCCTAAGCAGATACATGATGTTCAAATAATTGACAAAGAGCTTTATGTCAATTATTGTTTATTCCTGAACATTCTTTGTTTGGTAATATAGAAAAATAACATCCTTCTGGTTGTCGATACTTATGATATTAACGTGCAGAGCACAGAGACAATTGCCATACATAAAGTACAGGTTTCTTTCAGAAGTGTTTTTAAAAAAAATTATACATTTATACACTGACCTTGAATCTCATTTGAAAATAGAGGAGAGAAAAAATAATTCAGAAAAATACTAGTATTCTGATTTACTTTAAATCAACAGCTTGCATTACTACGCAGCTAGTCGGTTACAAGTATATACATATATTTGGATTATGGGCAAGGATCTAAGGATAAAATCATTGTGGCACAAAATTACTGGCTAAATAGTTTGGATATTTAAACTTTAAGTTGATCTTCTTCTAAGAGACTGTGTAATGAATTTAAAAAAGGAAAAAAAGTGTTTTTACAAGGCTGTTTGAATATTGCCCCTGCCCTGGTCCCGTCTTCACTCTTGGGTGAGGATTTTTAATTTGCTGTTATAAAACCAGTAGAGGGAGCTCAAAACACGAGGTACAAGCACTGCTTCTGGCAAGGGATGCCGGGGGTGGCGGGGAGGGGATAAAATCGCTTTTCACATAACTGGATAACAATACTTGGCAGGTTTAGTAAATACGTGACACTCAATGAAGGAAAGGAAATAGAGTTACTGGAAGCTAAGCAAAGCTGCCACTGCCACCATTTTCTTTTTATGTACTCTTTGCTGTCTTAGGAAAAAAGCAGCAGCAAGGCAACGGAATTTGATTTGGTACGAATTATGAGATAATTTCAGGATGCCAGACAGTGCACAAAGTAAACTAGTTAAAAGTATGGGATTTTTCAAGTTTGATGTCTCCATGACAACACATCGGTACATGGTCAAGCACGAGTTCCTTTGATTCCATGCCACTTCCTGTCAGACTAACTACATCAAGCCTTCTTTACACCATGGGAGCTCCCATCAACTACAACAATTTTGCACTTACTAACTGATGTCATTTTGGCTCCATCAATTCAACATCACTGAATAAACTCCCACAGTCCATACCCATCTACTTTAAAAATAGGATTTCCTGTTATTACAGTTGTTTTCTTTGCAAAGAAAACAAGACAACAAGCTACTGTTAGTGATTTCAAGACCTTTTGGATTCTGTTGTGAAATCAAGATACTTTGACAATAGAAATTTTTCCAGTGTAAAGTTTGCCACAGTATTTTCCAAGGAACTAAATAATTTGTCCTGACTGCCTACAATGTCATGTTATTTTCATTTAAATAGAATATTAGTTACAGTGACAGTTTTAAAGGTTGGAGGGTTTTTGGTTGTGGGTTTTTTGTTTGTTTGTTTGTTTGTGTTTTCCTCAGTGGGAAAGAAGATACCCAGGAAATATTATCTGTGATGAAAACAAAAATTGACTAAGGCCACCATTACTCTAATGCAGTCAGAAAGCCTTCATCACTGGGATGTGTGTGAAATTCATTTGCCAGCTAGCTGCAGTATCAGACATGCCAGCAATGTCAAGAGGAAAAAGGTCTACAAAACCCAACTGTGTTTTCTACTGCATGCATATCCCCAGCTCTATAACCCAAATGCTTGGAGTAAATAAAAGGTTGATAGCCCAGGAAAAGATGCTTGCAAGTTTTCTAGCAAGAGAATCTTGCGTACATTTCTAGAAATTTACTTAAAATACTCAGCACACAATCAGTCACTTAAGCAAGTCTTTTGAAAGTTCAGATACCTGTCTCGGACAGCAATGGCAAACAATGCATTTGTCAAAAAGTGGCATTTCTGATGACTTAGGATTCTTAATGCATATCACTGCGCTTCTTAGTTGGGTGCTATGGATAGGGAAATTTGGGGAAAGGATAGGCAGAAAGTTAAGAAATGCAAGTTAAATGTCACAGAATTTTCATTTTATTCTGATGACCATCAACCTGCAACAAGACAATATTTTTCCTTAAAAATTATTTCTCTCAGTGCCACAAGCCTATCTGTCAGAAGTTCTCCAGGCTGACTTGCAACCCTAACAAACTGGTTATCAAGGACTATGCCAAGTCCAAGGATGGAGACTCCACAGCCTCCCTGGGCAGCCTGTGCCAGTGCTCAGTCACCCCCACAGTAAAAAAGTGTTTCCTGATGTTCAGAGGGAACCAGCCTCCCATGTTTCGCTTTGGGCCCATTGCCTCAGGTCCGACTGGGCACCACTGATAAGAGTCTGGCTGTGTCCTCTTTGCACCCTCCCTCCAGGTGTTTATGTACAATTCCTCCTCTATCAATCTCCTTTGCTTTCCCTGACCCAAAAGACACTGAAATTCCTAGCAAAGTGAGAAATAATTCTACCATCACACAACTTCAGATTTTTTTCCTTGAAAATCCCGAAGTCAAACAGCAGGACGTAACACAAATATGACAAGCACTTTAGTACAAAGTACAGTCTAGTGCTAACAGCACAGCACAATCATCATTCAGTAAAGCATCCATACAGAAATGATTCAATATTCCATAAATATTTACCAAAAGGGTTCTACTGGCTATGTTTATATCTGTATGTTCTTACCTGGGTTTCATCATCAAGGATATGATCCTAAATAAATAAATTAAACCCCCCCAATCCTAGTAACAAAATCCATTCCAAAAGCAGAAGTCATGGGAAAGTCACAGCATGTGCGACCCAATGTGCAAAATTACTGCCAGATGCTGGTTTCCTTTTAACTAAAGAGTCCCACGAAAGGAAACTTCTTCATTGCCCCTCCCCACATCAAGTCTTAAAGCTGATTATATTACACATATTCCACAATATCGACATTGGTTAAATGCTTCTAGTTTCAACAACATTTGGTTAACTTGTTTGTTATTTTTATCATTATTACTGAGAAATCCAACTCTACATTGTCCAGTTGAAAGTATCAACTATTAACAGGGCTGTATCTCATCCCACAGATAAGTTCAGTGAAGAGTCAAATATAGTTCGTGCTCAGACTTCTTCCATACCACTTAACAAGCATTAGCTTTCTATTGTTAGAAATATTTTTAACAGGGAAAACACTTCAAGGGTCTTATTCTTCAGAAAAACTTTGGAAATTGAGAAGAGACATTCAAACAAAGGTCCTTTATGCACTGTAATAAACTGCTTTTAGAAGGTGAACCGTACAAGTTATGTCAATTTATTATTTCTGGATACATCTGAAATATCAGAATGTGATTGTCTCAGTTTAAGTATTAGATATTCTCGAAATAAAGTTAGTAATTCCATCTTACAATTCTGGTTTTGATTCTTCTGGCAACACTGAAAACAACCTATACAAGATTTTCTGTAACCTGTCTTATAACCAAATTTCAAGCATATATATATATTCATTACTAATTTGGTTCTACATTCTGAAGAAACATATGGATTGCCTGCAAACTATGAATTCTGCCTGTTTCAGAAACATCCACTGCAGACTGCTTTGCCATCATTTGAAATCTGACAGTGAAATCCTTCAGGTTAAATAGCTTTCTTCCAGAATACTGAAACTCCAGAAGGCAAACAAAATCTTGTGCCACAGAAACCAAGTTATTAAAATCATAGCCCACAGTTACCTGCAGAAATATCAGAGGAAACATTTTGATCTAGATGAGCAAGGAAAAAAACCCCAAAACCCAAAACTCACCACACCTTACTTGAGTAAACATGTTTAGAGTAGCTTCACTTTTGAAAATCCTCCAAATGAAAATATGTCCCCAAACTCTACTGTAGAAGTAGGTGACAAATAAGAGAAATAGACTGAAATTGAAGTTGTCCAGGAGAAAACACATCCAGGATGGCCAGCTACAGCTTAAGTAGCCAAGAGGAACAGTTGCATTAACAAGTTGCATCATCACAGCAAATTTAGGTAATACTGAAGTAGACCACACAAATACAGATAACTTCATATCATCTTTCATTTAAGTATGTTGCAAGAATTCAGAGATGGAGGCTATTTAGCAAAGACCACAATGACTGGAATGCTCATGTTCAGTGGTCTCATTTTAAGCTCCGATTTAGAAAGTAGATTAGCACTTTCTTTCTGATTTGTCTAAATCACACAACACCCCCAAAATAAGCCCTAATTAAGTTTGTATATGATATTCTTCACATAGGGTTTTTTAGGAAGGACAATAAGATGACTTATGGGAACTTCCTAAGTATACATGGTGTAGCTTCAATGTCATTAAGTCAAAAATATATGGAACCAAGAAAGGTATAAAGAAGTAAATGTGCAAAATTTATTATGTTCTTCAATGTACACAGGAGCATAACATTTGTAAAATCAGATCACATCTTCAAAATTAAAAAAATTATATATAAACAATAGTTGCTTGTTACAATAAACAACAGCCCACATGAAGCTCGAAGCCATTCATAAAAAAATAAGCTACTTAAAAAATTCCTTCAGAAGAAAGTGGTATGCAAATTGAAACAGTATTGCAGCGTATCCTTATTATTTGTACAAAGAAAAGTCTGTCGACAAAACGAGACTACGGTGAAAAAACTTTGAATGACAAGCATCCTCACCAGTCTGTTAAAAGCCATTTTATAAATTCAACTTGGATCCTTCTAATTACAGAAATAAGTTTCTTCCTTGTTCAAAGAGTCACGTTTCTAATTGAATTGCATTTGGAAGTAAATACTTTGCAATTCTAGTTATGTAGCCATGGGGGGGGGGGGCAGGACGGGGCAGGGAATATAATCAATAACAAGCCTCTTAACGCACCTTGTCATTTCAGGTAACAGTATTCTTTAGTTTCTTCTTGGTGTACATCTGGGTTGGATATTTGTTGGGGTTTTTTAACCCTAAAACCAGCACAAAACAATTTGCCCCACCCTCTATTTACAAAGAACTTCCACTATGAATTTTTAGTTCATAGTAAAGTGAAACAAAGCTCCTTCCTGCCTTTTTTCCTCCCGATACTTGCCCAGATTACTGTGTGCTGTGGGAGAAAAGCACTCTGATGCAGGGACACAGATACATGAACAAGCAAGAGAGCACTGGGAGCATCCTGCAGCCATGGCCACAAGGAATTCTACAAGAAGGCTCAGAAAAGCCATCTTACTGAGGCTACTGTTCATTTCTTTGCATCTTTTGCTCTGGAATTGCTAAGCCAAAAAGCACCTCCCCCAAGGGGGCTGGAAGAGAATGTCAGAAGAGTTCTTAAAATTGTATCCAGCATCAACTTCCTTCTGCCTGTGTAAACACTGTAAGATCCAATCCTGGAATGTAAGGCTTCTGTCACAGTACATACTGGCATTCAAAATAAACCTCTAGGACAGTGAGAAATGCTTGTGGAACAGAGTAGGTTTTTGCTGAGGTTACCAGATTTCAGTATATAAAGTGTACAGATCTGCTCCTCTTTATGTAGATGGCATTCTTTTTATCATATGATGAAAAGTCAGTCAAAGTGGCACAAAAAGAGTCAACTGCATTTTAACTCCAGTCAGTTTGCAGCAGAGAGGGTGTGGAAGTTTCCACTAACAAAGTGCAGATTTGGAAACCTGGAGACAAAGATCCCAAAGTCACACTGTCTTCCTTAGGCTGCAACTTTCATAAAAAAGTTTTAAGTGTTTATTACTCTGTCAGTCCCATATGTTAATTTTCTTAGAAGTTATGCTATTTCCTTTTCTAGCATTTCTTCTGATGCTTTGCTCCCTGAAGTATCATCATCGTTAGAATAATTCCCTGAATCTCGACTGCTCTGTTTAGAATGCTTGTATTCTGTAAAATCAGCTTGATTTACTTCTTCTGTGATGATAGTCTCAATTATAGAACAATTTTCTATTGGTTCTTCTGCAGTTGACAGATAAGGACAGTTTAATTGCTGCCTGCCAAAACCCTGCAAGAAGAGAAGCAGGAAAGAAAAAAAAAAGATGAACATCCATATGTAATAACTAAACAATCAATCTGCTTAACACCACAGCTGTATAAGTATGGTTTACCATATTTAGTAATATAACAAGATCTTCTACTTATAATACGCCATTTGTTGCCTGAAGTTCACAAACTCAAAGATGAAGCTTAGTTGCATCAATGCAATTGAACACTAAAGAACAAATCTAACATTAATCTTCACTCTTCATATGCTCATAGTTGTCCACCTTCTATAGAATTGCAATATTTCATTGATTAGTTCTTGTGTGGCCTTGTAAGGCTATAAAGGAAAATTCTAATTTTGAACCTTTCACAGATCATGTGGTAGCACAGGAATGACAGGTGTGTGTTTGCAAAGTCTACAAATCATTATCAGTTATAAAGCACCAAACCTTAGTACAGCTCCCAACAGTGCACTGCTGTCTACCCCACATGCTTTAAATCTATTTTCTGAAGTGGTCATTACACTAAATCCATCATGAAAAGTTCTAGATATGCATTACATTAATTATGTTACCAGTATTCTACTGAACAAACGAGCTGAAATGCTGCTTTACAAGTAAATTAAATTCAGATTAGCCATTGTAAACTGAGAGACTGTTTTTAAATTACAACTTTATTCAGAAAGTTTTGTATACTACATATCCTAGGAGCTTCAGTGAGAAGATGACACATTAGGAGGGCCATACACAGCTCAACATCAAACGTTCTGAGACACACAGAAGAAAGCACAGTGAAAAGCAGTTATTGCTACATTTCAAAATATACCTACACTTAACGTGTTGCCCTGGTCATTCCAGAACAGGATCCCTACCAAGTACTACCTGTGCCAAGCTGAGCTGGAAACTGGACAATATCTGCCTTTTTAAAGACCATCCAGGAGATGGTAGAAGCATTTTCTGCCTGCTGCGCTAAAATTTCCTCTGAAAACTGGGTTTGCATTTTTGTATCCTCCGAGTTTTAAAGGACAGCAAAAAGCTTGGAGCATGATCTTCCAGGCAACGCTATCGGAAAACATTTCTGGTCTCACATAGCAGGCCAAAAGTACATTATCACATTGGGTATACATGCACACTCTCCAGAATGAAGAATCGTTAACAACACTTTAGCACAGATAGAAATAAAAACCATGAAAGTTAAAGTGTTTGTCAACTACAGAATTATAGACATTGGTTCTATACCTGTTTAGCCCATAGTAATTCCTGCACTTTGTTAAAACCTATACAACTAATCTTGGTATACCCATAAGACCACAGGGTAACAGATAACCAAAGTTATTATCATAAAAATGTTCAATTTTTCTAAAAATACATCTGCTTAATGAACGAGAAAAATATGTCTCATCTTACCTCTATGTTCAAAGGAGGCTGGCATGATGGAAATAACACATATTTTATTTTATTGTAGACTTGATACAGGGCAAAAACAAGTGGTGTAGCCACAAACAAGACAACAATCAGGGCAGCTACAAATGTTGCCAAAATGATCAGAGGTAAAACTTTATCTAAAAAAGCAAATAAAACAGATTCAGTCTAGGCACTCATAAACTACAAAGATTAAAGAACAGATTATCTCCAAATCTGCTACAGTATTTATCATAAAATTTCACATTTCTGCAGTACCTAGCCATGACGACCACTGGAAAAACTGTGACATTCCAGTATCTTTGATAAAAACACAGCACAAAATATTTATCCAATATAAAAACACCGACATTTGCAGACAGGATCAGACAAGATCCAGTTATTCCCAGTTACACGTTACTATTTGACAGCAGGACAAAAAGGCTGCACATAGACAGCTACCACAAAGCACCTGACGCATGTAAGTCTATTGTGCTGTTGCTTGTATACATATACCCTCGTGCGTTTAGACCACAAGGAACATAATATATAATTGATAGAGCTCTCCTTTGAAAAGGCAGAGATACAGGAGTAAGAATTCCCATGGCTGCAGAGTAAGAATAGGCAATTTCTACAGTGAAGTGGGTCCATGGTTATTTAACCAGGAAATGATTAGAGTGCCTAGACTTGCAGGGTCTTCAGAGGCCCAAAAATATCCAAATGGTTTCTTGGACAGGTGCAGAGCTCCAGCTGTAAGCTTCAGATGAGTTCAACATAGCCAATAGAGAGAAAAAGCGAGCTTGCTCTTCTTCCAGTAAGCATCTGTTTCTTCCAGACGCTTACCTAAGTAGAAATCAATCCTACAGCTATTCCAGTTATTTTCTACACTAGTAGTCTAGACACTAGCTCTTCACAAGATTTTATTTTGTCAGTATAGAAAGGAGAGATGAATTTCACTTCAATGCTCAAACATGGTGTCATCAACCTGATGACATCAAGCCGAGCGGTGCAGTTGATCAGCTCGAGGGAAGCGACACCATCCAGAGGGACACTGGCAGGCTTAAGGAGTGGGCCCCTACGCAAACCTCATGAAGCTCAACAAGGCCAAGTGCAAGGTCCTGGGTTGGGGGAGGAAAATACTGAGAACAGTCCCACTGAGAAGGACTTGGAGATACTGGTGAATGAAAAATTGGACAAGAGCTGGCAATGTGTCCTTGCAGCCCAGAAAGCCAACTGTATCCTCGGCTGCATCAAAAGAAGTGGCCAGCAGGTGGAAGGAGGTGATTCTTCCCCTCTAATCCTCTCATGAGAGCCCACCTGGCATGCTGTGTCCAGTTCTGGGGCCTCCCGCACAAGACAGACATGCACCTGTTACAGCAGGTCCAGGAGGGCCACAAAAAAGGTCAGAGGGTTGGAACACCTCTCCTAGGAGGAAAGGCTAAGATAGTTGGGGTTGTTCAGCCTGGAAAAGAGAAACCTCTGAGGAGACCTTATCACAGCCTTTCAATATTTAAGAGGGGCTTAAAAGACAGACAGAGAGACTTTATACCAAAGCCTGTAGCGATAGGACAAGGGGTAATGGTTTTAAATTGAAAGAGGGGAGGTTTAAATTGGACATAAGGAAGAAATCCTTCCCTGTGAGGGTGGTGAGGTACTGGCACAGGTTGCCCAGAGAAGCTGTGGATGCCCCATCCCTGGCAGTGTCCAAGGCCAGGCTGGATGGGGCTTCGAGCAACCTGGTCTGGTGGCAGGTATCCCTGCCCATGGCAGGGGGGTTGGGCTAGACATCTTTGAAGGTCCCTTCCAGCCCAAACCACTATGAGTCTATGGTCCTGCATTCCTGTATTGAAAACCTTTTAACAGGTTAGGCTCAGTTCCAGGACTTAAGGCTGGGACATTGTGGTAGGAGTTTATATAACAGAATCCAGCTTTTGATAGTAAGATATCGTAGTCAAAGAAACCTTTTATCTGTACAGCCACAAACTATTCAGTACTTAAGTTCGAGCCTTGCAAACTTCCTTCTCCCCTCCCCTCTTCTGCTTTACAACATGTTCTCTGGCACTACATCTAACAAATGAACTGAAGGGAGTTTGAACATACTGAAATTAATACATACCAAGAAACATTTTACAAATAATCAAGATGAGACAATCAGGCCTTTTTATGTCTATTTCCAGTTAGTACAAATGATCAAAGAATGGAAGATTTCCACACTGGAATATAAGAACATATGGAAAGTATAGGACATGATCTGTATGACTGTGTCTCTCAGTAGAGAGCCTTGAATGTACTGCTCCATCTTAAATAGACTCATTATAGTAGGAGGATATGGGCAAGACTAATAACTAATTAGCAGAATAGATTAAAGAATTTCTTTTATGAAGGTAAAAAAGTAATATTTGTTCCTTTCTAGGCCTAATAAAAACAAAGTAGCAAGGATTAATTTATATTGCAGTCCTAAGAGCTTAAGATGTGAGAAAATAGCATTATTATTATTAAATTTTCTAAGCTTTAAGTCAGTTTGGATATTTAGTATTTTTTCCAGTGTTACAACCTGTTATTAGAAGATAATTGGCCAAATTCAACAGATAACTTGCTCATGTTCTGAGTGTAATCCATCTACAAATGTATTCTCATTATGCACAAAAGTGAGCTTTCAGTTATAACAAGTCTAATGATTTCTCTTCTCACACTTCAGCAGGTAATTTTTTAGAAATGCATTTAATTCACAGAAAAATTAAGACTATTTCAAGAATAAAATGTTCTTGAAAAGATAGCATTTAGTGATTTTGCACCCTCCTAAAAATATCTTAGAAGTACCGGGAATTAAGGCTTGCCTATTAACAAGTCATTGTACAGAATAAGTTTTATTCACAGTCATTAGAAATTATCACAAATAACCATAAAGAGCGTTGTGCTGTGGAATAACCAGAATGTAATTTTGATCAGGTCAGAACAGAAGCAGTTTCAGTTTAGCTATAGGAGAGAACACAGAGCAAAGTGCCAGTGCAGATCTCTGCCCAACTAGGTGCTAACTCTGTGAGGCCATCAAGTCATGCTGCAAATAATTTTTTTTTTTTTGCTAGCGAGACCTGCAAAGGCCTATGAAGTGTTAACAATTTTGTTTCCAGAGGTGTAACAGTTCTCAAGCTCATCCTACCTCCAGGTGTTTTGATGCATTCCTCTTTGCTGTAAGGACTGCTTTTGTTGTAGACTTTTGAGAATGCTTGTACTTTTACGCAGTACCAAGTCAAGGGTGTTAGATCAGAGACTGTCCCTATTGTCTGTTTTATCTCTTTCATTTTGATTTCCTCCTGAAAAAGGAAAATTTGCAAGAATAAGATGCACATAAATAGCACAAGATTCACTCAGATTAGAATTTTGGCCTCTGCTGAAGAACCCTGTAAAAAGTTAGACATCATTTTGCACTTGGATTAAATAAAAGAAATCAAACAACTCTCTCCTAAACAAACACATTCAGGAAACACCACAAGAACCAACTGCTTTCACTATACTGAAATTTTACAGTTCAAAGCTGTGTGCAAAATTAAATATCTTCCTGTCGCAATTTGTTTTCTTCTTTTCCTCCACACATTTACACACACACATTTATCAATTACTTTAAAATATTTTACTATAAGCAGCATTTAAAGAATATCCATCTAAAGAAAGATCCATTATAACACTTGCTAAAAGCATGCATGACTTCATTGTTTTACGATACATGTAACTATAAAACTGCAAATACAGAAAGAAAAGAATTTGAGGAGCCAGAAGCTACATTAAGACAGTGCACAGAGTCATACCCTAAGAAAGACCGCATCGCAAGAACCCTACAACTTCTATTCAGCAGTGAGCCATTTAGCAGCTTGTACAAAACTCAGTGCAATTCTGCAAATCATTACGTATAGACACATCAATGGGAAAAGATCAAAATCTCAGTTTTTTGGCAAAAGTCATCTTGACCAAATTTTTGAAAGAGTCTTTCAGGAAAAAAAAAAAAAAAAAAACCACCAAAAAAACCCTACTGAAACCCAAAACCCGAACCAAATTGACTGCATGCTTGATATACCATACATGTGCCTCTCTTGAAAATCAGCTTCTTGAGGAGAACTCAAACCCAGTATTTAAATAATAATAAATTTTATATACTGTTTTAAGTATTTAACTAGTTCATACCCCATTATCTGATGAATTCTTCCAATACAGAATCCGGTAAGACAACTCATAACGGTCCCTCATGACTTCACACTCAGGTCCTCCTGGAGGAGAAATCTGGATATGGAGCAAAACATCACTGATGTCCACCTCTACACCAGGAGGGCCAATCTCATCTAAAGACATTTCAAAAGAGAAGTTAGAAATAAGACTGAAAGAATACAAATAAAAACACTATGTAAAATACTGTAATTTAAATCTATGACAATTCTTAAGAAATACATACTTAAAAGCCTTACTTAACTGAGAGCTTTACTTAGAATCTTGAGTTCTGAGAAATGTTTCAATTATTTTCTCTTTCCACATTCATATGCTTCTGCAAGTTTCAGTGGCATGGAATACACAGATGGGGAGATTAACCGTGCAAGTCAAACTACTAGACACTTCTTAACCACATCAGGATACAGTCCCTCTTTTTCACATATACCCTCTTTCAGTGTCACAGCAGAGTTGAAGAGTGAGAAACATTACAGTTTGTGTTTTCTTTTGTTGGATTATTTACCTAGGTCACCGATATCTTATTAAAGAATTATCTAATTACCAAGAGCTTGGACAAGGGAAAGCTGACATATAGAATAGCTATGGATTCCATCTTCAATATGGAAGGTAATGGAATATAACACTACATATTAGATAAACACTTCTTGATGTTTACGATTGATAACTTCTTTGAAGTCAAACATTTTAATAAAGTCACATTTCTCACACAAACAAAAGAACACAACAAAGAAAATGACTATAATTTCACTCTGGAGAGCATTACATGTTTTTGACTTAGATGTCACTATCATTTAAGACTGCTTTTTTGTGAAGCTCTTCAGGGTTGTACATGAATGTAATACTGCTTCAGCACAAAATTCAGGGGTGCACTGTGCAGAGGTAGAGAGGAGGAGGTGAGAGTAGATGCACAAGAAAATAGAGGCAGTGAATTCCAAAACTGTTTGACTTTGGCATCCTTTTTCTGATGTATCAAAAAGCGCTCCCTGCCAATGGCAGAAGTCAGACTAGGGATATTTCTAGTACAATCTCACACAGTGATTAATGTAGTATACAGGGAGATTATAAAATGCCATATAATGCTTCGTGAATTAATTTTGTAAATCAAATTATATGATTCTAAATATAGTGAAATACTGGCTGTGCTGAATAGAGAAAACTATGGAAAAATTCCTGCTTAACTTGTTGAGACCAGGATTCCCAATGGTTTCTGTAGGGGAATGACGTATTCCCCTTCATTAATCTAGCAAGTTTCTTTTTGCAAATAATAGCATTAGGTACAAGTTTGTTGAAAAGTGAAAGTTTAAGAAAACACATTTGCTTACTTGTTATCAGAGGATCTACTTTCACTTCATTAGACAAACATGATTTATTATATTCACTCATGGCCTGCACACGGAGATAATAAAATCCAAAAGTAGTAGCAATGATAGAGGAGAAATTGCATTGTGTATTGGTGATGTTTTCACATCCAGGTACATTGAGCCATTTCATTGAGTAATCATCATCAAGTTTCTTTAGATACCCACTGCAAGAGATTTTAACAGGTTTTGATGTGAGGTCCTTGAACATTAAAAAACCCACAGCATGTTCACTTGTGCTACATAGGCTTTTTTTTTTATTTTTGGAAGAATGGGCCTCTTGGAAATCTCTCATATTTCAAATACTATTTTTTCATGTATAACTGAAACAATGGAGTTAAACTGGATTATGAAATACAAATTAGTGCTTTAATCAAGCCTCAATAGAAACATTGTATGTCTGTTTTAAAGTTTTTAAAATCCAAATTAAGATTTTTCATACAGTCCTATTAAGTCAATTATTTTTCTGTTATGCCAAAGAAATTCCAAAGAATGCTAGAGGTACTTCTCCTCTTCATTTACATGCTGGCCACAATATTTGTGCAACAACTAGATACTAAAATACAGGTTTATAGACATGATGGGGGTTTTTCCCCCCATGTTGGGATCTGACCAGAAATAATCAAATACGTTGACAACTGATACCTTGAACACTTGTAATTTTGCTCACTTCTGGTAATCTTTTTTCATATTTGTAAAGATATGAAGCAATGCAAACATATTTTAAAAATATTCCTTAGCATGTATCTAGTAGTCCATTTCATCGTGTATTTAATACTCTTAAGAAAGAAGCCTAGTACCCTGAAGTTGTAGGATACGATGTTATATGCAATCCTCTTAAAAGCCGTACTGTGTCCAGACGAGGTACCCAGTGTTTCAATTAATACATTAAGCCACTTTTGCCAAGTATTTAACTTCTAGTAACTATTTGCAAAATACAATGGGTGACATTTAGAATGACATAACCTGTTTAAACAGGGATATCAAAAATGTTTAACTCACATGAGATACTGTACATTGTAGGTCACATGTTGTTTATATGTGTTATTCCAATGCAGATGAAATTTCATATTCGAAGCAAGAACTCTCACATTTGTTGCACAGAATAGGTCAGTCACTGCTCAAAATGAAAAGGAAAGGAAACCCACAGTTAGTGAAAAGTTTTTTATTAAGTCCGGCAATTTCTCACTGAATGGGCATTTCTCATGTAAATGGTCACGGTACATTTTCAGTAGTTAAAAAATTGTCTGTTTTCATTATAAAGACGGCAAATCAAAGTGTGATATATGCAGCATATTAAGCCTTTAATAAAAAAATAAAATCAATTCAGAAAAATTAAATACAGAAATGTTGCAATTGGTAGAAATAAACTGGTTCAGTAATAACGCAATGAGAACAACTGCATTAAAAACACATGCCTAAAAATAAAGTAATTTTGATGTACCATCTGTTCAGTTCAATGTTTTACTTTCTATAATCCCACACTGTTATTTTTTTCCTGAAATAAACATTTTAAAATACTTAAACTGACACCTGAAGAGCACACAAAAGAATTTAGTTAGACATGCAGCACAAGCAACTGGTGGCAAATTGCCACCAAGCCATTCTTCAGAATCTATGACAATAAATTCCCCGAGGCTTACATAACACCGGTATTTTTTTAAGCTTAGCTCAACTTTATATGCATTCATTTAGTGCCAAGTATACAAAAGCCTTTTGTACATATCCCTTTCCTCCTCATTCAAAGTCACAAATTCAAAAATATCCAAGTTTTCCAAAATACAGGGTAGCTTTTGCAATCCAAATTAACCGACAGAATTTGCCTCAGAGCAAAACAACTTTTTGTACTATTAAAGCTCTAATACTGCCAAGTGACATTTTATATTGATTTAAAATAGAAAATGTACTTAACTGTCAAGATTGCCGTTATACCAAAGAAAGTAGGAACT
Organism: Falco naumanni; assembly: GCF_017639655.2. Classification (NCBI taxonomy): domain Eukaryota; kingdom Metazoa; phylum Chordata; class Aves; order Falconiformes; family Falconidae; genus Falco; species Falco naumanni. The sequence continues at coordinate 76,161,006 of NC_054055.1, read as the reverse complement.
TCGCACTTCTGCCTATTTCTACTGCTTTAGAACAATTTACTTCCTCAAGTTTAAACTGTTGGGAATAATTTTAAAATAAAACTATTTTACTTTGTACCTTTACGAGTAGTTTTTACACAATGAACAGGACTGAATAAGCCTTCTTTTGAGTCCAAAGGAAGAGTTGCTTGAACTTTCAAACAGTAGGTAGTGTCTGGTGCAAGATCATCAATTACGTGATTAGGAAAAATTGTTTGACTTCTGAACTGTAAAACAATTGCAAGCAACATATGAAGATAACTTCTTCCCGATGAGCTAATTTTTTTTTTTTAAACTATCTTTTTTTCTTCCACAGGTTTCAGCTTATTTGTATAATATGCCATCAAAAATACTAAAATAGGGAATGAAGGAAAATATATAAGCTGCCTAAGTGCTAAAGTGAACTTTCAAACTTAGCCACGTGATTGAGAGGAAGGAACTTGTCATGCTCCTTTAACACATGAAAGCGGGGAGATATTGCAGCACTGCTCTATGCGATCCGTAAGTCACCACACAATTGTTCAGGGACATATTTGGAAAAGAAACCATACACTTCCCTCCCTCGACTGAACAAGGGAACACTCTCCCCCCTCCCCCTCCTGCTACCTCTCTGCTTTTGGTTTACTAGACTTTTCAGTGACTGACATTTGTACACAGCTTGTCCTTAACTTAAAGCTCTTTTTTCTCCTTTGATGTGTAAGGATTATGACTCAGTCTTCCAGATGAACATGGATCTCTCTTCAACTCGTACCCTAATCTAGTTGGCACCCATTTCTCTAAAAGGATATAAAAATAAAGACTGTTTCTACCTTGGTCTTTACAGAATAGCTGTACCTGCTGTGCAAGACACACATTACAGCTTGGAAACTAGTTCATTATTACAAGACCTCAAAAGAATCCCTAGAAAACCCACAACCTACAGTGGAAACCCAAAGAACTTAATGACACAGAACAGTGCCCTGACAGCTGTAGTCAAGCTACAGTCTTATTCTCAGCAACATCAAGTTAGCCTCTTACCACTCCCCCCCCCTATATCTATGCCTTCTTGCAAATGCTGCCTCGAACAACATTCCCTCCCTGTTCCTGATGGCTGAGGGCAGCTCCTGCTCCCACACAACTGAGAGAATTTCATCTTTTTCCTCATGCATTGGAAAGTGGCTCCAGCATTTAACAGAAAAGACAAACTCTTAACACGAAGTATCTAATACAATCCTCCAGTAAAAACAACCCCCAAAAAATCACCCCTTCTCTACTTTTAAACTGCGTAGCAACAGTTAAGACAGAGTTACATAATTAAACAATCCCATTTTAGAGCACAAAGCAGTTAAAGCACATCTCTGACAGTTATGTTAAGGTTAAAAAGTAAGAAAAAAGTGATCATACCTCTGCATTTGACGAATTTTCCCAGATAACTAAATTGTATTTAAAACTTAGATGAGCTATCCACATTTTTCGGACCCGATTTGCTTCTGGAGGAGAAACCTTAATTTTTATGGCCCCATTTGTGGACTGCAACTCTACTCCTGGGGGACCGATCTGAGCTGCAAATATTAAAAGAAAAAAAAAGTCAAACATGACTATTTAAAGAAAAAACCATTAAGGGAGCAGTTAATAAACCCACAGTAACTGCCTACAGGTTCTTGGGTTAGATTTCTATTAGACACTGCCTGAGGTACATGAAAACTAACAACCACTATTACCTGGTTCTAAAAGCAGTAGAGTTAAAATGCAGTATTACTAGTGAATGTTTTCCAGAATCCACAGTGAAAAAAATCAGTGTAAGTTATTCTAAAACATGCAAGGCAAGAAACCTAGCTCAATCAAATGAACCCAACATTGAGGGAAGGCTTCAGTACCATACCAGACACTGGAACTACTGAAAAGTCACAAGGTCAGAAAAAAACTCGCAGAAAAGTCCACCATCAAAAAGGACTTTTCTGAAATACAGAAAATTCTGTCAGAAAAACAACATCACTTAGAGTACTTTCCCCTTTCGAGAAAGGAGAGAATCCTAACATCCCTTAGCCTGCAAATACCTTACCTTATGTTAAGGCTGAAAAAAACCACTAGCTTATGTTATGAGCAATGAAAACAACAAGCATTTTTTCCAAAATAGTGTGCTGAAGGACATTTAACTTGAAGTGTTAACAGTACATGTGGAGCTCATACCTATAAAATATGGAATCATTTCAAAAGTGCTAGACCATGGAGACACTTCTTCCCTTCTTTCAGCTCTTACACGCACGTGATGCGTCTCATAGTATTTGGTTATTGCTGAGGAACAGTCACATTCCATGCGAGTAACATTTTGGCACCCAGGCAACTCCTTCCATTCTGTTCCATTCCCATCAAAATCTTCAAACCTGTAAGAAAGAAAACGCCACAAGAATAAAATCAATATACAATCTAAAGTCTTGAGATTCTTTCCTAATAAGTGTCACACCATTTAATGCTGTTTTATCACCAGCACCAGTATAATCAGTGTTACCTACTTTGTTACCCTAGAATTGGTACCGCCATGTAATTCATTAATCTATTAATTTATTAGTTTAGCCTTATTACCAAAGGTTAACTATTGGTCTACAAAGCCTGATACCAGTTTGCTTTAGTCACCATGTAAACACAGAGTGTCAGAAAACAGCATTAAAGAACTGTTAAAATCCAGACTTATATCCTTAGTACACGATCGTAGTCTGGCAATGATTTATTTTATAATTCATTGGCAAGAAGTGCTTAAAAGAGCATAAGAGTGGCACCTCCCCACCCCCCCAGTTCTAACATTAGCAAGGAATGTAGATTAGTGGAAAAGAAAAACACAAAAGAGAAAAGTTCAGCAATAACTGTTGGCATAATTAGCTTTACAGAAGCTATTTTTCTTGTGAATTAACAGTCATCCATACCTTACTTAAGAGACATTTCATATAGAGTTTAAAAGTGTCCTGACCAAAAAAAGAAGCACAGACTTGAAGTGGTAACTGCTTATCCTCAACTCGCATCTTATCTTTCAGACCAGTATTATATTTTAAAAATAAAACTATTTTCAAAGCAGCTGTTTCTCAACTACACATTGAAGAAGGGAAGTTTTTTTCTTAAATCCAAATTTATACACTAGGAAATCTTAAAATCAAGAACTTAAGTGATTTTTATCTTAGAAGTGTTTTTTAATATTTACTTGTCAGTAAAGTGCCACAAAATACCAAACGTATATGTATGCATAAGTACTGGTATATAAAACAACTGAAGAAAACCAAGCAAACATTTAAGAACAAGAATTAAATAGTTTCAACTGGCAATTAAAAATCTGCAGGTAAGAAAACTGGATTCATTATGGACAAATTATTCAAAAGCCACACTGAAAATTCTCTCAGTTTCTCTGTATGTGGGGCCACAACGTAGCTTCATTAAAAAAAACAAAACAGTAAATAAATCTAAATACTACATTTCTCAGTGTACCAGTTAATCTTCTCAAAGAGCTGCTCTAGTATTAAGCATTACTACCAGGCATGTTCTGTATTTATAACATGTCGCTATCAGTGAACAATCTAATTTTATACATATGAATTAGACAAACAAATGACAATATGAGGATTCCACTTCATTTCAAGACTTAATCTTCCTGGCCTCTACTTTCTGGATTTCAAAAAATTCTCTAAAATTTTACACGGCAGTATCAAGAAGTACAGTAATCAATCAATCAATATGCTTTTCTACACAAAGAACCGTCAGACGTTCCTGGTTCAGAATAAAGTTACTACTTACCACCGGTATTCTGCTGAAAATGTCACACCGGTATCATTCCCAGTGTAGTTCCAACTTAGAGTGAAATTTGTATTTACAATGTAGATCTGAATATCCTGCGGACTCTTCAGATTAGCTTGGCCTACAAGAAAGTAAAATAAAGGTATATAAAGACTGAGATAAAGTATTCATACTTAACAATAACTTATATTTGTTAAAAAACAGGTAGAGTTATAGTGAAATGTGATAACAATAAACATCAGCATTGAGAAAACCTCACACTACTCAAGTGGCATTTCAATATATAGCTCAGGAGCTGTGCATCAGGTTGCTCCTTTGTCTATCTGACTATGCAGCTCTTTGTCCCTAAAGTCTTTCTCCCCACGCTCCTTTAAAAAAAAAAAAAGTATATACAGTTGTAACATTCAAGATCTGTGTTCACTGTCACGCATTCATTATAAGCAGTCTGAATTATTTTAAACCAGTATTTTATTGGTTGGATCCAACATCTGGATCTCAGCTGCAAAACGTTAGGGATTGACCCAAAGCTGACATTTCACAGTTGTGGAACAGATTGAGGACACCAGACTTGTATTACGTCATATGTTACTGCCATAAATTCAATGTATCGAATATAAATCCCTTTCAGCAAGGCTTCATCACATAGCAAATCTTGTATCTTGCTCATGGTAATCCCGTGTTTTCTTTTACTCAAAGAACAGTGCATAAAATGACTTACAGAGGGCAAGGACTAAGTCTCAGGATACATACAAGGATGTCCGTAACATCAAGGGAAGGACTAGACCACAAGAAGAGAAGGCTGAACAGGCAGACTGCTAACAGGAGAGAAGAATGCATGCTAGACTCATCTGTGGGATAGCGTTCTTTTCTTTATTTTACACCTTTCAAAAATAATGATTAACAAATCCCCAACTGCCTCATAATCACCTTATATTCCACTTCCTAAAGATGACTTCTTCACCATTAATTTTGACATACGTTGAATCCTAGGTGTTCCATCTAATATACGATTCAGGCATAATAGGACAGATGAGAGTAACAATGTGGTGGGAGAAGGAATTACTCTGATAGCTATGAAAATTGAAATTTGTCTAGCTTTTTATAATGCACATTTTGCTTTGAATTATTTCACACTAGTCTGGCACTGCTTCAAAGCAGTGAGGATAAAAAGTTACAACCGGAGCTGAAAGTTAAAGCTTAAACTTACATCTAACTCCTTCTGCCCAATATGCTATGCTAGGTACCTTTGACAACCCAGGCTATGTATAATTCAGGCAGTGCATGCCTCTGTCCTCCAAGAATGCATTTAAATTTCTAACATGTCAGGGGAATAAAATAAAATAATAATAATAAAAAGTAATCAACACACACACCTCTCTAATTTGGCTTTCTATTTTAACCAGTTGTGTTACATTATTAACCACTTCCCAATGGCTGAAACTCCTAAAAGCCTACGTTGGCAATCACAACTGAAATTGCTTTTTGATGTCAGTCTAATATTTGATTATATTGTGAAGAAATTAGAACAAATACATCCTATGTCACCTGAGCAGTCAAAGTCTGTTTGCACATCTCAAAGGTTATCCTAAGTTTGATTTTAAGAGTGGCTCTTCATTGCAAAAACTATTTCATATTTTACACAATGACCAAGTTCTCTTTATAAAAGGAAACGTGTCTGGAAAAGTAATCCACAAAATCCTTTAAGAGATTAGAGTTGAGGTGGTATCCACAGACTACTGACTTTCAGTAATAACTCCTGAAAGCACACAGATTGAAAACAAAATATTTGGATAAAACCTCATGGATCCCACTACAGAATTTATTTCCACAATGCATGAATTTGTTACTCTAAGCCAACAGATCAGCCCAGAGAATGCCAAACTACATTAGATCATCAGAAGACAAGAAAGCAAAGGAAATAACTTTTTATCCCCTCCAGATATTTATTCAACACATGGTTACACTTCAGCCAAAAAGCTTATGATAACAAAGGCAGCTATCTCAAATTTTGGCAAATAGAAAATTTGAATATTTATATCCTTCACAAAGAAAATACTTCATGGGAAAACATTATTTTTCACTTTATTTGAGAATGTTTGCATTAAATTTAAGAATCCAAAAGCCTGGAACAAAAAAGTTCCACTAGCTTTTAACTCTGCTATTACCATAGAAAGTACAAACCTGTCAGAGCTGCCTGGAAGAAAAAAAAAACAAAACCAAAAAACATTAATTTGAAGAATACCACCACCTATGGTAACTGACAGACTGAAAATTATAATCTTGCTTAGTAAAATTAATTGCCTTATGATGCAGTGGAAGATCATTTAAGTGTTGTGATACAGCACAACACAGTTCTAAAGAAACATCAACAGATTGACATCTTTCATATCTGAAGTGCAGGCTAGTGCTTTTGTCTGGTATTCACCTATTTGCAGACTTTAAAAAAAATATCACTCATACACTCAATCCGTTTAAATAATTTGTAAAAGATCTTAAACAGTATAACAGAAAACCTGTTTCAAACCACCTTTTTGGAATGCAATTCGACTGCTCACACTTGAACAGCCTCCTAAAGAAGACAGAAAGTGAGATACAGTTTCCTCAGATCTCTAACAGTACACATATACCAGGTTTAAAAACCTGCCATGGCAGTACTAAACAGAAGCAGTCTTTACTACAGGAGATTCCCAAGCTAGATTCTTTACCCTGAACAACACAGAACCTTGAAGTAAGCAGTAAGAAGGCAGGATTAGCATAGTATTGGCTGAGGACCACACTGCACCTACAGAGCTCCAACACTACTATATGTTAAGGCTATTATTTTTTGTTTGCCTTGGGTAGAAAATAAAATACTACACTTCCAGAGTATATTTCTCACATTGTAAAGCTTCATTCATGCAATGTTTAAGATAAGGATTTGACAATAACTCCTGTTAGACCTTTTCCATTTGATGTCAGATGGGAAAAGGAAGACTGGAAAGAGAAACAAAATAATTTCAAGATTCATGTTCTAAGGAGATAACACCTTCTCTCCAAGTTACAAAAAAATATGCTGACGTAAAATATCCAGCTAACTTTTTAAGCTAGGCCAGCTTTTTCTAAAGCTGGTGAATACCACAGCAAATAATCATATCCTCCCTGCGGATACAAACAACGTTGTAAAAACACAGCTCTGGATTCTGACATTTGGGAGAAGACAGTGTTCCAGTCCTGGAGTAAAAGCACACACAATGAATTAGAAGGGATTTATTCCAGATTAGCTTTGGTTAATGGCCCAAAAGACGACTGTCACAAGTCTCAGATTTGACTGCCTCTTTCTCCGAGAGCTTCCTCATGCAAGTTTGAACAAGGTTGGACTCGGTCTTGACATTTATTCTTTTTTTAATCCTCCTTACAAACTCCTGAAACCAGGCATGAAGGAGCTGTTTTCGGTGGCACACGATAGGCTTTACAGTACAGAGCTTTAACAAACAGAAACATGCTATTCAGAGGCATCACCCGTAAAATTAAAATCCACTACAGTTACAAGTAACTTGTACCAATTGCTCAGGGCAGACCCTATAGTTTTCAGGGAATTCTCAGAAAGTTGTTCAGTGTCATGTTCAACAACAATGTACAAGTGTGAGAACTTGCAATCAGTGCTCAACAGTAGCCAAAAAGGGGGAAAAGTTAGAAATGGATATGGAATTAAGGGATTAAAAAAGAAAGCTTAATGTCATTATATAAGTTCATTACAGACTTCTCTTAAACACCATGTGCAGCTCTATAGAGTACCCACTCTCATAAGCAGATAGCAGAACAGAATAAGGTAGAGAAGGGTGACAAGGGCAATCCAAGGTATGGAAGTATCCTGGAAGGAATCAGGCTATGATTCTTCAGCCTGGAAAGGGTATTGAGGGCAGGATATGACAGATCTACAAAGACTTAGAAGTGGCATGGGGAATGCAACTGGCGAAAGATGATTTGCTGTGTTCTCAACACCAAGCCAGAAGCATCAGAACAAGCCCCGCTCTTGTGCCAACAAAGTGAAACAAACATGAAACTGTTGCTTCACTGCAGGCTTCGGCTGTGGAATTCCTTCCCCTAGGAGCCTCTGAACGCTCAACTCTTACCTGGCTTACCAACTCAGAGTCAGATACAAAGTCTCAATGCTACAGATTGCTGTAACACCACCTTGCCAAGTGCAACCAAACTGTCTTTCTTACTCTTTCTACTCTCCTACCAACCACTGCTGTAGATGAACACTGGACTGGATGGTCTTTCGGCTTCACCTAGTATAAAACCTAACAGGGGGAAAAAAACCCAAAAAACCCAACCACCTGAAAAAAGCCACAACACTCTTTGTAGATCTCTCTCAAACTTCATTAGGTACTTTCCTCCTTGACCTGGTCAGAAAATCAGATTATTGCTTCAGAAGGATCTCCCAGTTCTGACAGACAACCCTGATAATTCAAACTATGTTCACCAGGAAATCAAATTTCTTATCCAAATTCAAATACTTATTTATTGAGGGTTCCAGGCCTCAATTATGCTCTTTCATCTACTCACTTAATCTCCTGTTGCAGGTAAGAGGAGATATAATCAGAGAACCAACTATACTTTTATACCTTGAGGAAAGTATTTGGTTGACATTTGTTCTAAGTTAATGATCACCATTTTGCAATTCAACACTTCATAACCACCCATTCATATACTGGAAGCATAGAAACAGCCAGAATAAATCTTGCAAGTTCACCTATATTTCATATTGGAGAAAGCAGGTGGCCATTTCTATATACATCATCAGATGTTTGTGTAGGGAAGTCCTACAGTTTCTATCACCGCATAATCTATCTTTACAGGCTTCCAATCCCTGAAATATTTTGCTATCCTTACCATCAGAAAGCTTTCTGTAAATCAAAAGCAAGGAACTCCCAAATCAGATCTAGTAGATCCAAGTCTCCTTACAGCAAGGATGCTTGCTTAGTTGTTGTTCATAGTCCATGGAAAAGATCACAAACCCCAGAGTCCAACCTGTGTCTCCTCTATGCACATTTAGCCCACGTACCCTTTGGCTATGGATATTAAAGCACATTACCCTTTACATCAGATGTATTTGAAAACTATGTTAAACGTGACTAACAATGAAAACTGAATGGCAGCAACAATTCTTTCAGTTTTCTTTTTAAGCCATATTTTCTAGCTTTCTGAAGGTCTTTTATTGTCCTCTTTTGTATTCTCTCCAAGTGGCTGAACTTGCTTGAAACAGTCTATTTCAGAACATCGCAGTACTCCGCTAGATCAGTAAATGGAAGTCTAGCTTACAAAACACGCAACCTAACCTTTTCATTCTAATTAGCACTGCTGTGCCCCAATACTTTTGGGCTTTTCTACAGCGCAGCACTTAAACTTCTACACATAAATTACAAGACATTGTAACATTGTGGTTTTTCCCCCCAGAACTGATATTTAGACTAACCTTTGTCATCTGTTTGCCTAAGTACACAGCCCGGCATTGTGTCCTTTTTTCAATACCACTGTACCTTTTCCTGGAGTATTTCTCCAGTTTGAGGATACTTCCCAATTCTATGTCTGCTTTTGAAAAAAAACTGTGAGCTCCTCCCACTTAGTTATATATGGATTTAATAAGATTATAATGTTTTATCACACAGATTATTAGCATGTCCCTACTCTAGACATCCTTACTGCTTGAAAGCGAACTGTAAAAAATTTTGATGAGCTGGAAAAAAAATAAAATCATACTTAAACAGTTTAACATAATAATTTTTTCCAGTATGCTTACGAAGTTAGTGTTGCTTTTGAATCTATATTGTATACTAAGTCAAAATACATGCTATTGGAGCTCCTCTACCAACACAGCCTATTATTTCAGAATAGCAGATATTTATGTTGATTTAATGTAACATTTATTCTCAATACTACAGACACACATAGGTGGTCCACCCATCCATCCTTTCACACAATACTCTTTATTTCCAGTAAGTGCTTTGTGTTTCCTTCCCTAAATTAATTTCTTAAATCCCAACGAACAGTAATCCGGGAACGAAGGAATAAAGTCAACAACATTTAATTACCACAGGAATGTCATGATTTAACTAGAAACCAGATACACAAAGTAATGTCTAAAAATCAAGACTTCTTCCTGGTTTATTTTACTAATATTAAAAGCCTGACTTTTAAAATCAATTAATGTTTCTTCACTTAAAGCATGATGACACTTTGGTGCTAAGGACAACATTATAAGAGATTCTTTTTATGGAAAGAAAAGATTAAAGACTAGAAAAGCTTTTAGCACAATTGCCTACCTCCCTTCCCCTGTCAAATTTTAATAAACTAAAATAAATACAAGCCTGTTCTAATAAACAAACATCACTACTTAATTTATAATATTTTAATTAATATTTTCAATAAATTATGGTTAAAATAATAACGATTATATATCAATAAGAAACAACAAGAGACATTCAACAACAGGAGAAAGTAGTCTTAGCAAATCAGAAATAAACTCTCAGGAGACAATGAAGGGGAAATCCTGTGAAGGATACACAATGGCTCACTGCATATTAGATTAAGTATGTGGTAGAAGCAATGGAAACTTTAACATTTCCATGTAGGAAGGGAGGCCTTTTATATGTGATAAAAAATACCACAAAGCCACAACCAAACACACATCAACAATGACCCAACTGTTACTGGTACTGTGAGCAGAAAGGTGCTCTAGAGAACGAAGAACTCTTACTGCAAGAACTTTTATTACAGGAGCAGCGGAGGGGAACGGCTGGTTTTGACAAGGCAGAAGGTAAGAGGTCACTGCAGCACAGCAATTACTTCTAACTCTATGTGGCATGTTGGTCATTTGTTATAACACCCATAGGTTAATCAGAGGAGCTAACACCTATCACAAGGCGTCCAGTTTTGGGATGAAATGCAGGGCTGATGTACCAAGAATTCACCTACAAATCAAACAGCTGAAAGAAAACAAAAAGAAGTGGTCCCAGAGCTGCTTCTCTGCCTGAATCCTACCTGCCTGAATCCTGAACGCAAAGTGCTGCCCCCTGAAAACAGCCTCACCTTAGTCTCCTGGGTATGCCCAACCAGAACAATACAATCCTACAGTGAATTCAAGAGTTTAGGGTGGCATCAGAAGCAGCGCACGCACACCAGCCCACGGCTGTAATACTTCCGTTATTCGAACTAGCTTAGCCCATATACTCGCCGTTGCATGTCACAACGCCCTGTAAATACACAGGCAGGGAACTGACGGCTTCTCTGGGCTGCATAATACTTCCCCCTTGCAGAAGGTTTTGCACAATAGTTGTTTCTGGCTGTCTAAGGGTGTAAGAAGAGGCTCATGACACCATCCTGCCAGACAGAAATTCTCACCCTGAAGTTTTACTTCTCTCATTTCCGTATTTACGGTCCGGGCTCCGCCAGGCCAGGCTGAGATGCCTTTCATCCAAATCAACACGATTCGAACCCCGTTTGCCCCACACCGGCGCTGGAGCCACTACGCTTCACAGGCGGCGCGCAAGCCCGAAGCGGACGGGACGAAGCCAGCCCACCGAGCTGCGAGTAAAGCCCGCGGCACCGGGCCCCGCTTACTCCCGGGACAGTCACCCCGACCCACGGCCCGGGTGCCACCGGTCCCCGCAGCGACGCCTATGCGGCCGGCTGCGGGCCCGCTCCGCTCCCCCACCCCCGCACGCCGCAGGCCGAGGCACCGGGTAGCCGCGGCAGGACCGAAGCGGGCAGGGCCCGCAGCCGAGCAGCGGCGGCACGAACCCCCAACCGCTGGGGAACGGGCACCGCGGCAGCCCCCAGCCGCCGTCCGGGTGCCGCACCCCGCCCGCTCGCCGGGACCCACCTCCGCAGCGCAGGGGCAGCACGGCCAGCAGGCAGGACAGCAGAGCCGCCGGGGCCCCGCGCCCGCCGCCCGCCGCCGCTCCGCCACCCATCCACCCCGCGGTACCGCCGGCCCCGCAGCGCTGCCGGAAGCCCCGGGCGGTTGCGCATGCGCGGGGCGCCGCCGCGGCGCGCGGCCGGCGGGGGGGGCGGGGCCGGCGGGAGCACGAGGCGCTGGCCCATGCCCGCGGCAGGCCGGGAGCCCGCTGGTCTTCGGAGCGAGCGGGGAGTGACGCGCCGCGGGGACCGGTGCCCCTCAGGCGTTTATTCTGCGCTCCGGCAACAGGAGGTGCCGCTTAAGGGGCGGGGCGGGGCGGGAGGCTGGGCGCTCCGCGGAAAGCCCCGGCAGGTGGGCGGCTGCCCGCGTCCCCCCCCCTCCGTCCGTGACCGGGCGGCGGGCCGGGGGCGCTCCTGTCGCGGCCGTCAGCCCTTGAACCGGCGACCACGCTGTGGCCGCTGCCTCAGGCCCGGTGCGGGCGGCAGAGGGCCGGCGTAGCCCCGGTGCGGGATGTCCCCTCGCAGGGCCGCTGTGCCTGCTGTCGGGTTAACTGCGGGCCCGCCTGCCCGTAGCAGCCTCCGCCTGGCTGGCTGGGGCCCAGGTAGCGCGAACGGACTGTGTCGCTGCGGCTGGCGGCCCGGTACCGGCAGGACGGGTGCCCGGTGTTCGGGGCTGGCAGGCCCGGCGGGAGTCTGCCCTGCAGGGCAGGGGTCGGCGGCTGTGCAGCTCTCACACGCTGTCCTCACAGCACTCGCGTTTCCTCCCTTTGTTCTGCGCTGGCTTTCTGGTCACATACTCCGTGCCAACCGATAAATGTCAATAGAGCCTATTCACACAGCTCACATGAAAAAGTGCGCTGTTCAGCTTAATCAAAAAATTAAAAATCGTGAAACCACAAGATGCATTGATTCCTGGAGAAGGATCTTAATTCCTCTCATTCAACAGTTAGGGTGCCTGTCTGTGGAGGAGGAAATCTGTGTTCTGGTGCTGCCTGCCCTGACTCTTGAACGAACGAGTGCTGCAGTGAGTATTGAATGCAAGCCTGCATGCTGCAGTCCCTGAAGTGGGCCTTGGGCTCAGCTCACTTTTTGCAGGCAGAAGTTCCGGGTTTATGTCTAAAGAGCTCATCTTTTTTTTCTGTTTGTTATTTTTACAAGATCACCCAGCTGCAGTGGTTGGGAGCGTAGCAATCAGGGTTTACCTTTCACTTCCTACCTCCTCAAAGGAACAATACTCCTAAGTGGTCATAGCAATGTATTCAGAGATGAGGATTTGTAACTGTCATAGGCAAAAGTCTATGCCCCCTACATCCTAGGTGTTACAAACATTACACTTTTTATTGCTTGAGGAAATGACAATCCTTCCAGTCATACTTCTGGATAAAGGTGTTCCTAGCTGCTGTTGATGCCTCTTTTGCTATGAGGTGTTCACACATACTCTCAGCATGTCTGCAGCACCTAGGCTCTCCTGGGACACAGATGAAGATATGCATAACTGGAGCTTTAATTCTTTTGGTCTGAAATTTTTAAGAAATGTTTGAAGATTGCTAAAGGGCAAGATAGAAAAATCAACAAAATTATCTTACGTTCTGAGTGCAGGGATCCCTCCCACATCTGTGAAGCAGTCAAGTCATGTGTACCATCTAAGATGGAAAAAATTGATCCAGACAGAATATGTCTATGGTTTGCATAATTTTTTTTGTGTGTGATAACTTTTCAGTGATTTCCTTTTCTGAGGTGGTCATCAACAGGTAACCACAATGTCAGTTTTGCTTGTTAAAAGCCAGTACCATTAACTATCTAACTGTGCTCATGAAATGCAGATGCTGTTGATACCTGTAAATGAATTAGCATTAGCCAACTCAGGGTTGTAAAAGCTGCAAACCTGTCCTATCATAAAGACTGATGATTGAGAAGGGGCTGATAGCATTATAGCGAAGGCTGTGGACAAGAGGTTGTGGATAGCCATGTCCTTTGAAACATACTATGTCTAACATTATCTAGTGTGCTACAGGTGCCTGTACCTAGCAGAGTTTCTTTAAAGAAAAAATAGTTCATGGAATGCTTAAACAATCAATGTAATTTTAGTTTCTAGTTTCTATTATTAATTTACTTGGATCAATAAATATGCAATGCAATAAATATGTAATTTAGTGTATTTATTATTGAAAGTGTATCATGTAACAGAACTGAGTGAAGAATGGCTATTAAGTACCCCTTGGTGTGGACTGTCATATCTATCACGATCATTGTGTGACACAGTTAATAGACAATTAGCGAGGAGAAAGCGTGTTGTGATGAAAGTAGCAAAGTAGAACATAATCTGTGAAACAGTCAGCTCCACCACAACTTCCTGTGTGATTTTATGTAAACTGATTCTCTTTAAGATAGAGGCTGTTATTTATCCTTTTCCTGAGGCTGTACAAAAAGGAAGTCAGTATATTAGTATTGCTGAAGTACCTTTGAAATCTCAAACGAGAGGATTTCAAAGCAACATTCAGCATAGCTGTTGTACTGTCACTGCTCTTTGGTAAATGGAGTGAAATGACAACCTTTTACTAGTTTTTAAATATTAGGAATGCCATTTTCAGGAGATAAGCCTTTCCCATGGCAGTCACATTCCTGTTAGTCTGCTGTGGACAATTTTTTGGTAATTTTCTAGTATTAATCTTGACTGGGGCTCTTCAGGTTGGCAGTCTCCTTGAGAAGGAGCCCAAATGACATACTGTTATGTCCAGTGTTAATGGCTGACACCAAACAGGCCTTCGCTTTGTGCATCACTGATGCTATGCTTCTCCAGCTGAGGAAGACCACCAAGCATCTTACGGAGTCAAATGGAGCCAAGACAGCTAGCTCTTTCCCATGATAAGATGGGCATTATTGCTTATAAGCAGCAGACTTGTCCCACAAGAGTCGCTCCACACTTTCCCAGGGGTGCTGGATTTGCTGTACCTGTGCAGACCATGTGTGCAACATATGCACACAAGGCTCATTGTTTGCTGGAAGTGTCACATCTTCTGACGCACATGCACTTACAGGAACACTTACACAGACACCTGCGAGAAGCGTGCTGCTTCTGTGCCTGCAGCCTGTTGCTGCAGAGATCTGAGCAACACTCAGAAGAAGTGTGAGTAGGAGCCGGCTGCTGCTATCAGAGTGGCTCGTGTGGCCTCTCTCAGCTTCCCACACACCTACACACTCTTGAAACCAAGGTGGGTCAAATGTCAATACTAAAACATATGTGTGATGGAGGAAACTAACCCATGCAGGCCTCAATGAATTTATTTCAGTTGGCTGACAGACAAAGGAGAAATCTTTTGCTTGTTTCTTCTCATGACAGCTCTGGAACAGGATAAAAGAAGCAAATGCAGTGTTTCATCTCATTTGAAAAGCGTAGAAACATAGGTTCAGGAAGGAAGCACCTTAGGGAGTGCAGTGGTTTATTGTACAGGCCCAAGGGAGGATCCGTTGGATCTACCCCCTCCCTAATGCACACTCACTTTTAGTTGTTGGGTTTGTAGATCTGGGGGTGGGGGTGGTTTGGTTTTTTGGTTGTTTTTTGTTTGGTTGGTTGTTTTGGTTTTTTTGTTGTTGTTTTTTTTTTTAATATCAGGTAATATCTCCTATACTTTTTCTGTTTTCATCACTAGAAAGCTTCCTCATTTCTGTCTTGTTGCAGCCTTGTAACTGCTTTCATGTCTATCATGGACATACAGCATACATTACTAATTTCCTGTTTTCAGATGCCTTTCACATTTTTGAAGATTGTCATGTTGTCATCAGACTTCCTTTTGCCAGACCACATAATACCATATTCCTTCACAAAGCATTTTTTTGTCCTCATGCTGACTTTTCCCAGCACTGGTTATAGCTCTTCACATGGCCTTACTAGTGCTAAATAACAGAAAGGATTATTTTATGTGTTTCATGGACTATAGTGCACTTTGTGTATTCTGTTTGGCATTTGCCTCTTTCACAACAGTGAGACATTGTCTCATTTATAGTTTGTGACCCGCTATAAGCTCCACATTTGTCTCCTTTTGCCTAGACCAGTTTTCCTTAGTTTGTCTGTGACAGTATCTTGTAAGAGATTATGAAAAATCTTGCTAAGGTCAAAATATAACTTACTACTTCTGCCTTGTGCACAAAGTTCGATGATGTTCACTGAAAGGAATTAGATAAAATTTTTATTAATAAATTGATATTCTGCAGCTGAGTGATAGTTTTTCTAGTTTTACAAGTGTAGTATATATTAAAAATACCCCACCTGCTTCTTTCCCAGCACTGTGCTTGTATATTTGGCCTCAATTTCTACATCTCAAATTTTCCAAAATATTTTCCAAAATATTTTCCAAATTTTCCAAACTACAGTTTAAATTTTCTAAAATATTTCAATATCCCTCTCATTCTAATTTGCACTTCAATATGTCCAACTGCTCTGTGGCTTTTATTGTGGCAAAGATGGGATGTTACATCCCTGGATTCTGATACTGGTTTGTGCATCTTTGCGGGTTTGTACCACAGTGGGAATTTCTCCCCGATTTTGCTGGTATTGTCCAGGGCACGGTTATAATTTGAGATGCAAACTGATCAGATAACTTCAGCCTTCCAGGTAGCGCTTCTCCTCTGCCTTGCAAACACCACCTCTTTTTCTTCTACAGTTTCTTAAGGAGTAAATTCCTCCATGTGGTCTGGGTGTCCTGTTAAAGACTTCAGCCACCAGCAGAGGAGCAAGTGAGTCTTCTAGGTAAGGGGGAAAATGCCTGACACCAGTCTTAATCTTTTTATTTGTTGCTCCAGCAAACTGCCCTTTCTCTTTAAGAAAAATGTGAACAAGATCTTGCTTCCAGGAGAGGCTTCCAGAGGAGTGGGAGTGGCTCTTGCTGCTTCAGAGTCAGAAGGCCCAGTTCCTGCTACTGCAGACGCTCCAGTGCAATGACAAAAGCTGAAGTAATTTTTTTCTCACAGCTGCTCCCGTACTGGTGCTGAGATGACACGCTTTGCCTGCTCTGTGCACCCTTCTGGTCTTGCCTTTGCTGTGTTCTGGACATACCGAACCTCAGATGCCAGTTTATCGGTTTTCAGAAAGGAGCAGGATACAATGAGCAAGGTCAGGCTTAGAGCTGCAACAGTAAAGATGGTAGAGCTACACTGCAGGACTTGATTATTAAGGGTATTTCAAAGAATATTTCCCACATCAGTATTTTATTTTCACACTCATGATGTTCTAGGAAGACCCTTAGGTTTAACTCTTACCTTTTCTTTTTGACCCTCCATCCTAAGATCTACAAGGATAAAGTTGGGTTTGGAACAGATGCATTTCTGCGTATCAGAAATGTTTTTAGCCATGAGACAGCTGAACGTTTCAGTACATGAGAAAACTCAGGTAAATAAAACACAGGCATCTGGTCAGAACAGTGCATTAAGTTTTGAAGGATGCCTGAAAAGGTGTTATAATTTGCATTAATCAGGCTGAAAGAATGTGGAAAGCCTGCTTGTATTTTTACAGACTGTGAAGACCTATCTAGTATCTTAAAAATGTCTGACTATAATACATCTACAACATTCATCTTCATAGATAGTATTTCATAATGACCAGCAAGTTGTGCTTGATTAGGGCGAGTTTCAGAGCTGGTTGCTCTGTTCCGTCAGCATGTCTGAAAATATAACCCATGTGCAAAGCTCCAGTTGTGATTCACATAGTTTTTATGATTATGTTACATAGATTAGAAAAGAAAGTCCCTACTCTGAGATCCTTGGAATCTAGTTTTAGGAAGTGTAATTTAAACAACAGGAGCTGAGAGAGGCAAGTAGAAATGAGAGACCATATTGGAGTGATGCAATGTCAGTCGATGGGAAAATGGAAGAGCTGGAAGTTATTAGACAGATTCTTTGGTCTGGTGATTTGTTCAGGGTGAAATTCTAGCATTAGTGAATGCACATCAGTGCTGCTAGACCCACGGTTTCTTCTGTAAGATTTCTCCAATGGTTTCTCATTTGTCTTTTTTAATATCATTATCATTCCATGCCTTCAGTCTTTTACAGTAATTGCTTGAAAGCATGCAAAATTAACTGAAGGAGATCTAATTTGTACGGAACAAATAAGAAAGGACTCTGTATTAGGAAGTGCAGATGAGTGATTTCCAGTATATTGCATGCAGGTGCTCAGCTAAGCCAGTTATTTACAGTTCTTCCTGTAAAACAGCTATTTTCACCTTCCTTTTTCAAGACAGTGCAATATCAAGGGAAGGCGCCTTGATCTGCACAGACACTCCATACCACTTATTCAATAACCAATCCTTACTAGAAAATTACCCTTTGCCAAGTAATAATGGTTCATTCCCAACCTGCCTCAGAAAAAAATGGGTAACTATCACAAATTCTTATGCTGTATTTCTGGTTAAGAGTCTATGTAAAAGCTTTTCCTATAGCTTGTCATGGATGCAGGGGTCCTCAAACTTTTTAAACAGGGGGCCGGCGCACGGATGAAGTGGCAGGCAGTCATCTGTGGCTGCTTGGCTTCTGCCCCCAGCCCCCGGCGGGGGGGACAGGACGGGCCAGGGGGGTTCTGTAAATACCGGGGGCCGGATTGAGGACCCTGGGGGGGCCGTATCCAGCCCGCGGGCCATGGTTTGAGGACCCCTGATCTAGAATTAAAGTTTCTGAAAGCCTTTCTGGCTATGCTGATCAGCTGGAGTCCTCCTGGCCAGGCAGGCAGCAGATGTGGATTGCACTCTGCAGCCAGCCAGCCTATCTTCCCTCCTGCCTCTAGGACCTGCTATGGAGGAAAGACACCAAAGTTACCAATATGGAGAGCAAACAGAAAAATGTGGAGCTGGTGGGTGACCTCATCCTTTGTCCTTAAGTTGGCTGTGTGCTCTGCTATTGTCTTTCTCCCTGAAATACTCGCTCCACTCCGTTGACCAGAACCTACTGAACTGCTGATCCTTCTCTTACTGTCTTAACTTGCTGCCCTCTTCTATAATCCATTTTGTTCACCAGAAGCCTAGATGGCTCGCCCTCAATTTTCCCCACTTCTCCATTCCTTAATCATCCTGCTCTGCTTTGCATTTCATGTCTGAAATATTTTCCCAATAATCTCCAGGTCTTCAAAGTAGTCTGTTTTACTCATCACTTTGCCAAAACCGCTGGCATGCCGTGCCAGTTAGCAAACTGCTGTACTTTGCAGTTTAAATCATAGCACAGTTAGAAGTTCACCTATGTTATTGATTCATTTTCATTGTACTCACCACAAGCTTAGCTTAAGATCAACTCTCCTCTACATTATTGATTCTCTGAAAAGACACTAGGTGCTTTGTACTGCCTGGGGTACCTGTGGGGCCATGCAGCACATTTAGGTGCCGTGTCTGGCTTTCCCTTTTCATAGGGCTGTGAATTCTTCATATCCTTGTTGCAATGCTCTGTATTTGTGCTTTGTATCATGTTTCTGAAATTTTACATAAAGTTCCTTCTACGTGTGGTAGAAGAACCTCTTTTGTCTGTGGCAGGTTCTTTCAACTCCTGTGGATCACGCCTGGAGGTGAACATGCTCCACGTTTACTGCAAGTCAGGTCTCAATGAGCACCACATGTAGGAGCTCTGAAGTACAGCTTATCACCATCTTTTTAGTCATGAACCCTCTTGTGAGATCAGATGAGTGAAATTTAGCAAAGAAAATAGGAGTCATCCAAGAAATGCCTCACCTGGTTCAGCAAGCTCAATCTGTCTTCTAACAGTCACTGACCACACATCCTCCCCTGTCGCCCTCACGGTGTGTTCAGCAGCCTTGCTGAGATGTCTCGGGTGCTGTATGTGTTAGCTATAGGCCGTACGCCTCTCCTGCTTCCTCTGTCATTGCTCACACAACGTCCGTTTGCTTATCTGGGGAGCTTCCATTTCTCCCATAACTCTTGCATCTGCATACCATAATCCTCATTTAAGAGTTGAGGGAATTATAAGAACAGTGTAGCTAAGCAATTGAACCTGAGGAAAGAATTCAGCAATGAAGCACTAATCACAGTCCTCCACAAGGTCAAATCATTATTTAACATTACTTTTGAATTCCTTTATAAACAGAAACACAAATGATGCTTTACTGCACTGCACAAATGCACATGCTGGATGCTTATGTGACTGCAGGGAGAGCAGACAAGCAAGCAGACATCAGTGTTAGAGGATGCCCTGACTACAAGGTTAGCTCTACATGAAATAAGACTCCTGGCACCAAATAATTGAATCAAGATTTCACAGAATATCTCGCTGCCCTTTCAGGATGATCTTTATTAAATACATCCTGCATCGGAGCCTTCATTTCTGTTCTGTGTGGCATATAATCTCCTAATTTTATTTACCAAGTTATCTGCATTAGAATAACACTAGCAATGGTGTAGTCTAAGAGCTCTGTCAACTTGATGTCCTGACACCTGTAGCATGGTATGATTGAGGGTTGAACCTCTGCTAGGATCGTACAGGTCTCTGGACTTTCTGGAAATGTTGGCAACTTACTGAGATGCAGAGTCAGGGAATTAATTCCTATTTCATACTAGTCACGGTGCAGCTGGAATCTTAATATAGTTTTAATTTTGGCATTCACTATATAAAGGCTTTTTGATGATGACATAGTAGGTTACAGATGGGCTCACATGAACTTAAAACAGCTGTTTCTTTAAAGACACCATGTTCCATATGAAAAAAAAGTTAAAGCAGTCAGGACAAATCCTTCCTTCCCCCACCCGTCTGAATACATTGAAAGGAGAAGTATTCTGAGAACAGTCTTTCCCTCTTCTCTCATATGATAGTAGAACAAATGGTATTGGCAAAGATGTGAGGGGAAATGCTTCCTCTTTCTAACTGAGGGAAACCAACCCCTCAAAATTTCAGACTATGTTCTTGCACACATCCTTCCTGCTTTAATCTAAAAAGACTGTATCTCTGAATACCTAAGATTTTTCTTTTTTCTCTCCCACAATTTGGCTTACCAATGAACCTGTAATGATGTGGCACAGCACATGGGATTGCCTTATCTGCCCTCATCATAACCTTTGAACCAGCTGACTGATTTCAGCCACATTAGATGGACAGTAACTTCCTACTCTTCCATAAAAATCAGCCACCGCATAGATGAAAGCAGCTCTACTGAGAGTGAGGAAAAGGCAGGGAAATCTCAGCCCCCTTTGGACAGCAGCTGGCCAGCCAACTAGATTGTGCGTTGGGCATATGAGCTCTGCTACATGTTTTTTGCCTTTCTGAAAGCCAAAACCCAAAAAAAACCCAAACCCATCCCAAAACAAACCAGAAGCTCCCACTGCAGAAGAAGGGATAGGGAACACACAGGGAGCTGAATTTTTACAGTGGAGAGGTGTACTAGGCACAGGACATCAGCCTTCATTAGGATCAGCACTCACAGAGCAGCTTTGGTGAAAGGTGAAGAAAAGCACTGATGAAGCAAAATGCCTTAAGAAAACCAAACCGAAAATGCTTCCCCATTTTTTCCATATTCCACATTAAACTAGAATATGATCACAATTAAAAAGTGCAGAAATACACATGCAGATTACATATAGCTGGCTGGTAGAAAGAATCAGTGTCTGCTCTCCTTATGTTTTCTTCCTGCAACAGTTCCCAAGAAGTGAATATTTATGCATAAATTAACAAACCTCAAAACTGTAGCCAGGCAATTCCCACATGAAATCATGATGTACACACTACTTAACTAGTGGCAAGTTACTTTTGCTGACAGAATTTAATTTTTCACTCTCATCTTGATGCAATAATGCCCACAAAAAGATTTGCATCACTCACAAAATTAGTACACAGTGCAAAGGTCGTATTTTATGCCCCAATGTCAGTGTGGACATAACCTTCAGATACATAAACAGGGCTATGCAGGTAAGATTGTATTATGTAGCACGGGAGTCACATCAACCTGGATTTATTTTTTTTTTTATTAAGAATACCTATCAGTAGATAAATAAAATGAACCTACCTTATAACTCCCACTTTAGCTGCAAAATTTTCCACAGACTTCAGTGGACTCTGGATTAGGTAGGGAAAATTTAATTAGCCATAGAAACCACAGGGCAGAGACTTGGGGACTGAGCAATACTTGAACATGGAGGGCTACCTGGAAAGTACACTGCTGTGTTCCTATTATCCTTTAGTGATGAAGTATGAGTAACACCTTGCAAAACACACTGAATACTTGTGCTTTGTTTATTCATACCAAGCTCATACCATCATAACAGCTTTACAATTTTGCATCAGGTAAAAAAAATATTCAATATGGCGCTAGGGATATCCTTAAGAAGTACACATAATTTCTCATAAAAAAAAAATGTCAGCTCAGGTCTCTCTTTACAAAATAAGATTTTCTTTTACAAACCTTATCCTATATGCCATTTTGATTAGCTCTGGTAATAAATAGTTCATCAAAGTTAAATTAATATTTTTTATGTATTAAAATTATATACATATAATTGCTTTTTAAATTAATGTCATAACACAGTCACAGGTATTGCTACAACTGAACAGTGAACCACTATTAACAGTGGCAAAAATCATGTATCGTTTAATTCCTCACTTATAGTCAAGTTTCTTGCACTTTAAAAAAAATAATGATTCCATCCAAAGTCTGTGTACACATCTTTCTATATGAATTTTTACTGTCTTAAGAATGCAGCAATAAGAAGACAAACTCAACAGCCCATTTGCTTTTCTTTTGGCATGAGTGAAGCATAAGGAGGGCGTTTATGCCTTTTCTAAAGCTGGTACTATTCTTGAATCAGAATCTTCTTGTTCAGAGTCCTGAAGGTGCTCTGTTCTCTTGCTGGCCTCATCCCCAGTCTCATCACTGTGATTTTTGGATTCTTCTGAAATGACAGTTACCTTGTCACAAAAAAGATGCTCTTCTTGTGGGAAGGGAGAAAAAAACTGTGAACCACTGGGAGGCTTGCTCAAAAACTGTGAAGGGAAGAGGAAATGAGAGTTAGGCTGCACCAACCATAGCATCCTGTTAGCTTACAAATATTTTTATATTGTTTTTCACACATCAATTGGCTTTCTCAATCCTTAGAAGTCCCAGAGTGGTGACAACATAATAACCTCTCTGCTTGCTTCAACATCCTTTGCAAGGCTTGGAAGCAAGTCAGAAGTGCCTTTATTTGCAAGAAGATACCCCAGGGGTTAGTGACTTCTTTGGAATATAAACTTTCCTAAAAAAAAAACCCAAAAAACCTAGGTTCTGTACAAAACTAAAAAAAGGTGCCTTGACTGTCAGTGAAGAAGTTCGCAGAGAGATTTTTCAAATGGTTTTAAGAGATGTGAACTGTTCCTGCCACCTCAGAGAGCTGTCTGCTCACACATCAAATAGTGACACTTTAAATGTCAACATAAACCATAACCATTTAGTCAAGGAGAGGCAGGGAGATTTCCAGGGCTATGCAGTTCAGTGACAAAGATAACTTAATTTTAGTACCAAAACATCACAACTTCCACCCACTCCCTGTCCTATTGACTAGAAGAAACCACCCTCAAGAATCAACACGGACTTCACAGGATGTCATGACTGTATTTTGAATGTCAACACAAGAATAGCACATCTACTCAACAGAGTAATAACATGTCAACCACTCATTTTTGCAGCTGAAGTGGCAGTTCATTTTATTGGTAGCAGCTTAAGGAGTGCAACTACATTTTGTTCTCATGAGCTGACCACTGTCTATTACTTTAGTGCATTTTATGTAAGAAACAAGCTGCTCGATCAGGAGTCGTCTTCAGATTTTTGTATTGAGAAGTATTACAATAACAAATACTAATATTATCACTATTAGACCTTTTTCTAGCAAACTGTGATTTGAAATGTTCTGTCAGTAACATGCAAACTCAAATGTTCACGTAGTGAAATCACTGCCTTTGATAAATATCATTTTAGGTAAGCATGACTGACCTTAGATTACTGTGATTAATCACTATAACCTACTAGCACAAAATGAAAATTCTCCCTTTCTTGTGAGAAACCTGTAAGCATGTCATCTGACCCCATCCTGTATTGATCAGAGCAACGCTACCCTCCCGACAGCTGGGCTCCAGGTTCAGCAAACTAGTGTGCTTAGGACGTGCTCAACTTAAAGCACAAGACGATTGCTAAGTCAGCAGCAAATCCTTAGTCTCTGACCTCTAGATGAGTCAAAATTAAGGACCCAGAGAAAGTGCAGGAAACTCAGAAGAGTAGAGGTTGTTAGCTTTAATGTACGTAACACACTGTACAGCCTTGTCTCTTGGAGGAGATTCTGATACAGCCTTTTTATGTTGCTATATGGATAACAGGGTCAGTGGTATACCCCAACAGTAATGCCTAACATCTATTGCTCTTGTTTTATCTTGAATTTCAGATTTCACTACATTCTTTACTTAAGTTAAAATTCATTATGTTTGTGAAATAACTTTGTCTAAGGAGAACAAATGTGTACTTTTATGTCTAAAATGGGATACAGGAGTTTCTCAGTCATTCACTATCTAAAAAGAGGAACTAGAGGTTAACACCTGTTACTCTCACTTTAAAATGAAAGAAAACATCCTGTTTCAAAGCCATATAAATATTCATATTACAAATTATGCAGTTGCTTTAGAAATAAAAGTCTATGCCAAGCAACTTTTAAATATTTTGGACCATTCTGTGCAGAACTGTGCAAAATGACAGTATTTTAAAGTTTATTATACATTAGTTTACTTCAAAGGGAAGTGTAATTTCACTGCTTTTTACTTACGTCTGTGCAGCACCACAGAACTTGATGAAAAAACAGAGGTAACATTCATGTAAATTTTTGATCTTATAAAGCCAGAAATTAGATATTAAGTGAACTAACGTCCACTACCTTTCTCATGCTGAGAAGTACCTTTGTTTGTCACCTTTTTCCAAAGTTCATGACTTCATCACTTATGCTCATTTGAATGGCTTTTTATGTTTGGCAGAAGAGCAAGTTTTACCATACACAACTCAACTATATAACAGTAGATAACCAGCATTGCTCCTTATAGTCTAAAACCCCCTCAGAACAGTCTGCACTTTACAGATGGCCAATGATTGGGTGCAAATGCAAGAAGGCAAAATGTAAGAAGCTCTAAAGATTTTGGCACACAGAGCCTTTGAAAAGCAAATTGCATTAGGTAGAAAACAAACCTCTTTCAAGTGTTGTGGGAAAATATATGAAGGGCAGAAAACATGTTTGGTGAGTCGATACAGATACAAAAAGGAAAAGAAACAAACAGGAACAGCTATTATAACGACCAACATTGATCCTATAAGAACAGCCACAATTACCCACGTGGGAGTTATACCTGCAAGATACAATAAAAAAATTTTAAACGGTGATATTAATTTTTGAATGTAGTTTTTCAAATTTTCACTTTTTCTAAGGAATTAAAAAAAAACCCAAACTACTATAAAACTGTAACTGCAAACATATGTCTTTGTTTCCAGATGCAAAACACTTCTTAGCTCTTAAATTTTTAGTCTGGATAGGCTGAGGAGGTTCTCAATAAAGTAAGCTTACAAGCCATCATATATAGACATTTACAGTTACACGTGCTGGTGATTCTACATGTAATACTAGGCAAATGATTAAAGGAAAAAAGACCAACAGAATCATCCACAAGGTAACATCACTTAAAAAGCTACTGTACACTCTTTGGTGGTTCAGGAGTGTAGGGTAGACAGAACACTGCCAGACTACAGGCTTCCACTGTTCTCCTAAAGAGATCTGTAAAATGGCAGGAAGTAAAGACAGAAGGGGACAAAAGTCTGTAAAATTATAGACTACTGAGCTTTTGCAAAAAATTATGTCATGCCCAGGGATGTCACAACAGGCAAGGAGAACGAAGACGTATCCATACATCACTTTTAAACCAACTTATGCTTACTAAGCACCGTTCTATCTACAACTAACAAGCAACACCGCCACCAAAGCCTACCTGTAATTCAACTGCACTGAATGCAGATAATATACATGTAGGAAATATATATGAGGCAACATTTTATGAGGAAAAACATATGAGAAACAGGTTAGCCCAGCAGCCTCCCCAGGCCTTCCCTGGATGGCTTCCTCATTAACTTGTGTTTCTGCCTTCTGATTTTCCACACATTATCTGAGGGTGTAAGTTAGCTAAAATACACATTATGCCTGTGAAAAACCCAGTATCTAGGACCCCATCCTTTCTTTTAACTAGGGACACGAAGCTCCCAGCTAAGATGACAGGGTCAGACCACATGGTGGTTGTGGCTCGATCCCACAGGCAGCAGCTAAGGTGGCATGGCTGAAAAGGAAAGCGCTTTTGGTACTTAACTGCCTTCAAAATGAGAAGGAAAGTATCTAAATAAAGTATTTGTTCATATTATTGATTAATAACTGCTGTGTTTGACAGAGAAAGGGCATCTTGGCCTAGCCTCGTGACAGACACTGGCGATATCACCACAGATGAAGCAGACCGCAACACAGGGTTCAATTCCTTTCTGAGTTACAAATACATGGAACAACGGCTTCCATAGGATGAATACAGCTGACTGTAGAAGAAATTCAGACACACAGTGTGAAGAGCCTATGTTCCATTTAACTCTTGATTTTCAGAGTATGAGGAACACAGAGGCCTCTGCAGCGAAGTCAAGCATCATGCCGCTGGTGCCATACAGCTTGTAGTTTTCATTTCCAACTCCTTTGCTCCAAAAGTACACATGTATTAACGACCAAACAATACTAAAGTAACAGACATATCCATTTTTTGAAGGTTACACATTACACCTATTTTAATTTTGAACAGCGTTGCACATTTCCCAGTTCTGTACAGTACTACCCAGCTCCCACTGTGATGCACAAGGTATTACCGTTGTGGGTTGTCTGCTCACAAAGTTCTTTGCTCAGTTTCCCTGTTTTGTTCCACTCGGGGATAACTGCTTGCACTTGAATACAATATACTGTCCATGGTTCCAACTGAGATAATATTTCAGAGTTATGTTTAGTATCTATGTGAGTTACCTAATAACAGAGAAAAACACAAAAAGTTTGAAAAGCACAAGTCCAGTGAATGGACTAATTAATTAAAATTACATTTAGTAAGACAAATCCTAGAAGTTACAACTGCAACATGAGTAAGCCTTTTAAAGGCAGAATGAAATGCCCTGCCTATGTCAAAAAAACTGATACCTCTACATTGATTTCACCTGTGGTTACTGTGAGACCATTCGCACCACTGACTTTCTGGCTGCTCCTAGCAACACTAATGAAGGTTTAGGCTAAAGAGCCCTACAGAGAAGAGATAAATGAGAGAAACAACTGCCTGACCAAATGAGATCAGCTAAGAATGCTGTTACAGACAAACATAATTTAATTTGAGACAGAGCAAGTAGGATGGATGATCTAGACAAAAAAATCCCTGAAAAAATAAAAAGAGAAAGAAAGAAAAAGGCTTGTGGAAGCTATTAGGTGACTGACAGCAGATGCAACTTGCTGTTTAGAGGCACGATTGGTTATGTCCTTGTAATTATATGGTTCCTGCAGAGTATAAGAATCCCTACAACATGCTCCGTTATGTAATAACAGGTTTTTCTCAGGGGTGAGGAGACTCTATAGCTAGGTTTCAACACTTCAAGCAAGCATCCACTTCAAAAACAACCTAGGAAGTTAAATAGTCTATGCCTTTTGCTTCTTTGGTCCCTATGAAATTTCCCAGACTTCTGCTCTGAAGTGTTACAAGCACAGATTCTGCCTCAAGTTCCCACTTTTTCTGGTAATCTGCCTACTTTTGCATCCCATATGCAGAAATACCTTCATTTCTTGTAGTCTGGGAACTGAAAACCAGTCTGGGTTTTGGGGAAATGATGATCCCTCATTTTCTGGAACCGAATGCCAGAGAATTTTGCAGGGTAACAAATACAAATCCGAATTACATGTAGTAGAGTCCTATTATATGAAAAATATACTGAAGTACATAGCACTAATTATACTGTGACCAGTATCTTCCAGAACTCATGACCTTATAATTACTATATTATTTATGATCTTTCTCCACACACTTTGTATGGAGAAATCTTTTCAGCTGAGTAACATGTCTGTCTGTGTAAGAGGCTGCCCATGAAAGGAAGAAAGCAAATTACAACTGACAGAACCTGAAAAGGTGAAGGTGACCATGGTTAATATAAGGCCTCAGCCGTGGTAGTATTCAAAGGCCAGTCCTATGAAAAGCAGAAATACTTGAACGACCTAAGATTTGAATCTAAGTCAGCTTGTCGCCATGATCACAGATACTGCTGATGTTACAGCTTCTAAGTTTACCCTTGCTCATATGTGTGAAATACAGATTTGGTGGGGAAGACTGCATTGCAAATAAACACGTTGCTAAACTGATGGAATAAATGCTGGTAACGTAGCAGTTATTTCTATCTACGGAAAGAGCAAATTATACCCATGGTACTGTTTAACTACACAGCTATCTGCCATTTGCTCTGAATAGCAGCTGTAGTGACTAGACTTTATTACACTGTAATTAGTAGAGATACATTTTTACTTCAGTACTGTTAACTTTCAGAACTTTATCGGTATGGTATTTTACCAAGAAAAGCATATATCGAAGTCACGGAGTCACAATACCCCAGAAGCAGAAGTTACGTCTGTATTGCTGCGTTTCTTCCAGTACAGTATTCTGTAATTCCACGAGCCGTAATACTGCTTTAGAGACCACTTGTCATGTTCATGTTCGGCAAAAGGACCTCTGAAATCCACATGCAGGAACCCAGACTCTGACTTCACTTCTAGATCAGGTGGCCCAATGACTGCTATATATTAGAATGGCAGAAGAGAAGAAAGAATGGAATTCAGTTTCATGTTATTTTCAATTTCACATTTTTATACAACCCATGAAAATTCACACTTTAATATTTTAAATTAATAATTTTAGCTATTAGAAGAAAATAATTTCCTTTCATGAGTCAGGCATAAATAAATGCTTTCTTTACAGAACTGGTCCTGAAAGGGATTTATTTTTGTAGTTAATAACATATACTATTGCAGATTACATTTCCCACGCTAACTCGGTTCTCTTTTGCCAGCTGTGGTGGCTCCTGGGAGAGGAAGGACTATTTCTGTAGGTTATTACTCACTTCTCTATCTGGGCCAAGCTGTTGCAACATCTGTCTTTTCATAATAGAGCATCTAGTGAAGTGTTTTAATGTTTCTTTCATTGCAATAATTTTGAAAAACTGAAACATTTAAAATATTTTTGCATGTATTACCAATTGCATTCCTTAGACTGAGTATTATATTCTTGCATTTTGTAAATGGCTTGTCATTATTATGTTTTTGTGCCACTACCTAAACTATTTAATGAGTAGCTTAGTTATCAACTACATTGTGTTGGCAATGAGCTCTCCATTGAAAGGTCTCCTGTAATTTCAGCAAACTACTCTGCCGTGTCTGCTTCTACTAAGGTTCTGCGTGGATACAGTCATGCTAGAAACTTTCTAAGAAAGGAAGAGATCAATATACAGACAATCTTACATTCCTTTCAAAATATGTACTTCTACAATTAAAAATAAAAAATCCCCCTGCTTCCTGGACTGTATTCATGGTATGGTCAACGCTGATGAATACATTGTTGAGCTTATGAAAAATAACATGAGGAGGGTCTTGGTTACTCTTTTTCTTAGTCTTTCTATTTCTAGTATTTCTACAATACAGCATGGAGTTTATTAAAAAAGCACTAGCAGAAGTAACAACATAGAAAGGAATATCAGATATTTTTGTCACGATGCCCTGCTCAGATGAGCTATGACAACATTAAAAATCCTCATGTCCCCCTGGGAGATTTGGCCAGTTGGCCAGTATCCCAGTTCTTTCTTTCCAGGTAGTTTTACACTGAGAATTTCCCATTCAGGAATAAGCGGCCTTTCCAAAGCTAAGCCTGCTCTGAAGGCCACATGCTCTTTCAAATATATGTCAAACTACAACTCTGTTAATGGTTTACAAGTTTGCTCTCTACTCTGAAAATCCATCTATACTTTTTGTATTACGTTTTCCTTTGGCTGTAATTTATACTTGCAAGATGTTTTGGTTTTGTTTTGTGAGTTTTTTTTTTTCCTCATGTTATGCCTCAGTGCTTCTGTTCTATGCAGATTAAATTATATCACTGTTATGCTTTTGGAGAGAAAACCAATAAAAAGCATTTTGAAAAACAAGGCTGTAAACAGTAAAACTGCACTCTGGAATCCAAGTAACAGAATGATCAAATTCAAGCAAAAGAACAAAGACCAAAAAAAAAAAAAGTTTTTCTCAAAGATGAGGTATAACAAGCTTCCTGCATGGTTTTGTATGAATAGCTGTGAGGAGGAAAAAAAGCCTTGGGTACCATTAACTACTTACTCTAAGATAATTTTATTTTTGCTTACAAGTGGAGTAAGAACGTACAAAACAAAGGACGCTCACTGGTAAAAACCAGTCTCTCATTCCCAAGCTCAGGTGACAGCAACATGACTAACATCTCTGTTGTGCACTCTGATGCAAGGCAATGTCTAAATCACCTCTCACAAAAGACTGTAAAGCTTCACTAAGAGAATGGCAACGTTGTGCAATGAAGATTTCTTGACTAAAAAGTAATCTCACTCTCTTAAATTGTTTTTTTGGTTTTTTTTTTAAATTAAAGAAATAAGAAGAAAGCCTTTTGCCTGACATAGCAATGAAAAAGAAAGTAATTGAACTGATTTAGATATACAGAAAGTCTGAATTCTTGAAGAAAAGCTCTCCCTGGCTGAAAAACATAAATTATCCTTATTTTAAGGGAAAAATGCACATTTTTTGAAAACCTCCTCAAAAGAGGTTTCAAGTACCAATACTAACATCTAGCTATAATAGCTAGAACCTAGTATGCTTTCTGACAGCAACTTCTGCCTTCACAAAACAAGTGTTACAACTAAGATTTTATAGCTCAATGTAATTACATTTGAAGGTTATCTGCATGCTACAGCTTTTCTTATGGAGCCAAATTGGAAAGGTGCATTAATAGCAGACAGTATTTTTTGTGGAAGATTAGAAAAAGCCTTACTGTCATCCATTGGCTTAAATCTGACAGTCACCCAGTCTGAATGGTTATTTTCTGAGTCCGCTCTGACCCGTAGAATGTAGTCTCCATATGCAGACAGAGAAGAGACATCGCACTCTGTGAGTGTCAAGTTTGTGCTCACATTTTTGTATGCGTTTCCCGGTAAATTGATGCTGTATGGAAGAGAAACAAATGGTATATTATGTGTAAATTATAACTGACTAAATGTCTTTCCTCTCAATTAACTGGAAAAGTGGCATATCTGTTTGTTAATACAACCAGTTATAACTCATGAACAAGAAAAAATAGATCCAGTGTATAAGAAACATCATTACTAGTGTGCACACACGTTAAACATCTTATATGCATCTATAAATCCATGATAAAGGTAGAGATTAAAATTATGATTCAGTAAATAGATGTAATTTTCTTGCCAGTGGTTACAAAACTTCATTTAACAGATAATATTTACAGACTTGTCTGGTAACTGTTAAGACAATATTGCTATATATGGCTTTGCTGTCTAACTCAGACTTTGTTCAGAACAGTCTTTAAGATATTCATATAAGGAAAAGCCAGATAAATAAGAGCCTCAGAACTGACTGGGAACCATTTAATATATGATATGCTTTCTGTTTTGCATCAAAAGTCCACCTAGGAATGTAGTGATCAACAGGTAATTGTTACCAGAACCCAGAAAAATTTTTCAACCAAGATGCCCGTACCCTTGGTTCAGGGACTTCTCCTTAGCAGGCAGCTGCCTGTGGGTGCCACCATCTCCACTTTACATCCTATCCTGTCTTGGCCAAAGAATTCAACCCTCAGCAGGAACGTGAGACGTCTGGCCCATAGCATGGTTTCCTCATCAAGCACAGAGGCAGGCAGGGAGCCCACCGCCGTGCCGGGGAGGCGGATGCCTTCCTCAGTATAGCCGCACGGACCACCTTTCCCAACAGGAAAGACCAACTCAGCAGGACACAGTGGCAAAACCGAATCAAAGCTAAGTCAACCTATCAAAAATGACAAAAGAAGACCTCAGAAAACACGTCCTAACTTTAAGGGACTGAACGGATGACCCACAAGGCTGCAGTTCATCGGGCGTTTCCACTAAGGGTGCAGGCAGGCTGACTGCGTTTGTGGCAGAGCACAAAATGCTGCTGCAGTCAAAGGTCAGATAAGGTTCTAATGCTCAGCAGGACTAAGTCTCTTGAATTGCAGGTAACAGCTTACACGATAGAGAAAAACACACACACAGAGCTAATAACAGCCAACATCAAAACGTGTTTCTGGTTCCAAAAAGTATGTACAAAGCTGCCTTGGGTGTGAAATGTGTAGAAAATGCCTCTGCCCTGTTATTTAGCTCAGAAAATAAGCCTCTTGCAGACTAAAAGAAAGGGATAGCTACTGATCTTCCTATAGAAAAAGGAAACAAATCACAAACACACCCAGCTGTAAAACATGAATTAAAGAAAGCACAACCGCCCCGGACTTACCTCTTAGATTGGACAGTGTAACTTATATTCCCTTTGTGAAACCTAGGTGCATCCCACTGAAAAATGCTATGAAGATTAACTGAAGTGATTCTTGCATTCTGTGGCTTTGGCACTGTTGCAGATACTGTGGGAGCAATCAAAACCAAACATTTTAGTGTGTGTTTCTCTAGTGACTTCTCAGTCATCCGAAACTTAAATACAGCCTCCTTTCTCTCCCTTGCCTCACTTTTGAAAAACAGACTTAAATATAATTAATTTAAATCCTGATGCCTATGGCTTTTTCTGAGCTTATGCAACAAAAACAAATTAGCCAGCATCAGTGATTTCCAGTAACTACGGTCTTTATGATATCATTTGTTATGCGTGACTGACTTGTTACTGCATAAGACTCAGGGCCCATTAGGCTACGTGCGCTGAGATTATCAAAATCAATTTTTGCTAAGTAGTGCTCCACCAGCACTTTGAATATAACATGGGCGTCCTGATCAATTTGTTTTTTCTTGTTTTGTTTTTCTGAAGAGGAACACAAATAGTCTTTCTACATAGACCTGGGTATAAAACTGAAATGATTTTTTAAAATCCCACCATAAGCGTGTTTATACCTCACTGCATGGATTAGCATTGCCATTTGAAATGCTTTACATATTCTGTCAAGCTAACCTTTTGAAAAAGGGAGATGAAAAAGAAGTACCTTTGAAGGCAAGAGAGCTATAAAATATAACATACGGATAAACGTATCATTAATTGGCTCTCTTCACAAGGGATGAAACCACCATTGTTTTGCTTTATTGAAACTGAATACAGGAAATCCTAAAGTAGTATCGATGAACGGTCCATTACAATTATGACTTAGTTCTTTTAATGTAATTGTTGGTATTGAAACCAAAATAGAAAAGATTTTAGCCCATTATTGCAACACAAATGATCAATGGAAACCCTGTCAAACCAGATTAGTGCTTAAATGTCACAGGAGTAAAACCTAATGACATACGCTCCAAGATAGGTAACATATTCTATGTCTATAGTTGATGCGTAAGTACAAGACACGAACGGTCAGCTACCCACCTTTAGCAGACAAGAGTTTTAAATCTAAACCCTGCTTACAGGAAAACTATTTCACAGGCTCGATTCCTAAGTTACCCTTGCACCCAATAAAGCAGCTCAAACACACTTCACACGCTGAAAACAGGAGCTGCTTGCTCCCTGCGCCTCCCAGAGATGCCGCCCTTCGCCAAAGCGGCCTCGCCACCATCACCTCGGGCACTCGTCCTCGGCGGTCCCTGCCCGGCTGCTGCTCCCGCACCCGCTCCCGGCAGCTGAACCGGACGCTAAGGAAGGAAGGCGGGTGCAGGAACGCACCGCAGGGATTCGGCGTGAACAGCAAAGCTGGAAAAAAGTTTGGCTGGCGCAAGGCATCCGATTCCTCCTCTCCCGTCCAGCAGGACGTGGTCCTCGCTACCACGGACCCTTGCCGGGGCGCTGCCCACACCTGGGGGCAGCTCCCTCCGGCCGTAACCCCCCAGCAAAAAGCACAGCGCCCTTGAGGGCCCCTTTCCCTGACAGCGTCTTCTACTGGGAAAGGCTCCAGCTTTCTGCTCGGCACCCGCGTACCCCAGGCGATGAGGCAACACCGCGGGGCTTCGCGCCTCCTAAACGGACGGTTTGCACGCGGCTGGCACACGGCCCGCCCTGGGCAACGTGCGGCCCGGGCCGGTTTCGGAGGCGGCTGCGCGCTCCCTGCGCCGAGCTCCGCGGGAACCGCCACCCCCGCGCCCAGCGGGTACCGCGCCCCCCCGGAGCCTGGCCCCGCCCCCACCGCCGCGCTTCGCCGCTGGCACCTGCGCAAGTGTCCAGAACCGGGAAGTTCCCGTTTCCCGGCACAGAGGCCGCCTACGCGCTGAGGCACGGCGCCCGGCAGCGAGCCGGGCCCCGCCAGCGCTGCCCCCGCCTCCGGCCCGCCCGGCCGAACCCCGCTCCCCGCCCGGCGCGGCGCAGGGCGCCCGCCCGCTCTCGCTGCCGCTCGGCTCCTCACGGCAGCGCCGACTCCCCCGGGGCTGCCGGCGGCCGCCCGCTCCCTACGGCCCCCGCCGGGCTCTCGGGGCGGCGCGGCGGCGGCGAACGAAGCCGCCCGCGCCCGGCGACCCCTGCTCCCGCCGCCGCCCCCTCCCCGCGACGAGGCGGGGATCGGGAGGGCCACCCCCGCCGGGCCGGGGCGGACTCACCGCAGAGCAGGAGGCAGCCGCAAAGGGCGCAGCGGAGGGCAGCGGCCATGGCGGCTCCCGGCGCGGGCCTCCCTCAGCGGCGGCGGAGCCGGCACCGTGGCACCGGGCGCTGCCCTCGCAGGCGGCGCGGCGGGGCCGCCCCGAAACCCTTCCGCCTTCCGGGGGCGGGGCTGCGCCCCCCGCCGACCGGGCCGGCCGCCCCCGGTTCACCACCCGCGCCCCAGCCGGCCACAGCCTCCCCCGCGGCGGGACCGCCTCCCCTTCCCGGGGGGAGCGTGCCCAGCTGCTGAGCCTGCCCCACCGGCGGGAACGCCGTTCACGGTACATTGGTGATGTAAACAGGCGGGAGATGGGAGCTCAGCATAAAGCAGGTAAGCAAAGAACACGTAAACCGATGTCAGATGACCCGTAACGTCAAACCTGATCCTGAGGGAAATTCCCACTGCTGGAAGGAAGAATGTTACCCGAGGAAAAGTTTATCTTCTGACTTCAGGATCTGCCCTGGACCAAAGATGCCGATGCTGCTACTTCTACCAGAACATTCAGCACCCCTGATCAAAACCGGCACAAACTTGGGGGGAAGCAGTTTTATCATTCACCAAGTGAAAAGTGTTCTTTCTCAAGCTATTACTGTTGCCAAGTGAAAATATCAGTTCTTTGCCGGGGGGGCTTAATACATTTGTTTCCGGCCCTTTTGGCACCTGCTGTTTCAAAAGGAGGCTACAAGGCAGGTCTGACCTCCCCTGGGACAGCCACAATCCCACTGCCTTTGCTTGCCTGTGAGCGATGCCCCTGGCTTCTGCCACCAGGGGACCAGCTACACTGTGCAAACAGCCGAGTGCTACAGGCTCAGCCCGAGTGGAAGTTTCATCCACTGATTCTACGGGTGCATAAAGCTGCAAATAATTAGCTGTCAGGTGCTTACACCTACTTAGTCCTTAATGGCAGCACAGCAGCAGAATATATTCCAGCATTTTGTGGGCAGAAAAGTAGTACCTGAACAGATCAATGCAAGGTGAAAACAGCTGGGTTTTTTTTCAGCTATGTGATACCTAAAAACCTTCGCATAAAGAGTAAAATCTTAGCAGGCTAACTCAGGTAGCTTTTCAAAGGCATGCAAGACTCACAGTAAAAAAAAATAAATCAGACAGGGATATGAAAAAAATTCTTTTTGAGGCACAAGTATTAAACTGTACACCACAGTAACTTTTAAATGTCATACTTTAAAACTATATTTGTATATATATTATGCAGTCATATTACAAAAAAATATCATTAAAAGGTATATTTAATGCCTTGATTCACAGTAAGAACTCTTATAAGCTGAGTATTCTTATCTATGCCCTCACGATTTCACTTATCAGCTTTCTCTGCACAAATGTAGACGTCAGTGAACTGACTTGAATACAGCAATCCATCCAGCAAAACAGGTTTCAGAGTAATCCATCCACAGAGCTGAATAAAAAAGAAAAACTTAAAAAGCAGCCACCATACTACTACGAAAAAAATATTTACTTCATAACAGCTAGAAAGTAAATTCACTACCAAACTGCAAAATGAAATAGCTACTCTTTCTGCTGCATCTGAATAGTCATTTTTGTTTCTCTGTAGATAATCCAACCTGAACCATACCTGGAACAACCTGGAGAGATCAGATTTTATTTATTAAAAATGAGTGTTACATATTTTAAGGGTTCAGACATATATTCATGGAATGTTTAAAAAAGACAAGATCAGTATGTTGAGTCCAGAAATAAAAGTTGGACACTATCAATCTGTATGTTATGAAATAATAGTAGTTCTCACAATCATCTTCTTATGTATTCAGTGTTTTGCTCCATATCTGAATCTGATGAGTCACTTTCATCAGAAGAATGACAGGAATTTTGCCATTCCTGAGAGTCATTATGACAGTTTGGTTTCTGCATGTTTTCTGTGTCATCCAGATTTGCTTCAAAAGCACGAGCACATTGCCAGTCAACTGCATCTTCTTGGGAAGAAAGAAGAGCTGCAGAACTATCCACGTTCTCTTCAGAGGCTCCCAACAGCACAGTTTTTAAGTCAATGGTAAAGCAAGGACTCTCTCTTTGCCTAGAAGAATAGTTACTATTTACCTTAGAGAAAGGATTAAGTAACTCACTACTTGTGTCTTTGTCTTCTTCAACGTCCATCTCATGGTTTTCAAAATCTTCTGGGTTAGCATCTGGATTTTCACTTGCCTGGCTGCTGCTGTCATCACATGTACTATCTGTAGAATACGGCACAAATACATTCGATGTGTCAGAGAAATGAGGTACTCTACTTAAAATATCACGCCTTGTATAGTCATGATTATTTATGGCATTGCTTTCACTGTCATCACTGTCATCTTCATCACTGACACCACCACTAGATTCATTTGTCTTTTTCTTCATCTCTTTGTAGATGATCTCTACAGAGGCTATTTTTTCAGATTCAAACGTCCAAGGTGAATAGGTTAATGTCCTTATGAACACCTAAAAGAGCAAAGTGAATTAAAACAAACAAAAAAATCAGCCAAATTTGCACACACGCAAAAGAAAATATGAAAAAAGTACCCCCAGTCATGAGCTTGCCAAACAAACAAATCCTTCTATGCTGCTTCTGTGCTTCTATGCTTTTTCTGCAGAGTTTAGGGCATCTAGGATTGTTCCCTCTTCTCTGTTCCTGTAAACGTGACAGCCTTCACTATAAATCAAGGCACACAGCACAGGAGAGCCTCAAAGAAATGACACTACTGCCAAGCAGTGTCAGGTACTAAATGTTTTAATTGTAATTTTTGATATCTTTCTAAGACTAAAAGCTCATTTTAGAAATACAAGTTTAAACCTGAGGTGAGTCTTGCAACTCTCTATTACCTCTTGCTGTTACCCTGCAAAAGAGAAGCCTTATAGGATGATCAATTTTAATGTCCTTTAGAAATGTACCACTTGAAGCAAGTCACTTTCTCAGCTTTACTCTACGCTATATTTACAGCATTGGGGGAAAATGCTGACAAAAAACCCCCAACAACTAGCCTTAGACACTACTTGGCAAAGTCGTGTTCAGCAGTCTTAGGGATATGAAGGTAATGACATAGTAAAGGACAGAAACATGAGGAAAAAAGTCTTAGGAAAAGTTGATACCAATCTGCTCTGGATATGTTTGTAGAAAATGTAAAATATTTATGCTGAAAACCCAATAGGGTTAAAGTTTTCTTCCAGAGCTATATTGTTTCTTTTATCTTCCTTTGCTTTTTGTTTTCATCCAACTCCAATATTCAGGTAGATCATGACAGCCTGGTTCAAGAGTTAGTTTCTAAGATACTATGCCAGCTCTAGATTCTGGCAGAGTTATCTTGCATATGAATATCCTTTTTCTCCTACTAAGTGTTCTACTATCAGGCATCATTTTCACTAATGCCAATTTATAACAGAGTACAGTAATAAATCATTCCTGAGACCGGAGAAGGAAGATGGACATCAGGCTGCCCAGAGAAGGGATCCTGCACTTGCTAGTAACAGTTTGGAACTAACAGCTAGGATACTTTTCTGGCAGAGATGTATCTCCATGTAAGTGAATCCCAACCTATGGTATGAGACACCTGTGAAACTGGAAGGTTGAGGACCTGCAAGGTATGTCTGATTTCAGTAAATAGGATTTTTCCTTTGACTGAGAAGCTACTGTTGACATTACAAAGCAGAGTCAGGTTTCCTGAGAAACAAATATGCTTTAAAAACTGCTTCCTCAAAGCAGTATCTCATCTCTATGAAGGCCTTTGAAGATCCTTTGTCTCCTTGTTGAGGTGAATTGAGAGTAAGCTCTCATTTACTGTATGTGAGATCATTTCCAACAACCATTCAGATCTTGCTTTTAACAGACTGCTGAACTTTTTACTTTTAGCACTTCTCATATGCTGTTCTTGACTCCTTTGCATAGCTTTAAGAAAAAAAAAAAAGTCAGTCTTGGAGCACTAACAGTGACTCTTCTCCAGATGTGCCTAAATAACTGGCCCATCTTTTGGTGATAATGAGACCAAAGCTTCCAGCTCCAGGCCATTTTTATGTATCACTACAGAAAAAATATGCCCATACCCAACTAGGTCTTAAAGCTACCTTTTGTCTTTTCAGCTTACTTTCCTATGGAAACATCATAAAGAAAAGACCTTGAAGGCAAGTTTAAGATACTTGCTTTCAGTTGTAGACTCTCTCAAAATTTCTTTAAACTCCAGCAATCAGGGACCTGGCTAAACTACCCTCAAATCTTCAGGGAATGCTCTGATTTTTGGTGTGATAAATGGAAAAATATTATAGGGGTAATTGGTTTTGTTCTTAGAGTACAATGCTGTAGGATCAAGTAACAGAGGCAAAATGTGCCAGAAATTGCTTTGCTAAGGAGCAATGGATACACATTGCTCCTGAATGTTTTCAGAGTGCCCTTCTCGGTGGAGAACAGGTCTTTTCCCTATGTACTTCACCTAAAAACTGGAGTAGGCCTTTTGTTTTGGAGTTATTGCCCTAGCTCAGAGAGTAGGAGAAATTTGTCTGCTGCAAGAAGGATTTACATATAAGGTAATTTTCAAAGGGCAAGAGGTAAACTGTCTTACCCTGGGTGTTCTGCTGTAGGACCTAGCCTGCTTCTGTGTACCATAAAGAATTAATTTAAAAGTTACTTTGCGGGAAACTTCTCCCCTTCACTACTGCTTACCCCCTCTAACTTCACAGAATCATAGAACAGCCCAGGCTGGAAAGGAACTTGAAAGACCATTTATGGTCCAGCCTTTCATGGAGAGGGAGCCTAGATGATATCAGCTAGCACCCTGTCCAACTGCATATTGAAAACCTCCACTGATGGGGACTCTACCACAGCCCTGGGGAGGTTGTTCCAGTGATTGGTTGTTCTCACTGCAAAAAAATCTCTTTCTTATATCAAGATGAAACCTCTCATGGTGCACCTTGTGCCCATTGTCCCTTGTTTTGAGAGCTTCTGTCCTGTTTGTAGCTGCTTTTTAAGTACTGGAATACTGTAATGAAGTACCCCCTGAGCCTTCTCTTCTCCAGGGAGAAAAGACCTAACTCCTTCAGTCCTTCCTCACAGGCCAGGTTCTCCAGCCTTTTGCTCATCTTCCTGGCCCTTCTCTGGACCCTCTCCAGTCTGTTCACATCTTTCTTGGGCTGTGGGGATGAGAACTGGACACTACATTCCAGGTACAGCCTGACAACCACTGAGTAAGGTGGGATGATCACATGTCTATCTCTGTTAGTAACTTGTCACAGAAGTAGCAAGAAATTGTTTTGAAAAGACTGTTCCACAGAACAGACAAGATTTAGCAGCCTATAGACTATCTTTGATATAAGTAAACTACAAGTTAAAACATATGTACTTGCATAACTTGTACCTAACGCACAGGTTAGAAATTTCAGATAGTAAACTTCCTCCTTCCAAGCAGGAAGCTTAAATATGAGAATTATTACATACCAAGGCACGTGGAAGTGCTTCTGTTTGAAGAATATAACCTCCTGCATGCAAACACTTCAGGACACCAGCTAACATCAGTGAAACACACATAGCACCTGCGACTGCAGCTGTATGATAATCTGCAACTGAAAAAACCCGGCCAAATAAACATACATGAATGAAGTTTCCAATGACCACATTTCATATTTCACATTCAGAATAGCTATTTAGAATCACAGAATAATCTTGGCTAGTAGGGACCTCTGGAGGTCATCTGGTCCAAAGTCAAAACAAGACCAGATCTCAAATTAGATTCAGGAAATAAAGAAGAAATTACACCATCTTTGATAACTATTTATGCAGTTAGTGGAGATTTATATGGCTCACAGGAATAACATAGATTTATAGCCCCAAAGTGGATGGGTTTTTATATTTCACATAAATCCCCACAACATTTATCACACAGAAGATACTTTTTCTCTTACTATTTTTAGGACTGACTTGCAAATCTTCCTAGATAAAAACACTCCACTTGCACATAATCAAGTCAGATGATCCATTCTTGCACCACAGCACAGTTACCTGGTTCAGCTACAGAGTCCGCAGTTACACATTTCCAGGCTGATGGGATGGAATGTTTGTTTATAGATGCAGTGATCATAACAGACACACAGTAATTTCTATTTGGATACAATTCTTCAATGACAGTATTAAAAATTTCTTCAGTGGTTTCCTCCTGCGGCCTCTGCCATAAAATACAATGTTTTAAAGTTAGGTATTTGCCTAAAAAGAGATCCCCAGCCACTGATAAAATGTTATAGCTATTTCAGAGAAATGCAGTAGCGTGCAAAACCGCAAAAACTGGCACAGTAACTCAGCAGTTTACCTAGACAGCTGCTTCATCTCTAGTTCTAGCTGATATCAAGATGCCTACCTTATGCCTGTTTGTGAAATATTGTGTTATGAAAGATAAATTGTCTGCTCTCTCCAACTGATCACAGTATGTCCCCTTGAAGTAGCCTCACACAGATTCTACAGATTTGAAACTGCAAGTGATATTCTGATTCAGAAATCAGGGGAAAAATATCCACAGCAGGCAAGCTGAGGTCCTTCTGTGACTGCCAGCAGAATGAGTTACTTCGATTAAATCCCCAATAGGTACCCGTCTGACCTGCTGTTTAAAACTTCCAGCGCACACACCTGCTAGCAGTTTCTGCTAAACTGTCTTTCCCTTGTCCTCCCAGAGAATAATCACTTGAGCCAGTGCCCCGTGCTTTACTTCAGGTAAGGATATGGGACAACTAGTATTTTTCTTCTAGGCCTGTTACTCTGCAGTAAAAGTAAGCTAAGATTACATTGGCCATTCTCTTTGTTTTTTTCTAAGTATCTTCCATTCACATATTTTCTTCTGTGAATCTGCTAACCATCAGAGACATTGTATGCTTTCTGTATTTCTCCCCTAAAGCACTAATAAACTAAAAAGTTCTTTACCTTATGCTCTCCATCAGGTGTTTTTAGTGTTATAACATAATAAAGGCTTTTATATATATCAATTAAAGACAGGAGCTTTCCATTTTCTCTGTAGTAAGAGGTTGGCAGCTTTATGGTAACATTTATGCAGTTGAGACAGGAACTGATATTAATTTCTGGTGGTCCCAGGAATGCTATTGAAAAAAAGATTAAAAAAAGTTGGAAAAAATATACATTATGTATTCAGTACCAATCCTGTTTCCCTGACAGCTATATACCTGACTAAGATTCCAAAGTACGTCACTGTTGTAAAGCCACAAGGCCTTGCAATATTTAAGTTCCCTAGTAAAACGATCTTTTCCCGCGTGACTAGATTTTAAAAACAGAAAGCAGGGAAGGTGAGGGAAGAAGATGAAAGGTGACAGAGGCTTTGCTTTGGATCCACAGATATGTGAGCTTTTTATCTATTTGAGAGGAAAGCGGAAGTTAATGTATAGGAAAAACTGATTACTTTCTTGCTCATCATCATCTTCTAGTCACTGTCTGGAAGGAATCTTTGTAAAGTTCAGTGGTATATAGCCCTGCACATACTCACACTGGTTGCAAGGAAGGCTACAGGTCTAAACTTGACAGCTGAGCTTCAAGACTTACTAACAGTGTGATAGAGGACCTAGCAAAACATAGTTATACTTCTGTGAGACTTCCACTGAGTTCAGAGCAATCTCTCAGGCTTAGATCCTCAGAACATGTATATGTTGGAAGAGCTATGCACACTAATTCCCTCCTCTCTCCAAAACTACACATCCAGCAAGATCAGAGGAACTTCTATAGTGAATCAAGCCTAAGATATTCTTTCCTCCAACACAGGAAAGAAGTAGGAATGCTAGAAAATGGTGTGAAAACAAACTATCCACGTAATCCTCCACTGCTGCATAGTATGTGAGGGGAAAAAACCCCATGAAAATTTAGAGTTTGCATTTCACTTTTGTCTTTTCCAGAAGCGCGAACATTTTGATCAAGGTGGACACTGGTTTGCCAACCTCTGCAAAATTCAAAGAAGCAATACACATTTGCTATCTACTTCTGTTCCTGATACAGAGTAGAAAATAGTAAAAAAAGTTTCTATACTTAGAACAAATGTGAGCCTTCATCTACTCTCAAACAGGAAAGCATGCCCTAGTGAAATGGTTGCACACCTACTCCTTTCTCATCTTTTAAGTTACAAATAAACATTAGCTTAAATCTGGTTACAGTCAAGTGTGGTTGTTCTCCTGACTCTGTTATGAAGCTTTTCTGTCTTTGCTTAAATCCATTTATCAACAGGAGTGAGATTCCACTGTAGGTATTTGATATCAACTACAGCCAGCAGGAAAATCTCTCAGAATATTTATTCTTTGATATTCAGGCACAGTAAAACAAGAAACTATAGGGTTCATCTAAGTCCTGTACCCTGGAAAACAACACTTCACTCAACTGATTATGGTTTAAACTAGAGAACTACTAGCAAAACATCCAATTTCAAGTTACAAGTTGCCAGTGATGGACAATCATTCAGAGCACCTGACAGCTTGTTCCAGCAGTCAATTCAAAACATGCCTCTTGTTCCTTGCTAAAATTTATCAAGCTTCAGCTTCCAGTCAGGGCATGCTGTTATGCTGTGTTTACAAGACTGAAGAAGCCTGCCATCACATTAACTAGTGGTCAATGCATCTTCTTATCCTTCTGTTTA
The DNA here is from genome assembly GCF_017639655.2 of Falco naumanni. Classification (NCBI taxonomy): domain Eukaryota; kingdom Metazoa; phylum Chordata; class Aves; order Falconiformes; family Falconidae; genus Falco; species Falco naumanni. The sequence continues at coordinate 76,117,882 of NC_054055.1, read as the reverse complement.
TTTAAAATAAGTCTGAAAGACTGAAGGCCTCCACCTCAGATGGATGTTCTCATATTCTTCAGTTATCCTTGTGGCTATTCTCCCCATCTCTTCCAATTTTTCATCATGTCTGAGAGTATTAAGTGGACACAGCAGCAGCTACCTCTGCGCTGAATTCAGAGGTAACATGACTTGTTTCTCCTCCACAGTCCTCCAGTTGTTCCTCAGTCTTGGTCTCTGTTACTTCAAAACTGAGTATTAAGCAGAACTAAGGATGAAGCCACCTCTAGCATTAGAGTATGTTGCAGCTAATAAGCATCTTCTTTCAGAAGGAAAGGGAAAAGAGCAGGCTGATGAACAAACAAGTAAATCTCTTCCCCTAGACCTAGTGCAGACATAGGACTTCTTTAACTCTTAACACTGACTAACTGAAGTCATAAAAGCAATATGTTTTTTCTTTAATTTATGTACCTTGTGCGCATCAGAGATTTTTATTTTGTGCTTGTCAATGCTTGACACAATGCTATTTCCTGTATATTTTATATATATACATATGATTTCAAAACCAGAGCCTTGTCCATTTATCATAATTATTGTAGCCATTAATTTTAGAAAGCTATCTATATATTCTAGGTCTTGTAACTGACACATGACAGATTATATACAAATTCATATTGTCTTAAAGTGTTAAGCTACTGATCAAGTTAGTTTGGAGTGTCTTACTATAAAGCTAGCAGAATATCATTTATACATCAGCTACAAATGAACTACTAAAATGAGCAAATGCAGACAGAGAACTTACTATCAGTAAGTGGCGCAAAATGAAGTAGAGAAGAATTGAAAACTTCAGTTCCTATGATGCTCTCAACCAATGCAGAATACTGAGTAAAAGTCTCTTTAAAATCATCTGTCAGATTACAGGAGAGTTGCGTAATATCTGAACACTGTTTAGCAATCTTCCAGTTCCTGTAAATCAAACCAAGTTAAAAACAAAGATCAAAATAATCTGGATTCTCTGATAAAAGAAAGCACGGAGGGAGACATTTCCGAGTGGAAAAACAGACAAAGCAGGTCGAAGGAGGTGATTCTCCCCCTCTACTCTGTTCTCATGAGACCCCACCTGGAGTACTGTATTCAGCTCTGTGGCCCTCAACACAGGAAGGACATGGACCTGTTGGAGCAAGTCCAGAGGAGGGCTGTAGGGTACTAAAATAAGTTGACCTTATAGAGAAGCAAGGCTGAATTGACAAAGCTGTTAGTGTACAGATAAATGGCCACATTAGGCAGTGAAATCGCAAGTGCATGAACAGCTTACAACAAACAACTGCTTTGCTACACATAGACAAACTCCCAGGTGCTTGCTGCATGCAGGCACATTCCAGGGCAGAACCTGGGTAGATAAGCGTTTGTATGTAACTAACACTTATGTATGCAAAAACAATCTCACTTCTTCACTGACTTAGGGTCCGTACCTTCATACGCCACAGAGGGCCACAAAGATGATCAGAGGGCTGGAGCACCTCTCCTACAGAGAGGCTCAGAGGGTCAGGGTTGTCCAGCCCAGAGAAGAGAAGACTCCAGAGAGACCTTACAGCAGCCTTCCAGTGCCCAAAGGGGGCCTACAGGAAAGCTGGAGAGGGACTTTTTACCAGGGTGTGTAGTGACAGGACAAGAGCTTTAAGCTGAAATAGGATAGATTTAGATTAAGTATTAGGAAGAAATTCTTTACTGTGAGGGTGGTGAGGCACTGGCACAGGTCGCCCAGAGAAGCTGTGGATGCCCCGTCCCTGGAAGTGTTCAAGGCCAGGCTGGATGGCGCTTTCAGCAACCTGGTCTAGTAGAAGGTGCCCATGTCTATGGCAGGGGGTTGGGTCTAGATGATCACTGAAGTTCCTTCCAACCCAAACCATTCTATGATTCTAAACCAAGAAACCCCCAGTATTTTGAGTCATTAAACATTACAAGTGAAGCTTGTATCTATAAGACTTGCCTGCGGTCAGTATACAGCACACGATAGTATGTTGGAAGAGCTGGATCACTTTTTGCCTGCCAGGACAAAATATGCTGAAAATTGGATGATTCCATTTGTAGGTTGTGAGGTGGCCCTCCCAGAAATCTTTCTAGAAAGGTGAAAAAAAAAAAAAACAACAAAACACAACCCACAATCAAGAACAAAAAACCCGCTAATATGAATGGCAAACAAATGTGAGATTGCAACAATTCTAATAAATAAACCCAATTAGAGGAGCCTAATACTTGCCTCAAAATAAAGCAACCACAGAGCAGAGTTCAAGCACAATAGAAACAACAATGCAAAGGACTGTCCTCCCGTATCATATTTCAATTAAGTTCTTGAAACAGCATGAAGTTTTAAAATGATGGTTGGTGAGAATATGCAAGTATTTTGAGCTGTGTTAGGAGAAGCATTTGAAAGACAATAAAAACTCTTACCAGACAAGCTGCAACAAGCTGCAGACAGAATGATGATGTACACTGGAAAATGAAACTATGTATTAATGCATTTGTATGTCTACAATATCTGACTATTAGCAATATTAATCTGCAACAATTAGAGACAATACTCAGTGTTCCCTCAGTGGAACTGTTTCTTCCTTTCACATCATCTTCCTACTTTCCTCTACCCTTCCCTCCTTCCCCAGAGTATGGGATGTCCCCTTCCAGCCTCTGTCATTAATCCGACGCTCCCAGGGGCTAGTTCTTTGATAACTACACTGTGGTGCAGGCTTATGCTGATCCCTGCCAGATGAGGTTTGAGACTCAGTGTGAAAAAACGTACTTTAGATGTTCTTAGCAACTATTGTCTTAGAGGATTCTGACTGTTTCAGGTAGCTCACTCTGTCTATTAAACACCACTTTAAGTCACAACAAGAAACTTAAAACTGGTTTGGGAATATATACTATTACTGCTTGAAGTACATTACTGATCTTCACAGATGTCCTTCTTTGCTAAATGTGGGGAGTCCTCAAGGCTGTAGTTGTTGGTGCATTACTCATTGTCTTCAGTCAGCTAACTCCTGTAACTCCCCATTTCAGGCTCTGTTTAATAACTCCCTGTCTATTTTGTGTCCTGTTTCTGTAACATTTCCCTGTGAGTGCTTACAGCATTCTATTCCCTGCTTGCAAAAGAAAAGAAAACAGAACAACAACAGGTACTGCAACACTTCTGTTACAGGGTATGGTTAAGGCCATATTCAGCCTGTCAGTCGGGCCTACTGTCCAAGTAATTTCTGGAACCCAGCCTTCTTGCAGATCCTGATGTTCTAGAGGTCCCCCCATGTTCTTGCATAACCTTCATTAAGAGACTGCCAACCAGATTCTCATTGTACCCAGAATTCTTTTGCTTAACCAACCCAGTCTTGCATCATTCATCTTTTCAGCATGGGGCATCAGTAACATTCCTGAAATTCTTTTTTCTGACCCTTCTGATTTTTTTCAAGATCCTTCATCTCCCTTCTGCTTTCTGACTGCAACAAATACAAACTTCCTGTCCTCATTTCAAAGGCATTTTGTGGTCTGTCCTGCTGAGGAAATGCTGACTCCCATATTCAGTTGGCCAAAGAAGTTTAGTTTAATTTCAGACATGCATATTTTTTTCCTCATGCTTTAGACAAACTCCATGGAAATATCTGCAAAGTTACTTCAATATTTTCCCTAAAACTGTTCTCCATGAACTCGTTTTGTCTTGACACCTAAACCTTCTACCCTGAAATATGACAATACCCAAAACACTGCTGGCCTGCTACCTCTGTTGAACTGTGTTGATTACTACTGCCTTAAGATTTTGTTTTATTCTCCTCATCTCAATTAGAATGATAACTTCTGTAGCATGACACAGGTCTTTGACTTTACATTTGTACAGCAACGAACACAGCAGCACTCTGGTCCACAACTGAGGTTCTCAAGTGCCACGCTATGACAAATAAGGTAACAGAACTGCCTGATGTCTCAACAAGATATATCACTAAGAATGACTGTGAAAAGACAAAGAAATCTGGGACATACCTCATAAAAAATTAAAACAATCCTTATGGAGATTTAAAAATAATGGATAGGACAGGACTCTCACAGAACAGCTGAGGTTGAAAGGGACCTCTGGAGGTCATCTGGTCCAACCCCCGACTATGTAAAACATAGTATAGAATACATATTCCTGGTAAAGCAGAGGGAATTCAGAATAGTAGTGAGTCAGTGGGGACTGTCCTGTCCCAGACACACTTGGAGAATTTCCTAATGGATTACTGCAATTACTTATGATCCTTGTCTGCTTTTGCAGACAGCACTGGAAAAGAAAAAATTTTCTACTCAATTAATTAAAGAGATATCTGCACAGAATCTTTATGGCTGCAGAGAAGTGCCTTAAAAATTGCTCTTTAATTAGCAGTGCGCACACACAAGAAGTGCACACAAATACACTTGGGCACCCAAGTTTGCTGAAATCATTTGGGATGGATATTTAGCCAAGTATCTCTTATAACTCTGGCTCTTTGGACTTCTGTCTCACAAATATTAAACTATGCTCCCAGCATCCCTTCTGAAATTAGATGCAAAGAGATTAAGCAGCTCACTTGGGTTTTGCACATGCAGCAAATTTATATTTCCACAAGACAGAAAATTCATCTTTCTCAAGCTTCATTTTGCCATTCAAACCACAGACATCCTCTCTTGCACATCTTCCTTTTGCACTTGTCCTTCTATGTTACGACTGAATAATAAACAACCCCTTAGAGAAGTGCAGTTACAAGTAGAACAAATAACTTGTAACAGATCACCTATCTGGAAAAAACATCCAGTGAATATGAACAACAAAGCGATACTTTAACAGTTATTGCTCAACTGAACGCAAGCTCACATTTGTAATTGTCTGTGGCAGGAATTTTCCCTTCTCCCAATACACACACAGCCCTTCGCACATTAAAGGGTATTCCCATCACAGAAACAGTGTCAGTGCACAGACTCCAGTAATGGCATGCTTCCTTGGAGCAAACCCTTCGGATTAGGGGATGCAGTCTTTTGCCATTATCTCTTATGCCACCCACCTCACATGTCAGATGTCTTGCTGATATATTTCCTGTTGACATTAATGTTTTTTTGTTCTGTATATATTTGTGATTTTCAAATGCCTCTCCAAATTCCTTTCATCTAGAGTTCAAACTGCCTCAGAACTTTGTTTCAACGAACGTGTTTAGCAAAGATAGCTGGAGAGCTGCAAAATTTTGTACCTTGCACTCTCACGTGAGAGGCACAGACAAGGAAAAAATTATCTTAGACAAAATAACTGGGAAAATCAAGACTGGAGAAATAAAGACAGTCTGTAAACTGAATGGGGAATCTTCTTTGCTGCCTTATCTTTTTTAGAGAATTAAATGACCTTATCAAAACAAGTTGTCACTACAACTACTACTCAGCCAACAAACTATGTTTGTTGCGCCTGCTAATCCAGAAACTAAGAAATCCTGAAAAAAAAAATAATCAGAATTATAAAAAAAATAAAAGCCAACACATCCAACTAAGAGTTCACTGGACATTTAGAGAGGCAGAATGCAGTATGCTGTTTCAAAGCATTTCTTTCTTACGGGAAGATCATGGTTTATGTATAGAATGGAGTACGTAGAATATAATACGCTAGATTCCTGAATCTGTGAATTACTCCAGGCAGGGTTCTGTAATAAGATGATGGTATCTTACTTCAGTAACCCAGGAGGAGTGTTAGTGAAAAATTAGCTCTTGCAATATAAAAGGTACAGGCTACTTACCAAGCTGATAAAAATGCATTGGTACATCCATCAGTGTTTCCACAGTGATTAAGAAATATAAACTACTGATGATAAAATAAACATTTTGCATCTGTACCTGCAAATAAATAATAATAATTTTAAAATCACATTCAGCAAATCATCTTAGTACATTACTTGCAATTAAAACGAGGTCTATGTACAAAGAGTTATTTTAACCTCTTCAGTGTTTTTGGGGAGGCAATGGTACTGAAACAGTTACTGTTATCAGGGGTGGGGTGGGGCAAGGATCATCAGATTAGACAGGCAATTTTATTACAATAGCACTTTCCATTTTTCTCATGGAAAGGTTTCTTAACATTTCAAATAAACACAGAAAGCGTTGTATGGTTATTTGTATTACTTTTGCATGAAGGTAGTCCCTGAAAATTCTACACCATTCACTCCAACTTATTAAATACAATGAAAATAAACATTGCTTGGCTTTATTTGAAATATTACAAGAACTCACCACTGTTGTAAAAAATGTTTCCAAAAAGAGGGTAGATCAAGAGGAAGGTTAGGAAAAAAACCCCAATTATAGAATTAGTAACTATAAAGAAGTTATGAGGTTTATATTACAATTTTTAAAATACATAAGGCCTATTAAAATATTCCCTCTCCTCCACGTTATTATTTTACTTTACTTATTATCCTCATAGCATTAATATTTGCAGGATCTGGTTTTGAATTATAGGCATAATACTAAGAAAAATCTATGCATCTACAGACAGCTAGGCAAGGGTATAACTATTTCCAAGGAATCTTCTACTCGGGTTTAATGCCAATAGATTGTTTTTTAATTTTAAGTGATTTTAAAATACAATGTAAATTATTTTCTCTGCAAAACAAACAGCTTAAAAATTAAAATCATGACAAAACGTGCTATGGTCAAACTTAACACAGTAAGAGCAGATGAATTTTTAAAAAAACCTCAAACCTATCTGAGATGCCAATCTTCCTCTGCTCAAACTATATGAAGTTATTGGATAAAAGTTGAGAACCTGTATCAGTGCAACTTATAATCATTCCACAGACAAAGAGAATGTTCTTTTCATTTCAGTTTGGTTCATTTTATTGATTCATTCAAGCACGAGGAATATTTAGGGCATATAAAATACTGGTCTTCCAAGATAAGATTTACTAATTACAAAATCTTTAAGGTTATCACTGCTATCAGCAGACTAGAAAGCAATGAAATCACACATATGTATCAAGTCCATGTAGTTTTGGTGCTGGCAAATGTGACAAAATAATTTGACTTTCTCATTCAGCTCAAACTTACAGCTTACACAAGCAGGGGAAAAAAAGGTATCTTTCTACTCAACAAGGTTACCAGCTCTGTTCAGAAGTGACAGAGAACAATGTTACTTTCACAGTCACTTCAAAGTTACACCTGCAGGATCTGATTTTTCAGGTTGTTCCAAATTTTCTCTTACAGGGAAAACTTTGAGGATCCTGAATTCACTTAGCAAAATATTTCTTTTATGCCTTCATCCTTGCAATTAGTTACAAGACATGTTCAAAGCACTCCATATGTAGTATTAGGCAATACATTTACTCGCATACTTTCGATCCCTGCTGTACATGCTGTCACGAATAAGTCTTGGAATCTGAAGTGGCTCATGTGTGGCTCTGTAGGCTGAACACCACATATGTGTTACATGATGCATATTCAAAGCCAAGTTATGTTTTTCTTACATATTCTAAGGTGCTAAATACATGACAAAACAGGTTCATCTCAGAGTTTGCACAGTTGTCTAAATCCGGATGTGTTCTGCAGATCTATCAATGCCAGTGAAGCTCTGGGGGAAATTCCAGGGGAAAACTATTTCTGTCAGAATTCTGATTAGCTTTTGTTACTCGTGCTCTTCAGCAATTCCTGGAAAGAAGTCATACAAATCCTAGTGAGTCCAGCCCCCACTCACCTTATCAGCCTGGGCTCACAGTAACTCCCCTGGGAGCTGTGTGAAGCCCCCAGCACTTTCAAAACTCAGCTTCATCCTTCCTCATAGTCTTCGGCAGCAGCCCATTTTTAACTGGAGTTCCGATTGGGTTGTTTTGCATTTGCTTCTCATCAGAAAAAAAGCAGCCTTTGAAGTTTTGGAAGTCACCAGCTTGTATTTCAGAAAAGCTCGGCATCAGTAAAGCAGAAAACACACCCTGTTCTTTGAAACAAGCAGGTGGTGTATTTATTTATAGAAATCTACTTATCAGAACATCGACAGAGAGACAAGACACCACAGGAAATGTTTCAGGCACAGAAGTCAGCAGAAGAATGTTCCAAACCGACGTGGGTAACACAGTGTATGGATCAACTTGTAACGCTATGGGCCTTGCAGGGGTAAGTCGCTTGTACGGAGACCGAACTCATTTAACCCTAATGACCCGAGCCTGTTAACCAGAAGCCCATTTCCCACGCTGCCAGCAGTGCTCCTGCCCGGCAGCCCAGGCCGTGCGCGGAGGAACCACCGTGGGACGGGCAGCATCACACCCAGCACAGCCCCGCGCTGCCCCTGCCGCTCCGGGGGGGCGGGGGGCGCACGACGCGACACCGCCTGCGACAAGCGGCTCTCTCAGTTCACCGCTGTGTTTTCCCTTACAGATTTCTGGCCTTGAGCTACACGATTACCTGCCACCAAAACCTGCTACAAACGCACCTCACCGAGTGTCGCTAGGGTCAGTTTTGCACTGGGTGACACTGCCGGCGGGGCGATCCCAACAACCCGCCGTTTCCATCTGCGGTTCGGCCGGGTTTGCGCCACAACGCGCTGCGGGGACGCGGAATCCGGCCGACAACGGCCTCCACAACGCGCCCGACAAGCGCCAACGGCGATGGGAGACCGTCCTCCAGGAGCCGCCGCCCGCCGCCGGCGCCTCCCCTCCCCGAGGGAGCGGCGGGAGCGCACCGCGGCAGCGGCGCCGGCCCGGGCCTGGCGCCGTTAGGGGCCGGCCCAGCCCTCGCTCCGGCGGCCGTAACGCAACAGCTCCAACGCCCCACGCCGCAGACGGGCACCCCGACCCGCTAAGGCGAAGCGGGGTGACGCCGCCGCCCCAGCCGTACCTCGCAGCAGGCGGCATGCCTGCGGGCTCCGCTCCGCGCCAGATCCCCATGGCTGCCCTGTCGGTCCGAGGGAGACGCACGGGCCGCCGACGCCCAACGGGAAATGGCGGAGGGGGCGCTGCGGCGCGCGGCCCGCCCCGCCCCGGGGTAGGGCAGCGGGGCAGCGCCCGGGGGGCACCGCTTCACCCGGCGCGGGGCCTGCGCCTGGCCGGCGGCTGCCCGGGCGGCGCGCAGCTCCCCTCCCGCACCCGCGGAAACCGGTTCCCGCCCTTGTTTCGCTTTCTTTTACGCGCCCCCCCGCGCCCCTCCCCCGCTCTGCAATGCTCGTCCCCGTGAGGGAGGCCTCGGCCTCCGCGGGGCGCTGCGCAGCTCCCCCGCCGCCTTCTCCGCGGTCCCGACGCGGGGCGGTGCTGCTGGGAAGGTTCTGTAAAGATTTGCCTTGATGGGCACCGAAACGGGTGAGGTGTCCTCTGCCCGGGCGTTTTCTGCAGGCGGGAACAGGAATTCTGTGGCGTTGAATACATCCCGTGTCTGCCGCGTGAGCGATCCTCATGAGCTCTGGCACCTACCTGAGGTGAGGGGTGCGAAGCCAGGTGTGGTTCATGGCTATGTCCGCAGCCCCTGCGGCCTCACTGACACCTCCTTGCCCCTTTCCTCCACCGTGGGTTTCGTCCCTCATGGAGACACACGTAATTTCGGGAGTTGTTTGGCGGTGGGACGTGAGGTTACGCTACATCTCCTTCAGCTGTACGAGGCAAAGCAACCAGAGGTTTCCCATCACCATCTTTTAGGCACCTACAGACTTTCTGGTTAAATATATCTATTGCTTTAACACATGAATAGATCATGTATGAAGACAGTTTTTTTCCCCCATTTTGCTTCATGAAGAAATAACGTTAGATCGCAGATGTAAACTGAAAAAGTCCCAGTTCTGACTAGAAACTCCAGGCTAAATTCACTGTACGTCTTTGCATCAGTTTGTCTTACAAGTATGATATGTGGCACCATGATTTGTGTTTTCCGACTCCCGTTCCCAACTAGCTTTTTGAAGGGCAGAACGTTTATCTGGAAGCAGAGCCTGGAATGAAAATCAGAAGGGCAAGTGAAATTTTAATGTTACTCTGCTGTGATCAGTTCTGCCACCACAGTACTGTGCCTTCCGACATGCCTACATCTGCTTTATACCTCTGACACTACCTTCCCATGGCTCGCTCAGCTTCTGCCTACCCAAACATAAAGGTCTCCTAAACTCTGATTTTTATTTTCTTGTTGTTTCACTTGTTCCAGCACACATTTTTTTTCTTAAGGCTGTTTTACCTGTAAGTCTTTCTATTTTTCAGCTGCTTTTCCAGCATTATGTTTACTGAAACCTCTTCCCAATTTTCTGCCATCTTTGCAGAGGTTTCCCAAACTCCGTTGTTTTCCTGCCTATCAGATTAATTCACTGGCTCTTGTGGTCTCTCAGCACTTTGTGTTGAAGATGCTGAAATTTAGCTGTGCTTTTCTTCTCTTAACATTTCCTTCTCCTTTTTTCTGATCATTTCTTGTCTCTCCACTTCTTTAAACTATAAACACAGCAAAAAGTGAGATCTTCAGCTTTCTCGCCAGCCTTTCTCGTTGTCTCCAGTGATGATGTTGTCACTTGGTCATCCAGAGAATCTTCTGTCTGGCCTAGGTAGAGGAGGGATGAAGTAACGTTCAAGTCATTGGCTCCATTGTATGGGGGAGAGAGAAGGGTGAGGGGAAAAAAGCTTAACTGAGCAACAGCAGGAGGGTTGAACAGTGAGTTCAGCAGCTTTGGCTCATGCAGGAATCAGCTACTTTGCCCTTGATTCTTCAGATGCAGGGACTCTTTCACCTGCTTGCCTGCCTACCTATCTACCTACCTACCTTGTGATGAGGAAGCCAGTGAAAAGGTGACCATGTTGTGGCAGACTGTTATTCACCAATATTTGTAGGGGTGAAGGGAGAAGAATTTTGCTGGGATGAGTGAGGACACCAGCCTTCAGCAGGGGTGACTGGCAAAAAAGCCAGGAAAACTGTGAAAAACATTTCCAAGGAAGCCTTTTGGATAAGGTGTAGCTGAAGATCCAGTGGATCAGGTTCTCTTTTTATAGGTTCCCAGCTACTGGCTACAGGGAACTGTTTCCATCTGTGCAGTGACTGCTGAGTAAGCTTGGTTGTAAACTTGCAGTAAAATTGCAGTTTGCAATGTCAGTTGTGTGCTGGTGCCTGTGTTGTGCTTTACCCATGCTCAAGGCCAACTTCACAGTCTCTGGTGTCTCGGAATATTTTAACTTTAGGATATGTCTTTTTTTGCCTTTGCTTTTTCCTTTCGATGGCTGCCGGCTTATTCTTTTCACTCAGACTAACAGAGTACCCAGAGCTGAATTGTTCCCTTGGCTGGTGTAGCGTATCCTTGAGCTGCAGGGTTGCTGAATTACCTGAAGAGAGCTTGGTCCTTTTGTAAGTTTAAATCCCTCTCGCTTACATGTGGTATCTGTTAACATTCTACTTTCTTCCTTCATGTAGAATGTGTCTTTTCCAGCTAGCCTCAAGGTCTTTCTTACATTGTTTCCCATTCCTAGCATTATGCCTTTCCTGCATTTGATTATTTTTTAAAATATATTTATTTATTTTCAGACTTTCCTTATTTGAACTAATTTTTCATAATACCATACTTTTTACTTCTATTTAAGTAGGGCTTTCTTTCTGTGGGCTTCAGAGCCCTTTGCAGAGAATGGGAAAAATAGTATTATTTCATAGGTGAGGTGACTAAAGCAGAGAGGTAAGAAGGTGTGTTTTCACAGGTGCATGACCCTTCCACCCCCTGGTGATTTTAGGATGAATTACATGTTGTTGGCAGTTCTGGTAACTAGGATTAAAGTCAGAAGTTACTTGTCTGAGGTTATCCTGTATGTTGGTGGTGAAGAAGAGCTAGAACTCAGTTTTCACAAATTTTTGGTCAAGTCACCAGGTCATCGCTATTACCAATGTAAATATAAATTACCTCCTATCCCATGATCTGTCTGTGACTTAGAAATAAATGTATCCTTGGGTGCTGAATTATTACTTCCACCTCTAGCTGTTCCTGATTCTGGAGCACTCAGCAAAGTACTCTCACTCAGGTACTGACCCAGCACAGGTGGGGATAAGGGTAGGACTACAAGCAAGGAATTGTGAAGATTTGTATAGTGCAAAGTATAAAACCTCCCAATTTTGGCAGCTCAGCTTGCATTTGCCATGAAAGAAAAATTGTGCTGAAATCAAAGGGATACTCAGCTATACCAGGAATAAGATTCTGCAATGAAATCTCTAGTAGGTTTTTTTGGTTGTTTTTGGTTGGTTAATTGGTTTTGGTGTTGGTGTTTAATGTAGAGAATGGCTCCATCTCTTGTAATTAATGTGAAAAATTGCCAGTAGGATTTGTAAGTGCAATAGGGGGTCAGGCCTTGAGCTCTGTCCTAGTAAACACTGACATTATTCTTCAAAGAAAATTGGGAAGAAATTGCACAGACTAAATACACTCATATCGCAGACAATTATTTTCTTAGTTCTGTTAATGTGTGTGTGTATGTGCATATGTGTGTGTTTATACATACATATCTGTTAGTGCGCATGCAGCTGGTTGATCAGTTGCTCTCTGAGAGATCGTCTGATACATTGCTTGCACAAGGTCCACACTGAATGAAGAACAGCTCATTACATGTGAAACATGGTGTAAAGCTGATACTGAGGAGGAAGGCAGGTATTTTGAGGAAGTAACTGAGGTGCTAAATTTCCTATCAACGAAGACATCTGCCCTATATTTCTCAGTTTCTCTTTTTGCAATATAAGGTTACATAAAATAATCTGGAGAGTTCATTGTGATTCATCTGTTACAATGAAGCAAATTTAATTTACAGTAAAATTAATCCTCAGGATTAAATGTGCCACTGCTAACCCGTGCCACACATGATTGGTAAAAGAGCAGGAAGTTTTAGAACTAGTTTCAAAACTCATATAAGAAAAGCAAAGTTTACAAAAGGCCAACTAACATAGAAGAAGTCATTGTTACCCATTTGTTCCGTTCTGGGTATATAGAGGGGTGGTTGCTTTTTCATTAGGGCAATGGCAGAAACATTTCCTTCTGTGTTTTAATACTTTCTATCTGAATTTGGAGCAGGAATCTTAACACCCGATGGCTGGGTTAAAAGTTGGATTTTGACGCTGGTGAAGTAAGCACCCTCTCTTTTCAGTTGTCACTTTGCTGTTCAGTTTTTGAATGCAAGGCTGTCTGGAAGGAAAATCTGATCAGTCATGATCAACACAGGGTCAGACCGTTGCTGTCTGTGCAGGCCAAAGCTTATGGAGGTTGTTCAGAGGTCCAAAGTATTCTAAGCATATCACAACTACCCAGCCTGGTGCTTGACAAAAATATCATTCTGTTTCACCTTTGCAGCTACTGTGGTATCTAGACAAGGCAAAGAATTGCCAGCTGTGGGTGGGTCTGTGAGTGCAACTGCTGCTGTAGAACTGGAGGAGTAAGCACAGCAGCTAAACGCACATGGCAGTCCCCGTGCTGTGGTAGTTCGCAACCTTTATGGAATAACAGACCATTGTTATGCCTCCTCTCTTGTGGCTGCTCAGCCTAATTGTGCTCAATAGTTTTTACTATTAAAGATGATCATGTGTGTATGCCACAAGCACAGGAAGTATCATGAAAATAATTCAAACGCTTATTTCAAAATAGCTCAACAAGCTGGTATTTATCCTGAAGTTATGCACTGGTACATCTGGTTTTTGCCCTGGTCTGAAGGAAACTCCTAGTGTGCATGTAGGTCTTGTTTGGCTTGACCTAATTTCTGCTGATAGCTTCTTGTGCTTGCACATCCTGAAACATCCTGTTTTGTGTCATTCGTACATCATGTCGACCTTTTTGACTGTATTATTGTTACTGGGGATTTCAGGTGGCAAAATAATTGCTATAGTAGTTGGCTACTGATAGGTTTGTTGGTAAAGTTTGTCCCATTACAAAGAAAGAGAGTATAAAGGAAGATGAAGAAAGACAGGATTGAGTTGCTCTTATTTTCTTTGTGAATTCATGGGGCCCTCATTTCATCTCACACATCTAACTGAGACATCCTCAACTTCCCCATGTCCTGTGTGATTTCATTTCTTCTCCATACATCCTATTACTTCCCCACCACTGACACCTCTAGTAAGGGCTGATCCTCTATGCAGGCAGGGTTTCACTGAGTATACAAATGCTGGAAATTGATTAAAACTAGTAAAATACTAGGCTGTAAGCCTGTCTTCCAATTGCTGTGCTTACTGTTAACGTGACTCAGTGATAGTGTTAGGGAGAACATTGCTACACAATTTCCAGGTATAGGCATCTTTATATAACTTTCCCTGATTATTTGCTTCTGACACGTCTATTTTTATTAAATCTTATTTCTGGTTTTGCTATCTTTATTTTGTTCTCAGCTCAGCTGTGTGGACTGTTCAGAAAACTCAGTGGATCCAAAACTAGGAGAGACTGCCCCTTCCCACCCCCCTTTTCTAAAAAAAAATTTTGTACAGCCCTATACATTTTTTGTATGCTCATGTTTTGCAATCCAGGATCAGAAAAAAATAAAAAATGTGTAATATTTTAGTAAGTAATTAAGTCTTTTGTGACTAAAGAAATCGGAATGTGATCTTTTTTGGCCTGAAGGGGATGCTGTTTCTCTAGGAAAAAATATTGAAAAAGCCATTGAAGAGGAGTATTTTGAAAGTCTTGTAGAAAGTACTTGTATTAAAATTAGATATACACCTATCTATGCTCTTTGACTTTGTCTTAATAAGATTTCATCAACACTTTGGAAGACTGAAACCTCTCTTAGGAGAAAATCAAATGTACTTTATTAAACCTTCCAGGGTATCATGAACCAGCACACCTAAAATAGGAGCCATTACATGTTTTTATTATTATTCATACATATCTTTAATATGTCTTTTTGTGTTGATCATATATTTTGAAATGCTTTCAGATTTGTTGGTGGGAGAGAGGTGTGGTTTCTCTACAAGTCCCCACACAAGATGCTAACACTCATTTGTTCTGAAAGATTTCACTGTGCGAAGCTGAGAGACAGTAGATTTCTGGTATTACTTAGGTACCTTGCAAATTACTCATTTCAGTCAGTTTTTACCACCTCCATGTCTTGACTCAAATTGCAATAAAGGGCAAATTTCTTAATTTTGGCCCAACTCCTTTGTTGCTTTTTAGGTTTAGCAAACTGGTGAGATCCTTCTCCTTTTTACTAAGAAATATTTTGTTTCTTGAAAGATTGCTTAAAATCCAAATCCAGTCTTAGATGCTTCTAGGATGTGGCCTGTCACCTTCAGTGTCACCTGTGTCACCCCTGTGTCTCACCTTGCAGGCCAATTAATCCTGATGGGGGAGAGAACTTGCCTTATCCTCAACTTGGGTGGGTGGGGAAGGGTGTCACCTATTGCCTTTTGGTGGAAGGGCCTGAGGTACGTTTCTGGTGGGGGGTCAAGCACAATCCTTGGGTTTTTTTGGAGTATGAAGGAATGCAGAACTCTAGGATAGGTTAGACAGTGGGTGCAGGATGTGTTTCTTCCACATAGGCATTTGTTGGGTCTGCACTGTTCAGCACATTCAGAAATCATTTGGAAAAGAGAACAGGCAGACAAAGTTTACTGCTAGTGTGAATTTATGCAGGGTAGAAATATTTTGCAATACTTCCCAGGTACCACTGGGCTGCAAGATACAGTGGCAGATGGCAGATGAAATTGGATGTTAAGGTATAACTAGATGCTTAAACCATTTTTACATTATTCCTGAGATCTGTGTTGCTGGCTGCTGCATGAGACAGGACACGGGTGTAACTGAATTTTAGGTATGATGAAGTCTGACTGAGCTTATGTCCTTAAGGCTGCAGAATCAGGAGGACAGACTCAGACTGCATGACATCCAAGCCAGGTGTGCTTAAGGATAACAGGATTTTGTGAACATGGGCTGTTTCAGTGCCTGTGAACTCCCAGAGGTTCCCTGTGGAGTTTCAGGAACTGTAAAGGCTCCAAACTCTACGTGAACCCAGTAGGCCTAATGGCCCCAAGAATACAGCTGAGTTCCTACATACAACTGCCATGTAGCAGAAATAAAATGTGCAGGCATGCCAAGACGTGTGAAACTCAATGTTATGTAGACCTGGTCGCATTTCAACTGCACAGGGGAAGATTCTGTTTTGTGTTTGCAGAAAATGGATTGTCCATCAGATCTTTTCCTTGCCTAAGACTCTATCCCTGGGTTGTGGAGGTCCTTGCTGTACAGGTTCTGCTTCTGTCTTACATGCCTTGACTGCCTCCTGCCTGTGTTACACTGTGAGTCATGCAGCTCTTTCAGGGTGAAGATAGCTGTCAGGCCATGTGCATATGAAAGGTCACTACTGCTGATTTCTGATCTTTGGCTGGTGTTTTGAGACACTTCTATAACAGCAATGACAAATACTACCTTTCTACACTTTATTCTAAGAGAACCTGCTAACTTTTCTCTGAAAACTGCTGCCTTAAGTAACCTTGATCATTTTCTCAGGGGATGCGCAGGTGCTAGACTGAATCCTTGCTTACTGTGATCTGTAAAATTTAATTTGATCTCTGCATGGTTCATTATGTAGAGAATTACAACTGGCAACATGATGTTGTACTTCCCTCCTTGGACTAGGGAGGCGTAGAAGAATGGCGACGTCCCATACTCTTTGTCTGGAAGAAAAGAACTAAAGATGGGAAACACTCTTTCAGTTTTACAGTGACTTTTATGTGATCTCTGAA
Organism: Falco naumanni; assembly: GCF_017639655.2. Taxonomy (NCBI): domain Eukaryota; kingdom Metazoa; phylum Chordata; class Aves; order Falconiformes; family Falconidae; genus Falco; species Falco naumanni. Next base: position 76,101,229 of record NC_054055.1, on the reverse strand, counting down.
ATATTGTTTGTGTTCAAAAATGGAGGTCTGAATAAGCCTTTTGTTTCTGGTTGGGTAATCAGCATTGGCAGCTTACCAGTTGTTAAGTGGTCTTAAGAAAAGTTTGGTTAGATTTCTATGCAACTTTATATGACAGTTAGGAAAAGAGTACTACTTGCCCACGGCCCTGCTCTTTGACCTTCGCAATGTTCTTACGAAAAAGGGAGCACTTAAAAATATAACTCATACTTGCTTTGAAAATTTGGCTGAAGATCTAGTCAGGGATTAAAAAGAAAGTTTTAAGTACGTACAGTGAAGTTACAGTTCATTCAGTATTTCACAGTTCTAGGATAGTCACAGGAGTTTCTGTGCGTGAGGACCATGTATATACATACCTCCCAGACGGGTGGGTGGGAAACAGTGCTTATCCTTACCTTATAATGGCACAATGGAAGTCCATGATTATGCTTCTAGGTGGGACACTTGCTTTGGTTAGGAAGATGTGGCCACTTTCCAGTGTAAATTCAGCCTTTCAGGAAGTACCTCTTTTCCTAAAGAGGGTGGTCTCTGAAGTCTAAACCTTGGAAAAAATTCCAAGTTGCTGCTTTTTCCTTTGTATAATGACAAAGGACTTTTTCACCTATTACTGCAGATTTTTACAACTTACTCTAAGTGCATTGTATAGAATAAATTCAAATTACTTTCACTACTAGTAGTAGTACTTATTGCATGGAGACGGTTTTTGTATAAAGAAGTTAATATATGAACTCTTTTCCATGTGACTACATCTCTGTGCTTGGTACTTGGCCCATAGTTTTCATTGCCTGTAGTGCAATAACTGAAACGATATAGGTATGACTTATTAAGCCAAATTCTGCATGAACCCATGCCACCTCAGTGAAGTCAATTAACGTAGTAGGGTTTGCAGTGGGGTGGTACAGAATCTGCTCTCTGGTGATTTGTATTCATTAAAAACTAGCACTGAGCTAGAAGACTATTAAATGTTTTGTGGGGCTGCTAAACTCTCAGAAGTGGTTTGATTTTTTTCAGAATACCCAGGTTTGGAAGAACTTGAATCAACCTGTCATTGATGAGCACTTAGCAGGGGTAGAGAGCTGCAGAAACTGCACAATCCTGGAGCATATGATAACATGTTATTCCCAGTTTGGGACCATTAGTTTCACAGTTTTCTCAGATAAATATAAACATAGAAACATGTAAGCATGCATCACCTGGGATTTCACTCTCTGCAGGTTTTAAATTCACTGGTGTCTCCAAGGGTTAATCAATATTGATGGCAATTATTCTTAGTCCACACACCAAATGAAATGAACACGTACTCTTCCTGTTTTGCTTTGTTTCTTTGGTAAGATGTAACAGAGAAATACCAAAATAATATAAAAGATTGTGTTGGAGCTGCAGAGGGCTGACGAAGTTAGATTTATTTTGTATCAGGTATTGTTTAATAACAGTCTCATTGCCTTAGTCCTTTGAGAGAAGGACAATGTGTAGCAGCTTTCTTTGGTGCAAAAGAATGAAAAACCTCAACAACCTTGATTCGAGGGACATGTGAAGACTACCTCAGAGGTTTTTATTTCTGTTCTCCCTTTTGTAAACTTCAGCTTCTGGAAAGCTGGTGGCTTAGATCCCTGGGAAGTTTTTCCTCAGTATTTGACAGGCACTAACATCTAACGTGAAATGCATGTAAACCATGGTATGGTAGCTAAATAAAGGTGATGAAACTTAGGTGTTACTGTAGCCCTGCAAGCATTTACATACATCCTTGGACTTGCACAAATTGTCTCTGTGAAATAAATAAGATTATTAAATCCTTACGTGACTGCATGTGAGTAAAGTGCCTTAAAATGGTAGAGAAGGGGTGTAAAATCTTCCATTGCTCAGCAGCAGGATTTTCAGCCTACAAAAGCTATCAGAATCTGAACATTTTGTTTGCAAATGAGCAGCCTGCATGTTAGTCTGGTACAAAGACTTCTGCTGTTCTCCTTGGTTTCTGACTATTCCTTTTAAGCTTTGCATCAGGTAAGGTGTTTTTTTGCCTCACAGGTGTGTTTGAGTAGATGTGAAAAGGGCAAGTGAATGGCATTAGAAATTATCCAGCTAGTGAAGGGCTGCAGGTCCCACATGCAAAACGTGCTGTGGTAGACCTGGGAAGCAGGCTTCACAGGTGTGGGCAGAGATTTCTCTTTCTGTGGATATTTTGTTCTTGAGAGCATAACTCCTGTGGTCTCAAACACTGAGTCTCACTGTTTTAATGCTTCCCCTCCCTTGATGTCCTCCTTCTTGTAAGTAATCACTTAATAATATGTCAGAGCCCAGGAAAATCATTGTTAATATTATAATAATGTAATTCGCAGCTCAGCTGGCAGTAACCAACTGCAGACTATGTTTCTACATGGGGTGATAATTTTTAGCTTGCCATGAAGATGCATTTCCATTAGTTCTGTAATAGGAAGCCCAGAAAAGAATAGTTAATGTAGGAATTTGGGTAGAAGTGTGGAAAGAGGGTAGAAGGAGTGACCCAGGAAAGTCCCAGAGAAGATAGGTGTGCAGTTAATGTGACAACCCAGTGGTTTCTCCCTCTTTGTAAATCCAGAGCAGCCTCAGTTTACTGAACATCAGTGAACCCAAAACCTCGAGCAGTCAGATTTGTTTTCTGGGATGTGTCTGGATGTGTTGACACTCTTGGAACTGCAAGGTTTCCTAAATGGCAGGGCTGAAGGGGAGAGTTGGAGAGGAGTGACTTCCCCTTCAGCCCTGTATTCTCCAGAAGCTTTTGCTGGAGGGCAGTGGGTCTGATTTTTTTTGCTGCAGCTCATTAGTCCTTTATTTCACAAAAGTTTGAGGTCCTTGCCCGTGCTTTTAAGACCTGTAGCCTCCCCTGCTTGTGCAGACCACAAAAACTTCCACCTCAGCAAGATTCAGTGTGTTTGCCTTCACCTTCTATCGATACAAAAAATCAGAGTTTCCAAGCCCCCTTGCTTTCGAGCACTCCTTGCTGCGGCGGGGGGCTAGGTGTGGCTATGCCAGGATTCCGAGATAAAATGCAATAACGACAGAGTCGTTATTAAGCAGGTATTCTTTGTTTACAGCACCAGGTGCACAGAGGAGCACTCCTCCCAGTATGCACATGCCAGCTCTGGTTCTCACCATTTTTATGCTACAATATAACACATATGCATAATATTTCCCCGAAAACTAATACATATTCAAACTGTATTGCCAAAATGTTTTACATATTTTTCCACCTCCTCACGCACACGTGCTGCCACCTTGGGGGTCTTCTCAGAAGGTCTTCTGAGGAAGTCAAAGTCTTCCTTAAAGTCTTTGTCTGCATAAACTTTTGACCCAGGGTCTCTTGTGCATGTGCAGTTCATTTCTACTGATTTAAAAACTTCTTATCCTATTGTTCTGTTCTCTAGTTACAGAAAACTTGTATCTTCCTTTAATGTGCTTGTTTACTATTGTCCAAGGTTATTTATGACGTACTCTTCTGGTTCTATATCCCCAAGTCTAAACTCCCAGGCCACAAATATGTAGCAACTAAGTATTTTCCTACATTCTGCATATCTTAGCACATTGCACAAAGGTTAGTGAACCCCTGCCAACCCACCAAAGCTGACCAATCTCTTATTCTTTTAACCCTTACATATCACTATGGATTTTTTCTGCTAATGTGAGCACTTCCTTGAGTATGGTAGGTAGCATTCCACCTCAGCGAGAACACAGACCTGTCTGGCCACTGGGCACTCAGTGGCTGCAATAATATGGTTATGGAGAGTTACCTAGGAATTTGGTTGTTCTTTATTTTTTTTTGCAAATTACTGAACAAACTGCTTACAGTCATTGTGTGAAAAATGACATTGCTTAGACTGATTAGTAGTCTTTATTTTGGGGAAATAACGTGTAGTTTTACCAGAAGATGGCATTTGGAAACACTTATTGTAAAACTCTATTCATTTAATTTCACAGTTTGGAACACCTTATAATAAAGGGATTGGGTTTGTAGTGGGGATGTGTTGTTAATTATCATTACACCTCTGCTTTTGATTAATGCTGCTAATTAGTTTCTGTCCTTGACTTTTCCAATTAAGGAGTAGGTGCCTTGGTGAGCATATTAACATGTGGGCATATTATCTAATTAGATGAAAGAAACATGTACTCTCTTTGTAGGTAATTATTTTAACTTTCGGTAGTGGCATTGTACTAAACAGGTAGTTCTGGCTCTTTGGATGATGGCACAGGAAACATCAAGATACCGGTGAGCAGTGCAGTAGGTGTAAACCAGTTCCTGCTGGTAATTTTTGTGATTTACACGTGTGAGAAATGATCACTCTTCTACTCCTGGCAGACATAGGGCTTAGGAAGGAGGAAACAAAGCAAATTAAAGTGCAGGAGAAGGAAATGCAGCCCAGCTTCTTAAATAAGATTAGTGGGAAAAAACTTGCATTGCTTTTAGAGGAAGTAGCCACCTGAATACATTTAAGATCCTGATGGAGTCTGCTGGTGTATGTATTTGAAAACTCTCTACTTTCTGGAAGAAGCAGTTCCTTGTGTAATGGGCTCCCAGGACACCTCAGGGGAAGGAAAAGGATCAGCTTCAGGAAAACAGCCTGCCATCTCTCAGCTGCACCTCTCCCTGGCCTCCTTCCTGAAGGCGCTGCCCAGATCCACCTGAACATGACAGTAACATCTGCCTGGGAGACCTGACAAAAGTGAATGCTGTGTTGTGTGGACATGGCTGTCACAAGCCCCTCTGTGGGGCTGTGTTCCCTCCCTCTCTTGTGGGATGAGTTATGTGCAGCTCCTGTCACTCTCTTATCTGCTGCCAGGATTTGAGGCGCAGTCCTTAATCTCCAGATTCTGCCTGTGGATGGTTACAGTTCTGGCTGCCTGGGGCACAAGGCAACTTCTTTACGGGCAGGCTTTACTGAGAAGAGAAACCAGCTAGAAAACATCATCTATTGATCCTTAGTTTTGGATTCCACAAGCTTTTCAGAACAGAAGACTTTTGAATAAGAGGTTTGTCTCTCTTGTTAGCTTTGTAAGATGCATTTTGAAGATCCTAGCTGAGACTGAACCTGTGCAATGCAGGTAGCATATAAAGCAGGCGCATCCCACAGACTGCATCTCCAAGTAAGCATCCCATCCCACTTTGTATAAACAAATAAGGTAAAGTTTCAGACTCAAAGAGCTTATTATCTAAATTGAAAAAATAGGGACCACCATATCTGGAATATGGGTTATCCATACTCCGGTCTTAAACAACAAAAAAAAAAAAAAAAAAAAAGGAAAAAATTGTTACTGAGTTTTGTGTGTATTGGTGAGGACAGAGAGGAGACTCAGATGTCAATAAGGGACAGATGGGGATATGGAGAATAGACTGTTGCACAAGGAGACAAGAAGAAATTGAGCAGACTCTGAAGAGTATTGATGCTGGCATGTGACATTTCAGTGATGGAAGGGTTGACTGGTGTATAGGAGGGAAGGCAGAGGATTTTAGTGTTATTGTGGTGAGATTTTTTGATGTGTGATTTCTAAAGCAGCAGAAATAGGATAGGCAATGGTGTTAAAACAAGAGAAGAACCCAAAGCAACATCTTGCCACTCAGAGCAATGACAACATTCACATCTTTGTCTCAAGAGTAAGCTGCTGTGTCAGGCTTGCCAGGCTTGAGGAACTAGACAGGCTGCAGTTAACTGGCAGTTCCCAAGCTATAGGACAGTTGTCCAGAGAACACCCCTCATCCCCAGTATTTCTTAATTCTAAAAAGAAAAATAAACAAGTATCCTGTTGAGCGTTTTGGATTGATGTCTCAGGAGAAGCAGATGTGTATCAAATATCTGCTTGACTGAATGATAGAATCATAAAACCATAGAATTTTTTGGGTTGGAAGGGACCTTAGAGATCACCTAGTTCCAACCCCCCTGCCATGGGCAGGGGTGCCTTCTGCTAGGCCGGGTTGCTCAAAGCCCCATCCAGCCTGGTCTTGAACACTTCCAGGGATGGGACATCCACAGCTTCTCTGGGCAACCTGTGCCAGTGCCTCACCACCCTCACAGTGAAGGATTTCTTCCTAATAGCTAATCTAAATCTAGCCTTTTTCAGCTTAAAGGTGTTACCTCTTCTCCTGTCACTACATGCCCATAGGAAGCTAGCAAGACCTGCTGGTGCATTTAGACCTTTAGCAAGACAACTCTTAATTGTAATCTCTCTTTATACAATCCACTGAACTATTGGGAACATCTGTAAAGTTGCAGCATGCAGGGAGCTGTGGGGGACTAGTATGCAATTAAATGTTGATTTGCATATAGTATTTATTCAAAAGCAACAGTTTTTGAACCAGTTGAAATTATAAAGCATTTCCATTATGTTCAATACAGTTCAATTGAGAGCAGTTGAAAGATTGCAGAACCATATTTTCCTAGCCAATTTGGCAATATAAATTTGAATGGTCAAAGTGACAATTTCTTCAGTGCTTTGAATTCCTTGTATGGAAGTCACTATAAAAGTGCAAAGTATTATCATGCTAATAATGTGTTGTAGTGGAATGTCATGATTCTGCATATACAATCAGAAAATTATAATTTTCCTTGTTTGCATAAACAACTCACTTTACATTTCTAAATAATAAATGGAAATCCAGAAAAGATTAAAATAAATGAAGGAAGGAACAAATCATTTTCAAAGGCTAAACCTTTACAGGTCCTGGAGTTACAAAAGAATGAACTAACCACATTTCCTAAACTTTATTTTAGAGAAACCTTAGTGTCTATTTGCTTTGAAAATAAATGTTACCCAAATCTATATTTATGCTTGCAAGCATGGTGCCAGATACCACAAAGCAGTCAGTTCTGATATTCCCTTTGTAAAGTTGTTAAAATTATCTTTGTGTTACAGCTGATTAAAACCTGAAGTTGTAATAGGGTTCCCAGAAGTTTCAAAGACAGCTAAGGTGGTTATCTGGTATTTGTTGAACTTTGTGTAGTAACTCTAAGGTCAGTGTTGTGTCCTTGGACTTGGGAGACCTTGGGTCTGTTCCTTTCTCTTAATTGGCTTGCTGATCTGTGCTTACATGTGCCTCAATTTCTTCTCTGTGACATGAAAAGAATTACTTTCAAAAAGAAGTTTTCTATCTTTAACTGTGTTTGATCCCAGTTATAGTTTGTAAATAATTTTTGCAGCTATTCTATCAGGTGAGGTTTGCTGTGAAATGTAATATTTGGTAAAAATAAATAAACACCACTAGAACTTCTTTGGGATAAAAGAATTTCTTGGTGTCTGTGAGAGAATTACCCTGTCTCATAAATATGTATTTGTAATCAAGGCATTATTTTTATCATCTATTTATTTTTAATCCTCTTCACATGCATAAATGGTTCACATAAGTGTGGCCTCTTGTGTGTTGTTCTAAACAAAGAAATTATCTCATATTATACATAGAACATACATATCTCATAGGGCACATAGGTTTTTGATCATTGAAAATGTTAGTACCTGTCGTGGAAGAGTAGTTTCAAAACAATGCACAGCGTGTTTTTTGAGAAAACAGATGTGATACAATCTTTTTAATTGTAATACTTCATAGGATTCAAGAGAAAAACCTCTTCTTCTGGGAGAAAATTGTAGTTTCATCAGTTGCATTTTGTTTTCATAGCTTTTTCTGTTATGAGATTGTATTTCTTTCTTGGAGGAAAATATATTTTAATTCAGAAGATAAGGAAATAATTTTCATCGTATTATTTCTTGTTGTGCTGTAACTACCCTAACAAATCATGCCCAGAGCCTGGGTGTTCTTCAAAAAGATCATTGACTTTAATGTGGAGGTATGCTAAAATACAGTTACTCTTCAGAAATAACCCTTTATCCATTCCTTTATTGTGTTTTCTATTGCTAAATCTAATAGTTCTGTGTTAGCTTTAATTCACTGAATTTATCAGAGGGATTTGATGCAATTGATCTCAAATGCTTAATGATAACACCATATTTGGGGTTTAACAGTGGGTCCTCCAGCAGTTCTTTCCGGGAGCATTAATTTCAAGCTTTTGGCTTGATGAGTTTAGTTTGACAGTGGCATATAATAGCGACAGTGTTCAGGACAGTCCATATGTATAATGCTTTAAATCAAATAGGTTTGATATAGTATATATATATAATATTCAGATTTATTTTTCTGAAGGTTATGTTTCTCCTTGGTTTTCCTTTTCAGCAAATCTTTCCAGTGGGGTATACATAAACTGGTGGCACAAACCATGGCTAAAAGCCTCAAGTCCTTTTACAGTAATTCCTATACAATCCCTTTGCTAAATTCTGCCTCCAGTTTGCATGTGGTGAAGTCCAGATTTCCAGTGTTAGCCTTCCTTGGATTAAGGTAGAAGATGAGAATTAGACATACACAAGTGATTTTTTCAAGCAAAGTGACAGCTTATTGAAGTACTTATTAGACGTTTAGAGTTAGGCTGTCATGTGGAAATGAAATATTATTTTCTTTCTGTGTGCTACAGATAACTTGATTGAAATGATACATTTTTGAGGTTTTTTTCAAAGATCACCACATTTTGACTTTCAGGCTATTTGTTCACTAAATAGGTTTCTCTGTGGCACTGAAACTAGACAGGTGATGTTGGATTTCATTCCTAGCCAGCTCTGAGGTGGAATGAAAGCCTTTCATGCATGAGTGTGATATAGGTAACTCATGAAAGAATTCCTGTAGCTTTAATCCAAAACAGATTTTCAGTGAGTCATTTCTAGGAGCATGGAAGAACTTCGCTATTGTTAAATGAAGTGGCAGCTTCTTCTTTCTTAACAGGCAGGAACACAGAGGAACACTGAGGAAATGAGGCACTAAGAGCAGCTTCCAAAGAGGCAGTAACCTGACTGTGTGGGCAGCACCTGTCCTGACTATTCCTAGAGAGAAAAGTATCAATAGACTCATGGAAAGAAGGGGAGCATTCATGCTGTCCAAATCATGCTAAATAAATTGAACATGCCTATTTGCTCAGTTGGGATACTTCAAATGCCATCACTATAATATATAGGGGCTGGTTTGTACACGGTCAGAAGAAATGTGCCTTGAGCCCCACAGCCTGTCTCCATGCATTGGACCCAGGCGCACATGAATGCTCCTACAAGCTTTTCAAGCACCTACAGTGCAGAGAAGCAGGAAAACCCCATAGGTGGTGTTGGCCATGCTCGCAGTCCTTGTGTGTGATGATGAAGCAGGGCTACGCTGGTGAATTAGAGAGAACTGATGATCACACAGGTGGGAAAATTGTTGTTCATCTCCCAGGCTGACTCAACAAGTGTGATGTGATCCACCTCAGGTTTGGTGCTCAACCTACGGGCTTGGGAAAGCAGCAGAACAGCTTGCTGTCCTCCTGCCTGCTTGGTTAGCACTGACAGCCTTAGCTGGCATTGGGGACTGTGAGAAAGTTTGTGAATACACAAAAGAGACAAGATCCTGAGGTTCTTTTTCTAGACTGTCTAAAATGGCTACTCTGACAATTCATTCAAACCCAGAGACCACTGGCTAGTGTCAAGGATTTAGGCAAAAAACCCTGAAAACAGGTAAGGACCCACTGAGCCAGAGAGACACACTGAGTCATTCTATTTTAAACGTGTTGTCTGACCTAACAGGGAGCTGAATCAAAGTACTGGTTGCTATTTCAATTATTTTGTGTTCTGCTAAACTGAGACTGAGCTTTTCCTGTCTTCCTATTCTGTGAAGACCTTTGTGAGTTTGTAGGTTTACATATTGTGTGGTAATGATGCTGAAGGGAGAAGGTAACCTCAGTTAGCCCAGTTCTTTCTGAAGTGTGGGGTCAGTAGACGAAACTCCGCTGCTTCATTACTGAGTAGGGGCAGTAATGAAATACCGGGCTTTGCAGTGGGTTTAAAATTTGCATAGTGCTTTGAAGATGTCTTCTATACATGCCTAGAATGTACAGGTTTCTTACTGTGCTGTTTTCCATGGTTCTGAAAAGTCCTTCCAAACTTTGCAGGTTTGCTGTTGTGCAAGGTCTCTTTTGATGGAGATTCCCAGTGATTAGATTGCATGTCTTGAATCCATCACACAAGCAGTGTATAAGTAGTCCTGGAGGCTTCCCTTTGCTACCGGGCACGGGACTGCTGCTGTTGCTGCACATGTTCTTTGGTCATTTGCAGTGCATTGTTCTATTTGGATTATACCTCCTCCAGTACTTCTCCTGATCAGGAATTCTTCAGATGCAGATAGACTTTCACCTTTGCCCTGTCAACTAAAGCCAACCAACTACCCGATCAATGACTGACAATGACATAAAAAGTATATTCTGTTAAGTTGTTTGGGTTAGCAGACATGGAAATGTTAGCACACTGCACTCTCATTACCATACACAACAGAATTAAATGTAGATTTCCAAGGAGGGGTAAGCAGAAGTTTGTGCACAAATCCCCATGAACAATGCAGTGGGATTTGTGCAGCCCTCTGAAACTGTCCCCCTTAGTGTATGTGAGAGCATTAACTCCTCGTGGATGAATGTGTTATTGACTCTGAGTAAACAGCTCTTTTTAAAGACCCTACAAAGTGTTATTGGCCAATAATACACAGTAAATAGACAAAGAATTACACTGTGACAGTTAGGACAAAAGAGAGAAAGAGAGGGATACAGATAATGAATCATTAATGATCAGGAGTTGTGCGTTGCTTTTTAAGAGTTGCCTGAGGGAGGTAAGTGGGAGGGCTAAGACTCCTCCATGTGGTATGGACATCAGGCTGGCTGTGGGGAACACTAAAAGACAGGTCCTTTTTCATCTGAATGGGGCTCCCTCCTGATACCGCCAGACCCAGAGCGGTCTGTCCAAAGGCTTTAACCATAGTCTTCTGCTATGAGCTTATTTGAAATGCAAGGCCAATAATAGAGAACTGAGGAAAGGAAAGGGTCTCAGAAATAATATATTCTCCTTTCATGACGTTTTCTTCATATTTTTGGCTGACTGCAACCTACCAGAATGTGTTTGGCCTACAAGTACTAGGGTTGACTTGCTTAGATTGGGAGGAAGACTTTCTTCACATTGTCCTGCTGTCTGCTCATCATGTAAAAGAGCCTTGCTCAGCTTCATTTAACAGACAAGAGGAGGGAATATTCTTCATTTTAAATGATACAAAAAAATTAGAAGCTAATTAACTTTTACACAGCATATTAGAAATTTCCTGATTCACCTTAACAGAAAATCCAAGATGTTCAAAGGCAGTTGACACTTCCTTAAATGCGAAGATTAGCTCAAAACCCAATAGTGTGATTTCTGTAGGGAAAAAAAAAAATAGTCTTTTGCTAACTGGCTACCTATTTATGGCTCCGCAAGTGACTATAACTGAGCCATCCATAAGGAAAAAAGAGTCTGAAATTACCTTATTTGTACATCGTGGAGATTAATCCAATAATCACAGAAACTAGTGTACCTACTCTTAGTTCTGCTTTGGCGGTGTGAATGCGAGCTTTTCCTATTGCTAAGCGGAGTCTATAGGAAAAGATGTACTCTGACAATTACTGTGCTGGGAACAATGGTTTCCTGCTGCTTTTAAAGGTTCCATGTGAAAGGGAACATGACCCCTCAAACGTAGCCAGACGTGGCATAGAGAGATAGCCTCCACCAAGGCAAATGTACAGCACCGGCAGGACAGCAACGCGTGGTAGAGTAGAGATGGAGAATTGTACTTGCTTTCTGCATTATCTATAAATTAAATTATAGGTCAGTAATGCACTGGCTGAACATACAGAATAATCCAAGTCTATTCTGCAGCATTTTTATGACAGTTTTAAAAACTTCTTCAAAATGGGGGAGGGAATAAGAGGAAAAGTGGGATCCTCAGTCTCCATATGTGTCTGAGTATATAGAGCTAGACAGACATGTGTATATACAGAAATGTATAGAAAAGATCAAATTGTCTTACTCGTGAACCAATGTAGGTCTCTTGTCTTTAACCTACAGTTGCTTTTGGGCTGTAGTTCACAGAGCAGCAGATTCAACAAAACCAACAGATTCAACTCCCAACAGGTTCCATATATAGATTTCATTATTTACAATTTCACCCTGTGCAGAGCTTTAAAGCTTTAAATCTAGCCAGTTTGCGTTGTGTGCAGAAAAGGAGTATCTGCTATCATTTTTAAGGCAAAAATACACTGGTTTCTTTGACTGGGAATACAGATGTGTATGGGATGCTTTTGAGACTCTTCACATAATAGTGTTTGGGTTTTTTTTTAAGCCGAGAAAAAGGTTAAGGACAAGAGTAAGAAAGTGAATGTGTGAGTTTGAAAGCCAGCAGATGCACAGTCTGGAATGGAGGCACTGTCGCAGCCATGTCTGATAACCAGCAACATTTACCGTGCAGAAGGAGCACACGGGGACTTACTAATGATTCTTGAGCCTGGCGGGAAAAGCTGCTGAGAAAGAACCATGTACGGGCTGGAAAATGAAGAGAAATTTGTTAATTGGTCAAGTGAGAAGCCTTCCTTCAGCACTGTGAATGCAATCCCTTTGTGCTCCTTCCCTTTACCCCTCCCCATCTGCCTTTGAGCGCTTCCAAATTAACTTTACAACTCTTAACTTCTGATAAAACTGAGGAAAGAGACGGCACAAGGCACCGCAGGTGACCTCTTTCGAGCAGCCGGGAAGGGGGCATTTTCCTGGCAGGCTTTCAGGCTCGGCGCTGCAGCAGGCTGCTTCCCCTCCCTGTCCTGAAAGGGAAACGTCCTTGTCCTTTTGGGTTGCCGCCTCTCCTCTCGAGCGCTGGCCCCAGGCTGCGGTGTCAGCAGTGTGATATGGAGGAGCAGCAGGGAGAGCAAAGAACAAGTGACATCTTTGACTCGCCGGCTGCCCCGCGCTGCTGTGCTGAGTCCAGGGCTTTTCCTGGCTCGGTGCTTCTTCGCTGGCTGGGCTACTGCCCTGCGCCACTCCAGCGAGGCCTCTGCAATGCGCCGCGGCCTGAGGCTGTTAAGTTGTCTTGTTGGTTAATTAAGGCTGGCTGCCTAGGAAGGCCCATCTGTTCCCAGGTAAATTGTGTTGCTATTTTTTCCCTTTGGCAGGCATACAAGAAGCTCCCATCAGTTCTTCCAAAGGATGGACGGGTAGTCTCATGTGCTAGAGTCTGCAATCTTTCTCTGCTTTCCTGGAGGCACAACAGCCAACATGGAGTCACACTGAGACTGCCATGTGTTGCTATAAAAGACAGGGTATCACCCTCCCCTATGGCTGCACACTGAACGCTTGCAAAACATCCGCTCCTCTTGCTCCGCTTCTGGCAGCTCCCGTGTCCTTTCCTTTCTCTGATGTCTCCGCTGGCTGTGGCTACGCGGGCACCTCCACACCTCCTTATTGTAAAGCTGGCCTCTCATCTGATATAGGTCTTGTCTAGTGCTCCGGAGAGGGGCATGGGAAGGGAAACATTCACCTGGTGTGCAAGTGTGATAGTGAGCTTGGCGCATCACACATATTCACATGCGGGTCACTGTTGTCACAAGAACAATGGGTTTATCTTCACAGTGTCCACGCTGGTGTGTAAAGAACCACTCTTTCCTCCATTTCAGGGACTGGCAACTGAGGAAATAAAAGGGCAGAAAAACAACTCACCTCAAATCTGTGGCATGTCATCCCAGTCTTCCCAAAGCGTAGAAAATGCCTGGGTTCCCAGCCGCCTTTGCTGTTGCTCTGCTTACATGATGGGGAGGTGATCATAACTGTCATGGACAACTGAACACTTGCCAGCCACACTTTAAGAGAGCCTTGGCAAGGCCACAGCCTGTCCATATTTCCCCTCCTAAGCCCGTTTGTCCCCTCCCAGCTGTGACTGCTGTTAGCAGCACTTACCAGTGAAGAAGAGAGACTTTGGGGGGAAACAGCCTGGGGACTCAGTGATACTAAATAATGACTTCATCACAACAAATCCTTATTTTAAAATTGCCTTTATGGTACGTACCCAGATATCTGGGCTTGTTCCAGCAGTAATTGAATCAAAAGAATAAGGGGGAGCTAAGAAGAGCAATCTAAGTCATACAGAAATTGGATAGGAGTGTAGAGACTGCTCTTCTCTCCTCCGGTGCAAGGTGAGAGTGCTGGGATGGGGACAGTAGCAACATGGTCATCCTGTGCTGAGGGAACATGTCCACCACAGGAAATGGGGAGGTAAAATACAAGAAGTTTTAACATTCTGAAAGCAGTGGGCTCTATTTCATCCCCTGTTTGACAGTCTTGCCTGGCACTTGTCAGCCTACTGCTGGCAACACAGCGCCTGACCAGAATGCTTAAGAATGTGCTGGAATGTGAGAGCTTTTAGTTGTTTTAAATTTTTTTAAATTGATTTTCATTCTGACTAGAAAGTAGGATAATGTGTGAGGGCACTACTGTTGGTCCTCAGATTCAGCTGGAGATGAGAAGTTCTCCACAGAAACCAAGTATATCAAAGGAGCATATTTGGAAGAACTTTACTAACAGTCCTAAGTAGGGAGAGGAAAATGCAACACAAATATTGCATGGAAGGAAAAAAGCGTAGTATTGCACTTACACAGCTAACAGCATTAAAACATCTCAGTTCTAAAATTTTAAGTAGCACTGAGAAGGGACCAGCCCTGTATGGGTAATGCTTCCCAAAACTTCTGGGACCGTGCTCTGAACAGGGCAGGTCTTGTTGTGTCTGCTCTTAGAAACATCAGCTCAGGTTAAGTGTCAGAGCAGCTCTGTCTCTGGGCAGAGGTCTTCCCACAAAGTGAACACAAGGCTGCATTCCCCAGCCTCACCGAGCACAGTGTGTCTGGTGAAACAAGCTCCAGCTAGCCTGGGCTTGCTCTGTGTGGTTAAGTGCAAGGGCTTACACAGGTCCTAAGGCTTCTGACTTCCCTTGGCTGGGCTTCATGTGACATCAGCTATGTTAGGTTTTAAAGTATGTCTTAGAAACCATAAACCATTTGTTTCTACAAAACATCCAGCAGCTTTCTAGAAGACCTGTAGATGCACAGCAACCACCTATGGCTTTATTTGTGTGACCTTTTTATTTGTGTATCCTCTGCTTGCTGCTCCGAGGAGAGGTCATAGCTCTGACCTTGTGCAGCACGGTACTGCTGCACGCCTGTGCTTGGAGGTGCTGCTTGGGTCCTGACAAAAACACTGCGACAGGGAGTCCCTTAGGCATGGGATAAATCTGCCCAAAGCAGGCTCATTGCCATGGTGGGAGAATGCGGGGATCAGAGCATGGAGGTTACTGCCCGGGCCCCACGGCTGTCCTTGTCTTGGAAGGGCGTGAACAGTAGCCAGCCCCATCCATCAGGACAGCCATGAAGCTGTTGCTTTGAGCCTGCCCTTATTGATGCTGTTACAGCCTTGTTTCTCTGCCCTGCCACGTACTGCAGGAGTGGGTGGGGGCACAGTGGGGAGGAGAAATCTGATTCTACCTTTCCCCAAAATACCCTTTTGCGTCCACCGACGCTACAAGCTGCTCCTGAAGGAGACAGTAGGAACTGGCCCCGTGTGTCCCCAGACAGCTGGATGCCTCACTTTTCTCTGTGAAAATAATAGTAACAATAATCCGTCTAAGAGAGATCTGAGCCGGCACATTTGATGTTGCAGTCAGTACCAGCTACCTATGCACAGCAAGGATGAGGAAGGTCGTTGGGGTGGCTGTGGTAACTGGGTAAGCCACCAGAAGAAGGCCACAGCTCACTACATGCCATATTTCCTATAGAAAGACAAAGGCATTGCTTCTCCCGGGCAATGTGCTTTTGGTCAGCCGTGTTGTAACTCAATTCATGGAAGTAACATGATGTAGGGAGCTTATGCTAGGGGGGTGAGATGAGACCTACTGAGAAGAACAGATTGACAAGTTAATGCAGTTGCCTAAATTATAGGTATATACATATATATAGGTATATATAGGTATGTATAGGTATATATAAAATATACAAAATTCCATAAACCTCAGGCCCTGATATACTGTCCTCCTGAGGCGCTGGGCTGCACATATTCTCACTGCAGGTTCGGTGGCATCAGCCTTGTGGCTTTGCTGTGTGACAGACTTGGTGGTTTACACTCAAAAAAAGTTTAAGTTGTATATTGCTGAGGCAGACCGGGACATAGCTGGAAGTGTCATGTGCTCTTTGTTAGACATGTTTTGCTTTTGTGAGCTACATCCGTGGCCTTGGCATCCTCACCTTTCTCCTGGAGAGCCAGTCGCGAGCTTATGTTTTGCAGTTTCCTAGTCCTTTCTCTGCTACGAAAGATAAAATGCTTTCATTGAAACATCCCCCATCTGATACACAGCATGTCAGACATTGAGAGGTATTAAACCGAGAGATGGGGCTAATAAAGCAAAACGTTACTAGTCTAGTTACGAAAAGATATGAATCTGAAATGCATTTGCTCAAAATTAGAACAATTGGTTTTTGTTTATTTTAAAAGAAAAGAGACTGGGGGAGCACAGCTTTAGGGCTAATGTAGCTGAGCATTTTCTGCGGTGGGTTTCCTTCTCCCTGTGAATAGGTTGGAAATGAAAGACAACAATTCTGTCGGAGGTGTTCAGATCACACTGGCAACAATCAGCACATGTTTTGAATGAATAAAATAAGGACATTCTTGCCAAGTGGTTTCACAAATGCTCAAATATAGTCAAACAAAGACTTAATCTGAGCTCAAAGACACGTATCTCAGCAGATGTGTGTAAACTAAATCAAATCCCCTGGGAACAGTACTTAGGAGTTATTCTTAGGCGTTGGAAGGACAAGGATGGTCCATCTGTGAATTTATTATACAAGATCAGAAGCATCATATGAAAGTCATTGCTGGACTGGAGGACAGCACGGTTGATTTTTCAGAAAGTTTAGAGGTCATTCCTAAAATCTCTGTTTAAATAAGACAGAATCCCTCAGAACTGGAACAGAATGTAACATGTGAAGACTGTCATTTACAGAGGTGTGGCCAGTTACTAGGAAGACAGGTAATTTTGCTACTGGGTTCAGTGGGGCCAGGATTTTGAGGAGTGATTGGAGTGATACAGAAGTTTTTACTGACTGTTTTGACATTGCCTTGCTTGTCAGAATAAGTCTCTTGAAGTGGCAGGAGCATAAATGTTTTAGGAATTTATGGCTTAAAATAGTATGCAAAGATTCTGGTGCAAAGATACCAGTTCTGTGGTAGCTTATTACAATTACACCCCATTAAGAAAGCCAAACTGAAATGGTGCGCTCTTAAAAAGCATAATACAGCCCTTCGGCTTAAACCTCTAGAAGAACATATCTCCACAAGGCCTTAGCTCCTCTCTCCCTGTAGCTGAGCTTACTGAAATAGATGGGCTCTGCCGCCTGCAGAATTCAAAGCTGTAGGACTGATCTGGTGAGAAGCAGATACCAAGGCTGAGAGGCCCTTATACTTCCCTGGTACCTCCAATATAAATGATGCAGTGGATTGCAGCTGGGTCCCAGGTAAAACATACTGTCCTTCAAAGAGGAATGCCCCAATCCAGGCAAGGTCTTTCAGACCAAATTCAACACTTCAATTTTAATCTGGATGCTCAGCTGTTGGCAGGTGCAAATCTGAAAGCATTGGAACCACTCCTATGGAAATTTATCTTGTACTGCAAACAACCCTTCCCTTCAGCCTGCAAGCAAACAAGCTTCGTACTCCAAAAAAATCCCTGTGATAGTATCCTGTTGTGGATAGTGTGGCAGCTTTTTTTTTTGAAAAGAGAGTTTAAAAGATATTGGATTTCAATCTTGATTTGGTAAACTGCAGCTTTGAACAGGTTTTTGTGTTAGCTGGTTGGAACAATTCTTGTGCTCTGCATTGGTCTGAGCACTGAGTGGTGCAGACCTCTCAGATTTTAGGGCTGAATTTTCTCTTTTTCCATGCAAGGTGTCAGATATGAACACTAAATAAGAAAATACGTGGAACAGCAGGCTGTAGCAGTTAAAAATCCTATCAGATCAGAAGCTTTTTCAGAAACATCTGAAAATAAATAGTTTGAAATAGTACCTCCTTATGTATCTACGAACCATGGATACCTGGGAGAATGAAGGAACTATGAAATGCTTTGTGTATGTCAGAGGAGCTCTGCACAGCATGTAAATGTGAATTGTAACATAATTTTAATTCAATTGCAAAGAGAAAATGAAAATGGTTTTTTTGCTATAATGCCAAGGTGTTGCCTTTGGATCAGTGAATCAGTGCTAAGACTCCAGGAAGAGATTCTGTCGAAGAAGCAAAACCAGAAGACCGTCCCAACCAAACCAGGCAGACAACCATCGCCACCCACAGATCGCAGCAACTGAATTAGAGTTTGCTAACTGAAAGAGGTCAGCAAGGCTGGAGTGAAACTCAGAGTGTGAATGGTTTGAATAAAAATGTCTGAAAGGGAGCAATATGAGGTCAGAAGGCATTTGGTTGGTGAAAGTCAGACCCACAGGAAGCTTTGCATGTTGCAAAAACGTGTTGCAAAAACATGTTGCAAACAGCTGCATGAACTTCAGCAAGACAACTCCAACTGTCTGCATGGGGCTGGAAGCATCAGCCCAGCACACGTGAACAACAGCTTGGAAAGCACAGGTGGATTCTCCACTGGAAGCGTGGATGATGTCTACTGAGGACAGACGTGCTGCCAGTCTGAGAGCAAACAGGGTCGTGACTCATGTGAAGTTGGACTTTGGAGCCCAGGTACTCATCAGCACGAGCGAGTGAAGTTTGGTTTGTGCCAGTGACCTCGTCCTCACAAAGGTGTATAAACTGGCTGTGAACAGCCATGAACACCATGTGACCTTTAATGGTGCTCACTCTGAACAGAAGATCCATTCCCTGATTTGCTGGAAAAGAAGTATTAAAACCAATTTACATATTAATAGTTAGCTGCCACCTGCAAATTACTGGGGTAATTTTCGAGGGACCCATTCATCTGTGTATTTGCTTCTAGGAAATGTTTCCATGGGCTATTTCAAATTATTCTGTTTCTATCCTCAAAATGTATACTGGGTAATTTCATATTTCTTCACTCCTTATTGCTAAAGAACAGTGATTTCCAGAAATTCAAACTTTACCAGCACTCATTCAGCCTGACATTTCTTTGTATATGTGGAATACGAATCTGAAAGAAAGCAGTTGTGGATGTTAAAAAAAGAAACGTGGTGAGAGGGAAGCAGGCTCTGCCAGCACGATGTGTTTAAGATCTGATCCTCGGAAGCATTCAGCATTTTCCACTCCTGCTGTCCTTGCATCTGTAGGATGTGAAGCTCCAGCTGGATCTCTGCTAGTTTCTGTGCTACCATTGCTGAGATTTTAAGCTGTGAATATTTTTCTTTTTCCCCAACAAAATATTTGAGCAGACAGAATTGCTTTCCCCATTCTTTTTCTTCATCAGAGTTTAAGGTTAGGTGGAGGAAAGGTTGAAGGTGACCTTCCATGCTGGAAATCAGTGCTGAATTTAATTGCCACAGTTCAGCCTTCCCTCGCCATCTGGAAGCTGTAGCATCACTGCAAAACGTGGATTGGTGTCAGGAAAATACCAGTAACCTTTACAGTAGTGCTTGACTTCTTCCAAGGCATACCACTGCTTAGCTTTTTTTCAAGAATTAAGAGTGGATGACTTCAAGAGTTTGTAAATATTTTTAAAGTTTTAAATATTTTGTAATATTCATAGCCGTATTCTTGAGAGAATAATGACAGTTTACACCACTTGAGGATTTACCCTAGAGGAGACTTCTGAATGACACTTTGCAGTAATCATGCAAAGAACACAATCAAAACTTTCAGTTGTGTTTAATTATAGACTCATAGAATAATTTAGGTTGGAAAAGACCATTAAAATCATCAAGTCCAACCGTAAACCTAACACTACCAAGTCCTAACACTACCTAACACTACCACTAAAACTTAGAAAAAAGCTTAGATACCTTTTTCTCTCAGAAGTTGTTTGTTAATGGTGAAAGTGAGGCAAGGTCTTCAATTCATCTGTTAATAAATCTAGCTTGCTTTCATCATCACAAGGTCTCTGCAATTCTCTGTTTTCATGAGCACAACTGAACAACTGCGGGTACTGGCCATTCTCACCAAAGTGTCTCACCAAATAGGCTTGAGAGCAGTCTGAGCAGAGGGTGGGCAGTCTGTGCCACCTGAAGACCTGGGCACCCATAGGCTCCCGAACTTACAGCCTTAGATGATTAAGATGCTGCCTAACCTTGGAGCTGCATAAATGTCTACTTAGAAGTGTGCCTAGCACCGCTCTGATCCAGATGATGCTTTCTCCAAATCTCTGCTTAATCTGACACGTTGAGCTGAGACTCATGAATCCATCATTCACTACCAGTCTTGCTTCCTAGCCACGGTTCACCTGGCATCCTCAGAGCATAGCTACTATGTTCCTTGCAAATGCTGCTTTCTAGTAGCCAGCAATTTGGTTTAACTTCCACTTGTGCCCAAAGGAGTTTGAACCTGGGTCTTCCACCACTGTGAGGAATGCCCTCAGGACTATACCATAAGGCCTTACAAGAGTGGGGCTAGACATTCAAAAGGAAAAGTGGGCATTAATATATTTTGTTAAAGAGAAGGCTGACAGCGGTTTAAACATGTGTTCTGGTAGAAACAAATACCCGAATCTCTGTTTCATGTTGTGACAAGTGCTCAATGCATGGACATCATGAGTACGGCCCTTTTGAAATAACAGGAATCCAGTAACTGGGGGTCCCAAGAGAATAGCGTCTACTGCACCTTATCTAAAAGACCAGACTTAGGCATTCTGGGAAGAAAAATAAATAGTGAACATATTTAAAATATTTTTATATAATATAAATATTATTTTTATTATATAAATATAAATTTATAAGTAAAAATATTTAAAGATTAAGTAGAGCAGGGAGAGTTGCCCTGGTTTCTCCTGTCCCACATGCTGTAACTGCACCAAGAGGACGCCCTTCCCTCCCCCGGCCAATGTGTAAGTGTGTGTGTTGTGCAGAGTGGGCTCCCACCTGCCACACTGCGCGCAGAGAAGTCTGGGCAGGACATGGCAGTACCTGGTGGCTCAAGCTTGCACTCAGCAGCTAACAGAGATGCATCCTCCTCCCTTTCCCTTGCAAATGGAATTGTCTCGGGGTGTCCTGGGTCAGGAGGTAGTGTTCTGGGTACGGGAACATCACTGCTGACCTTGGCTTTATCTGTGGGTGGGCTGTAATTCAGGCAGCTCAGATTCTGGGTGGTGGAGTTGTACTCCCTCCAGATTGACAAGTGGGTACTGCTCAATGTGAGAGAGGCAGGGCTAATGTCCTAGATCTCCCCTTGGGATGTCCTACTCACTGACTCTAGAGCTGTGAACAGGATTTGTAGTGACCGCTCTTTCCACAACATGTTTAAAACTCTTTAGGTGCTTGGCTGTTGTTTGCATTCTTATTGACAACCTACTTAATTGCATTTTCAGTGTAGGAGTGGTAGCATTTACCTTAAACATCTGTTATGCTAGTGAATTACCAAGAGTCAAGCTTCCTTTTCTTTATACACTTTGCCTAGCTACGGAGAATGGGAATTTACCTCAGTGCCCCTTAACCATTCTTAGCTGGCTGTCCTGCAGGAGAAAAGAAGCAAAAAAATTAGCAGCACAATTAATTCTGCCCACTCTTGACCATAATCCTTCAGCATCAAAATGATTTTTAAACTGAGAAATAGTAGGAAAGGAGTAGGAGAAGCTAAGATTGTGGGAGTAGGTAGTTTATATCAAAATAAGTGTTTTTATTTTGAAAAAGTTTTTTCAGATCACTGTCAAAGAAAGAATCTTCAAATTGTCCATGCTATTTTACTCAGATACTCATGACCAGGACAGAAGTTTGGCTGTCACACATAAAGGAAGACCTGAAGGAAGCTCTGCTATATTTTGTGCTTTTTTTTGTTTTCCATTTAGGTAAAAGCAGTAATCAAGATGAATTAAATTTTTTTCAAAGGCAGAGGCTCAGGAGTCCGTGCTGTCTGCAGCCAAGCTGCAGTGACAGAGTTACACGCAGTGCAGCAGTTTTTCTCACAGGAGGGCTGTACCAGTTGCACATCGACTGATGCTCTTGGCCAAGCCCAGGAGCGCTCAGAGCACACTGAGCTGGGCAGTGCTGGGACCTGTCTCCTGGGAGGCTCGTCCCGTGCCTTTAGGTCTAGCACTCTCTTATTGCAATGCCAATTTTATTACTGCTTTGAAACTCTCATTGTTGAAGACAAAATTATTTCCTGTCAAAGGGATTCCTGCCTGTGGTCCCAGGGCCATCTTCAAGGGATGAACGGGAAATGATGTGCCATGACAGCGATCAGCGGGAGGGTTGACAAAGTGTGATCGCTTTGTTTTCTTGGTAGATGAAAAGACACGTGGGCCCAATCCTGCAGATTCCCCTTGTGATACTGAAACTGCAGGATCGGGCCCTTTCCCTTTCTCTCCAAAGAGGCGGGGAGGAGGCGTTTACCGTGCTCTTGATAAAGACTTACTGCCCTGCCATATCAGGGATTTCTGTGTCATCTGGTGCATACATCTATAGAGCAAGCTGGCCTGAAGAAAGTGGCGTTAGCTATTGCTGTTTGTAGGATGCGTTGGATACCATCTGATTTGATTAAGACTACACTGTGGCACAGGTGAATTATTTTTAATAAAAAGAGATTTAAGGCGATTCTCTTCAGTGGCTCTCCCAGTGCTTCCTTTTCCCTGCTAAAGAGTTTTTAGCCTGACTTCCCCTGTGCAAAGAGGCCACTTGCTACGACGCGGAGCCGGCTTCACTTTCCAGCTCGCGGAGCCGGCAGACCTTTTCCCAGCCTTCCCGATGCGCTGGGCGTCCCGCGGTGCCGCGACTGGCGCACGTCGACATCTGAAACCCCGCGCCCGAGCATGGGGCTGCGGCTGGCTGCAGCCAGGCCAGAAGGCTGCGAGGGGCCGAGCGTAAACAGAGGCAGCTGGTCACACAGCATGGTGTGGCGGGCCCACGAAACGTGGCAGATGCAGCTTCAGCTGTTATTGGGTACAGAGCATCAGCCTCCAAGCCTGGGTCACATGAAGGACCCGCTTTCACTGTGACAGTACGGTGTCAAACTGCCATTCTTCTTCTGAAGTCTGCCACATCTCCAGAGCAGCAAAGCCCCAGCCTTTGGTTCGCAGGCCAGGGGACAAAAAGATCACGTATATCAAGGATTATGCATTTACTCTAAGCTCTGCAGTTATGGGAGAGTTCTGCTTTTGGAGTTTAATACTTCACTCCAAGCTCTTTTTTTTTTAAAAAAGGTAATTCCACTACACAGTTAGTGCATACAAAGCGTGGCTTATTATTGCTGGTATGAGCTCTGTGATATAGCAGAAAAGAAATCAGAGTGACCTAACACTCTCTACATCTAGTGCTGTCTTTGTAGATCAGTTTATTAACTTCTTTTCAAAAATTATATTCTGTAAGGTGATAAAAATATTTGAGAGAAAGCTGTTAGTGTTCTAGAAAACCTGCCAGAATTTCAGGCAGCGGAGTGATACTAATAATCAGTGGCACCCCACTCAGTTCTGTGCTGCCTGTTAGAGGCACTTCATGGTGTTAAATTCCTTTCTCATGTTGCTGTCACCTGCAGAAGCCAAACTAAACTAAAACTCTTTGTGACTATCAGTGTAACACAGCAAAATTCAGATTTGTTATGACATACTAGCTATCATCTTGTGACATGCAGGATATATAGATTAGCCATACAGAATTTTTAGTTGCTTATTGCTGTACCTGTACCATGCTGCAAAGAGGAAACTCTTCTAGTAAAGTCCAGGAATTATAAAAACAGGTTTTCAGTTCACTATTTTAAAACTTTCTCCTGCAGAAGTTAAGAGGCTTAAAAACATCCCAGCTGAGTCTTTTTGATGCTGCATTTGCACCAGAGGACAGTATACAGTGAGTACACTCTTCAGGCACAAAATGATACTTCTATTTCTATCCTAAAAAAAATGTAAATGTTTCTAAAAATAAAATCTCTTTCTTTTCCTTTGTCAGGATAATCTTTAACTGAGTAAACAAAACCACAAAAGGAAAATAAAGAGAAATCCTAGGCAAGGCATCAAGAAAAAGCATTGTGATGGGCCAGCTTTAGGTCTGCAACTTAAAAGGCAATTTCTTTAGATCTTTTGCATTCAAGGGACTGCGGTTCTATTTACCGAGGGATCAGTGGCGGGCACTTGTGAACCAGTATGAATTGAAGCCTGAAGCAGCATTGCTTCATTGCTGGTATGGGTGTCTATAGAAACAGATGTAAAAAGAAAAAGAAAAAAAAAAGGCTAATATAGTATGATGTTCAAAGACTATCCAGTAAGAGATGTTCTCGTTCAGCCCTGACCTCTTCTGAAAACCTGGGCTCACATGAGCCAAGGAAGCTTGCACTGTGACTGTACAACTGGGGTCTGTCACAGGGATTACTTCTTAATCTTGGGTACGCAAAATGAAACACTGAAATTGCTTGAATTTTGATGCCTAAATAAAAGCTCTCTGATTTTTCAAGGCGCAGGGGGGACTTAAATAACATTCCATTTTACTTGAGCACATCTGGAAATCAGGCTAGTGTTTGAGATCACCAGCACAGTTCATTCTTAGTTAACTACTGTGTTTTAAGCTACCACATCAAATGGAGTTATGGTTTAAGAGCATCACCCTCCTCTGCTGAACATATCCTTGACTCTATTTAGTTTTCCTCCCTGATTATCCCCTAAGAAATGGGTTTTTTTTTTAGTAAAGTGAGCCAGCAGAATTGATTTTTAGAATTTGTCTGCACTTCTCTACTGCAAGAGAAAAAGACAAGAAATGAAACTTGTGGGAGAGCCCTAGCCCCATTTCTAAAATCCCTTGCAGTTCTACCTTGCTATACTTCCACCCTGAGCTGGTTGCACAGGCTGCTTGATGCAGTCTTGGAAAAAGACCTGCTCAGCCAGAGGGGGTGGATTTGTCCTGCCTTAAGGCAGAGGCTTGAGACATGTGGGGCCATTCACGCTCTGGTGGTTCCCAGTTCTTCCACTGGCTGTGGAGGACAACTGCAGTCGGTGTAGATGCTGAACTTTCAAAAAGCTCAAGCAAGGCGAGATGCCCCAATATCTAGGACTTCCAGTACCCCTGGAAAATCGGTGGCTCACAATAGTTTTTTGCCCTGAATCCTTCACTGAATTTTGCATACAGGGGCCTCCCTAGCTTGTAACATACTGGGTGTGTTTTATTGGAGGGTTTAGTTTAGGTTGGAAGGGTTCCAGGAGGTTTCTGGTCCAACCACTGCCCCAAGCAGGGCCAGCTCTGGGATCAGACTGGGCTGCTCAGGGCTTTGCTCAAGTGGGTCTTGAAAACCGAGGATGGACCCTGCACAGCCTCACTGGTCAATGGCTTAACCCAGCAAAGATGATCAAGGCAGGAGGGAAGGAGTGGTGGGAGGTGTATGGAGTGCCCTGAAGTCTGCAGGCAGTACTTGGAAGCCATCTGCAGTAGGGAGCAGAGGCTTGGGAAGAGGAGTCTGAAGAAGAAAACTGTATTGCAAGTTATGCTGGCGTGGGAAGGTTATTCCTGAGAGAGCAATTGTCTCACCATTGTTTTAATGTCTGTTTTGTGGGAGAATCCCCTTGTTTTCCAAGCTGCAGGGTCTCCATGGAGAATCCTGGACCAGGTTCCAGGGAAAACCCTGAGCCCAGGCACGGGGGGGGGGGGGGGGGGTTGGTTTGTTGATGGAAAGAAATTTATTCCGGCAGGTGGAGGGGGCATTGCAGAATCGTTATGAAGTGGTCCCTGCTTCAGAGCATTCAGTATGGATCTCAAAGCCTAACACTGTGCTGCAACTGAGTATCAGATGGCAGGGTTTATCAATGTTTAAATCAGGTTTTCACAGCATCAGAATATCCTCCCTTGCATTTACAGATGAAGCTCAAAAAAAGCCTGTTTTTCACAATATCTGTTTATTCTTTAAAAAAATAAATCTTAGGACACATTCACAGTATACCTGGAAATACCTTACCAAGTGGTACAGGAAAACTCATTTACAACTAATGACACAGGAAAACTCATGATTTTTACCCTGTTGTTCTTTTTGACGTTATTTACTGCTGCAGTTTATCTGGTTTTCTCTATGACATTATTTGCTAGTATCATTTATCTGCTTTTTTAAGACTATTGTAATTTACTCTCTGTTCTTTTAAGACCAGCACTCCTCAGGACAGGGAACTATTCCACAATGTGTGGACAGCCTGCATATTTAAGAGGTCTGTGGAAACCAGGAACATCCCGCTCACGCTGCTGGATCCTCCAAGATTAAAGACTGCATCCATTTTGTATTTGCTGAGAACAAAATGCCCAGCAGCACCAGTTTATGCATAAACGTTGGAGATGTCAAAAACATAGTAGGTCAATTTGTCCAGTCCTCTCACAGCCTTGTCCCTCCGGAATACCTTTTTCTTCGTGCTTTGTCCTGTCTAGTCCTAGCAAGTGATGGGACTTCTGCTGTGGGATTTACACTGTAGATTAATGAGCTGCAAAACTTCACATATGTTTAAATCATTGTACTTGCTCCCCCCTGTTTATATCTCCGTTGTCAATAAGGCGGTGGAGAGGCTAGCGGCAATCCATTTATCAAGCTGCCTTACCAGTGAGATGCGGCTTGACTTAGCGGCTGACATGATAATAAACATCAAAGCTTTAGCACCTGATGTTAGCACAAGGTGCCTTTCCTCTCGAAACATCTGGTCCCCTGATAAATTGTTACACTCGCCACCGCTCACCGCACCGCTGCTCCCCAGATCACGGGAGAGCCCTGCCCGGTGCGTGCTGCTACGGGTCTGTTCTCAAGTTGTTGCGGCGCGCCGGCCGTATGATGACAATTAGAAGCAGTTAGTGCGCAGATGAGGCTCGCGAGTGGCAGGTGGCGGGAATGGGGCTCAATTAACTAACATGCACAAAATCCTTTGCTAATGAGGCTGGGCCACCCCAGATGAGCAGGAAAGCATGTGTCGCTGACAGCAACAGAGGATTTGAAACTGAGAGGGAGAGAAACCGGTCAACAGGTATCACTGGCGAGCAAATAAGCCTTTCCAGCTCACCGTGGCCAGATTAAGTGGTGGGTTTAAGTCTGAGTGCTGAAAGCCAGCAAAGGGAAATAGCTGTTTGCCGGAGAGCTGGAAAGAATTTCATTTCCCCTGCCTCTAAATTGGCTGCTGCCTTTTCTCTTCCCTGTGTCCTCCCTATTAGCCTGCTGTTCTGTGAGAGCTGCAGCAACGATTACAGTACAATGTAAACTTAAATATCATCCTCCTGTATTTCCAAAAGTCTGATATGAAAGGCAATGGAGGTAAAAGAAAGAATTAGTTTCATTGGTTTTCAAATGAGATCATTTTAAAACAATGCAAAAGCTGTGTTACCTAAGCCCCTGGCCATTTTACAAGGTACATTCCATTATTTTTTATCTTTCTGTGTTAAGCAGCAGTTTGTAGATAGAGTCATAGATAACCCCATAGAGGATTTTTAGTTTTAGCAGGTTATAAGCCTGTGGTTTTCATTGGACTGGAACTTAACTGTGGAAGCTGTCACTGTGACCGTGATGCCAATCCTAATCCAAGGCTCCAAATGCCCTCTCTTTTATCACTGTTCATTTTAAAATGGTTTGCAAGGCTATCTATAGCTGTGACTATTTCTGCATGTGCTGAGTACAGTATCTAAAATTCTGCAATAAGGAATTCACTGCTAAACCTTTGTTCTCCCCAGACATGTTTTTAAAGTAGAGGGTATTTTTTCTTGTAAGTACCATGAGCAGTGTATAGTGACTTGTTTTCAAAATGTATCCATAATGTGAATGCACCTGAGAACACACAGACATTTGAGGTTCAGTGCGATGGACTGATGAGAAGTCCCAATAAAACATAGTGCTCCACGCCCAGAAGCAATGAGGTGAAGCCCAGATGAAGCACAGTCCAGACTGTGCATGCCCCTGGAGTCCTTGACAGTATTTCTATACACTAGGGCTTTTCAAATGTACGTTTTCAAATGGCACAGTGTGATGAGGCTTCAAGAAAGAAGAGTCTTTCACTGGAGCAAATTAAAAGGGAAAAATGCTTGAAGCTGTAACAAAATTTTACACAATTCACATAATTCTGAAAAAAATTCCCAGCTACCTCAGAAGGTCTGGCATGATTTCTACTAAATTTTACAATGCACACTGGAACGTGGGTACAATATGTATCAGCTTTACTCAGGTATGTTTTGCCTTGATCACTAGGCATCCCTTGCATCAGGCAAGAAAAAACCCACAGGTTTCTATAGTGTCCAGCCTTAGCAAAAAGTTGTGATTATTATAATTCCATTGGAAATATCAGCTTTGTAAGTGTCTGTAAATTGCTTTGAACAAAATTTTCAATGCTTTGTTTCTGACTTCCATCTCCCCGGCCTCTACACAGATACTTCACGCTGTTGAGCTATTAAGAGCTGAACAGCTTCTTCAATCAGTCTCCTGACAAGTGGCACATGTGTTTTTTTTAGTGGGAGATAACAGTTAAAGCTTGTACATCCCTGGGTCAATGGCTGTTACTCTTTACATGGCATGCCATTAAATTATCTTGTGTGGCGAGCTGACTCGGTATAAAACCAAGTATTTCCTCACGACTTTAGGGGATTCTGCACTCTAGAGTATTTTTGACTCAAAAGCCCTTAAGCACTTTTGTTTGTGTGAGGGTTTCGTAGGGATGTTAACCTTAGTGTCCCAGGCAGGCTTCAAAGTAACCAAGTTACTCCTGTTAATGGAAGTGGGGAAGCAGACTGAGCAGACCTATTCTTTTCCTTCCTGCGCTGAAGCCGTGTTTGCGGTTTCTGTGAGTTTCAGAGCAGCTGCTGTGTGGGACCCACTTCTGCATGGGGTGGCACATGCGGTAGAGTCATTTGTAAGTGTGTGTCCACTTAAAAAAAAAAAAAAAAGCTAGACACTTGAGTACTCTGTGAACATGAAATAAATAATGTATGAATATGCAGCTCCTTTGTAAATGATAACTTACTGTGAGGAAATGAGAGAGAAATACTTTAAAGGTTTTTTACATTTTGTGGGCAAAAAAGGGTGACATGCTAATTTTTCCAACCCACCTGTAGGACCTGTTGCAAAAAGATCGTCAGAGACTTTGTTTTTTTTCTGGAAAATGACATTATATAGAATGGTTTTGAAACAAAACCCCTAGTTCAAGACTCCCTATGTTTTAGAGAATTCCAGTATAAAATAATGTCTTTGCCCCTAGCTTTAGGATAAAATGATACTCCTCGATCAACACGTCCTATCTTAACTTTCACCCAAGATCAAAGAGAGTATTTTGGTTCAACGTACAAATAAAATAATGAAGTAACTGTGGGAAAATACTGGAGGATAGACGTTGCTGACCGCTGCTTTTGAGAAGTAGAGGGAAAGACTGAAAGGGAGAACTCCCCCATGGAAACTTTATCACACATTCATACTTGGTATGGCAGCTACCTACTGTGTAGGCCCCCGCGTAACAAGGACAGTGATGGAGAGCTTTTGTCTGGCTTCGAACAAAGCTTGCTCAGCTGGCAGAAAAGGGGGTGTTTTGTACGGACAGCCAGGGGAGCAAGGGAAAGACACTGGAAAAGAAAAAAGGCTAAAAAAAAAATAAATCCAAAAGAACAGGTTCCAGAATGAGCGGGACAAGCCGGTGTCAAGCAAGGAGACAAAAGGGAACAAGTCCTCAAGGATGCTGTGTGAGTAGTGGTGCTGGACTGTTGCAAGAGCACAGGGCTGTTGACTAGGTGCTGGAGGTGGCTGGTGGCTGCTCTGCTGAAAGTAGCCTAGGAGAAAAGCTTGCTGTGCAGAGGAGGGCTTGGGGCATGCAGTGCCAAATAATCCAGCTCCCATCCTCAAGCTAAAAAGGCTGGAGGGAGATGACCCACTAAATGACATCCTCTGCCAGGCACAAATAATTGACACAGGAGGAAGCAATATTGTACACCAGCACTGTAAAGGGGCCTTCTCAAAGGAAATGGGTAATAGAGAGCAGATAACTGCAATATATCACAATATATCACTCAGTACCATCTACTGAAGCGTCTATATGTATGTTTAATTTCATCCCAAACAGTTCAGAGTTTGCAAATCACCCCCATCAGGGTTTAGCCACACACCTTCCACTTGCACAAACAGGCTGGTGTCTGCATCCCGTAGATAGCTTTGCAATTCCCAGGCCTTTGATATCCTACAGTACAACCCACTGGGATAAAACAAGAATAGTCGGAAGTCATAGCCCTGCCTCTGTTGGATAGGATCTGTTCCTATTTTGACATCCTAAGCTTGAACTATGGAACCTTTTCTGGAGGTCAGCATCTTCTTTACAACACGGATTCAATGTCCTTGGTGGGTGGCATATGTGCAATGGGCCATGAGAAATGTTCATAGTGTTGAGATTAAAATAACCTCCCAGGCTAGAAGAAATATAATTCTAATTTATAACCTAACTGTGGTGATTATTAATGCATCACCCTCTCCACTCACATAGATTTTATTTCTATTCTTCCTCCAACACATCCTGTTAGATAGACTATTAAACAGAACAAGGCCACACACAATTTAAAGAGAAAAGTGGGAGTTTGGTTAAAATCACTTTTTGGAGGGAAACTTAGACAGCTGTTTTTATGGTAGAGCTAATAGCACCTGGGTGGGTTTAGGAAAGGAAAGGAGAGAAGTGTGTACCACCAGTATCATGGGCTAAAAAGCCAATAGCAGAAATTACTGTTAAAATCTTCTAATGCATAGTAATCCAATAGATTATAAGGATGATAATATTGTAGAATACCTCTATGTTTTAAGAAGAGGGTGCTCATTGTGCATAAGTAATTACAGATATATTGGCTGTGGTGGAGCTGTGCTGATTTACACCAGGACTGAGCAAGAAGTCAGAAAGCTTGGAAGTGATTTGGCAGAAATCCAGTGAATGAGAGAGGGCACATATTATACTGAAAAGTTTGAATAAACAGCTCTGTGCATGGGCAGTATGACATAAACTCAGCAGAGAGGAAACCAGAAGCTCTTACGAGAGATCACGTCTAAAAGGAAGACAGTTCTGAAAGCCTGATGTTATTTTTTTCCTCATGAGAACTCGGATGTGAGGTTTCCATTTTGCAGTATAACCTTGTTAAATATGCTCTGGGTGATGCGCCAGGAGCTCAGGCTTTCTGTGCTCGGTGCCATCCCCCCACATATGCAGTGGGCACTGACCTTCCTTGTGGAAAACTTACCTTCTGTAAAAGATAAAAGGATGTACACGACTACAGGTTTAAAAGATGAGGCTTTAACCATCCCTTCCTTATAGTTTCCTTTACTTTAGAGAGTTGAATACCACCTTGTGAAAACACTGATGGTAAAGCCTTTGCTTTTGGAGACCTTGATTGTAGGTGAGTGGGAAAAGAGAGCTGCATGCATGAAGCCTACACGTAGCACACTCAGGGGAGTGGGGGGGTGGGGGGCGGGGGGGTGGAGAGTAAAATTTATGGTTACTTCTGTGCAATGAAAAATCAATTCACAGAAAGTTTAGGCTCAACTGCACTTCTTGTCTGTGAACGAGCTGTCAAATTATCTTGGTGGGGAGCTCCACCGAGGTATTGTCCTTAATTGCTCTGATAATGCTGGGTTTTGACAGCTGCAATACCTGGTTCAACATGGCTGCTAACAAAAAAGTCAACCATTAAGTATGTTTTCTTAAACAGTGACTGATAAGTTGTTATCTTTCAGCATCTCCAGCTAATTAGACATCACCAGTCAAAGTTAATTTGGTGGAAAACATTTCTCGACTTAATGACATTTATGGGCAATTAGGCATGTTGCAGAAAGGAATACACATTTACATTTCAGCCTATTTCCAGCGCTTAACAAGAACCCACCTCTTTCTCCACTGGAGATTTCTTATTCTCTGAGGGATACCTTCAATGCAGACACCACAGGTCCTCTTGTTTTTCTGGAAACCAGCAATCGCTCACATGAAACAAGCTACCATACAGTAATGAGGCACAAACAGAGATAAAATTAGGTGCAATAAAAGCATTTACACTCTTTAGGCTCCTGTCTTGTCATGGCAAGAATTGTGCTTAACTCCGCAGTAGTAGTAGATCAGCTGCCTCTGAGAAATGTTCATCGTTTCAAAAGCTTTACATGAAGTTTGATGGAGGATTTGGAAAAGCAACCCATGAACTTTTAACCTGCCCTATGCTTACCGAAGGAGAAGATGAAATGTAATTTCTTTCTTTTTTGTTGCTGTAGACTGAGGAAGCTGGGGAGGAAATGAACAGTGGTCCTTGCTAGTTACGGGTGGGCTCGGGCACCCATGTGTCCCCTTCTTGCCTTCAGGGAAGGATGTGGCGGAATTTGGGAGGCACTGCCAAGCTGGCACCTGCTGGCATGGGCAGAGGGCTGGCTTTTGCCTTGGTCACTCAGCTGAAAGCACCCTGGTGAGACCGCTGCCTGCTTCTGATTTTCACAAAAACTTGCAAAAATGTAGAATCTGCGTGTGGTGCCACTGTCACATTTAGTTGAACTTGGTCAATGGCTCCAAAGGCTGCACGGGCCGACGCATCCTGGTTATGACATCCCTTTCCCTCAAGAGTTCAGGCTGAACAGCAAAGGGAAGGCAGGCTGAGCATGCCAAGATGTCCTTCAGTTGTGCACTGCCTGCGCGAGTCAGTTGCTCGGGATTCAGCTCTGACAGGTCTGAGAGCTGAGGCCACAACTATAGGGGCATATGAGCAAGTCCTGAATTTTTTCTACTGGAGCAAGGAGCACCTCCAGAGCAAGCTGGAGGGCCACCGAACCCAAATGCTTACCAAAGCTGATGAAGTCACTGCAGGCAGGTACAGGTGAAAACCCAGCCTTCTAAGCGCTCCCTGCGATTTTGGACAGATAACACCTGCAGGGAACAAACTGAGGTTTTCTGGGCTCTCACACATCAGGAGTAGGGCTGGGTCCATTTTTATTGAGCCCAGACTTCTGCTCCAAACCCACACTGGTTTTAGAGTGTGCATTGACTGAACAAGAATTATGATCTACAGCATCTACAGCTGAATGGTGCCATCGTCTAGTACGGTGTTGCTACCTGGAAAATTAATTTATTTTAAACTAGATACCTGCAAGAAAACGTCATACCAGGTTTTTATCGTTTTCATACTTGGAGAGGATGGGTCCTTCTTTCTCTCTTTATGCCGGCGCTTAGGAACTGCGCAGTGGTGTCGGTGATGACCTGCCGCAGGGGGAGCACGGGCGGGCGCAGCGGTGCGGTGTGGTGTGCTGTCCTGCCCTGGCACCAGGGGGCGCGCTCTCTCCGGGAGCAGGGGGTGCCCCTCGGAGGGCACCTGCGAGACCTGCCGCCCGCGCTTGCTCAGCGTGCTCTGCAGCTCAGTGTATGTAAATAGGTAGCCTGGAATTTGTCATAGGTGAAAGCAGTACCCTTCGCGCACAGGCGCCGCGTATGAAAAGCTGTAGATGCCGCTGCCCACTGCTGCTGCAGCGACCCGCCCGCCCCGCCCCGTCCCTCCAGGACGCGGGATTATTCCGCCTTTCCGAGGAGGCACACGCGGCCAGACCCCGTGGCAGCGGCAGCGCTGTTTGGACGGGCCAGCGGGATACATCGACCGCTGGTTCTTGACGGCTGCACGGGCGGCAGCGGCTGGCCCGGGAGCACGGCCGCCCGCTACAACCGGCCCTTTCAGCCGGCTCCCCCCCCCCGCGCCATCGCCCGGCGCAGGTCCGGGCCGCCGCGGGACCGGCAGGCGGCGCTGTGGGGCGGGACGGCGCCTCCTCCCGCTGCCCCGCGGCGCTGCCGGCAGCCCGAGAGCCCCGCGCTGTGCCGCGGGGACGGCGGGGCGGGGGGGAGGGCAAGCGGGGGGCTGCGCGCTGCACCTGGCGGTGGGGAGCGCCCCCCGGCTTCCCCGCAACACAACAGGGCTTCCCAGTTCCTGACATGGAGCGGGGCTCGGCTTGCGGCAGGAAGGCCCGTCAGAGCTGGCGCCTGGTGGCCCGGCTGCTCCTCAGGCGCCGTGTGTGCCTTACGCACGGTGCAGGGGCCGCCCTTGGTGGCCGCGGCTAAGGGTCAAGCGGGGGGTTTCCACCCTTTTATTCTGTTTACTGTTGGGTCATGGCATAAGGTGTTCCACAGTTATTCCAGTAGCTGTGCAGCAACGTAGGAATTTCCAGGAGCGCCCTGAAATCTCCTCCCGCTTCCTCCTTTGTGTGCTTCCAAATGACAGAGGTGTCAGCCAGGGTGGCAGAGGGCTTCCCAAAACACAGCTCGGAGCTGCCAGGGTGTCGTCCTTCTGCCTCCCCGTCCTCCCGCCAGCGCCCCTCGGACTCCCCTCTTCCCTTCGGCCCACCTCTCTTTCCACATTGACTCTTTTAGCTCAGTGCCCTGCGCTGTTCCCCCGGTGCCGCAGCACATTCCTCGCTCCGCAGGCATTGCCTGGGATGTACAAGTGAGGCACCGGCTCGGCCCGGGGTGCCGTGCAGCAGCCCTCCCACAAAGGGAGACTTTTCATTAAACAAAACGGGGCTGGCCTGGGCCCTCCAGCAGCTACGTACACTCCAGCCAACCTTTCCTGGGCTGCTGCTCCCACACGTCTCAGAGGCCTGTTTGATGCCAGCACCGCTGAGAGAGGGAAGCCATAAGGAGAAAAAGGTTTTGTCTGTCCTCTTTTGTGCCCCAAGGAATTAATCTATTGGGAGTCAAAGAGAACAAACACAACACTCTATAACTTGAGAACAAACCACAGAACTTGTTGCTTAATGCTATCTTTTCTGTACACTGTTCAGGAGGGAAGAGGGGATAAAGCCCTTCCTGCCAGGGACATTTTAATGTGTCGCAGCACAAGTTAGAAGAATGGTTGTGCAGGCAAAGCATAACCCGTAGTGGGTAAAGTATTCAGTAATGGATGGGTATTCACAAACAGACATCAAATTTAGGCTTGCTGAGTGATCCTGGGTGAGGCGTTGAATCCTGCACTCTTTCTGCCTCTGTTTTCCATCTGTAAAGTGGAAACAAGAATTCACGCAGCCAGTGTAAGCATAAGCACTGCTGGGTTTGGAGAATGCCCATATATTCCTGTAACAGGGTTGGATAACTCCGAAGGTATATTACCTATTTGTGGGCTTCACGTGATTGTGGCTGCACACAGATGCCAGGGGGAATAGCCTTGTTTTCCAAACCTGGCCAGCTGATAATTGACCCACAAGCCAGGCGCAAGAGCTGCGTCTTCAGCTTTATGCTGGGAGGGCCAGGAAGGCGTTGCAGGAAAGCTCCAGCCGCTGTGGCAGCAAGTGCTGGGAAAGCAAATCGGACAAAGGGAAGGTAGGATTTCTTCCCAGCATCAGTTCTGATTTGTCACTGGCAGTGAAAAAGTTAAAACTCATAGGGTTATTCATGAATTCCGCTTTTTAAAAACATGTCCCATTAAAATGCAGATTTAGTCTTCCATTTGCAAAGAACATAGTTATTTCAAATTCTGTATGGGAATCCTTTTTGTATTTGTATCTTTTGGGTAGAAAGTCCAGCTGCCTCTTGTGAGATTGCACATATCTCTTCAGATGTCAACAAATCATTGAAAAGTGTCAGAAAGGGGGAAATGAAAGATAATTATTCAAACCATGGAGAGCTACTTTGAAAGTGAATAGAATCTGTCAGATAGTCTTTTGAGAACAGCAGTTGGCTGCTTGTATTGGATATATTAAATGGACATATCTAGAGGCAAGTAATGCTGTTTTAGATTTGGATCGGTTTAAGTTGGAGGATTTTTGTGGTGGAGGTAGCTGAAACCACCAGAAATTATTGAGGGGAAATTAGTTGGGAAGGTGTTATGTAGAGTTACGGTGACACATTAAAAGAAATAGAAAGCTCTGTAGATAAAATGCAGACTCTTTCAGCTAAAGGAACAGAAGCTTTACATATTTGTCTATTATATTTTGAAACTGTAGTGGGATTAAGGACAACGAGGATTTGACTAAAATGGATATAAATAGGTTGGTGGCAGTGTAAAGGGGAATACTCCTGAAGAAAATGTATCACAAAGAGCTTGGAGAAATCACCATTTTATCTGACTATCACAATATTGTTGGGAATTTTGCTTAGACCAACACTCCTTGCTCTTATGAGCAGCCTGATGATACTGGCCCCTGACGCTGTGAAACTTGCCCCTGTTTCTGGATGTCCGTTGGGATCTCCCACATCTGAAGTCTG
Source organism: Falco naumanni (assembly GCF_017639655.2). Taxonomy (NCBI): domain Eukaryota; kingdom Metazoa; phylum Chordata; class Aves; order Falconiformes; family Falconidae; genus Falco; species Falco naumanni. Next base: position 76,065,024 of record NC_054055.1, on the reverse strand, counting down.
CAAACAGATCAGAAATGTATCTCTTTTTTTCCCTGATACAGTTGAATAGATGATATTTCATAAGAAGCAGAGTACAGCTCAGCAAAAGGCTTTCTGAAACAGCTGTAAATGCTTGCTACTGTATCTCCCAGGGAAGATGTTGATGTTTTTACTATAACACTCCAGTAACGGTGAGCATCCCACAGGTATGCTGGACTATTAGCGAGTGCAGTGGTGCAGGCTGATGGATGAGAGGCCATCTGTGTGAGTTCTGTGATTTAAGCACATTGATCCGCATTCACACAGTGCAACTACTGAAGGTAAAGAAGACTTGGAGTAAATAAAAGGTGCAGAAAGAGGTACCAAAGATGAATAAGAAATGCACACAGGTGGGAAGCTGCAGCCAACATCTTTTGAGTTTATTTTTTTCAAGGTTTTTTTTTTCCCCTCTCCTTTTTTGTAACATTGTCAACTTTGTGCTTTTCCTGACCACGCCAGCCCGTGCTAGGTAATATGTAAATGGCAGAAAAACCTACAACAGCATTACATTACCTGGGCTTTTGTAGTTCTTAATCTTCTGGAGAGGAAGACAGACTGTGAAACAGGAGTGTCTGCCCTGGGCTGGGAATGGCTGGTGCTCCTGCACGGTTTTTTTCTACTCCAGTCATTCTTCTTGCTCTCAGATGGCACAGAAACATTTTACCTGTGTCCTGCAGCCCCAGAGGTACTGCCAGTTCTGGCACGTTTGAATGACAACACTTATTTCTGCTTTCTAGCATGAGATGGGTGCTCCCTGTCTCAGCCTCCATTTCTACCTTCTTACAGTGATCTAGCTTTCAGCTTTTGCCTCTTAAAAACCTGATTACAAAATTGGCGCACCTGGAAGCCCGTCCCATGTGCAGCTGCTCTACCATAAGCACAGTGACTCCTGTTGTCTACCAAATATTTTAAAATCCCTGCTGTCACAAGCCATCCCATCATGTCAGGTCATGGTGCCAATCGGATATGAACCAGGACATGATTGTGTCAAGACCTAGATACTCCAGACCACCTAATGAAAAATATAACTGAAGTTTTCAAAGTAGCAATGATTTTTTCAAACCTTGACTGTACGTCACAAAACCAGATCTCATTTGAAAGTTTTCTTTAGTCTTTTTTAATTTAACTGAATTTCCTAAATTGTCTAGCAAGAGCAAACTGAAAATCTGTTCCTACATTCAATGTAATTTAATCCTGACCAGGACATCCTCTCCAAAAAAACATGGATGAAAGGACATTTTTGCGACACCTGGGCCACCTACAGATGTGCCCAAGCAAAAAGCCGAGGTCCAGATCTGAACTCCTCCAAAAGCCAAGAGAGACCTATGTTGGGGGCTGGGTTCACGCCACTGTGGATGCTAAGAGTAGCCCTTGGAGAACCTGAAAACTCTTCTGTCTCTTGAGTGCAAACAGATTGATCATTTTGATTCAAGTCCTTCTCCTTTAATACTTTCCTTTTTCTGATCCACACAGGGGAAAATGAATTTAGCTTCCAGGTTTCAGTGCACACCACCATGTGCACACATAGCTAGTGTGGGCTTTACAATAGGAATTTGTTGGCTGAGTTACAGTCACCCTCTTTCAATGTTGTGATGTTATTTTTAGCAAAGGAACCTTGCAAATGAGCAAAAATAGACTCCAGAGTCCTCCATATTATCTTCGGTTTCACCAACCTCCTACCCACAGGCAACACGGGAGACTAGAGGGTCAAACTGTCCATTTCCCTGCCCTACAGGAAAAAACCCAACAGTTTATGCACAAGGGAGCAGAAGTGTTCAAGTAGTGACCCACAATGTGCCTACAGCACACAGTATTTCTCTGTTTCCTGCATTTTCTCCGTAGGCTGAGCCTTCTCTGGCCTTGCTAAAGAGCCCTTACATTAGTTGCTGCCCACTCCAGGCCCTGCAGCAACCTGCACGGCTAACTCCAGCCCCTTTCCACTGGAGAACTGGCTACACAACCATAGGAACAACTTAGATATGGTTTTGCTTATATTTCTGCTGTGCTGCCAAGAAGCCCTTTCCTAAAGCTGTAGGCAACCACAGCAATTTCTTAAAATACCCGTTTTGAGGAATGAGGCAACTTAGGGGGACCTGAGTAAGTTTTCTAGTGGATGAATCCTCATCCCTGCCCTCTGCGGGCTGGGGCCAGGTGCCTGGAGCTGTGCAGTGGCTCCGCCAGCCTCCTCTTTGGTTCCTTCCCAGACAGGTGTGGGGAGCAGTGACACCCGTGGAGAGCACCAAGCATCTTCACAAGGGGCTCCTCTGCCCCAGCTTCCTCCCACCTTCCTGGGGAGCCTACTGTGAGGTGAGATGCATCTCATCTCTTTTACGGTCAAGGGAGTTGTGGTGGATGGGGGAACCAACCCTTCCACACCTGGTGATGAATTCCACTACTTTTATGCATAACACCAAACGGCTGGAGTTACAGTTTGGGAGAGAGGTAGCTCCATCCCAGCTGCTCATTATTTTACAGGAAAGGCAAATTTTACCCTTCCCATTTCTCTGCTTTATTTGTTTGTATGCAGATAGCGTGCTAATAGCTGGCTAAATCAGCCCACAGTGCACACCTTTTCCTGCCCTGAGTGGGAGAGCTGCTGCCTGCTTGGCAAAGCAGCTGGAAGCTCATGGCAGTGAGGACTGGGAAGGAGAAGGCACTAAACCTTATTTATTTTCTTTCTCATTCTATTCCAGTCTCTAAAACCATAACTGAACTTCAGTGCAAAATCATGACTGATTTTCCCTCTCAGTTATCTCACTATTACTCTACCAAGATAATGGAAGGTACTGCAGATTTAGGCTAACGTACAGGGGAGGGGAAGCAGGGCTCGAATCAACCCAGTGTTACAGTTCAAAGGGATTAAAATGAGAGTGAGAAAGAGAGAAAAGGAAGAGCTGAAATGAAAGAAGTTTGAAAGAAACAAAAAAAATGATGTTGTCTTTGGGGAGTTATGTACTTTCTCCAGGGACGTTTGCTACTAGATAATCTTTGAGATGGTGGAACAAGGTATTTAAATCTCTGTTTCAATACAGGAAAAGGAAGAAGAAAGTAAAGAGCCAGCAAAAGGAAAAGGTGCCTTTTTTCTGGCAGAAAATCTACCTCTTACTTAAAAAAAAAAAAAAAAAAAAAAGAACTTGCTGTATCCTATTGATAATTGTGCCTTCAGCAAATGGTCTTTTAAATTCAAATGTATTTTTCCGCTGAGAAGCCAACACTTGGCCTTGAATAATCTTCTTCTTTCAACCTGATTATGTTGGGGTTTTGTGCATGCATGTACATATATATATAAAATTGTGGTGTTTGGGATGTATTCAAATGTTTGCCTTTTAGTGGGAGCTGCGTCCTTGCCCGTGTAGGTCAATGGACCCAACACCAAGAAAGCATCAATAAGAGCTCCCTGCTGGTCCCAGATTGGTGGCACTGGCACTGCACCCCAGGACCAAAGCTTCTGCAGTATTTTTCAGGGTACTTTTATGGGCTTCAAGGAAGTTTGCAGGATTTTTAATGCCAGGTGTTGTGTGGCTAAGAGGCCTGGGTCTGGAAACCTACGCGGGTAACAGAAGTGCCATGCCAAAAATGCGGCACCGTTTAATGATCTGTGTAGGAGAAGTTTAATCCTTTGGGTGTGAGGTTTATAATTCCACAGCGGATTAAGAGCCTTTGCCATTGAAAACTCTATGTTGGTGACTGATTTTTTTATCTATTGGGCCTGCAAACTGTATTTTCATATGAAAAGATAGAGTTCGGGTATTCAGGTGTTCAAGCTAAGCATGCTAATACAAAGGCACTTTATGCCTGAGGAAAAAAAAAAAACAACAACTGGGTAAAAAGAATTTCTGCTAAATTGAAAAGAGAGTTTTGAATCAGTCCCGAACTCAGTTCCAAGGAGCAAAGATAAAACTGAGCAATATAGTCTGCTCCTGATTTTACTTTCAGTTCACTATAACTACAGTTCTGATGCTATGAATTAGGTGCAAAAAAAAAGCCTGCTTGACCTGTGTGAGGGGAGTGTGCTTTTCCAGACAGGTGCTATCACTGAGAAAAAAGAGGAGCCTTTTTGTGCCTAAGAAAGAAGAGCCTTTTCATGCCTAGAACTTCTGGAAATCCCAGATTTATCAAAGTTACTACAGCGAAGTAATTCATTGGCAAAGGTCCCCTCTCCACTTCTGTCCTCTCCAACCACCTTTTGCTTTTAATGCCTGTAAACCCCCGGGTCTGATCCTGCCCCAGCACCAGCAGTGCCCCAGCAAGAGGAACAGCAGCCAGCACTTGTGTAAGGCCAAAGGGATGTGCATGTCTGCTAGCACGCACCGCTGCAACGATACCCTTTAGATTGTCTGCCTGTCAGAGCGCCTTCCAGCCAAGCAGACATTCAGCTTAATAAAATGGGCGTTCAGCTTGCGTTAATCATTCGGGTTACTGCGAAGCATTCCCACAAAGTCTGTAAATATCCACACATCAGTAGCATTGTCCCTGTAAAAGGATTAGCCTCTTTAATTAGATCTATCATCCCCTTTTATGAACGTTTCTCTAAGAGATACAGTGGTAGGAGCACCATACCGGCGAAGATAAATTGCCTCCTTTGAGAGAGCGACACTTCTGCCTTTGAGATGGGCCCTTTGCCTGGGTCCTTGTTCTGCCCCATGAAGCCGCCATTCAGGTACGGTGGGGCTGAGGGCGCCTTGTTCGAGCTCAGAAACTATTTGTGAGTCTGTGGCAGACTTGGACTTTCCAACTGGCACTGAGGAGAAAGAGGCGCTTGTTTGCCCGCTATTTGGGGGGTGGGGGAAGAAGGGGGCCAGTGCAGGTGGTGCTCTATCAGTAAAATGCTGTTGGAAGAAAAGCTTGCAGGTGCTGGCTCTGAAAATGGACGGGTGCTTCCTGGGCCCGGGGCGAGCTGAAGAGGACTGCCAAGGCCAGACAGAACTGCTCTGTTGCCTTAAGAGTGCATAAAAAAAGATGTTTCAATGCTGTCGTCGGATCTGGGTGGTTTGCCACGGAGGACAAAAAGTCTCCTGTAAAATTGGATTTAAATAGTCCTATCTCACTTGTGCTCTGGGTGACCAGATTCAATTGTGCCGGTGTCCCCTCTGCAGTATGATATCATAGCTTCAGAGGAAGGCTTTATTTAGAGGTCACATTAGTTTGTCCTGTGGATGTAATCATTTTTTGTGTCATGGACAATGTTTTACTGTGAAGATATGGGCCAGATGGCTCAGCCACTTGCAGTCCGGAGTTAAACAGGCTCTTTATTGTGGGTGAATAAACAGAACCTATTGTCCCCTGCTCGTGAAACTCTAGTGTCCACCGCTGGGTAAAGATGAAGTATGAAATTTTCATGGCTGAGGGAAGAATATGTAAAACAACAAGTAAAAGGGGTGTAGGCTTCCAAAACATACCCTCATTGTCCCTTCTGTTATTTTTTTTTCTCTCGGTAAATATCCATGAGGTATTTCCATGCCTCGCCATTGTCTGATGTTGCTAAGCGCTCGGGTCCCCCTCATCCTCTGCCCCCAGCCCGGTGGGCATCTTCCACCACGGCTGCCCCCATGGTGGGGATTTGGGGCTTGGGAGCGTCACCCCATCCTGCTTGTAGCCCTCTGTACGGGTGTAGTGTCTGGGCAGGTAGATCGTTGCCAAGCCCGACTCTGGTTATTTATTGGTTTATATCCCCCAAAGCAGCCCCTTGGCTGTGACTCTCCCATGAGCTGGTAGCGCAGAGAGTGCTGGCGGGCAGGTGGGTAAAGAAGAAGATATTTTCCTCCAGATCAAAGAGGTCAAATTCATTCCCCCCCCCCCCCCCCCCCCCCCTGCATTTTCCCCCTCAAGACCTGGCATAGTAATTCAGAGGGGATTTTTTCCTGAAGAAACATATATTTTCTGTTTAAACTCACCCCATGCATAGTTTCCTATATGGCAATGTCAGAAGTATTTCTTTCCTCTCTCTAATTGCAACCAAAGCCAACCTTGACTGGCAAGGAGAAAGTCCCTGACAGGTTTGGGTTCAGTCCAGACCTTCTCAGAGGGTCTGTCAGCCAACTGTTTGACAGTATGCAAATGTATGCAAATGGGGGGACACTGGCCGAACACCTGCAGAAAGTGTCCATCCCCACTCCTGCTATGCTCTACCTCCTCCGCACGTGGGGCTTTGAAATGCTGCTTCGTCTCCCTCTGTCAGTTTATTATGCGTTCGTCAGCAGAACGTGGGGCTGGTGAAAACCGCGCTCTTTGTCCTGCCGGGCAGCAGAGCCCCATGTGGAAGGGCCAGTGCCAGGAATGGTGCGATGGCTTCCATCCAGCCCTTGTGAATCCTCCTTTCTGTCTTTTAGGACCTTCCCTTCAGCATCTCAACCCTTTTGGGGTTGCCTGTGTCAAGGAAGGCCTTCTGTTTTCCTGGGAGTAAAGACATCATGTCGGTGGAGTCTCAGCCGAACAAAAAGGCTCTTTCTCGCCAGCAGCTGGAGCACAGGGCTGCGAGGGGCTGTGCATGCGCCGCATGAAAACCTGCGGCCGACTCTGACCGGTGAGGGAGGGAGGGAGGAGGAAAGGAAGGAAGGATGGAAGGAAGGAAGGAAGGAAGGAAGGAAGGAAGGAAGGAAGGAAGGAGGGAAGGAAGGAAGGAGGGAAGAGGAAAGAAGGAGAGGCACCTTGAATAAAGCAAAGTTGCTGGCCGCATACTGGCTGCCGAAGAGAAATGCTGGCTACCACAGCCACTGGGAGCAGCTGCGGGTCTCCTGTGTGCCTCCATGGAGCAGGCCCTGGAAAGCCAGGGGAGTCCAGTGGGGTCTGGCAGGGGGGTGCATGTGCATGGGGGACAATGGGTGTTTTGCTCCCCTAAGTATGCAGTGGGAAGGAGAGGGAGGGAGGCATTTTGGAGTGCTCATTGAATAGAGAAGGGCTGCAAATTCAGAAAAGTTTGGGACCTTCAGTGTGAGTCCAGACCCTGGATGGTAAGATCACTGGGTTTTGAGAACATGCTGGTTGGATTAAAGATGTATATCCCACACCAACTTCTAGTCAAAGAAGGGGTGAACCCTTCCAAATCCCGCGTAACAGCTTCAGTTTTATATAGTAAACATCCAAGCCAGTGGTGAGGTCTGAGGACCGCATGGAGACATGGCCCTCCAGCTCCCAGAGAACTCACAGCTGAGACTGGACCACAATCCAAACCATCTCTGACTGCTGTCAGGGCAGCAGGCACCTTCCTTTGATCCGTAGTCTCAATTAAAACCCACTAGCCTGATGCCAACGCTGGGGCTCCCAGGTGTACCTGACTCTTATCATGTGCAGTTGCATGGCTATAAAGTCATAACCCCCAGGTGCTGACCATGTGGCAAGCTGTGGCTAAACAACACGTGTGCCATAAGCCTAAGTTTACACCACAGTGATGGTTAAACTGGGGCTCCTGAGGCTGCCTGGAGAGACCTGTGCCAGTAGAGGTAAGATCTGCACTTGCTCAGTCGCTTGCATTAGGAGAAGCCAGGTGACGCTGGACTTGAAACCCATGTGGTAAAAAGTCAGTAAGTATTTCAGAACATGAAGCAGCATGTAGACACCGCAGCAGGTGTAATGCTGAGCTTTGAGGGTCAAAGGCCTGCCTTTGGACTGCCGAAATATGAGAAACACCCCTCAAGTTTGGGATACCAGCAGTCTTGGAAATGCAGGCAGGCTTCTGCTGAAAGCCAGGTGGACTTACAAGTGGCTGGTAATTGTTCCTAGGGCTTTTTCTCTGGCTGGGGATGAATAAGGAATGGGCTGTTGTGTGGGGATGGGGATGGGCAGTTAGTAGGGTGCCTATCAGAGCTCCCCTGGCACCAGCTTTGTCACCCACCCCCCTGGAACAGGAGTCTCAGAGGAACTTGCTCTAATTCTCACTGCACCATATGGAAATCAGTTCACGCTTTCTCTGGAGAGAGAAAATAAGTGCTCCTGCTTTCTGGCTTTTTTTCTTTTTCTTTTTTTCTTTTTTTGTCCTTTTTTTCTTTTCCCTTACACTTTGGAGCCCAAGGTAGCTGCATTTAGCAGCTTTAGTGTCCTTTCATTGCTGCTGCTTGCAGGGTTGTGGTCACTCAGGCAGCAGTAACTTTGAAAAAATGACCCGTCTACACCCAAACAATAACAGAATCCCCCTTTTTATGTTGGCAACGCCCACCGCTTTCTCTTCGCTTCAAGACTCCCCACGTAGACGCAACTGTTTGACCAGCCTTCTTCTGAACAACTTAATTAAGCAAAAGAAAAAGTGTCAGTTTCTGCCAACCTCACAAAAACAGAGCTGTGGGGGTAAAAAGGGGACGCGGCATCAGCCCACATTCCTCAACGGGCTAATGAAGGGAGACTCTTGCTTTGCAGTGCTGCCAGGCATAGCCAGGGTTATCGTGACATACTGCTTCACCCATCGCCCCAGCTGTGATGGGACTTGGGGTGACCCACATCCCAGAGGCACTGAGGTGCACCAGGAAGCACTGGGTGCTTGGCACAGCCGGAGGCACATGTGTGTATCCCTTCCCACCAGTCAGCCGTGGGGATCAAGCGGTTTTCTAAACTGCCTGAAAGGGGAGCCGCTTTTTTCCTCTCAGGGCTGGCTGTGGGCTTAGCAGACCGAACCGCTCCTGCTCCCACCACGGACAGAGGGTAGCTCTGGAGCCTCCCAAATTTCCCTGCACCTCTGCTGAGAGCCTGGCAGCTACGTGTTGCACACGTGGGTCTGTGGCTACTGCAAAACCTCACTGCCCCAAGCAAAAATGCCAGAAGCACTTGATTTCTTTTCCTTCAGAGACCTGATCTGCTCTGTAAGCATTGCAGCATCCTGTTCTTAGGCTGGCGAGGCTGCTCCTTACCCAGCCAGCTGCTCTCTGTCCAAGGAAAGGGATGAGGCTCTTACCACGAGTGCTTCAAGGGCCTGAGCTTTCATTGTTGGGTTTTTGTTTTTTTTTTTCCGAGGGAAAAATTTGCTCTTAACGGAGGAAGGAACGATGGAGCAGAACTGTCTCCCTGAGTTATGTTCTCCCCTTCTGTCTTTATCTCCATTAAAAGAGCATAAATTCATTTTAGGCTACAGTTCTGCAAAGGTCGGGGCTGCTCTGACTTTGCACAGCGCGCCTACCGCCTCTGAAATCAATGGGCCGGCTGTTCACCCTGCACAAGCAGGCACACATGTGGGTCTTTGAAGGACCACGGCTTTATCTGGAAGAGAGTTAGGCTTGGGTTGTTTCTTTTCAGATAAACAGCACATTTTGCTTGCACATTGCCCTATTCTCTCCTACTCCAGCCACCTCTTTTCTTCAGTTGTAGCTGCCAGGCAGGAGTTTGTGTACATCTGAGCAGTCCCCCTAGTCCTCAAACCAGACTGATACTGTTTTAACTAATGAAAATTAACAAAGCAAAATGGGTCTCCAAGCCCTTAAATGCTTTGCTATATTTTCTTGGGCTCTTCCAGTCCTGCTATAGCCTCTCATTTAAGAATAAAGGAAGCCAGCCATCAGAAGTGACATTCCCAAAGTGGTGTGATCTTTTGTAAATAAGGGTGGTTTATTCCCTTTTGAATTCTGGGATGGGAACAAATATGGGAAATGCTGGGGCGTGCTTTGCTGGGTGGGACTGCAAACGTGAGGGCAAAACCCACTGCAGATGTGAGCCAGCACCAGCACAAATCTCAAATGCCATCCTCAGCTGTGTCATTGTGAGACCTACAAAACTTCCTCATGCTGGCAGATGTGCACACATGCACGAACACGCACACATACACGTACAAATACAGACAAAAAAACACATGCGCAGGGTAGCTGATGGCATTGCAACTGCAGGGCTTGGGACACGGCAGCAGGTGGTGGCAGCTTGCAACCCCTGGCAAATAAAACTGACTTTGAGGTGCAGTCGCAGGCTGTTTTTACCTGATTACACAGCCATGAGGTGCAGAGGAAACTTCTTGTGGTGTGCACTGGTGCAGATGAGGCTGATGTCCCATGGAAAGCAGCAGAGTCTGCCAATGTGAGTTGTGCCAGCTTTTCACGGTGTTATGAGCTTAAAGCAGAGGGGTGTTTGAGTACCAGCATGCCGGCATTGCCTGTGAAATGACAAATGAAATCACAATGCTCCAATATTAGAGGGTAAAGAAGTGAGAAACCTTTTTTTTGCAACCTCCGACTGTTTCATTCTCCCAACACAACGGTACAGGAGCGGCGGCCTTTATTGTGATTAATATCTGGGAAGCTTCTTAACAAGGCTTAGCTTGATAGGTGGCTCTTGTTGGAGGAAATTTATGGCCTGGTACTTCCTCAGTGAGACTTCCCACGTTGAATTGTTGAACATTACTGACCCTGATGCCCAACACGAGGGGGTGGGGATTTACACAGATGTCTGGTAACTGTGGAAGGTGCAAAAATCCAGAAGAACAACCTGCATTACATCCATTGGAAGCGGCTGGTTAACAGAGGTCAGGGGGAGGCCCGAGCCAGTGTGTGAGCCTCAGTGTTTTGGTGCAGTTTGTTTTTTGATTAGTGCAGTTCATGACCGGGCCATCCCACCTGAATAACAATCAGTGTGATTCACAGCGGGCCAGGAGAGGGCAGGGACGCCCGCCGCGCCGCCCATATGGAGCCCAGCCCTGGGAAGTGCAGAACCTTCCCAAACCCAGATGGTTCGGCTTGACGGCTTTGGCAAGGCACCAGCAATAACCTATGACGATATGAAATCATCAAGATCTCGACCCCCCCCCCCGCCTTCTTTTCCCCTACTCACCCCCCCTCCCACCTCTCTTCAACTGTATGTGCAGAAACAAAGCCATATGGGAAAGGGAGCGCGGCTGTGGATTAATGAACATGCATGAAATGGAGATCGGCTGCCACTTAACGATGCAGTCATTAAAAACTAGTGTCTGCGCGCACTTTTCTTTTTTTTATTTTTTTCCTTTTTCTTTTTATCTGACATTATATTTGCCTTCATAAAGGAAAAGGCGAGCAGATGGGAGGGCAAGGCTGGGCCGCCTGTGGCAGGAGGTTGTGAGCATCAGCCCTCCCATGCAGGCAGAGGTAAAGCGTTGGGGAGCGGCACAGGGAGCCAGCACTGAACTCTCACTGCTGCCATTTCCGCTGCTTCCAATGAATAGTTTCCGTTAACCTGGACAGGTTGCATCTCTCAGGGTAAATGAGATAATTACAACAAGCAGTGGCTGGAAGAGCCCTAGTGACACCTTAGAAATACGTAATATTTAAGCCCTGGCCACTGGTGGTCACGGAGCATCTTGCTGGTTTTGGGGAGGGCATGGGTGGGATGCACCTGAGAGGTGCAGGGTGCCCAGGGTGGGAAGGGCAGGCACTGTGCTGGTCGGCCAAGGTTTACGAGTGCTTCCACAGGAGCCTGTGGACACAATCTGGTTTGCTGCCAGCAGCCAGGAGCCCCTGCGGTGGGGGGACAGAGAGGAGGCTTTTGACCAGCTGGTTTTAGAAAGACGTGTAGACCTCGGAGCAGGAGGGCTGGGGTTTAATAAACCAAGTGGCTCCAGGAAAGGGGCAAGTTTTAGCTCAGAAAGTGCCTGTTTGGGAGAGCATATGAAATGGGAGCACTACTGAGAAGCCACCAGCCTGAAGACCTCCTTCATTCACCTGCCCCCTCCCAAAGGGCACTGCTTGCTTGCCCCCTGTTCCCTCTTTGCCTGAATTACTTGAAAATTCAGGCTCCAGATATAAACTCTGAATAAAGCTGAGATCTGTGTATAGCCTGTGTTGACTATCACTGTCCTTCAGGATAAAGTATAACATGTAAGTGGGATTTTGTATATTATTAATACTTTTAAAATAATTCCTCCCCTCAAAACAATCAAACTCATAATGCCAAGTTCCCAAACATACAAGATGAGAGATGCTCAGCCAAAGAACTAGAAGAAATCATTTACACAAATAGTTTGTACAGTGTCCTTTGAACATTGTGCTCTAAATCTTTTTAGTCTCATGAGTATTCATAGTTTTTTTCAAATAATTTGAAAGCGATTTCTTAATGAAGGCTAGAATATCCCTTTTAAACTTCTAAGTGCCGTTGTTTTTCTTTGATCACCTCTATACATTCCATATTCCAGCACCCTTCTCTCTGCTGCATATTCATGTCCTTGGGATAATTTAAAGGCATACTTGCATGTTTGACAGTGATAAATAAAATTCATCCATCATATAGCAGAACCTCTGGGGAAAATTAAGTATCCCCAGTTTCAGCGCTGTTACTATCTGCATGATTATGAACCTGATCCAAAGCTCGTTGAACTGGTGGCAATATTTAATGAGCCAGCAGAATTATTCTTGGTTTAAAAGAAAGAAAACCCATACAACTTGTTTTTGGCAGTTACAGACAGTGGGATGTTGCAAAACCTTACTGTTGACTGCCCATCTCACTAACTGAACATTGTGATTTCTTCCAGGTGCAACCTCAGTACCTCTACAGAAGAGGATGGATTGAGGATCAGGTCTCAGCTCTGGCTCAGCACACTGTCCACTTTATTACTGTGAAAGGTATGAATTTTATTTGCTTGTGGGATATAAATATTACGTTTTTGCATGCCTTTTCAGGAGCATGAAGCCATTGCAGCAGCTTGCTCCACCTAATGAAACTGTGGCTGGAAGGGTGTCTGCCTCCAGGAGACCCATGTGCTTATCCTAGAGATGCTGCTGCTCCTCAAAAATGTAAATATCAGACTATTTATCACCTGCTCTCTATGTCCCAGAAGCAATGCTGGTGCCAGTCCTTGCAGGAGCTCTTTGACATGGCAAAGCAGCATTAGATCTGTATTACAGAGGGAGAAGCAAGGGAGAAGGAAATTGCACCAAGCCCAAACATGCACGTCATGTTAGCCCAGATGGGGACGTGGGCTCACCCCAGCTTTGGTTCTCCCTTGCAGGCTTGTCTATCTGAAATTTGGGGCAGTGTAGAAGGGATTCCAGTGCTAGCCTTTGTACAGACTGGCTATGTGGTGAAGCAGAGTCCTGCCTGGCTGCTTAGCCTGAAAGCCAGTGGGTTGTTTCCAGTCAGGGTTTATTTGGGGAGGAGGGAGGTACCAGTTTGGGGTGGAGAAGGTTTTATCATCTGTTTTCCCAGCCACTAAAACTACCCCAGCCACCAACTGCACCAGCAGAACAAGGAGGCCTTGAAATCAAGTTGGTGACTCAATGCTGGGATGCTGGGATGCTTTTTTCTCTGGATCCTGCCCGTCCTGACATCCCAGACTGGATGGACTGAAGAAAATAGAAAGCTTCCTGGGCCTGGAGCTGGAGCGAAGCAATGCTGCAAGCCAGGGTCAGGAGAAACACAGAGCAGGATTTATCTCACCTCTTTCAGGGCTCCTGTGTCCCCTCGTCCATCCCAAGGCAGGTGTAGGAAAAAGTGGGTGCCCCTGCACCTCCCGTAAGTGCAAAAAGGAGACAGGACAGTCGGTTTGGACCAGCGAGTTAATTTTTGGACAGTTAAAAGCTTGTGTGATGACTACCCAACCTTCATGATCATCTGGGGGAAGATTCTGTGCAGGAAGGAGACCTGGTGGCTGCCCAGCGAAGGCCCCACGCAGCAGTGAAGGACTGGAGGAGCTGAGGTGGGACACAGGGGAGGGCACAGCACAACTGCATTTAGCTGTGCACTGCCAATCCACCAGCCAGAAGGCAGGTAGCAGCACAATCATGTAAATCATGGCCAATGCTCCTAGGAAATTTACAGCTGACCAGTGAAAAATGAAACAGCCTGACCTTTTGCTTTGGGCTACAATGGCTGTGCTGCCGCTGGCCCTGCTCCCCTCCAGACCACTGGAGAGCCAGTTGCTATAGCTGTGACATTCCCCCTGCAGTTGCCTGAGAAACGTGCTGAAGCCCCTGGCCGACACCTCCGGCTCTCAGCATCCCCCCCTCCAGCACTCGAGATGTTTTATGTGCCGATCCCAGTGTCCGAAGGCACAGGCGGAGGTTAAGACCTTGTCCCATATTCTGTCCCTACTTAGCAGGATCCCTCTTCAATGCTCTCACCCGGAGCAGGAGATGATCATGTTTAGTGACCTGTCACACTAGTACTTCAGGCTTTTGTTCTGGGAAATTGGCCTTCCTCTTTTCGATGTGAGAGGATTTGGGCTGTGTCATTAGAGCCATCAGCCTGCCAAGGTTAAGGGAGCAAGGAGAGAAAGCTGTTTCTCCATAAGCAGTGGCGGGTCTGAAATGTCTCACCTCCTTTGAAGCAGAGGTTCCCATCCCAGCAGCACTAAAGCAGCCCTGGGATGAGAAGCAGAGGGCTCTGCCACTTATGCTGTGCGGTGGGTTCCCTGGGAAGTAAACAGGCTGCTCTCTGATCTTCATGGGCATTATATAATGCAAACCTCCACCCTGAGAGTTACCGCCTTGGTATCTCAGTGTGGGGAAAAACCCCACAACTTCATCTATTAGCCAGAGCTATAGGCTCTGCTCCTCCCTTGCTTAGATGTGCCTTTGGCAAATTTTATCCGGAAGGCTGATGGGAGGAGGACCAAGGATTTTAGGCTCCCCTCCTAGACAGCTTGTTTTAAAGGCACCGGGGATATTCCTCCTATTCCCAGGAGGAATATCAAAACAGACCCCTTAAAAACCTGCTGAGTGAACTGTGGCATTTCAAGGAAACAGGTGGTAAGTTTTGCCCCAGCCATCCTGCAGCAGGGAGGTTGCTGTTCCCCGCTACAAACCTAATGCCTGGAGAGGGGCTGTGCAGCATGGGAGGGGGTCTCCTCTGCCTGCTCAGCGTTGCAGACAGGCAGCTGCCCTTTGCGTGGCTTTGCCTTCTCCTGCCATGGCCTGGACCTCACCAGCAATACGTACCTCCTTGACATGACCATCTCCTTGGGGTTACAGCCAGGGTGGGTTGTACTCAATGAGGTGGTAAGAGGTGATGGAGGTGGTTGTGTCTCTGCCATCTGCCCCTGAGGAGGAGCAGTATGCTTTTCTTAATGCCGTTGTGCCAGCAGTGCACCACTGCCCACAGCTGGCTGGGAAACAAATGGGTGTTTCTGGAATACCTTCTCCCTCCCAGCCCATTTTGTCCCCTTTCCTTTCACAGCCAGTCTTTGCAGTGTCAGACTGTGAAGGTTTTTGCTGGCTGTATTACCCGCTCTGGCTCAGCAGCTCCCCTGGACTTTGTCTAGGGGGTCTGTGGGTGGGAGCACTGGGAAGCAGGGATCTGGGTGGTCTGAGCCTAGGGATGCAGCCAAGGATGTGGAGCAGGGCTTGGGCAGGGTCTCCAAGGAGGCAGAAGTACATGGGGCTTTGGAGGACAAGACTCTAGAGGAGCCACCCTGGGGAGGGGGGTGGATCATGGCCACAGTTATTGGGTCCTTGGCCACCAATGTCACTGATATTTCTGTGTACTGGTGGGAGAGATTTTCTCCATTACTTTCTCAATTCACGTCCCCAAGGAAGGGAGTCTGTGGGCCTGGGTAGCAAGTGGGCACTGCATGGTGGTCTCTCAGCATTTTTGGGATGGAGCTGGACTCCAGGCTCTGTGCAGTGAGGATGGCCTTGTGCTGAGAGAACAACCTGTCTGAGGGGACCTCTGAAGTTTAAAAGTGTCTTCCTGAAGATTCATCCTATGTCAGGTTGGTTGGAGCCTGCATGGGCACTTCTGCCAAGCAGCTGCTTCCCACCCTGGGAGCTGCATGGGGTCAGCACGGGGCACTGATGTTTTAGAGTTGGGAGTTTATCTTGTTGATCTCAATTTCATTGATGGCTCCTCAGCTTTTTTCTCCAACTTCTTTCTACTGAGGGTGCTGTTGGTGCTCTATACCAACGTGATCCAACTCCAAAGAGCTGTTGCTACTCCCGTCACTTACTCCCACGTTCAATACCTGTTCGTACCACATGTGATGTAGTGTTACAACGCTGCTGCTCTGCCAAGCCTGTCACAGGGTAGTTTTGTATGCATGGGAAGGCTTATACTCACGTTTCAGATTCAGACCAAAGGCTGAGCATATTTTCCACGTAGCAGCTGTGAAATAAACTGGAAAGGGAATTTATAGCACTTTGGTTCCACTGCAGTAACCCTCCATGGTAAATTTAGGCCACTTACTTTGCAGTGGAAGAGTGGACTTGCATCCAGGCTGACACATAGGGATGAACACCAGAGAGAGCAAGCCATGCAAAACTGTTAAAAATAAGTGAGGTTTCAACACGGAGAGTCTCATCCAAGCCTTGAGCATTGCATGTGCTCTCTCTTCATCTCCAGCCCAGCCAAATCAAGACTGACCCTGGGTAGGCAGGGTTGTTACCCCAGGGACACCAGGTCCAGCAGGGCTTGCTGCTCTTGGCTGGCTTAGTGATGCAGGTGCGCACAGGCAGCTTCAGATGACAAACAAGATCCAGCAAAAGCTTTGTAACTCAACAAGCAAAGCAAGTTGAGCGCTGGCAGCATCAGGCCCTGCTGTGTTGCTTTCGGTGGTCCATTTCTGGATGAAGAAGCAAACCTGGAGCTTCGGAACACTGGCCCCAGATGTCCTCGTTAGTGCCTCTGCTTTGTGGCTTTGTGAAAGAAGCCAGACATACCTGGACAGTGCGACCCTGGTGTGGGAGCCCTGGGAGGAGGGAAGAAGGGAAGCACGCCCAATGTCAGACATCATGCTTGGACCTGCAGCATGCAACACCTCCCTGGGCTGGCGACAACGGGTAGGTCGGGACAGCAGCTTTTTGTTGCGATCTGATTACAGCCTTTCTGTTCCTGCTGACCCTTTGCTATGGGGTGGGTTTTTTTGTTTTGTTGTTTTTTGTGGATTTTTTTTTACTTGAAAGAATTAAAAAGTACAGCTTCCATGAATAAATATAACTCTTAGCTCCATCTTATTAACTAAAAGCAATTTAGAGCTAAATACAGTGAATGTTAACAAAAAGCCAAGAATAGAAAATTGTTTAAGTGGCCAAAGAAACTTTCTCCCATTGTGATGCAAGCCAAGCTATGCCAGCTATATGTAAATGTATGCAGTAGGCTCTGTGCATGTGTCCACTTTGAAGTTGCCATCTGAATTTAATTCTGCCTTTGTGATTAAATCAGGCCATTACGTTTAATCTCACTTAATAGTAAGAAACGCTCTTTGTTGTTTTCTATAGGCAACATATTCTGCCCCTAACATATACAGCTTGGCATTCACACTTTACTATTAATCCCCGATGGCTGATAATTGCTTCATCTCCAAGTTCTCTGTCCAATTCACAAGGGAACTGATTGCAACTATTCTTCCCCTATACATTAATGCACTGTTTTGGTCTTACTTCTTTGGCTCAGTGAACCCTATCAAGCTGTCCACATTTTCTGGGCATGTGGGCGTATTGTAAGTTGTTAAATTAAATTCTGTGCTGACCCCCTAAACACCAGAATCTATTAGCGCTGCAAGTTAGCTGATTGACAAGTGGGGCTACTTTTCCACTCAAAAACCTGACATAAAAAAACCACCACAGGCTAAATAAGCCTGAATATTTTGTTTCAAGTGAAAGTCTGAGGTCTTCAGCCTGCTGTCTTTCTACTTACAATTTCATTACTGCAGCAGGATCAATTGTATTATTACCGAGGTATTGTTTCATTGATATTACATATGTCAGTCAGGAAATTCTTTGGAAAAAAGAACAAGTATCTGGAAGATGTCTTTACTTTGCTTGAATCTGGAAGTGCATGCAAATTTTTTTTCCAAGTATATTCAATTCAGAGAGCTGGGTTTTTTTTTTAATTTCTGTTTTCTTTTTTTATCCTTCTCAGAAGATGGCCTTCATTCATAATTACTGAATTATGCCCAAGGAGCCTCAGACTGTCATTATTTTGCCAGAAATGTAAAAAAAAATCCTCAGTACAGATTCCTGCAGGGAGACCAATTGAAAGAGACACTCAAGCTCCCCAGGAACGAATACCAGCAGTTTGGGTTTCCTTTCCTTTACCAAAAGCCTGCATTTAAACAGATCCATAGGCTTTTCCATCACAGAAGAAACAGACTGATACAGCGAAACCCACATATAAACAGGGTCTTATTTCCACTGCTAGCAGTGTTACACCTTCCGTAGCTGCTCAGCGGGACTGCAACTACATGTTATTAGATGAGTGACTGTCACAAGTTATTAATATTTCAAAATGCTGCAGTGGTGTATGGCATTTCTTTACTCTGATTAGATTTCATTGCACTGACTGTATTAAAATAGATCTTCAGTCGTCATACAAAGTTTTTGAAGTACTGATTTGGGCCATGCAGAAAGTGAGAAAATGCGAAATTTAACAGCAATGACTTTTTTTTTCTTTTAATCTCACAGGTACAGAAAGGCTAAAATCTACCATGCATCACAGCAGAAGTTAACTGCTAACTAACGTAGGTTTAGAGGACATGGCTGGTGATCGTCATTTGCAGTCACAGAATCATAAAAAAATTGAGGTGGGAAGGGACTTCAGGAGGTCTGTGGTCTGACCTCTTGCTCTAAGCATGGCTCACTTTGAAGTTATATCAGGGTGCTCAGGGTTTTGCTGATTCCGGTCTACTCCCTCTTGTCATTTTGCTGCATGCCTCTGAGATGCACCTGGCTCCATCTTTTCTGCAGCTTCCGTGTAAGCAGCAGGAGACTGCTGTTATTCACTCCTCAGGCTTTCCTTCTCCAGGCTAAACAAATCCAGTTCCCTGTCCCATAAGATTGAATTTTCTCTCTGGCCATATGAAAGCACCCACAAGCACTGAATGTAGCTTTGTCAGTCACAGTGGAGTCAAGTAGCAACCATATTCAGGTGGCATGCAGCCCTGCTGCTTCTACACCCTACGTGGTCACCTTGCCACAGTTGAGACATCCTCAAACCTCAGTGAGCTCCTTCGTGGATGATGGGAAAATGCTATTTCTGCATGTGAGCCAAGTGAAGGTTATAGTGATGGGTGGACAAAACCAAACAGACAGTTGTGCTGCTCCAGTGAAATTTCCCTATGTGCATTCACAGTTGGAGTTGGGGAGCCTCCCTGGTTTCCTCACATGTGCCTTTCCTAACCTACATTTCAAGGCAGGCTTTTTATAATGGGCTAGCTACAAGATATTCTCCTGACTTGGCAGATGCAGATCCAGCCTTCAATACTTGAAGCTGGTCCACAAGAGTGTGCCATAACTCAGTCAGGGAAGCCATCAGCTGATGGTGGCCAATACTGAAGGCTGCAGCACATCTTCTGCAAACCCATCTAATCTGTCCTCTGTGCTCCGAACTGGCTTCTCTGAATCTACTGTGCTGAGTACAAGATCTTGCCCTGTATTTTCACAGCGGCCCAAGCTCAGGATGTCAGAGAGATTGTTTCCTGCTTCAGCACAAAGCTGGCAAGTGATGCCCTGCTTGTCATACGTTGGGGATGATTCCTCTGTGCGGGTACATCTTCCATGTGGGCAGCAGAGCTCTCTCTGAATCCCAGCTGAAACTGTGCAACCAATTCTCTGCTGTGCTTAGGTTTGTCTCAGACCTTCTCTTTCTCTGTGGCAAGTGAAAGTTTTTATGGTTGCCTTCGCCAGTACCAACACAAAAGAAGAGGTACGCGCAGGAGAGAATCCACCAGGAGGCCCTGTGGAGTTTTCTGTAGAAATTGCCCCAAGGAGCTGACCTAAGGCGGTATTTTGGAATTTACTGTAAAACCACTGAAAGAAAAGAGAAGCATATTATTTTTATCATGCTAACATTTGAGTCACTTGAGAAATACCACTCTTAGCCCCAGATACCCATAAGTCAGAGACTATTGCACAAATCAGTCAGGCCTTGAGCATTATCTAAGATTAAAAACCTGCTCATGCTAATTTGTGATCTCTCTATAATCACTTTGTAATGGAAGTGCTGTAAAAAAAATCCCAATAAATGCTAGTGTTAAAAAAATCACATAGCTCAATCTGAGTGTTTTGTAACCTCCTCCCATAAGTCTAAAAGTCTTGAGGAGTAGAAGACAATCTGAGCCTCATATTTTTATTTCTTTCCTTCTCTTCTCTTTACTTACAGGCCTTTAGTTCAGAATCAAATGCTTTATTT
The DNA here is from genome assembly GCF_017639655.2 of Falco naumanni. Classification (NCBI taxonomy): domain Eukaryota; kingdom Metazoa; phylum Chordata; class Aves; order Falconiformes; family Falconidae; genus Falco; species Falco naumanni. The sequence continues at coordinate 76,045,011 of NC_054055.1, read as the reverse complement.
GCTTCACATACATTTTCCCTCTCGTTTTTTTGTTTGTTCAGGGTGGCTACAGTGAGACTGATGTCAATTGATCAGAGCGAAATCATTGTGATTTATTAGCTACTTTAGAGAGGACAAAGCCAGTGTGACCCAGAAGGCCATAAATTTTTGTCTACATCAAGCATGAACAGAAGAGGGTCTTTTTTTTTTTTTTAAATGTAGATGCAGCTCCAGAAGTTGTGGCTTGTATTTCTGCTGTTGTCTCCCAGACTGTCCTATGATTCCTGCAGTTCAGAGCCAGCTACGTACTGTATTTCCATAACCAGGAGCACACATATGTTCTGGAGTTGAATGATTTATTCAGTGAACCTTCCCAGTGATTTTCAATAGTTCTCTCCAAATCGGCATCTCTAAAACATTGCACAGGTGCTTTTTATTTTTATCCTGTTTCAGCCGCCTCTTTTGTGAGTAGTTCGGTGACTCCTGTGAGGCATTTTAATTAATTCATTTACATTGCTAGGTTGCCTCACACTGGCTTCAACAAAAGTCACTTTATTTACTTTATAAAACAATTGTGTCCTGCTGCACACTGTAATCTTGCCATAGGCAAGAAAATGGCTACGTGGGGACTGGAGGCTGCTCTTAAAGCAGGAATCGGACTCCGCAAGAGTAAAGGATTTTGTCCTGGTAGTTTCCAAGGGCCACTCTAAGGAAAACTGGTAAGGAATGAGATTAATGCTCTAATTAAAGGAACAGGAAAGAAACCTGCTAGTTTTGTCTAAGAAGTGATTTGTATGCCAATGAAGCCTTCAGAACTCCCACAGCCCCCAAATGCTGAATGCTGTTTAATAAATCAACGATGTCTTATTAAGTTTTCCATCCATCCATCCAGGTAATTATATAACTTTATTACCATTTTCTCTGAAACATGTCAGTGTTAGACTTATTTACATTATTTGGATCAGACAGAGCATCAGAGCTAGCCTTGGGAAGGCTGGCTTAAGTTTCAAGTTGTTTTTTTTCATTTGTCATTAGAAATGACTGAGGTTAAATGTCAACAAGAAGCAGTGTGAATGCTGGCAATTTGGGAGGTACCCACAGAAAATCGATGCAGAGGTTTGTTTCAAAAACAAGCAGAAAAAGTTGTTCCATGTGCAGTTCTGACCAAACTAAGAGAGCTTACAGTGAAGCATGTACCCTGCAGCAAAACTGGTAGCAAGAGGGTCCCAAATAAATTAAAAAATAATCATATTTATCCTGCCATGTTTAAAAAATAATTTAGGTTTTGAACTTCTCCCAGACTGCCTAGCAGCTACTTTGGATTTGTTCTTAGCATGAAATGGGGGCATGATGGCAATCCCTGGCCCAAGCCATCTTACCACCGTCTCACTTGTAGGAATACAGAAAAAAAAATTAGACCAACTTTAAAAGGACTTTGAAAACCCTGCATACAAAGTATGCAACAATTTAATCTTGCTGCTATTAGTATTAACAAGTGTTTGCAATATTTTCGTAATAAAAAGCGTTGGTAATTCCATTGTGAAAGAGGAGAAGTGAGAACTGTAACAAATAGCATCTGTCAATGCAATAACGGCTGCGAGATGACCTGAGCGGGACCATGATGGCAAGAAAGAGACTTATGGTAAGTTGGGCTTTGAAGAGCTGCCTTTCATTTTACATTCAGAGGCTGTGTTCCTGGAGTCTTTTACTCCTATTGCAGCAAAAGCCTGGAGATCAACTCCAAGGACTTTTTATTCCTAGAAGTACTGTAATGTGTGCACAGCTCTGAAAGCACATGGAGCTTTCAGAGTGCCCGGTGATGTCCTGCCCATATCAATGGTGCCAGCAAGCGCGCCCAGGCGGGCGGTGAATGCTTGGCAAGCTTTTCCCCGAAGTTGTTCAAGCTGCCCAACCTGCATCTCGGATCCTGCCACCACCCAAGCTGTACAATAACCATCTGGACTAGCCTTGAAGTTTCATTCACTGCATAGGACAAAGTCACCGTTTCTTTTTCATAAACGCTGGCGGTGCCAGTGGCGGGGAGGGCATGCTGATTTATTTGGTCTCCAAACTGTTCTTGGAGGACATGCCCTTTCTCTCCAGGGCTCCGGTACTACCTTACTTTAGCATCATGGACTTAAGCACAGAATGCCACTCTGCTCTCCCTGCCACCACCTTCTCTGGCAGGCCACAGCCAAGTCACCCACACGCCTTTCATCCCGAGTGTGAAGGCTCATTATGGGATGCCTGCCAGCTGACAAAAAATAAGGCACCGCACCCCGAGCAGTGGAGCACTATTAATATTTATCATATAATTACCAAGTATTACAGTTACGACCGCTGAGCCTGTCCCTGCCAAAGGAGGGGTGGGACGCGTGAATTGCCGTGGGGTGATTTTTCTGCGGTGATTGTGTGATTCCCGTTGAAGGCTCGGCACAGGCGACTGTCCCCGCGGCGACAGGCGAGGCACGGACTGAGCACCGGGGCAGCCGCCCGTGCCCGAAAGGCGCTCCTCCCGGCAGCTCGGCTGGGAGCGCGGGGCGCGGAGCCACCGCCCGGGGCTGCGGGCCCTTTAAACGCGGCGCGCCCGCTCGGCGCCGGCGCTGGCCAATGGGAGGGCGGGCACGGCGGGGAGCGGGCTCCCATTGGCTGCGACGCGACGCGGGGGCGGTAGGCGCGGCCCGGAGGGGGCGCCACCGCCCTGCCCGCCGCCCCGCCCCTCGCTCTCCGCGCCCGCTGGGCAGCGCCCGGTGCTCCGCGCCGTGTCCCGCCGGCCGGCGTGGCGCCGCGGGGAGGGGAGGCCCGGGCTAACGGTGTTCCCAGGGACGCGTGTGACTCTCAGTGGAGGAACGGTCCTGCGGAAATACCCGCAAAAAGCAGCCGCGGGAGGTTACGGACGCACTTGTCTCTCGGTTGCCTGTTGAATGCCTGAGCACGGGACTGCCGAGCCCTTGGGAGGGCGGCCGGGCAGCCCGCGGGGCCGGGGGTGCGGAGGGGCTCCCCGGACTCCACCTCCCCCCTGCGCGGAGCCGGGCAGGCCGGGCCCGGGGCGGGGAGGGGCGAGCGCAGGCCGCGCGTGGGCGCGTGCCGGCGGCGGGAGCGCGCGGGTCCCCTCGGGCACAGCGCCCGAGCGCGGCGGGGACCGGACCTGTTCGGTGGGGAGGAGGGGGGGGTCCACGGGAAAAGCACGCGGGCGGGTTTTGAAGGATTCTCAGGTTCTGCCTGACAGTTCAGACAAACGGGAGATCGATGCATGCCCGGCAGTGACCTGGGCTCGTAACGTACAGCAGACGTGCTGCTGGTGGGGCCGAGAGGAGCTGCTCGTGAATCCGGGAAAACACGGCAAGAGGCTGTCAGGGGCACCCCGGCCCCACTTCCAGAAATCCCTCATGCTCTACCAAACGGTACATGGGAGACTCCTGCCTCCCTCGGAAGCGCCCTGTCGTTGCCAAGGGGTGGTGGTGTAGTGCTGGTTGAAGTGGCATGACCCACCAGCAGAAGCTTCGCTCCCACTGTGAGTAGTCGGAGGGAGAGCCTGCCTCACGCTCCAGGGAATCCTGCTTCCAGCGTTCAGCGCATGTTTTGAAAACAGTAACATACTCCCGTGTTCTTCTGGGGCTCCTCACCAAAACCTGTGCAGAAGTTCAATGCAGAGGAAAAAACCCATAAGCATCCTGCAGGTGGTAGAAAACACAAGGAGAATCTCTCCAGGAAGGTGCTGGGACTGACGTTCCTAAGGATGCTCTTTTTCTGAACAAACTGTCCCACCACATGCGCAAATTCCCATTTGACAGGAGAAGGGCACTGGAGTACGTGAGGGCCTTGTAGGAAACCAGTTCTTCCCTTAGGGAGTCCCTGGCCAGAGGAGGTGGCATCAGGGCCTGTGGTGAAATGGGACCCTTTCCCTCCTTGTGCAAGTGAAGCCAGAGAGGGGGTGAGGACCAAGCTTGTAGGGCTTTCCTCATCCTCTTTCCCTGTTTCTCTGTTTTACACCCTGTTCACAACCACCTCTCTGGCATCAGCACCTTGAGGGTCCCAGGTGGGGGGGGAGTGGAGTCTCCTGCTGTGGGAGAGGAGCTCTGGGCGCACACACACAATTTTGCCGCCTTCTTCTCCAAGGGAATTACAGGAGCGCATACACTGCTAGGTGTAATGCAGCAGGCTCAAAACTGAAAATCTACTGCTTAGACTTCTGCTCTGTCGCAGGGTTTTGGTTGGTTTTTTTCTCCTGGAAGGGTATTTTTCATCTCTGGAAAAAAAAAAGTACATTACAACAACAACAGTTTTGAGTTATTGTTGCAAGAGTTCAGTCCTGGTCACTACCATCCCTCCCCCTTTGCATTTCCCAGATCCCCGAGAGGAAAGGAAAGAATTAATGAAAGAAAGAAAAACCTTCAAAAAGAAAGCAGGGGTCTCCTCTCAGACTCTCACGCTTGCAAGCTAGCTCCTGGCACGCTTATAGGCATGGCACACAGCCTCTTCTCTCGGCACAGACTTGGCAAACCTGGGCCAGGGCTGGCCTTACTCATTGTGTTCAAGTCACCTTCTTGATTACAGCAAAAAAAAGGCATTTGTGGTGGGTGACTGAATTGGCCACCCTACTAGACAGAAGGCAGAAGGAGAAAAAATAGGAAAGAAACAGGCAAATTAGTGTTGCGGGGAGAGGGGAGAATGACACCCAGGGGAGGAAGCGATACCGGCTGCCTCCTATTTATAAGTCAGCTCTTGCCTGGCATTTTCTGGATGCTCATAAAGCTGTGATACAGCCTGTCTGCCCTGCTCCCTCCCTGGCGGGTCCTGCCACCAGGGAGTCCCACCAAGGGGTCCCACTGCCTCTGGGGGAGCTGCTCCAGGCATACAGGGGCAACAGACAGCTGCTACTGAAGCGGATTGGGGTCCCCTCTCACCAAGCTGGGACTACCACAGGGGCTGTGGCACCTGCACCTCTGTGGGTATTGCACACACACAAACTCTCTCTAAATGTAATACATAAGTTCAAGCCTTTTATGCTGTGTTGGGGAAGAGGTGGGAATTCATCACATTGCCAGGACAAGCACATACCTGATTTAACCTCTCTGTGGGTTTATAAAGAGAGTGATGTATGTGGTTGTGGTGGCAAATTCTTGGGTTTTCTCTTGCTTTCATATTAATAAACCATTTTCAAAATGCAGGCAGATGAGCATAGCAACTGTGCAAAGGATGAATTGAAAGTAATTTCTAATTCAAACACATTTATTGTTTCTGTTAAAATATGGCAAACTCATATATCAGTTGCAAATAATTCTGTTGAGTGAATATGTTTTGCTGCAGACATCAGGAGCTTCTTGGGGTTTTTTTTAGCGAAAAATATGCAAGAATAATAAAAGTGCAAATATATCACCTTGTAGCAGTTGGCTGTACTCTGTTAACCTGAAACACCTTAATACAAAATGTATAGTTACCCACAGTTTTAACTCACTGAAAATAAATGAGGAAAAAAAAGAGAAGCTTTTTTTCTTTGTCACAACTTGAAATAAGCAATCAAATGCTCACTTTAACGACATTACATGATAGAAGATGCGTGCAAAATAATATCTAGTCTTTCACAAAATAAAGTCATGCCAGCAAGCTGTGAAATCACACACGCTGGTGTATAAAATCCCTTTCAAAGCCTTGGCTTTCCTCACGAGAGCAAGAAATATTCTTGGAGGCTTTCTGGAGTCAGCAGCCAAAGCCAAACACTATAGAGGGCTTACACCGATACAATCCAAAAGGACAATTTGCTTGGAAGCCTGTGGCTAATTTCGAACACAATGCCCGATGTCATGGTCAGTTGTGCTGCAGAAAGTTGGCAGCTTGGCTCAGCTTCTCCCTCGGCCCGAAAAGATGCGAGCGTTTCTGGCCGAAGCTGCACCGCTTATTGGATGTCCCAGACGGCTTCAAACGAGCCCTTTCATAGCGACACACGGCCAAGTGCGGGCAAAGAAACGAGGGGAGAAACAAAGGTGGCTCTGAAGTCATTTCCCCGCGCTGAAGCCAGCCATCCGGTTTCGCTCCTTCCCCATTGAGGGGGCAGAAAGCGGCAGGAAGAGCAGGGCTGAAAGGGAACAAACCGGCCGAATGGGCCGGTGGGGAGGCAGCCAGGGCTGGGGCCGCGCCGGGCGAAACTCCCATTCTCCCTGCCCAGAAAGGGATGAATGATTAATTATAGGCATCCAAAAGGTAATAGATGTGGCAGGCCAGCGTCCTGCAGCCAAGTTCCTAGAGCACCTGCGAAAACAGGAGGCGCCGGGAGACAAAGCCACTCTCCCCCTTTATGGAGAGCACAGAGGGGTACTGTTCCCCCCTTCACCTGGTCTGCTTTCTGCTGGCACAGCCTCCTTGCAGCGTGGGCAATTTCCATGTCCGCTTGCTGTATGTAGGAAGCAAAACCCCTCTGTCTGCGGAGAAAGTAAATGGAGCAAGCCTAGATGCCAAAAGGGAATAGGGGGGTGGGGGGGTGTCTGGGATCTGGTCCTGAGACCAGAGGATGAAGATCTAAGATACTGACTCTTTTCATCTTTGTGTAGCCCGACAGCCAGCGCACAAGGCCATCGCACACATAGGTACTAGAGATGGGATTTTTGAGAGTAACCTGAAGAGAATTAGACGCTCAGATCACACCGCAGTTAAATGGAGACTGGCTATTTGGCTCCCTTAGGCGCCTTTGAAAATTCCAGCCTGCCCTACGAATTCAGCGAAGCACAGAAGAACCTGCTAAGCTGAAACACAAGTTGTATGTGGTAAGGAGTAAGTGGCTGGCTACTCCTACATTAGGATAAAAACATCTTCTTTGTCTACTTGGTTTTGGCAACAAATCAGTAAGTTTGAAAAATACAATTTAACCACCCTCTGGCTCTGTGGGACGATGCTGTGAGTCCTCTCGCTGCATCCCATCTTCCCACCGCCACTCCAGCTCCCAGCCCCGCTCCCTGCTCCTGCCTTCCTCCTGGGACAGAGCTACACCATTCTCTTGCCTCGGCAAAGTCTGATTTTGCTTAAACTTGGGAGGAGCCATGAGCCAGACCTTTGCCACCAATGAGCCCAAGGACTGACCACCACCCCCCAGCTCCAGCCCGGTGTGGACTGAATGCCTGGGGAAGGGAAAGCTGAAACCCGGCTTTCTGTGCTGCATGCCTTGTGGTCCTAACCCATCCTGCCCTGCTGGCCATGCTGGGATTCCTGTTACTTGAGGCAAAACGATCTTTTCAGTGGTAGGTCTTGTCTGTGCTTTTTCTTCCAGGATTTGCAGAGGGGAACAGGCGCTGGAGGGGGATGCTTGAACAGGCGGGTTTGGGCGCAGATCTGTGGTGCTGCACAGGCATTGCTTCACCAGGGGTCAGAGGTGTAAGTGGCTTAGTCAGCCGCAGTGGAGAGCAGGACAGGTGTGTGGGACCTAAAGGCTTGTCTGCAATGGGAAGTTGGTACGGTGTGAGGAATTCACGTGGCAGATTGGTATGTGATAACTATGGTGCTGCACGTTGCAGCTCTGACTGATTTTGTGTGAGCTTCCCAGTAGAGACAATGCCTGCAAGTCAGCATAATGGAGAACCTTACGTCCTCAAGGCGCTTTGTTAAATAGGATTAGCTAAGTTGCTTAGGCTTTGCATGCTGAGTGGAATGATGCCCAAATTCCCCTATACATTTGTTTTGTATGTGGTCATTTGGTGGTGTGGGGAAGTGAAGCCCCTTTGAGAATTCCACTGGAGGAATAACGTGGAGAAGCAAGGCAGGCACTACAGTCTCTGCCTCAGAAAATAGTCAGTGAAATGATTTCTGTGCCTGTGTGGTGAAGAAGATTTGGAAGAACAGGAAAACACCAAATAGTGGGAATGACCAGCCTCATTTTGCTGCAGGTGATATTGTAGTCGCATCCATTTTACAGTTTCCTTCCCTCTTTTTCCATTAGCCAACCTGTTAATGCCCGCAGAGATGCAGTTCCTCATAGCGAGGCCAGGGTACATTTGGACACAAGAGATGCTGGAGTGATGGAAAAGTTGCTTGTCTGTTCTGGCCTGGACAAACTTGCCTTCACCAAACAAAAAAGCTTTTGAGGAAAGCAAGCAGAGGCATCAGTACAACAACAATCAGTACAACCGGCAACCCTCACTCACTTCTTTGCAAGTAAAGTTATGCAAAACAGATCTCACTCACAAATATCTTCAAATAATAGTCTCAAAAAATGAGATAAAAATTACTCTGAATTTTTAAAATAATTTTATGCCTTGGGTGGGGTGTAGAGCAAATGCATATAGGTGCAGGGAGAGAAGGCATGTCCACTCCTGGCACAGCACAGACCATGCGGTAGCATTGGCGAGAAGCGCAGCACCCACTCTGGTCCCTGCCCGTGTGCTGGCTCTGCCTGCCCAGCAGCACGAAAGCTGCAAAGAGCCACACGTGTGTGTCAACGGCATCGCAGGACGGTGCTGAGCCCTCCAGGGCTCAGCCATGACAGATGTTGTATGCTAATGCCAGGGTGAGAGTCGCCCCGGGCAGACACGGCTGCCGGAGAGCCTCCTTGGTGGCATGGCGTGAAAGAGCCATCCTTATCCTCACGTGCGGGAGCAGCAGCACAGCCGCAGCCTTCTCCTTGGCTGCTGGTGGGTCCCCTCTCGCAGGAAGCGGCAGGAGCTTGCTGAAGCGAGCGGGGTGCTCTCGCCGCTCACTTTTTCCAGATGGTTGACGTGCACAGCAAACAATAGCCGGGACAGCATGGCAGGGCACACCACTGAAACCTCCCCCTGCATACAGAGCAGTGCGGGGCCCATAATTAGCGTCCCTGCTCATGTCAGGCTGAGACCGTTCCCATAAAGATGAATTCCCTCCCTGTTGCTCTGAGGGGGGATGTTCAGCCAAGGGTGGGCTGGACAGTCCCGGGATGGGAGGTGGTGGGGATTAGCTTGCAGTCTGGCCTGCCTTGCACGAGCCTTTGTGAGGATAAACAGAACAGTTTTGTTTCCTTAAAGAGCAAACCTGGAAGAAGCATGTTTTGGCCTCTTGATGGAGGTATCTAAAGTATTAGACATTCTGGATGCACATGTGTGAGCATGTGAGCAGGGAACAAAAACTACAAATAAAAAGCCTTTAACTTTTCCTCCACTGCCTTTGCATGCTGACACATGCAGCACCCACGAGCAGCTATTTCCTTGTGCTGTTTCTAATCTGGTCTTTTCAGCTACTTCTAATTTAAAAGTACTAAAAATATCAGCATCAAAACCTTCACTTGGCTCCTTGCATGTTCAGCTTCCCGGAGCTACCCAATCCATAGCATCTTCTTCACCTTACAAGGCCCACGACTGTGCCCACAGAGCAGAGGCAGGCGAGGAGAGATTTTCACCAGTAACCTTGAAGCCAGGATGTTGGCAGGGCCCTACCTTTGCCATGGCCTTGAGCAGCACCCCAGCTTCGAGGTCGCTGCTGAAAATTCGTGCTGGAGGAAGATGAGAAAAGCTTTTGGCTGGGCTGAGGGCACCAGGTAATTCCTTGCCCTTGTCGTTCTGGTCGTGCCACTGACCAGAGACAAAAGCGGGGACACTAGAAGTGAAGTGCCGGTGACAAAACCCACCCACCCTCCAGACACCAGAGTGATGCCCTTTCCAGTGCAGAAGTGTCCGTGGTTTCTGTGAAATATGGGTCCACACTCAGGGCCTTATGGAGCTCTTGTGGACTTTGGGGTTGCTGCACTCCCTGCGTGGGAAAGATCGTGTGTCTGTGTATGTGTAGATCTATGCCTTACAAAAGACATTGAAAGTGCTGTAGCTTTTGTCCTCTTTAGAGTAATGTGGAAGTATTATTTTAATAGTAAAACTAGAAGCCCTGCCACGAACTCGAACAACATCCACCTTGGGAAGCATTTGTCAAACGTGCTATTTCCAGGACAGTCACTGCTAGCAGGCTTTTCTCCCTCTTTCATTGCCCAGCAGTGCTGGGATGACAAAAATGCAAGCTGCTGGCAGCAGCCAGGCTGGAAACCCTCCCTTAGCCGGCCCACAGCAGCTCTTGCATGGCTCAGCGTGTGTGTGTGGGACGCGCTCCCTCTGGGTGAGCAAAGGGCACTCAGGTGCTGGGCTAGTAGGGTGCACTGCAACAGCACTGAGAAATCGCTGAGAAAAATGCACACCTCAGGTTTACTTCTACCTGCTCTAAGCTTCTGCATCCAGACTATGACTCTGCTGCAGGCTAGCAGGTTGTTAAATCCTGCCAATTATTCCGCCAGATTTCCCCAGCCAGGCACCTGTGCCCAGTTACCTGGCACGGTGGAGGGACTGATATCCCTCCCCACACACTTCCCAGTTGGTAAAGTCTTGTTCTACTCTGGTGTAAAGGCACAGTCAGAAAGGCTTGGCATGATCTGCTTTCAGATGGAGCGCCCAGCATAGGGTGCCACAGAAAATGAAGCTGCTGAGATCCTTGAAGGAAAAGTAGGGCTGGATTTCTGTAGGCTCGTAGCCAAATTGGATGTGCCACCGGGGTATTTTGGTACAATTGCACTGTCTATGTGGATTACATTGTGAAGGCAAAGACTTTTTTTCCTGAAGTATTTAGTGGTATCTGCAGATGTCCAGATGCTCAGACAATATATGAGGAAATCCTGTTCTCTCTGTGCTCTGTCCTCATACCCTGTCTCTAAACCTCCACCGATGCCGCTGGTCAGAGATCCTGGACTAAGTGATCTGACTCGCCGTCAGACATTCTTGTCTTCTTAAATCCCTTAATTTTGCCAAAATTATGGCTTTTCTGATGAGGGAAAAAGTAGGCAAGAGATGGGGGCCAAGCACACGTAACAGGTGATGTCAGCTCACCTGTGGTCCTCAGGCTGGGATTTGGAAACCTGAGTACATCGGTGTCTCACTGCAGGTTCGTGAGCTGAAAGGACGAGGCGGTGCAGCAGCCTCTCTGCAGCTACGGCTCACCCGAACTTCCACCAGCAGGCTTTTTCTTTTTAATTTTGGGTCACCTTCAACCAACCTCATGCCCTGTATAAAGTGTTGCTGGAGCTGGGAAGGAGAGAGCGAGTGCAAGTGTCATCTGAGAAACGCTGATCCACGTCTGCAAAGCGATTGTGCTGCTCTTGGCAGTTGCAGGTGACAACCCTAACGAGTGCCCAAGAGCAGATGAGAAGTTTATGGGCTGTTAATAAACTGTAACCAATCCGTGAATGCCGGCGGGTTGTGTTCAAGCTGTTTGGGGCCACAGGTCCTTGGGAGAGCTTGCACTTGCTCTGCCTTTATTTCAACGTAGCAGAAACATGAAAGCATGTGGCAGACTCTTGATGTTTGTTACAGTGAATAGACATATGTCCCTCACACTAGCATGTAGAATATCTAATTAAGTTACACAATGATAGCTTATACCCAGGGGCAGTCGCAAACAAGACGCTGTCACACTCTTAAGAACACAAACAAAATGAAAATTGCCTCTTTATACATTATAATGAATATGTTTTCAATACATTAAAAGTTCATTTACTAACAGACTCTGTAAGACCGGGTGGATTTCTGCTAATATAATTTCAGTTTTTTGCAGAAGGATCAGTTTGTATGGTTAGGATTAGGGACAGGTTTGTTAATGAAGCTACTGAATATTTTTCCCCCATAGAACTGAAAGAAGAAATGAAGTCTTAATCATGTGTTTATTGTGCTGTCTCAAGCAAATCCTGCTCAGAGCCCCATCTCAGGAGGGGCTTCTGCCTTCTGCAGGACACATATGCTGTGGAACTCTGTCTCCTTTTCTCCCATCTCCCCTCTTCTCCACTAGCTTTTTGCATTTTTGCAGGCAAGAGACAGTCACCCTGAAGCTTGATGACTTCAGGGATTATCTCCCACTTCTGAGTGGGGTATGCCAGATGCCAAGGTCCGTATGACAGGATGGTGCTTGAGTAGTGCCCAGGGGTAAGTCTTGATCTGGGTTCCACTTCTCCTGTGAGCATCTCAGATGGGTGATGCTTCTTTCCTCCCCTCGCCATCGCTACAAAACACTTCAAGCAGTACAAAAGCTGCCTGGGCATTGCATCCCCGTTCCTCTTCGCACAAGAGAGCTCCATTCCCATTAAGGCATTTTGGGAATTTCTCTACGTGAGAATAATTAAATTGTGCAACACTTGTGTGGGCAAAGCCTGCAGGTGAGAAGGCTGGGCTATTCGGAGTGATCCTCACAGACCACCCCTAGGCCTTGGTTAGGTGGCACTAAGCCATTCCCAGCATGTCGGTGATATGTGACAGTCATGCTTGGGGAAAGTCCATCGCTTCCATCTCTACCTTCAGCATAACCAGGAGTCAGTCCCTGGCGGGGGGTGCTTCCCTTCTTTAACCCAGCTTTAGTTAAACCTTCCCTGAAAAAGATGAACAAACCGAGGGACTGCTACTGCTGGGCATGTTGCTGAGTCATGGTTGATGCTTCTCACTTTATGGTCCCCAGGTCACACCAGGCTGTCCCTCCACTGCATAGACCAGCTTAACATGGGGCACGTTGCCCTGTACTATACCTGGGATATTTTATAGGGGCCAGGTGATTCCCTGAACCATCTTCAGGCACTTAAACAGGGGCTGGCTTTCAGGGGCTGCTAGCTTAAGGCATATGCAAGCGTGGCCTCAGATGGCTTGAACTGGCCATCCTGGAAAGTGAGGAGCAGACGGAGAGGGTCCTGAGGGGGCAAATCCCTCCTCAGAGCACCTCTGCTCAGTGCCTGGCAGAGACACAGCCCCTGAAGGAAAAACCAGTCCCAAAAACGTAACCTGGTTAGCACAGGGGAAGGGGCTGTAGTTACACAGCCTCTCCTCTGACATCTCATATGTCAAGAGCCCTTCAAAAAATTTTTTTTCTCACCACAGCTCATCTCCCCCCTCCCCCTGCTTTAAATTTTTGCCCACTGTGGCTGGCATTCTGGCTAGGAGAAAGATTCCCCCTATCCCTTCTGGGACACTATGCCCGGGCAAGGCTCCCTCACGCCTCTCTTTGTGTACCTTTTGTGCTGGCTTGCAGCACCACAGAGAGCCAGGAGCTCGCCCGCTTCCCACTGTCGCTGGGGCTGGCAAGGGAAAATGTTGGCTTCTGCCTGGCTCTTGGGGTCACCAGCCTTTCCCAGGTTTGGGATGGGGAACAGGTTCCTGCAGTGCCGGTGCGCCCAGCTCCCTACACTGCCTGCTGTGGAAGAAATCTCCTTTCTATGCTGCTTGAGCAGCATTAAAAAATCAAATTATTTCTGCTGGGGGAAAGGAGCGGAGGGTGTGGAGAGAGAAACTTGGTGGGCTATTGAGCACAGCCCCAAATGAAGGCTGAGCACTGGAGGGGGATGGCTGAATTCACACCTTAGTGGGTCATTTCTCCCACAGAGCACACCGACAGCTTTTGCTGCCTCAATTCTGCTCTTTGGAAAGTCTATAGCCTTCCTGCCCCTGTGGTATATATGTCTCCAGACTCCTTTCCCTTAGGCACAGCAAGCCAAACCCTGCTTGACTCCTCAGGAGGAACAAAACAAGCTCCCTCCTCCCAAAACTCTGCTAATTTCCTACTCAAAAAGGATTTTTCTTATAAAAGTGACTATCACTGTGACCGCTTTTGTAAAAAAAGAAAAAAAAAACTACAAAAAAAAGGAACTGTGTGTTTTTTTCTTTTTTTAAGCAGACAAAGACATTTATAAATGTGTGTCTTATACATATATGTATATGTCTTTCTGAAAATAGCATTTAACAAATGCCTTCTGCATCTGCAGAATCCTCCAACAATCCTGACACTGTGATCAATCTGTAGGCTGGTGATGTTTGCTGACAGTGATTGATTGATTTTTCCTGCTAATAGGATCAACATTGGGAATATATTAAACTAAAAGGCACACTTCTGACTCGCAGGAAACACCCCGTGTATTGGGCCTGATCCAATTGTATTGGTTTTGGCAGCAGGATGCAATGATTGATGACAGGCAGGGAGTGGAGGGCTGCTTGGAAGAGGAGTCTGATTCCCTCAGTGCTCTCTCCATGTGCATGACACTAGTTTCCTGCTGGGACAGGGACAGGCGTAAGAAGGGACAATGGAGCAGGGTGGCCCATCCAGATAACCTCTTCTAATGCATATGGTGAGATCTGACCTGCCAGTTCAAGAAGAGGAGGCAAAAAGCTGATGGGAAATTAATTCTCAGGAGTTTGTCAAGACATCTCCAACAAGTGAAGATAAATGGCAGAACAAAACTTCTAAAGCTAATCCCAAGAATGGGGATGAATGAAAAAGGGAAACACTCTTTTGCATTTACATCCATCTTTTAGGGTAAAAGCCCTGGGGTAAGCCCCCCGGGCTTTTGGAGGATCTCGACCCTGGACCGTTTGTAACTCCTGAGAGGTTTGAGCAACCCCAGGGCTATTCAGGCTCTGTGTGTGTGTGTGTGTGTGTGTGTTTGTGTGGTGAACAGGCTGCGCATTCACCTCAAGCTTTCTTGTTCTCAAGCAGATGGACTGGGAACCTGCAAAAAACTTTCAGGTCCAGCCATGTTGCCAGTGAAAGCAATGTGAAACCGCTCTCGCCTTCAGAAGCACCACCCAAGGAGAGGGCAGTGAGATGGGAGCACGTTGGACTTTCGAAGGCTGACCCAGCAGTACTTCATGCCCTTCTGCAGAGGTGGAGCTGGCACACTTGCATGGCCCTCTTGCTGTTGTTACAATTCCTGTCTCCCCTTAACCATTCTTAATAAAAATATTTAAATATTATTAAATGTCTGTAGTGGCAAATTATGGTTTGCTGCCCCTGTGGTCCCCAGAGGGTTGGCAGGCTGCAATGTGGCCAAGGCTTTTCTTTAACCCACACCCACGTGGGCTGGAAGTTTGGAAAGGGCCAGCTTTCATGGCTGGAAGCCAGGTTTGGAAGACCTCCCTTCCCATCTCAACCCCCTACATGGGCAACCAGGTTTTCAGAAGCGTGGGGCTGGGTTATGGGTGCTGAGCATTTGCAGAGATGCTGGTAACTCTTCTGAAAATCTGGCCCTCATCTGCACATTGAAAAATGCCTGAGCATTCAGAAATAATCTGGGTAACATCAAGTCACAGTTCCGGAGGTCCCCATCCCATGCAGAGATGGAAACAACACTCCAACACAGGGAAACTGGAGCTATGCTGCAAGCACCATCTTGCAGCACCAAGTGAGGGCTGTTCGGCTCCTGTCACACCTCTGTCCTATCCTCTAGAGAATCACTCAGACAGTTTGCAGGCTGTCAGGATACATGGGACACCAGTCTCTCACCTGCGGAAGTGTAAAAACAACCCATTTTCCAACAAGGGGAACAGGATCCCAACTCTTGTCTCTGGAACTATGCCCCAGTTACCACGCCTCGCAACCAGCACCCTGACTCTGGCATGGGGAGATTGCAGTGGCATCCAGGGCGAGTTTGGCCCCAGAATACTGTGGTTTTCAAGGGGGAAAAAACAGGATTTTCTGTATCCAACTTATAACTAGATGCGTGTAACCTGTGCTTGCATACCTCACCCTGCCCATGGCTCCTGCTCTGAGCGGGCCCTAGTTTGTATTACTGGGGGGAGATTTGTAGATACAAAAGAACCACTTCTTTCTGTGAAAGACTGATATTTGGAAAAATGTTGAGACGGATTTGGATATTCATTCCAAACATTCATTCAAGTGAAAAGGAAGGGATCCTGCAGGCCCATGCAGGGGACTGACAGATCCCATCCCACAGGACCAAATCGCCAGCCAGCAGAGCTGGTCCCCTGGTACCCCCCTTGCGGGAGAGGCACACGTGCCTCGCAGAAGCTGCGGGCCTGGAGGGAGCAGCATGCCACCATTAGGGTTTCACAGCAGATTTTGGGTGACTTGGCTTAAAACCTGCCAGGCAGAGGCTGAAGAAATCCCCTGTTGAAACGAGACAAGAACGGCGGGGGGACCCGTAAAGGTGGAGGAGCTGCCTGGGTGCCCTGGCATGGCCAACCTTTCTGTTCCCCTGGCTTCCCTGAGGCACTGCTGTTCATGCCTTAAATGTGCTGTCGAGCCCTGGCTGCCCCTTTCCCCGCTGCCTGTGCTGTGCCTGGGGGGGCGGGGGTGGGGATGGGTGGTGGTGGTGGAAGGGAGAACTCGGGAAGAGAAGGAGGACGTGGGGAGGAGGTTGGGGAAGGGGAAAGGAAAGGGGTGGGCAAGGGCGCGAGTGGGACCATGGATTACGTGGGCAGGGGCTCCCTCCTCCTGTCACGGCAAGTCGCTAGAGACCTGAGGCAGCCTAAAAAAGACGGAGGGGTCTGCCCTGCCAGCTTGCATGGAAAACAAGGCTGGATTCAGAGGAACGGGGATCAGCAGGGTGGGAACCTGAAAATTAGGGTGGCCGCTCCAGCTCAGGGGGGAGCAACGCGGGTCCTCGGGCTCCCAGCCCGGCTGGGGACACAGGTGACCCGCGGCAGCCCCGCCGATGGGCGCTGAGCATATGGGCTCCCCCCGCCCCGTAACCCTATCTGCCCGGAGCCGCGGCTCCACTGCGGCAACGCGATCGGGGGAGCGCTGCGGGGCACTCCCTGGTGCAGGGGAGCATATGGGGAACCAGGCAGGCGGGAGGGCGTCGGGGGCCCGGCCCGGCTCCTAATTTCATTTGCAGGTAGCCCAGGAGGAGGGGGCCAGGGGAGCACAGCTGGCGGCCCGGCCCGGCCGCGGGGCTCCCTCCGCCGCCGTGGGGGTGCTCAGCCCCAGCCTGAGTGGCAGCGGGCGGGCAGGGGGCTCCGGGGGGGAGGGGGGAGGGGCGCTGTCCTCGCTGCTTTTGCCACCGCGGGGCCCGCCGGGGCCGAAATGCCCCCGCAAAAGAACCGGATCCCCACGGACTGCCCTCCCCGCCGGGGCGGCGCTGCCCGTCGGGACTCCCCGGGGCCACCTGTTAGCGACGGGGAAAGGCCCCTCTGGGTGGGGGAGCGCGGTCGGGAAGGCAGACGAGCAGGATTTGCCAGCTTCTGGCCGCTGCCGACTTTTGCATCTGTCAGGGTGCTAATTATTGCCTTTAATAGAGACAAAGAACAGCTCCTAATGATGCTCCCTCTAATTCTCACCTGCTCCTGCCCTTCTTCCGCAGCAGCACTCCCTCGCCGGAGCCCTGCTAATTGGGAAAGCTGCTCTGCTTATTGCGGCCTCCCTACAGCTGGGGGTGGGGAGAAGCAACGACGGCAGGTCTGGGGCAGGGGATGCAGGGCACAGGTAGCGGGGGTCCAGCAACAAAACCGGGGGAGAGGGGCAACACCCTTAGCCGGGGCTGGGCTGACGGGAGCTCCCCAGCATCCCCGGGCCGCCTCGGGCTCGGTGGAGGAGCAGCCTTTGCCTCTGCGCTCTGTCGGGGACCGGGGTGGTCTCTGTCCCTTCTCCGGCCCAGCCTGGCCTTCGGAGTGCAGCGCAGCCTGGCAGAAGGGCGGCCGTCGTGGGGACCGTCCCAAGCCGCTGGCAGATACCTGGTGCCAGCCCCCTGTTTTGCGCGACTTTTTGCCCCCCCGCCGGCGGAGGCAGAAGCGGAGGGTCTTGTGCCACGAGGATCGCCTTCAAAGCCGCGGGCCGCCACAGAGCTAGCACCCTAAGGTGGCCTTAGTGCGAAGGGCAGCGCCGGAGCCTGCCTGGCCCCCGGCGTCCTGGCCAGCTCTCCTGGTGGAGAAGGCACTTGGGCCATCAGTGGGATGCTCGGCGTTGGTCCCCGGGGCTTCGTTCCTCCCGGTGTTAAACGGGTTTTGTTTGCTAAAATCGGTACTGAGGGTGCTGGGAAGGGGAGCTTCTCTCCAGGGGCCGGGGGGGATTGGACTGGGTATCTCTGAGAAGGAGGAGGGCTATTTTTCATCTTTGCTGGGGGGATGCTGAGGTGGGGGGCACTCCTTTCCCAGCCCCTCTTCCCTCCCCTGAAAGGATTGGCGTGGAGCGAGCCGCAGAAGGAAGGAGCAAAGCGGCCAGCAGGAGCCTGAGGGGGCTGTCGCGCCGGGACCGGTTCGCACCCCGCGGGGACCCCAGCCCGCCCCGGCCGCCTGCAAACCGCTTCGCTTTACACCGTAAAAAACCACGGTCCCCCGGGGCCGGACTCGCTTTCATACCCCCGCGAGTGTCTGTGAGCCCAAAATTCCTCCCTGGCCTGTTATATATATTTTTTAAAAATTATATATATATATATATACTGTTTTGTATTTACGCGTATGTAGCTAGCTAGTTATTCTAAATAGCTGTCTAGGTTTTTTTCGGTCTAGAGAGAGATGAGCAAGGATTTGCTTGGGCAAGGCTGGGGGGCTTGCGGTCCCCCTGCCCACCCGGAGCGCGGTGCCGGGCGGGAGCGGCCCCCCGGGGCGGCGGGCGGCGGGACCGTGGGAACCGCGCCCGGGGAGCCCCACGGCTCGGCCCGGACCCCCGGGGGCAGCCTCCGCCGCCGGGGGCTGCCGGCCTCCTTTTCCTCAAAAAAACCCCAAACTGGGATTCGCTTGGGCTGTTCCCCTTCTTCTTGAGGGAAAAGGGGAAGCCACAGGCTGCTCCGCGCCCGCACCCTAGGTGCGTGAAGACAGCCCTTTCCCTGGGGTCTGCGGGAGGGCGAAGTATTTCCTGCCCAAATACCTGAGTACAGGTCTGCTACAAATACACACGGGCGAGAGATACTATCACCTTCGGGGTGGTGGTGGGGGGAAGACTGTCTCGACTGTCCCCACATAATTTTCCTTTCAGTGCATTTTCATTTGCGTGGTTTTTGGCTGAAGGTCAACTGCGCAGAAGCGACTACAGTGAGCAAACACCTCACCGCCAAGTTTAATGTTTCCTTTCCCCGACTTAATATTTAGCTCTTGCCAAGCGCTGGGTTCAGAAGACAAAAATTGTCACATTACGAACCCAGGAACAGTTGTTTCTTTCCTTGCCGCCCTTGCGCTGCGAGAAACAAATGAAGGGAAAAAACCAAAACAAACCCCAAACCAAACGGTTTCGATTAGCCGGCGAAGCAAACTAACAAGAAACTTAAGGAAAAGGCAAGGATGCGCCTAGAATATTCCCGTCCCTTCCTCGCGTTGCGGCCGGTGACCCGCCGGCTGTCCCGCCGCCGCCCCGCACCCGGCACCCGCCTCCGCCTCCCCGCTTGCCTCGGAACAGCAAGGAAGAGAAAAAGGTCATTTCTTTAAAATGCTTTTTTTTTTTTTTTATTTAAAATCTCAACAGTGGATCACTTTTTTTTTTTTTTTGCAACCAAACAAGTAATAAATATTATTTAGCAACTTTTTTCTTTTTTACTTTTTTTTTTTTTTTTTTTTTTTTTTTAAAAAAATAAACGGATGATAAAATCTCTGCAAGGGGCAGCGATAAGAAAAGTTGTTATTTCAGAAACAAGCCCAAGTTCTCAGTATTGCAACACGGACAGTGTGAAAGTTCCTACACAGAAAGAGCATTAACGAGTTCAAACTTTGTTAAAGGTGGCAGGAACGAAAAAAAAAAAAACAAAAAAACCCAAACAAAAAACCACGTGTTATAACGCTTAAAAAAAAACAACCCAAGAAACAAACCCAAGAAACCCCAAGAACCCAAACCAACGAAATCAAGGCAAACCGACCCCTTATTCACTCATGAGGCTTACACAGTACAAGTGCACGGACGGAAAGCTCAGGCAGAGCGGACTTGCATCGTTATCGTCAGACGGTATATTTACAAATCCCGAACCAGAAAGAAAACCGGCGGAACCGCCGGCGGGCGGGGGAGCGGGGGAAAGAAGCCGCCTTGCCCGGCTACGCTTCCAGCCGGAGGGCCGCTGCTCCCCGCCTGCTCGCGGACCTACCGGAGCGGCGGCCGAACGCCCCGGGGATGGGCTTTCCGGGGCGGGACGTGACCCAGGAACGGCTCCGGAGGCTCTACGTGTAGAAACGAAAGCGGGAGAGGGGGAGGGGGGCAAACAAACAAACAAACGAGCAGAAGCCCCTCTGCAGTTTTGGGTCCTCCATTCGCGACGAGCCTAGGGCTATTTTCCCCTCCTAACGAAGTCACCGACAACAACGTAAAATGAAAAATAAACAAGATGCACGGGCATTTTCTTGTGTCGGGGTGCTTGTCCCCGCCGTTTGGGGAGCAGGGCAGACCCCGGGCCGGGCTCCATCCGCTCCCGCCGCCCCTCCGACGGCCCCGGGAGCGGGGCCGGGGTGGGGGGAGGGGGGCTGCCGCCGGAGGGGCGCGTTTGTAGGTCCTGAAGGTGGCGGAGCGGCGCGGGGCGCGGCGGGGCGGCCCCGCCGAGGGGCTCATTTGGTGTCGGTGGCTAATCTGGGGAGGCTGGCGGTGCCCATGCCGGAGACGTGGTGGTGTGGCGGGGCCGACACCTGGCACATGCTGCAGGGGCAGGGCATCCCCCCCCAGTGCTGGAAGCCGCTGCCCAGCGGGGCGGCGGCGGCGGCGGCAGCCGAGGGCGACTTGAGGAGCCCGTGGGGGGGGCGGATGGAGCTGACGGCCGAGAGGCCGGAGCCGGGCAGGGAGGCGCTGGAGACGGCGGCGGGGGGCAGGATGGGGTGGTGTACGGGGTGTGAGGCGGGGTGGCCCGGGTGGCCGGGCAGCGGGGCGGAGTGGGCACCCATGCCGCCGGGGCAGGCGGCGGGGTGGAAGCCAGCGTGGTGCCCGCCGTAGATCTCGCTGACCAGGCGCTTCATCTCCTCCAGGGAGTTGGTGAGCATGAGGATGTAGTTGCGCGCCAGGAGCAGCGTGGCGATCTTGGAGAGCTTGCGCACCGACGGGCCGTGGGCGTAGGGCATCACCTCCCGCAGCCCGTCCATGGCGATGTTCAGGTCGTGCATCCGCTTGCGCTCCCGGCTGTTGATCTTCAGCCGCAGCTGCTGCAGCTCCGGCTCCGTCATCTGCTTCTTGTCCTTCTTGGAGGAGGAGGAGGAGGACGAGGAGGAGGAGGACGACGAGGACTTGAAGCCCAACTTGTCCACCACCACCACCCCTGCAGCGCTCATGGCGCTGCGCAGCTCGGCGCTCAGCTCCGGCGGGGAGTCACTCTGCGTGGAGCTGGACACGGTGCCGCCCGTGAAGCCCCCGCCGCTGCCTTTATTCCTGGCCGTGAGGAAGAGGTCATCGGGCTCCGGGGAGGACGGGCGGCTGGAGACCAGGCTGGCGTCCGAGTCCATGGCCCGGCGGGCGGGAAGGCGGCGCGCACCGGGCTGCCTGCGGGGAGGGGAAAGAGCCCGCAGGCGGCCTCGAGTCAGCGCCCGCGGAAACTTGGCGGGGCGCCGCCGCCGCCCGCCCGCCACGTCGGCGATCCCGCTCCGCGGGGCCGCGGAGAGACGCCCTCGGCGGGGCAGGCCGCGCTGCCCACCCTCCCCTCCCCGCCAGCCGCGGGGCGCCCTCGAGGCGGGGGGCGCCTCGCCGCGCCTCCCATCCCATCCCATCCCATCGCATCCCATCCCATCTCGCCCCGTCCCGTCCCTCCCTCCGCGCGTCTCCGCCGGGCCGGGGGCTAGCGGGGTGCCGCGCCGGGGGGCGCGGGCGCGGGGGGCACTTACCGTGCGCGGGGCGGCCGTGGGGAGCGGCGCGCCGAGACAGGCGAGCACGGCAGCAGCGCGCACCTTGCGGCGGCGGCGGCGGCGGCTTTATAGCCGCGCCGGGGAGGAACGATGTCACCGGGCGGGAGGGGGGCTGCGCCAATCGGCGGCGGCGGCGGGGGGGGGGGGGGGGGCGCGGGGGGGGGCGGCTGATGTCACCGGGGCCGGTCCGGCTCGATGGGGCGGGCGGGCGGGGGGACGACGGCCGGCCGCGGCGCGGGGAGCCCGGCGGGGGGGCGCGGTGGGGGGGAGGGACTTTTGTCAAATCCATAATAAAATGCAACAATGACAGCGCCGGGAACAGCTGTTGGGGGGGCGGGACGGGACGGGGACGGGGACGGGACCAAACAGCCCCTAGCCCCGCCGCCGCAACGCCTTCAGGGAGGCCGCGCTGCCCGGCTCCCGCCGGTACGTCGGTGTTTCCCTGTGTTCCGTCCCGTCCCTCCCCGCCGGGAAGCGCTCGGCCCCGGCCCAGCCACACGCACCGGGCGGCCGGCGAGCTTCCCCCGCCGGGTGCACCCTCCTGCCCCCAGCCCGGTCGTTTTACCCCCGTTAAGTGCAGCAAGGGGAGACGGCAAGGGAGGAAAAAAGGGATTGCGGCCGCTCCGTTCCCCACGAGCGGATTTCCCCGCCGGGGATCGCCGGGCCGGCTCCGCAGTGACCGAGAGAAGAAGCCGGAGCGGCCACCAGAACCTACCCCCATCCAACCTTCCGGCAAAACCGGGGCAGGAGCGGGGAGAGAAAGAAGAAAGGACATTAACAAAAAAAAAAATGACCTTCGGAAATGCCTCCCGCCTCCCTCCGCGCCGCGCCGGCTCCCGTCAAGCCCCCTCACCCCGGCGGCTCCGTGCAACAGGGTCGGGGCTTCCTCCCGCCGGGCTAAATCCCCCCGGCCCCTTTGCCTTTGTTGTATTATTTTTACACCCGTGTGTTTCCCAGCTGGCCCGGCAAGCCTCAACCATCCGTTAAATATGTATTTAAAACGTTAAGAAGTGAAGCGTGGAAATGTGTTTCCCAACGGTTGCGGGGATGATCCGTAACAGGTCAATTAGGAAAATCTGTCCCAGCGACAGCCGGGCCCGCTGCCGCTCGCCGTCCGACGTGTGTCCCGCTGCCGCCCGGGCGGCCCCCTGTCCGGCCACCCGGGACGTGCCCCCGGCTCCCCCGGCCGGCCGGGCCGCCCTGGCCCTCAGCGCCCGCACCTGCTTGGGGGGCTGCGGAGTCCGGCCGGGGGGAGGCGGGGGGAACCCCCGCTCCCCACACCCTGGGGATGGAGGGAGTAAGGCGGGGGGAGCTGGGCCCGAGCCCTGGAGGTGAGCAGCGGGACGGGGAGGGGGGGACACGTCTGTGCAAACTTTGCATTTATTTCATGGTCGGGAAGCGGCGAGGCGGCAGCAGGAAGCCTGCCTCTGCCTTTTGACGGATGGCTCTATACGGCTCATTGTTGGAGCCACATAAAACAGGGCAACAACGAACACAACTAATTAAGCCCCCGCGCCTTTCCCCCGGCCGCCGGCTCCCGGCAGGGCCCGGCCCGCCGAGAGGGGACGGGACCAGCCGGGCCAGGCAGGCCGGGGGGCGGCCGCCCCTGGGGCCGCGGTGCTGGAGCGAAAACGAGGAAAACGCCGGCATCGCTCGTCTGCCTTCCGCCTCCCAGGGCCCGGTAATTTTCCTTCTTAAAAGGCTGGGACCTTTCCTTCTTAAGAGGTCGGACCCGCCGCCGCTCCGCACCCCAAACGGATCGGGGGGCCTCGTCCTCCCCATCGGGTTTGCCGCCGCCCCGCCGTGCCACGGCCGGGGCTCAGCCCCGGGGACAGGCTCGCACCGGCCGCTTCCTCAGCCGGGGGCCGGGCCGGCCCCCCCGGGCTCCTGCGGCCGTGCCGGCCCGACGCCGCCCCGCAGCCCTGCGGGCCCCGCTCGGCCGGGCGGGGCGGGCAGGAGCCCCCGAGGCGCCGGGAGCAGGGGCAGCGGCGGGGGCACCTGCCGGGGGGGCGGAGGAAAGCGACGAAGAGCCCCTGCCCCGGGGGAGCGGGGATGGGCTGCGGGGGGGCTGCGCCGTGGGGGGCTGTTCTCGCAGCACCCTGGTGGGGGTCCTGGGGAGGGAGAAGTGGGCAGCAGGCTCCTCCTTTTTCCCCTTTTCCTTTTTTCCTTTTTGGTTCGGGGTTTTTCGTTTTCATTTCTTTTTTTCCTTTTTCTTTTCCCTTTTTTTCCCTACCCCCCGCCAGAGAGGAAACCCCACGCCGCCGCCGAGGGCAGCCCGGGGTCTGTGTCCCTAACGGGGCGAGCCATGTCCTTGGTGACCACCGTCCCTCTGGGTGTGAACTGTGTCCCGCCTGCGCCCGCGGCGCTCCTGGCGCGGGAGGGCGCGCAGTTTGCGCGGGGCCCGGAGAGGGGCCGTCCGCGGCGTTGGGAGGGGGGGCGCTGCTTCTCTGCCGTCCTCATTGGAAGGAGGAGGGGGGGGTACAAGGAAGAAGGGGGGTGATCTCTGCCGTGAAATGTCAAATGAAATGTCACACGGCCCCCCCTCGGTGCAGGAAGGCTCGGTATTGCAAACTGCCTCTCGTCGGCACGGCCGGGGAAGGCGACCCCAGAGGGCTCGCAGAGGAGCCCTTCACCCCAGATTGCTTTTGACACCAAAATGTGGAGTGGAGCCTATTTTCTTACCTATGACTATGGGTTTTTTTTGTGGTTTTTTTTTTTTAAGTTGCGACTGTAGGCAACCAAGGCATGAATGAAGGCAATCAGGGAACATGATGAAGTGATAACTTAATAAAAACCAGACTGTTGCTTTCATGTTGAGAATCACTTGGAATGTCATTAGGTTATTGTTTGGGATTGTTATTCCCTATATTCCCTCAGGGCCTATGGCCCAGGGTCCTTTCCTCATGGATACCACATAGCCACACTGAAACTGCCCCTGCCTGGCTGTGAGGAATCTGAAGCATCCCAAGGACGAAGCGCCTGTGTGTGACGGCGGCTCCTTGAGGACTGGCAGCTGAAAACAGTTTTAATGATGCCTCGGAAACTGTAAGGCCTGATCCCCAGTGCTGTCTGCCTCCCATCTGTTAGCAGGGCTGTGGGCTTGAAACCGGGCTTTGCAGCTCCAGAGCCTTTTGAACTCTTCAGTGGAGAGTGTGATCTTCAGGGAGTCTGCTGGGGTCACAATTCTGCCCCCCCTCCTGCCGCAGACACCTCCGGACCACAAATCTCAGCACCTGACACTGAGGACACGAGGATATGGGGGTTGCCTGCAAGCTCTCTGTCCACTGTTTCAAGGTATGAATGGAGTCTTAGGGCAGGGAACAACTTCTTGAAGGTTCAGGTTTGGCCCTTTTTTTCCTTGTATTTCTGGATGTATCTCAATCAGATAAAAATACATTTTTTGCTGTTGTTCTGGACTTAGAAGTGAAGTCTAGTCTGTGGGCTTTGATGCTGTTCCACCTGCCCAGCTAACACATTTGACACCTGTGATCTCCAAGAAAGGGACTTGAGTTCATTGAGTGGGGACATCGTTTTTATTCCCTCGGGGTTCTTTTTTCCAGTGCTAGGTTTGTTTTTGTTAACACTTGTTCGATTGAAATGTTGGAGACACATGCTCTTTGCCAAAAACTCAGCATGTCTTCCCATTCAATCAGAGACTGGAAAAGCTTCTAATCTTCACAGGAGTCACCCAGAGGGAAGTCTCAGAAATACCAGAGCTGATGTTTGTGGTATCTGCAGGATTAAAAATATGCAGGAAATAGGCCATCTCCTATTCTCATCTAGCAGAAAAAAACACCCCTCTTTATTTGTAAACTTTTGTCACTTACAAGCCTGCTGTCATCTACAACAAAATAATTAGACTGCTATTTAAAACCCAGGCTGGATTCTGTGTTTTACATCTTTCAGGCTCAGTTGTCCCTCCTCTAAATCGTGGCCATTTACTCAACACAAGTCTCACACTCATGAGATTAATGGGGACTGACTTTCTTTAACCTGAAGATGTTATCAAAACCACCTCATCCAGGTTCCTTTTAACTCTTCAGTGCAGGTGTTAAACACACAAGCTTTCTGACCATTGTTTGTTGTGTTTAATGCAAGATGCTGTATTTTTTACAAGATACAGTATGGTTTCATTTAATACATTGCTGGAGGAAAAACTTTAAGGATGCAACAGATAACTCCATACCACCGTTTTATTGCCTTAAAGACAGGCAATTCCTAAAGCTTATAAACCAGTATGATAGCTATTTCATTTTAACAGCTGCTATGTGTTACCAACGTTTTTGTTTCTCATTGACAATACTCTCTCCTATGGGGAAATGAGGAGAAAGAGGCTGGAACATTAAGAAAGTGTGGTGCTGGCAGACCCACATGCTTCCCTGCTGGCACCTCCTGTCCTGGACATCCTGGGCAGGCATCCCTCAACTGCCATGTCGTAAAGCGTTCAAGCTCTTCTCAGGATCAGTTTCATGCTGAGGCTTCTTTCCCAGTGCTGAGTAGAGAAATACCTATGTGGCACTGTTTCTACGTGGCTGGCAAAGCATTTCCAGTCTGCAGAGAAGTGGAACCTCTGCAGAAATGTCACCTTGCTAAGCAGAGGACTGCTGTGCATCATGCCTTTCCTCGGACCTAGAGGCGGGAGGTGAAAACCTGCCAGCCTCAGCTGTTGTTTAGCCCAGGTACCGCTCTGTTACAGAGCGGATACAATGCCAGTGAAAAATCATCTGTTTAACTTCCCCTGGGCTTGGTGAGCTGCCATAGCAGGGAAGGAGCTGTGGGAACATCCAAGAGAAACAAATCAATGCAACTGCTAAGATTGGCTTTTAGATGGGCAGAGGCAAGGAAATGGAGCTGGAGAGGGAATTACAGATCTATGCTGTGATTTGCCCAGCCACATGCAGTTTTCTGTTTCAAAGGAGACAGAACTGGGCATCTCCTTGAGCTGCGGTTTTTGCTCTGCACTGTCCAAGTTGGACACCAACGGGATTAGAAAATCGCCTCTGTGTTCAATCCGGTGAGCTGGTCTGAACTGCCTTCATCCACTGGCCCCAGCAGCAGGGCCGAAGGGTGGGAAAGAAATGTGTGTTATATAGATGGAGGGGTAAAGAAAGCCCCAGCACAGCTGGGTGTATCTCCTCTGCAAAAAATGGAGTGCCCGTGTCAGGGCTGAATTTAGTCTAGAAAACTTTATTTTAATCTCATTTTTTGCAGGAAGTTCCCATATAATAAAACATGTACTTTTAGTTCTTATTTTGTTTCTTAGTCAGCATTTTCATAATATTTTTTTTTTACATTTTTCCATTTGTCTGTATGTGGCACTCTTATACTACCCTTCATCTCTTTTCCACTTCTCATGTCTTTATTTTGTCTGAGAGCTCCTTAGAAATGAGAGTCCTGGTGGAGTTTTAGTGATGAGCAGAACTTGAAAACGTGGGTGTGTTTTGCTTCCCATGCGAACACTCACTGGAAACAATTTTTTCTTCTGGATATCCCTTTGTCCTGTCCCTATGCTGTGCTCAGAAGAAAAGTGCCTGTCTGACCAAGCCCCAAGGATTCATCATGGAAATGGTCCCTCATCCAGAAGTGCCGATGCCCTTCAGAATGGGTTTCATACGGTGGCAGCAATGGCTCATACCAAACCACTCGCTGGCTGTGGATATTTCCCTGCCAGCCTTACAGGAGGCACTTGACCCTTGGGATGGAGAAGGTCTTAGCCGATCTGTTCTTTAACGTAAGGGGAAAAAAAAAAGGATTAAAAAAGGTAGGGTGGCAAAAGTCGATACTAGAAATTTGGTGAGATTTTGCCTTGATTTGTTGAGAGTTTTGGGGGGGCTGTCGCCTTCCTGTGCCATACCGGGACTGCATTAATGGAGTAACAGCTGAACTAAGTGTTTGGAATGAACATATCAAAGCCCCGAGTCTGTACGACACCATCTCTTGTCTCCCATGATGTCAAAGGTTGTGGCGAACGTCTCCCTCGCTTTCTGGGTGGCATTGTTCAGGAGAGTGGCCCCAGCAGATGGCCCAAAACCTGCACCTCGGCCAAGCAAAGAGGGACCACATGTGACGAACCATAGATGTCTCATTAGCAAACAGGGGGAAAAAAAGCAAGGATGAGAAAAAAAGATAAAAAGAATACACAAAGATATTTACATATTTACATTGTTTCCCCCTCATTTCCAATTCTCCTTTAGCTGAAGAGTCAGTGGGCTCGCTTTTCTCCTTCTGTTTGTATGTTTACTTGTGCTAAATAGATTATGATAATCAGGCACATAAATGCATGCAACTGTTATTATGGCATTTTAATCACAGAGTTTTTCACTGGAAGCCTTCATTAGAATTCTCATAATCTCACTTGTTAGTGTAACAAACAGTAATAAATGCCAAGGAACTGGGATTAAGTCAGAGACATTCAGACATTAAAGGAGGAATATGGAAATGTTGTCAAATCTCCGCATTATTTATTGAAATGTCACATAAACAGTTCAGGACTTTAAATATCTTACTCATTAGGAGGAGAGGGTGTGTGGCCACCTGAAGATAGCAATTATATTTTTTTAGGGAGTGCTGGAACCATATGTCTCTCATCTACTCTTCCCAACTTTACTGGGCTACCCAGGCAATAGCTACTTTCTAGCTGTTTATTCATATTTATAAGCTCCATCCCTGAGATATCAAGCTGAGAGTGGGGACACAACACGTGAAGGTGATGCGCTGCCTTTTATGTGACTCTTCTGCACCTTTGCAGAGTGATGCCCACCATACCCACTTGCACTGGGGGTCCCATCTCCACCAGCTGACCATGGAGCTGAAGGTCTCCTGACACCATCTGAGGAGGCTTCCTGCCACCTCCTGCCAGCTATCCCTTGGCTAAAGGAGGGAAGCCTGCAGTGATGTGCTAGGGAATTTACCCCACCGCTGTTCCCATGGGCTTTCTGCATGGGCGCAGCTGAGGGAGCAAGAGGGAGATTTGCTATTGATTTTTCAGACCATAAAAAATGCAGTGCATCCCTTGAAGTCCTGGGGAAATGTGGCTGTGGAGGCTGGGAGCGGGGCTGCGCACTGCTCCCCTCTGCCTTCCTTGACAGGCGATGCTTGCCTCCCCTCTGCGCATTAACCCACTACTGTGGGGAAGGGATGCTGCTAGTAGCAAAAGGAGAAGATAGATGCTTTTTTCATGCAACTCAGCCAACACGTTTTACACTGTGCAGGCAAGGCCGCCTCCCACTCATGAATATGCACCCATGCTCTCCCCCCAGCAGCCCGGGGAACGGGTGCAGAGGTGGGCTGCAGGGCCTGGCCACCCGCCACCATCAGCGCCTGGGTACAGCACTTCAGCAGCAGAGTTATTCACAATGGTTTGGGTGCCCCACCGCGCCCCCCGCCCCCCCGCCCCCCGCCGGCGCCTTTTCCCTTTGGCATGTTTCCTTTTTAAGAACAAGAAGGAAAACTGAATGCAAAAGACAACCATGCTCATATTGGGGTTCCCACTGTTCGGCTTATGCTGGGACATCGTCCCTTACGGCCATCTAAGATGCATGCTCCCAGGTGTGGGAGAGGTGCTGAAGTAGGTAGAACAGCACTGAGTTTTGCATGTGCTATTTTTCTGCATCCGACCATGCAGTAGTAATAAGTTTTGCTGGAAGAGACAAAATCCTGCCATGGCAAAACTCTTGTTGATCCCAAAGGAGTGAGAACCTCCAGGGGGATTAATCAAATCTATACTGGAAGTGAAGTTTGATTCCCCTTTCCAGAAAAAAGACCCACTTTACAGGAGGCACCATGTATGTGCGTTTTCAAATAAAATTCTGAATCAGCACCCTCTGAAAGCCTGAGCTGTCATTCATCTGCCTGAGAATAAAATCTTTTCTAGCACCAGGAAAAAAAAAAAAAAGAATGCATTATCCAAAATTAAATGCTGTGCAAATGCTGTATCACCCAGCATTTTTAATTGACTCAAATGCAAAAGACAGATGAGAGTTATCTAAAAGTACAAGTTTTGATGCTTTGAATCTGATATTTCTGTGGTCTCTCCCTCCCTCCTCTCCTAAAATACAAACCATCCAGAAGGGATTGATGTTCACAGGAGCCGATATGCCAGCAAGACTGCTTCATTCCAAACTCCCCCCTTGAAAGCCAGAGGAAAAATGTTTGTAGATCCATGTGGGATAGCATTTTAGAGGACTTGGTGGCCCTCTCACCCCGTGATATGCTTGAAGAGCCTCTCTGCTTACAAAATCAGCCCTCCCATTTTGATGCCTGCTACACCATTTGTGCAAACATGGTGTTTCTGTGCTATACTCGCCCCCCCCTTTCCCATCTGAATTGCTTAGAAGGTCCTCCACTGACAGTCCCTCCACAAGCTGTTGAGCTATAGAAGGATGTTCTTCTGTTGGCATGGGTTTTATGTATTTGCTGGAAGGAAAAAAAAAAAAAAAAAAGAGGAGAGATTCCTTGCTTTTGGTAACATGCTGGCAGGAGTTTTGATCTTTTGTAAAACATGCTGAATTTATTACCTTGGGTTCTTTGCACTGTTTCTCCCTCTGCCGAGTTGGGTGGGGAGCTGTGCTTGCCTGGTCGGAGTGTCGGTCCTGACCTGTTCCCACGTGCGCCTGGGCTCACATTATCGAGGCACAGCGATTTAAAGCACATGTTCCTTTGGAACCGCTTGAAGAAAATGTTCATGAGTGAAAATATAAATGCCTTAAATAACATCGGTTCTTTTAACAGTTCCACATGAAGTCTTCCCCTGCCAATCCACCAACAATGTGAGTGAGGTCCTAGCGTGCTTTGCCTAAGCCATACGACCTCCAAAGCCACCACAGAGGGTATAAGGCTCTTAGAGGACATGGAAGGGTTTTGTTGCCAAAACTCCAGAGCGGCTGAGTCTCTGCCATCTGTGGCCACCTCTCGTGTTAGCTGCTGGGGTGCCTGGCACGAAGGTGCGAAGAGGGAACAGGACAGGGAAACTGGGAGGGCTCAGGAAGAGCCTGACCTACAGGCAACAGGGAGGCTCAGGTCAAGCGACTTGTGAAACTTGGGAAGGACCCAGAGCATTTAGTGAGAGAGGGCAGAAATGCAAGCTCTTGGGAGAAGAAAGGGGATGGGGGAAGGAGTGGTGGGTAAGGTGTGTTTCAGAGGATGGGGAGCAGAGGAAAGGAGTGAAGTGATACAGCACTAGGAGCAAGCATCTTGGGTAAGGAGGAGGCATGACGGTGTTGGTGAGAAAGAAGGGGCAAGGCAGGAGAAAAACTGTTGAGGCTATAGCTTAGGGGTTTTTTGGAAAGTCTGAAACAAGGAGAAAATCTTTCGCCTAAAAGAGAACAAAATTCACAATAACCGTGTAAGCTGTTCTCCAGGCTTTAGAAAGGTCCCTATATTCATGGCATGGGTTGCATGGAATGAAACCTTGCCTAGCTGTTTATAATGCAAACAAAAATTAACCCGAAGAAAGATCTCAATGTATTTTGACTGGACAAGTGTTGACCTGTACCAATAGATTTGAATCCAGAAAAATCCCATTTTCTCAAAAAAGGGAAAGTATAGGAATGTAATTTTGAGATCTACCAGCAAGAACACAGTTTATGCTGGTTGCCCTAATGGCCGCCTTCTCCCCTGTTTCCAACCCTCTTTCCTCCCATCATAACTGAAGAAACCCAACCAGTGTTAAGTGTTGTCCTGGGTGTGGGACGCATCCGGATGAAGGGACCTGTGCCATTGCTGAGGTTCAGTGTCTCCAAGGGAGCAGGTGGCTCTGTATGGCCATACTCTTGTTTCATGACTTCTTGGCAAGTGGCTGGCAGTTTGGAGCGAGGCAGTTCTGTGTCAGCTGTGTGTCCCTCACAGCACCAGAAAAAGGGCAGAGGGCCCTGAGGGAGACCTGTAGGGGCAGGGATTTGTGCTCTGGCACTTGCATTGCTTTTCCCATCCTTTACTGGATACACATGGGTGATTTCACTTGTTGGCCATTCGATGCCTGCTCTGTGCAGCACATCTAATGTTACCAGGTCAAGGTTAGACACCTCTTGTGTGCTTTGCATACATTTCCCGCTTGCTTTGTGGTGGGCATTCGTGCCAGCTCAAGTATTTCAAGGCTTGTATCTGCCTATGGAAATGCTCCTGTTTGGCTCCAAATCTCTCACGGTGCATCTGCCTGGGCTACTAGCAGGGGAGTAAGGCTGGCCTGCCACCACCACTGCAGGCACACGTGGTGAGGTGCTGAGTAAAAGCCATATTTTTGCTGGAGTGAAAGGCAAGGATTTCTGTGGTGTGACAGCCTCTGCGGCCCTGGGTCTGACTTGACTGTTTTACTTGCTGGAGCGCTTCTGGCTTTCTCTGGCCAGGAGGCCTCTTTATTTCTGCCTCTCCGTCTCTACTCTCGGTTTTCTTGGGCTTCCTGGGTGGTGGTGGAGTTGTGATGTCTTGAATACCAATAGTGAAGCTGAACATATGTGAACCTTTCCTAATCCTGCTAATCTTCCTTCAAAAACCTTTCTGAAAGTGTAGGCAACATCCAGATTTAAAAAAAAAAAGGGGGGGGGGGGGAAGCTACTGAGCATTTTAATGACAAATAATCTTTGTAAAGGGGGAGGGGGGTTTTGCCTCAGCTGGAGATGGAGCTTATGAACTACAGCAGGTAGAAATAACTGCTGTATTACCTCATGTAATCTCTGCTATTCAGGGTCAGATTAGGCCTGAATGCGAGCCGAAATAGACTTCTCTTTTAAACCGGGGACTTTGTCCCCACCACGGCTATTAGGCGGTAATTAGTTGTGACACAGAATTACCAGCCGCACAATGGCAACCGGAGCCTTACAAGTCCTTTGAAATGGCTTGGAGGAGCTGAATAGATGCTACTTTCAGTTTTTAAATTCTGTTCAGAGGTGCGAGTTATTGCCCTCCCTGCCATGCACTGCTTCTCTCCTGGCTTACGTGGTACCTCTGTCAGACAGGGAGCTGGCACCCGTCGAACTGGGATGTTCCCAGCCAGCCGTCCCACTGGCTGCCTGCAGCTTTTGGCAGGAGGGATGAGATAACAACTTCTTCTTTGATCTCATTAGCTGTGATATTGTTGCGATGACTCAAGACTCGTGTCGACACTCCGGATGCTTTGAGACTTCCTACAGCTTTGAAGGGTAAAATGAGACCTAATGAAATCAGTCAGCGCAGAGGTAGGACAGGGCTGGGCTTGCCTATCAGTTAGGGACTCGAGTGGCTGAAAAGCTGCCTCTGCGTGCCACTGGGCACGCTGCACACGTGCGGCGCTTCCCAGCGCACCCAGGTACCACTGGCAGCCTCTGCCTTGCATCAACACTGGAATAGCCTTTGAGGTATTCAGAGTGGAGATCTGAACTGGGCCTCTGTAATATAGATTGTAGCCAGATGTGAACCTGAAACTTTTCGGAACTGGAAAATGAATATTGAGAACTAAATCTCCATGCCGCTGCCAGTGCGGGGATGAAGGATCATGCTCCGAGTCTTCAATCTAATCAGCAGCACTGGCAAGCCGGTATATTGTGCCTTCCCTGAGGCAGCTCTTGGCAAACTGTTTGTTCAGCAGTAACATGACAAATGGTTTTATTCCCAGTTCCAGCCAGTAGTGTAAGGCATCGTGAAGGCTGAATCATAAGGCAGAAGGAAGTCTCTTTCTTACTTGACTGGTCCCGGGATTCTTGCTGCCCTGGGCTGCTGACAGCCCTGAGGAGAGGCGAAGCCCACCTCTGGGGCTCAGGGTGCCCTGGGTGGTACCTGAGTCTGCCAGGGCAGGGGATGGAGCTGTGTGGCTGTGCCGGCATGGTCCCCATGCCGGTAGGAAACAGCACGCTCAAGCCAGTGGCTGGTGGCTGAAGCTTGGGTGAGCATCCTGTCCTGGCTGCTGGCAGGGACAATGGCCCCTTGGCATCCCAGGGTGCCGGTGGTCCTCATGTGCTCCTGAGGCAGCCCTCAGCGCTCATCACTTGGCTTGTATTTATGGGCTTCCTACTTCAGAAGTCCATTTATTTAATTTCCCATGCCCTCCCCTGATGTTTTACGGAAGCATCACCTCTGCCACTGGCTGCCACAGCAGGTGTCAGTGGCCATCCCACTCCTTGGTGGCCAGTGCTTCTGCTCACACCTGCCAGGCAGCAGAAGCAGAGCCGCTGGGAGGCAGGACTGATGCAAGCAGCGTTATGGAGGGGCCGTGCTCAGAAGGCATGGGCTAACAAGAACATGGGGTTGACTGAGAGATCTTTGGTGTGCCCAGCAGCCTGGCCATCACTGTGTTAGTCCCCGGGTTGACCAGGGAAGTAGCTTCAGATGGTGGTTGCTATAGTCCACCCATATTTCCAAAAGTAAAAATACCCTAGTAGGATCTATATGTTACATACTTAATAGACAGACAACATGAACATGTGCACTTTTGTGCTGACACCAAAGTCCTGCATATGCCTTCCCAAAAGAAAAAGACATGAACCCCACACAGCCTACAAATGCCCAGGGATCACATGGGCTCTGCTCTGAAAAATGAGAAAATATTTTCTTATCTAGTACTGGTCCATCTTTCCTGCCCCGTGCGTAATGCTTATGATTAAAGTGGGAACACAGCATCTTCCTAGCACGTAAGGAAAGCATTCACCTGTGGACCTGTTAGCACGCACCCTGTGATATCTTTTAAAGTACCCTTGGAGCACATTGCAACAAGGAGACAAATTATACCAGACAGTTAAATTAAAAACAAAAGACCAGGTTTTATTACCCTTCTCCATGCTGAAAAGTACCTCCTTTCTGAAGCAGTCCTGTTGATTTCAAAGCCAAATTAAATCTCCTGAAAGAGAGAGGAACAAAACCAACAATATGCTTCAGCACTTAGTACTGTAATTTGTTAATTTTTCCCCAGTAAATTAATTAAAATCCAGACCTTTGATGTAAGCGCATAATAATGTCAGATTTTTTTCCTTAGGTATCACTTTCACAAAATATTTAAACTTCCGTGTTAATTAAGAGAAAAGCTTTTAATGTTTCTAGAAAGAAAGAAAGAAAGAAAATGTATTAAAAAATTGAAGCTTAAAATCCCTGTTCCCCTTTCTAGCAACTGGAAACCAACCTGCTCCTGCAGACCTTAGCATGTATGTGTGGTCAGCCTCCAATGGAGGGGATCAGTCCCCCTCTTCTCTGCCAACAGTTTTCTTCCCCTTTTAGCATGTATCCAAATTAACAACCAAATTAGTGGTGTGGTCTCTGGCTCTCAGCACTGGTCCTGATGTGGGTGCGCTGGAGGGACAGAGCCTGACCTCTGGACAACCTCTTGCCTCGACTTCCCACATTAATCTCGAAACCTCTT
Organism: Falco naumanni; assembly: GCF_017639655.2. Lineage (NCBI taxonomy): Eukaryota > Metazoa > Chordata > Aves > Falconiformes > Falconidae > Falco > Falco naumanni. Next base: position 76,010,214 of record NC_054055.1, on the reverse strand, counting down.
GACTTCCCAAAGTCAGCTCCTGTATCTGTGCCACAGCATTAGCATCTGTGGTGGCTTGGGCTTGCCCCCGCGTGCCTCCAGCTTGCTTCGGCTTTGAGATTAAGGCAGTTTATTTGTCAATTATGCTGTTTCTTACTGTTTGGGAAACACCATATTACCGCCCAAATAACTGTGGCTTAAATGCTGTGTAGTCTTTCTCATGCTTTAAACCCAGGCACAGGGTGTAGATCCTGCTCTCCAAGCTCTTGTTAGCTGTGTAGGGCTAAAACCACCACTGGGATGACTAGGGCACTACTACTTACATCTGCTTAAATGCACTGCAGGTGAGGGGCTGGATGGACCTTGCTTGGTCCCAACTGGTCTGCATGGGGCAGATGGCGTTATGCTCCCTTCCTAAGTGGGGCCACGCTGGGGCGCAGAGGTTAAGTAGTGTCTTATCTGTCCCGGTGAGTGCTTGGGTCCAAATCTCTTGACCCAAAGCTGCTCATCCTGCCCTGCCAGGGATGCTTGTCCCGCTTCCCAGACCCTCGCCTTGGTGACCATGCGCTGTCTTAGCCTCTAACAACAGGTACTAAATATGTCAAGGACTGAAGCAAGAATTCAGGGATCTACCCTCAAAGGTTTTGTTGATTTATCTTTGCTATAAATCTATTTCTTTTGAGTGATCTGAAATTGATTTCAGGCTCATTCCTCCGTTCCCCCATTTGGTTGTAATTTGGGATGTCAAGGAAATTGTGTTGAAAGAAGAAGATGAGCCGATATGAAAAGGGATTATCTGTCCCATATGGGTAGAAGATGCTGGTGCGGGGGAGAAGGGGAAAGAAAATGTTTGTCTCTACATGTTTGCACATGTGCAGTGCTGGGCAGGAGTGGGCTTCCAAAAGGAAAGGAAAAATCAAAAGAAAAGCCTTAGCTCGACAAAACCATTCCATGACAAGTTAGTAGTTTTGTTAAAACCATCCTTTGGGTAGGGAAGGATATACAGGCGAGCGGCCTCACATGGGAAGTTTACGTGTGCACTATTTTAGTATAAAAGACTTTTGCTTTCCAAGGAAACACACACAACTGAAAGGATAAAACAGATTCCTTTTGCAGATCTGTCAGAAAATTATGAAGTATGCATCAGGAAAAGACTTTCTCACTTTTCAGCATTTTTCATCTGGATTCACTCTGAATGAGAGGATTTATGAAGACTGGGACAAACTTTTGGTGTCATCTTTTGCAGCTACATATCGCTCAGGTACAAAAAGTGACAAACACTTTAGTGTGTATCATCTTCCATGTGGATTTTCTACATCTTATTGAGAAGGGGCTGCTTTGCCACATGAGTTTGTCACATCTGGGAGCCCCCTTGCCTCCTGCAGTGCTCAGGTAGTCTCCCCACCTCACCACTCTGCTTCTGCAGCTGCTGGCGCTGGGCAAGGAGGTGCCTGTCACTGCGGCTTGGCATGTCCTTCACTGAGGAGTGATTTTTTGGAGCTCCTGTGTTTAACTGATGCTCTTTTGCCCATACCTCAGGCTCTTCCCTGAGCTGAATGTCTCAGTAGTTGCCCTTGGCTTCTTGCCACCAGCCTGTCCAAGGCCACCATACATTTGGGTATCCCCAGATGTGCCCTCCATCTCTGTCTGGAAATTTTGCCCCAGTGGATTTGATCCTCAGACGTGTTCTGTGTCAGGCAGCCAGGGTTGTTCACGCCAGGAGGCCAGGCCTGGCATCCTGCACCTCAGTGGGGTGAGTGCTTGGCTAGGAGATCTTGGGAGGATATTTCCTCACCAGTTTTCACCCCCTCACTGAGGTCTTGCCTAGCTGTCTCCTAGCTCCCACCCTGAAGCTTTTTGCCTCAGGGGAGGAGGAGGAGAGGTGCAGCCCTGCTTAGCCTGTCCCATACTGCACATGCAACAATCAATCTTATACCTCCATATACATCTTCCTCTTCCTTTCCCCACTGTCATTCTTCTAGCATGCAGACAGGCTCCATCTCCTTGACTGATGTCCCTCGCAACTCTATTCCCAAGGTGGTTTCAGGATGCTTCTGCATGGGTAGGGGTCTCCCCATCCAGAGGGGCTGGCGAAAGAGCACAGTATGGCCAAAACCACTGTGCTGAAGAGTACTGAAATTACTAACAAGAGGCAGGTGTCTGTTGCAGATGGCCTCTGCTCACAGGGGTGGCACACAGTCCCTCAGAACCAGCTAGGTCTGAAGCACTGAGAGCCCTTCCACAGAAGAGCACCTGGGCAGATCATTCAGGGCAAGATGGGCAATATGAGCACAAAGCACCTTCTCACCGGGCCATTAAAGGCTCCTGAGAGACAGCAAATGCCCCTCTTGTATTGATATTTGTCCCTGGAAGGTGTGTCAAGGAGGGATCATTCTGCTCCATAGCTTCTTACTGGTAATTTGAGGCTGCAGAACTAGGCACCTACAAAAATGCGCATTTATTGCAAGAAGCTTTACCAGAAAAAAGAGGAAAATTAAGAAAGTAATAATATTTGCTTACAGCAGCTTGAGGATCAAATCTGCAAGTGTCAGGTGGAGCTCACCTTGCTGTTTCCATGCCCAGCAGCTCCAGGTCCTGCTGCTGTGTGACAACTCACTGTCTTCACACTGGCAATGCCCACACTGGTATGGTGTGTGCAAGTCAGAGGCTTGTGCATAGCTGTGATCCAAAGGTTTTAATGTCCCCTGCCCTCCTGTCTCCTTTCCTGTGGGCAGTGTCTCAGAACTAAGCCAAATCACCCTCTCTTGGGGCTGAGGACATTGCTCTGCTCTCTGCTCACATATCCTCTGGTTTGGGCTCCAGCTGGGTGGTGTTTGGTGCTAGACGTTGCACAGGGGAAGATGTGGTGAGGTACAAATAGTGCTGAAGGCATCTCCCTTTCTGGGCATTGCCATTTGCCTTATTCCCAGGGATGCTGTGCAGTTTAGCTGCCTGCCTCCAGATGCGGGGACCGTGACAGCCTGGCCATGGGCACGTCTCTGCCTCTGCAGGATGCAATGACAGCATTCACTTCTGTGGGGCAGCAGGAATAAAAAAGGAGAGAAAGACTTGCAGTCTGTGCCTACTGCTGGGCAGATGAGATCCAAAGCTGATAGTGTTATCTTTCTGGACACCACATTATAGGTCTTCTGTTTCCAGGCTGGGAACGGTTCCCTAAACAAACATATTTGATGGACATACACAGTTTCTTAGCTGAAATCGCTCAGGCCCATCTGTTAACATGGCATAGTGCCCACTCCCGAGTTGGTGAGATGTTGGCCATAGGGCATAAATACCAAGTAACTATGGGTTTAACATGAGCAGCCAGCGTAATCATCTAAATATTCCCCACCTCTCAGAACTCTGTGCCTCCAGCCAACGCTGCCACAGCCTTGCTGTCTTCTTCTTCCGCCCTGCAGGCCACTAGTTCAAAATACCAGCCCCAAGGCTACCCCCCAGATGCAGGCAAGAAGACTGGACTTTGACCCACTGTTGTGCCGTGGAGGAACAGGGAAGGTGCTTTCCCTGAGAAAACCTCCCATGGGATTTTTTGTGTGTTGTTCATGCTGATGCAGGAGCTAGGAGAAAACTTTATTTGCACAAGCAGAAGACCACAAGGAGCTTTCTGAGTAACAGTATGGCTGATTAGCAAGGGGGCTTGTAATACAGACAAGTAGTGGGCAAAGGCAACCTGAGGTTTGGCACACATGTAGACCAATAATCAGGGTGTTACCTGTCCTCCTCTAATTCAGCCAAGTTAGTCTCCTGCAGCAGCAGCTCAGGCTGCAGACTCTAATATGTCTACAGTCCTGTCACCAGTTTTATTAATGTGGTGCAGTAAATACGGCTCCGACAGTTTAACAGAGCTGCTGTGGGGTTTTGCTCGATTTTTACTTGTTTGAGTTGTCTAAGCCAGAGCACCTTTTTGAGAAGCCTAGCCCTCCTCGTGCTCCACAGCCCTGAAAATCCCTCTTTCAGGACGTGCCATTTCCAAAATGGTGGCTGCTGGTTTGAGCACCAAACCACCCACCTGGCAGGGGTGGGGGTGGGTGTAGCAGACTGTTCTGCTAAAATGGGAACGAAGCTCTGCCAGGGAGAAGCTACTGGTGAAGGGGACCTGTAAGAACATTTTTTTTCTGCTTGGAGCATTACTGGAAAAGTGGTCCAGCATTTTTTTTAAGGTTGGCAAGCATGGAACAGAAAGGGAAGCCAAAGGAATTCATGATGGCAGTACCAGCTGTGCTAGCACTTAGTGCGCTAGGGAAACCTGTGGTATTTCTAATAAAACATGATTGTTATGTGCCTATTGCAGCCAAAATATGCAATTGTGATGATGCTATTGTTACTGTTCTGGAGCTGGAAATTGACATAAGTCTAGTGAAGTCAGCAGAGCATTTTTATTCTTTATAGTAATGATGATGACGTGAGCACCTTTCAGAAAAGCATTCAGGGATGTATTTACCTGACACTTGTCAGTTGCCAGCAGAAGGCGATATCCTGTGATGTAAAAGAGCTTAATTTTCCAAGTGAAGCATTTAATTTTTTAAGCCTTACACAAGTATCATTGATGTAAGATCACTCCCTTGGCATGTCCATGTGTACTAAATACTCCATACTCCCTGTAACACTGCACCAGTGAACCAGAGCATCACAGAAATGGGTATGTTATCATGAAGCACGTGAATGTAATTCAATTATTTAGGTGTGAAGAATGCAAGCTGATTGACCTTAGCGAGGGATCTGACTTGCGAGCTGGGACTGTAACGCACTCATTCCGAGCAAACTGAGTTTTTCTGTGCTTGGCTTCATGGATCTTTCCCCAGTCTGGCTGGTCTCTACTTACCTGCCCTCTTGCTGCCTCATGCAGCTCATATCTGAGATGAAACAAAAGGCGTGGGCTACACTTCCATGGTTTTTATAAGGCTCAACTCAATTTGAATGTGATAGTCTTCATATAAGCAATAGTGAAAAATAAAGCGGTCAGCTGTTGAGAGGGGGAAGCCTTTGTATTGCCTTTGTATTTAATACTGTGTGTGTATTTGTTAAGAGGTTTTTGTACCAAAAATTCTCAGCTTTAAATGCAGATAATGATATGCCTCTGCAGAAAGGGTTCTGTTTTGTTTTGTTTTGTTTTATTTTGTTTTGTCCTTGGGGAACCGTGAAAGTCCTGGCAATACCTTCTCTGGAGCTGCTAAACTTCTTACTGAGCTTTTTATTAGTCCCTGCATAGCAAAACATGATTTTTTTTTAAAAGGATGCTTCTAGCAGCTCCTAGTATTTAATACACGATGGCATCATCTTTTTGCTGTTGTCAGCAGCCTGTGTTAATGCATCTCTTTGGACTGTTGCACCATACTGCCAGTGCACAAAATGTAAAACTGGTACAGCTTTTTTAAGGAAACATTTTTTTTTTTCCCAATTAATAATAGGGTTGGGCAAGAAAGTGATCAAGCTGCATTAGTTTCTGTGCAAAATTCTCCTGCGGTAAGCCTGAATGCGCCTTTCCCAACATGTGACCCAACAGGAGTAAAGACTCCTAATTTATTGGAGGGGCGCTCTTTCAGTTTGTGTTTTATTGGTAATTTACAATGCTGAATGCCCTCATATTCACCTTTCCCTCTTCTCAAGTAGGTGAACACAATGGAATTGTCTTGGTTGCAGAAAAAGGGATGCTTTCTCTGAGCATACCCCATTAATTGGAAACGGGCAGACAACTGACAGGAGTGCGGTGGGTGTGATTATCAGTGCCGGATGAGAGCCATTAACAAAATGGAGAGTGTCATCTTCAGAGCACAAATATTTTCCCTCACCATAATACCCTCTCAAGGGGACCTGAAGTGGACGCGCATTGTCCCACGTGCTCCCAACCCCACCGCCAATCATTTTTTTTGCACTGCTGGGGTTTTCAGCACCCGTGAGGGAGCGAGCACGGGGCAGCCCAAGAGATGCCAGCACTTAGGGGCTATTGTACTTTTCTTCCCCCCGGACAAAGCATCCCCCAGCCCTTCTCTGCCGGCCCCTGGAACCACATCGATAACTGAAAGCCAGAGGAGTAATATCCCGGGCCTTGCCCCGGCATCTCCCAGAAGTGTTTCCAGGATCAGAAAGATTTTTCTTAGACAAACTGGTTTGGGTTTAATTCCTTCCCAGTGCGCTCTCCCCTTTTTTTTGTTCCCCTCCTGGTGGAACAGAGGATGGGTTTGTCGCCCTGAATCGGGAGGATTGTTTCACATCATTGGGCCATTCATCCTCTCCCCTCCCCTGTTGTAAAACACCAGCACCGGCCCAGGGAACAGTGGGGGCATTGTGCGGTGGCACGATACCACCCAGATTTTACCTCAGCCCTCTCCGATCCCGGGTTTTGTTCCCCCTCAAAAGAAAGCATTTGCTCGGGGGAGGGGAGGGGGTGTTCCTATTGCTTCCACTAACACGGAGGTTAAAGGAAAGATTGATGGGAGAAAGTTCACCTAGAAAACCAGGATAAATTTCTAGCTGGCCAAGGCCAGTTGTTTCATTGTCCGGGGGCCATGTTTTTTGTTAATTATCTCTCACTCTCGTCTTTTATCGAGGAAACTGGCAGCAAAGCGCGGAGAAAAGAACAGGATATAGAGGTCAGCGGGTCCCGCTTGGCCACCTAGGTATTCCATTTTAAATGCGGAGGGCAAGCGAGGCACAGGGTGATCTTTTTGGGTGGGGGGAAATGGGGACCGTCAAAGTAATAACTGGGGGTAGCCCCGGTATTCACGCCCAAAACTCCCACTTCTGTCCGCAGGCTAAAAAAAGGGGGGAAAAAAAAAAAAAGAAAAAAGGGAAAAAAAGGAAAAAACCAAAAAGAAACACTGGAAAGGGACTTTTTCTTTCTTTCTTTCTTTCTTTCTTTCTTTCTTCTTAAAGGGAGGAAAGTTGCTTCAAACAAGACCATGTTGTCAAGGAAATAAACCTTAGCGAGGGTAGGCATTAAACACACAGCTGCTGGACTTGGCCGGCCCTTAGACACTGGTGGTAATGACAATGATTCTTGGTGGCAGCAAACCAGATCTAAACATAAATAGGGCTGCATGAAAGGAGAGGAAATGGAACAAAACAGTTCCTCGGGTACCACTGGCAGAGGAATAACATCAATTTCGATTAAAAAGCGAAAGAATTCTCCTGTTTCCACACATTAGTAAAGGCATGCAAATTCATAACTCACCAACAATGTACCTTTGAAATGCAGCTGCACCCCACAAACAGGGCCTTTCTCCCTGCAGAGAAGCAGCCCTGTTTTAAGCAGAAAGAAAACAACTATTGAAAAAGCCACAAGGGTCCCTAACAGTGGGGAGGGGTGTTGGGGAGAGGTGGAGGAAACGTGTTGGGTTTGGCAGATGCGGGAGATCAGTGTTTTCCATATAATGGAGCCTTCATATCTGGTCGTTCCTGAAAAAAACGGTGCTTCCCAGGAACTGCCGGCAGGTTGGCCTTTGGCAGTTGTTGGCAATGCCAGGCATGGATGGGGCATTTCTATGGCCCAGGGGCTGTGGTGGGCAGGGTCATAGGGACAGAGGCAGCTCCTGGGGCGGACAGTACAAAGCCTACAGTGTCCCTCTCTCCTCTCCCATCCTCCCTGGGAGGGCTGCTCCTCTCACTGACGTTTCAGCAGGGTCAGCATCCCTGCACTGCCCTGGCTGAATGGTCCCAGGCAGCTGTCCTTCCCACCTGCCGCTGCTGGAGACATCGCAGGGAGCATACTGTCTCCCATGCTTGCTCCCTCTGGCCACCCGCTGGGGCTCTCCAAAGAGGCACATGGTCACCCATTGCGGGGTGAACTGACATTACTTATAATTTCTTATAGAAGCACATGTAAGTAAACTGCTTTGCACCCAAAATATGTTTAATATGAAGTGAGTGAAAATTGAGCCTGACTTACTAGGCTTTTTGCTCTATCCCTTCAATTCTTTATTTTAGATGTAGTGGGACTCCTTGCAGAGATGTCAGCTAAATTCTCAAAGAGCAGCACCGACCATTTGCTATGCAGGCACCTCCAAAACATCTGCTGAAGATTATTTGGACCAGCCAAAGGGTGCTTAGCCCTCATGTTCCCACTAAGGCAAAGTGGGATGTTTGAGCACCTGTAGAAGTCTGGTTGGGGCTCCCTGCTTGACGTGTGGGGATGGCTCCTTCTCTCATCTTCTTTTACTGGTATGGGAGATCTTTCCCACTAATTACATTTCATCCCGGCTGTACCAGATCAGTGAACATACAGAGGATGTCAGAGTTTATATGCTTGCCACACAGACTACAGCCTCCTTGAAAAGCCATCCCTGTCTTGAGTTGGTCTTGCGGGGACTCTGGCTGGGGAGGTCCCAGGGTTTGGCTCATTCTCTGTAAGGCAGGTTTTACTTCTGGGGCTACCTCACGCACTTTGCAAACCTGCCACTAGAAATGTTTGCTATTGGATTTATCTTCTTCATTCGATAGAAATCATTTGGAAAGAGGACAAGGCGAAACCACTGTCATGAAACAGTGTGGCATTTATATCCAGTGGACAATACTATAATTATTGGCCAATGATAAAAATAAATGGTTGTTTGTTGGTGAGTCACTGCTTTTAAGCCCCTAAACTGATTGAGAGCTCTTGCCTTGTCTTACTCTCCACCATGGTGACAGTTGGGTCACCGACTGGGCCTGTGAGCCCCGGCAACATCTGACAACTCTTCATTAATCGGCAGTTTTGTTGCCCTTGCACGAGTTGCCCATGTGGCGAGGAGTGACTGTGGGAGCATTGTCTGGGGCCAGCAGAGAGGCTGGGCAGATGTGAGACAGTCCGTGTATGCAGGCACAGGGGACTTCTGCTGTGGGGCTGGACGTGGCAATGGGGACCAGCAAAGATGTGTCCCACCTTGGTGCTTCTGGAGATGACTGGAGCTGACACTGGTGAGCATTCTGGGCTTGTCGGAGGATGTCCAGCCTGGTCATGGAAAACTCCTGGGAGCTGCTCTTTGAGGAAAAAAACACTGGCTGGTGCTGGTATGCCTCCCTGCAACGATCTGAAAAAAACTTATGTGACTGAGCAGGAAGCTGAAGCAAAAAACCAAGGGGAAGGAGACTCATGGCAGGACCTTGGGGACTGGAGACCCCCCTGGTGCCATGTGCCCTTGCTCACATACCCAGGCTGTGTGATGGGGCTGGGAGCAGGGTGCAGACCCCATGCTGGTATTGCTGTGTCTACACCAGGGCTGATGTCCCCACAGCCTTAACTTCCAGCCATCCCTAACAACTGGCAAGAGAAGGCAGGGGAAAGCTGCCTCCCAGGGACAGGAATAGAAAAAGCAAACAGCCTGGTTATGGCCACGTTTGGCTGGCCAAGGAGCTGCATTTCTCCCTGTTAGATGTCTCCAGGCATGAGTACTGTCGTGTGCCCCACTGGAGGGGGGAAAGCAAGTCCCGTCAAGCCACAGGGGGTACAAACCAGGACAGCTTGACATTTGTGTAAGACAGGGTCAGGACATCGTGTCATCCCGGTGCACCGTGTGCTGCTCGGCTTCCCTGCCAAATGCTGGATGCAAATGAGACGGCGATGGCGGGCCCTCGGGAGAGCCCACCTGGCTCGGCGTCTGCGCTCTCCGGAGGGAGCCGGAGTTATGGTGGCAGGGGGAGAGCCCCCACCATGCCGGGCTGGGCTGTCCCCGCTCTTCCACCTGAGACATAGAACTCGGCTCTCTAAGGTGGGGACCGAGGTGATGTCTGGGAGAAGATATGAGACCTGTCACATTGTGATAGCTTCCTCTCAGTGACGAGCAAGAAGAGCTCAGTCTTCTCATCCGTCTCCTCCCAGGGTGCGAGGGTACACGCCGGGAGAGGGCAGGCAGAGTCACCTCCCTGGCCGAGCTGTGTCAGCAGCCACCTACCATGGGGATGTGATGGAGATCTCCCCAGCTGGGTGGTTTGCATAGTGTTTGGTTAGTTGTGAGTAGGAATGGCTTTACGACACTGCCCTAGACATGTGAATTTTTCATTCCCCTAATTCTGCTTTTAAAGACCTCTCTCATCACAAAACGATGTGCAGTTCCTGCTTTCGGCTGGTGTCACCTGACAGGTGCCTTCTTGCAGGTTTGGCTTCATTCACCCTCTTTAGGGACTGAATGTATGTTTGTCCATGTATTCCAGATGTAACATTTGTGTTTCCTTTGCTCTCTTTTCTCACAAAATCCCTCTGCTTTGTTGCAGGCTGTTCTTTGTTCATCATTGTTCCACTATTTGTGATGGCACCTTGGTGTGCTGGATGATTTTGATGCAGAGAAGTCTTTCTGGAGCCCTTGAAGATCTCCAGGTTGAAGGGGCATATCAGGGCTATGTGAGCCTGTTCCATGGCTAAACCTAGTAATGGAGTGAAATTCAGGGAAAATATCAAGTGTCTGGAAAAACCACTGCTTTTATCTTGCTGGACTTTCCCAGTGCTGTACCCCTCCTCAGTAGCTCTCCTCCCTGACGTAGGCTGTGCAGCCAGCTTCTAAAAATGCTTCTAATTACATCATATCTTCTCCTCCTTTCTGAAGTCACTTACAATGTTTTCTCTCCATGTGGTTTGCCTGTATTATCTTTTAAATGCTTCTTTCCGTAGGATGGAGATAGGATATAAGGTATCTCTCCCTTCTCTAGTTTTCTTTCTGAACAGTATGCAAAAGGACAAGGTACTTTTACGGACATGTGATGATGTGGCATGCAGAGCTGCTCTGGCTTTCCACCAATATCTCTGTCGGCCACTGAGGAGAAGCATAACTTGTCTGTCCTCCCACCAGCTCCTCCAGCTTCGTCTTCTTCCACAAGCATCCTCAAAGCCTGTCCTTTTATGTGCTGCTCATTTATTGCCCCAGGTCTCCAAGGCCCTGGTCCTGTACTTGGCAGCAGGTGCCCACACTTGCCCTCTACCCACAGCCCAGCAGGGAGTGGGGTGCTTTGCTGTAGGGGCTTTTACTTTGGGGTGGTTGCACATGGGCTTGGTCCTTGATGCCAAAATCAGGCATAGGCTGTTGGGGTTGTGGAGCTTCAGCTATTTACCTCAGCAGGAGATGTGGAAAACTAGATATGTGGAGCTTCCACAGACCTGCCCAGCTAACAGGTATCTTTTGGGATTATTTTGATATTGCACATAGCTGTGTCCTCTCTTCATGTTCTGTTTCTTTCAGAGGGCAGACAGAGTCTCTCTTGCACACACAGAGAGAACATTTGACCAAGCCTTCACTTTGTATTTCTCTTTTCCAAATCCATGTATTTATTTATTCCTGTTTCTTAAGAAACATTTGAATTCTTTCCCTTTTGAAAGAAAATTGATTTGTGTCAAAAGGCAGAAACTGTAAGCTCAGAAGCAAGCAAACAAAAAATCTTCTTGTAATATCCCTGGATTTTTTTCTGTTGTTTGGTTGGGTTTTTTTTTTTCTTTTTTTCGTATTAACTCTTGAATCATCTTCAGTCTCATTCTGGAAGAAACCCCTCAGTATCTCAAATGCTTTCTGCACAGGCAAATACCCATTCCCAATCCCAGCAACTGCTAGTTGCACATCATACATTGATCATTTTGATTTCCAGTTACGCAAGCCAATGGACCTGCATGCAGAGCTCGCAGGATGGGAACACATGCCCGTGTCTTTGCAAGTCAGGCTTAAATTTCACAAGGCAGGAAGTTTTTTATAAAAAAGGTTTTCATTTGTCCTTTCCAGAAAGGTTACAAAGAAAGAGGATGCAGTCTTGTTTTGTTGTTTTGTGCAACAAACTGACATAGAAGAGTGCAACTGAGACATCAAGATCAGTTAACATTAATAAATTATATACAGGCTATACGCACCACATAAGCTGAAACCTCTGTATATACACACACACGTATGACAAAAGGGAGAGATTTTTCTGATTTTTATCAGAAATATATCAATCCCTCTCCATCAGAACAGGCAGTCCTGCAGTCTTGAAATGCAAAGGAGAAACCTTTCCTAAGGGGTCAGAAGGGAAAAACATTATTTTCAGGAATTTATTTTGGAATTTTACCAGTCATTTATTTCCTTCCTTCCTTCCTTGCTTCCTTCCTTCCTTCCTTGCTTCCTTGCTTCCTTCCTTGCTTCCTTCCTTCCTTCCTTCCTTCCTTCCTCCCTCCCTCCCTCCCTCCCTCCCTCCCTTCCTCCCTCCCTTCCTTCCTTCCTTCCTCCCTCCCTTCCTTCCTTCCTTCCTTCCTTCCTTCCTTCCTCCCTTCCTTCCTCCCTCCCTCCCTCCCTCCCTTCCTTCCTTCCTCTTTCTTCCTTTTTCTCCTTTTCTTTCTTTCTTTCTTTCTTTCTTTCTTTCTTTCTTTCTTTCTTTCTTTCTTTCTTTCTTTCTTTCTTTCTTTCTTTCTTTCTTTCTTTCTTTCTTTCTTTCTTTCTTTCTTTCTTTCTTTCTTTCTTTCTTTCTTTCTTTCTTTCTTTCTTTCTTTCTTTCTTTCTTTCTTTCTTTCTTTCTTTCTTTCTTTCTTTCTTTCCTCTTTCTTTTTTCTTTGTCTTTTGCCTTCTCACGATTTCTCATTTTATTTTTTCTTTATTCCTTGCTCTCTTTCTGTTTTCTCTCTCTGCTTTTTCCTTTCCTTCTTTCCTTCTCTCTTTCTCTTTCTGCCTTTCTTGTTGTGTTTGTCTGTCTTTGTCCTCTTTTCCTCTCTTTCTCTTTTTCTTGCTGTCATTTTCTTTCCTGATCTCTTTCTTTCTTTCTTAAACATATCCAAGTAATCAATTCAACTGTATTTCAGTAATTTGGAAAGTAATTTCTCTTTATTTCATATAAGCCTGTATTACTTTGCCTGACATTTTCTAGATAATTTGGAAAACTTGGCAAGTTTCTCTTTCCTATTGACACACAGCAAGGTCTGATGTCAATGCAAAGGGTAAAGACACCCCAATCCAAGTGTCACAAATTTGCTTCTTTAGTGTTTTTATCACTTCATTATGCATCTTTTAAACTAGAGAGAGATCTGAGTGGTGTCTAGCGCAACCTGATTATAATCTTGAACACTTGTTTTAAACCAAGGAAGTGCTGTGCAAATACTTCACCAGCATTTCCATTCTCCTTCTAAATGCTGCTCTGAAGAAGAGATTCAGCATATTTGCCTAGGTACTTAAATTAGTTTAATATAGCTCTGAGGCTTGAGAAGGAAGTTTGCAGCTGCACTAGCTTCTACATCTTTAGTACACTCAAAAAGCCGCGCAGCAGATAGCATTTATCTGGGGTTAAACCATGGCTTTTGTGCACAAAAAGTACGGCAGTGAATAAAAATGACTAAGTGCAGCTGTAAATCTGTAACTGAATTATTTAGAGAGAATGGACAAATCTAGACCCCATCATAAAAAGGAAAATCATCTTCCTTTAAGAACAGTGAGATACTGAGAAGTCTTAAAGTATATTAGAACAGCTTAGAGCTCTCAATGTGGGGGAGAAACCTTGTATATTATCTACAGTGCTAAGGAGATTATCAATGGATTTCACTCCCCAATCCTTTTTACAACACCCATCTCATTAGAATAAGTAATAAAGATGACATCACAGAAAAGTTTAATTGATCAAAAAGAGCTTACTTAAACTGTGTCCAGATTCACTTCTGCATTCAATACCATTTTTTCCCCCCAGAAATTCAGCTTTGGCTTTGATTGAACAGTTGAAAAGTTTCAGTATCAAATCAAACTAACATTCTTATTATGCAAAGCTTTCCCCAGTATTCTGCTTTGGTAAATGACCTCTATTAGCATGCAGATTGACTGGGGATTACCAGAAGGTTTCCCAAAATAATCATCAGAAAATGTCTTTATAAGGGCTACTTTCCCCCTCTGCATGTGCAGTCCCAACCACTGCCCCGGCCGCTGTCCCCTCTCTGCTTCTGCTTCTGTGAGATGGTGGCTTCAGGAGAGCCACCCTGCTAGGTAGCAAGCCTGATTTGCTCTCTCCAGACGGTCTAAATGCTATTGTTTTTGCCAGCTACGCTTTGAATAGGCAGTGAGATTTCCAGTGCAAACAGTGGGTGAAATGGTTCTATGCAAGTCAGCAGGAATTTTACCACAGCTGCCCATAGAACTGGGCTTTCGCTCTCTACCTTGCTTGGACACCATATAAAAAATGGTTGTAGAGTAGACATATACAATAAATAGATGGTATTTTATGTACATGCATATTAATTGCTCTGTTTCTCTGGTAATCATTCCCTCTTAAATGAAAAAGATGATACAAATTTTGCCAGTACCCTGCTTTTACTCCAGTGTCACACCTGAGTAACTTCAGTCTGTGAGTATCTCTGCCGGGTTGTACCTAGGACTTCCCATAGCCCAGCACATACGACTTGGTGAGGTGGCTGCAGAAGGCAAGAGGGGGTGAACGTGCACAGGCATGGTCTTGATGATTAGAAAGAATATAACTGATAATGAATGCCACTAGCAAAATGGCCAGCTGTGGTTAGTGATGCAGAAAGTATTAAACATTGGGCTGGGGGTAAACTTTGTTGGTTTAGAGCGAACAGCACTACCTACAACCTGTAGCAGAAGCCGAAGCCCGGCCTGGCACCGCAGCATGCGCTGCTGTTCCTGCTGCCGCCTCCAGGCTGGTTTTCCAAAGTTAGCCCCAAGTGCTTAAAACTGCTGCTTCCCCAGTGCCAGCAGCACATAGAGCCACCCGGCCCCTCATCCCTGGCTGATGCCGTGGACTCCAGGGACCGTCCGGGGTGTTTGGGAAGGTGAAGTCCTGGCCACACGCTCAGGGAGCCAGCGATGCCGGCAGCAGAGGGGCCAGTCATCTTGCTTCGGACAAATGTTGTGGCCAGTCCCTGATCCGAGGGATAACACTGGTTCCCGTTTCTTTCTTGGTCTCTGCCCTGAGGTAATACACAGCTTCGATGCTGTGTGTCACAGGATAAGTATTAAAATACACTGTAAGCCAAGGGGTGGGGTTTCTTTGTTTTGCTTTTCACCCATTTTCTTCCCTGGAGGAGTCGACACAAGCACAGCTCACACCATTCCTGCAGAGGTGCCCACGTTCCCATGTCAGGAGCAAGAAGAAACAACCAGGGCTAATTTTCATCTTGCCAATCCCTGAGACGATGGGAGGCAGTGAAGACAGGTCATATCCTGAAGTTCTGAGAGCCAGGAGAGCTTTGCTGAGTTGAATCAAGCTCTATGGCTTTACTTCAGATGAAAAAGTAAAGCAGACCACTGACAGTGGAACTTTTCTCTCTACCCAGCCTGGAAAAACCAGCTGCTACGATTTGTGCCCCCACCAGCCAAACTCTCTGAGCCTGGCCTCACAACCTGCAAGCCAGCAGCAGGCAAGTCCCAAAACCTGATGCATCTAAATGCCACAGGGGACTTCTGTGTAAACCTTGGTGGTGGTGGTGCTAAATATGCTTCCACCAGCACTCACATTTTTTTATTATTTAAAATTTTCTCATGTGCAGGAAGACACTACAAGGGTACTCACCTATTGCCATTAGCTGAAGAACATAGGAGAAACATAGTGGGGTTTTATGCCAGAAATCTTAGCATTGAACCTTCACTGACACAACAAAATCCCTGCAGGTAGATTGTAAAATTGGATGTAGTTGGTGGTACATTGTATTATAGAGTGACAGAATAAACAAACAAATATTGCTGATTTTTTTGTCTGTTCCTAAAATACTGGTAATGCCAAATTCCATCATAGGATAAACACGCCAAAATTATTGCAACTCCTTGTCCTCATTTTAAAAAGTCATGTCTAGTCTCTGTGTCTGTCTTTAGAGGACAGCTCCCAAATTTGCTGTGTTTCCCCCTCAGAAGGAGAGGTGATGCAGGGGGTTGGTTTGGTTTCTGACTTCACCTCTCCACTTCCCAGTTTAGTAAACAGGACTCTAGGTGAGTGATGAGCACAAGACCCAAAGGTGGTTCAGCAGCTGGCATCTCCTGGTATGGCAAGGCAGGCAGCCCTGGGGCTCGGCCTCCACAGCAGGACAATGCAAGTGAGGGGCAGCTGGCACACCAAAGGCTTCCGCATCAGATGCCCTAGTAAATAATTCATGTGCCAGAAAAACACTGCCTGTGCAAAACCCCCGTTTTGGGGATTGCGTCCCTGAATGTTGATTATATAATAATTATATTGTATTGTATTGTATTAATATTGTATAATAGATTTATTTATATAATTATAATAATACTTCTAATCATTTTTCTGCTGTAGAGGTCTTTTAAATATGACTGTTTTCTCTTCTTTGAGCACTTAGCTCTCCTGGGATTTTGGTTTCTTCCTTGTTTTTTCTCTTGATCTTGATTTTGGGTCCGTTTTCACGGTGGACATTGAGTGAGCTTGGTTTGTTTTACAGTATGCCAGTAAAACAATATGCAATTGCATGAACCCAAAATCTCCGCAGCAGAAGCATTTCTGCTTGAAAGGAGGAACGTGCAGATACTGAGCTACTCAGGGGCTTTCAAAGACAAATGAAGTTTCCCACTTTCACAGATCGCTGTTTTTAGCCTGTGTAAATTGTAATACCACCTCTAGCACCATAGTAACTAAGCACTTTCGAGTACAGCTTTCAGGGACATGGGAAACATCTGTTATGTGTGGGCCATTCACTTCTCCTCCAAGGAAGAGAGTCCTGCCAGAAAGGTTGTTGCAGTTTTGGTCATCATGCATTTATTGATTGATTGATATTTCTTTTTTAACTTTTTTTTTTCCAATTATTTCTGTTTTATTTTACCCTGCATCTGTATTAGACAGGGCAAGGACAGCCACACGTGAGGGCAGAAGCCATGGAGGGAGCCGCATCGCATCGCCTGCCTGAAGGAGGGGCACCACCACCCTCCCAAACCCAGCCGAGTGACCGAGCCGCTGTGCCCTCGGAAATGGGGCCAGGCCCTTGACCCCCACTCACTGTTTTATATAAAGCTGGCATAAACAAAGAAACTGGTTTACTGTGAGCTTGCTGGCCTGCATGGCAGAGAAGATGTGCTGCAGCGGGTGGCTGAAAATCTCCCCATCTGGGATGCCAGGTTTTTATAGAAGGGGGGAAAAAATGGACAGAAATTCTTTCCCAGGAGCATGGGCAAAAACGGTGCTGTGGCATCAGGCCACAAGGATGCTGGGATGTGTGGAAAGGCAAATTAAAACATCTCTTTCTCTCTGTGTGGGAGTGGGAGCCAGTGTCCTGGAGGATGGAGCCATTTCTCCTGGATGCACCCAATGCAGGTTTGCTCGCCCACTTGGAGGGCTGGTACATGCAGAACCCCTTTTGAAAACCTGCCCCTATAAACATTTGCAAATGGCTTTTGAGAGCTCCCGGGATGAAAGGGGCTCATACAACCACATCCTGTCATTACTTTCTACTATAAGCTGACATTCACTAGATGGCGAATGCCCAGTTCATTTAATGTGAAACAAAAGGCCAGTGCTTGCTGATAATGAATCATTAGGTACTGTAGCTATATGTGCATTAACAGGATTATTTCCAGGAACTCTGCCACTCTCTAACATAAAAGTCTACAATATTTTAAAAACTAACTTTAGTTTCTTTAATACGCCACCTTTACCCCGCGTTTGCAGTCGCTATCAGCAAAACATGGCAATGCAATCTGTTCTTTCCATTTCGTTAATAGGCCATCACGCCATCCTAGAGATGGTAGTTTGTAATGTAAAGAGGCTGTATTGTTTGCTTAACAGTCAAGTGACAAATTATTTAATTAGCACATATGCCATTTGT